>NC_069503.1:199570405-200194155 GCF_027579735.1 Bombina bombina | reverse complement strand
TCAGGTGTCTTATATAGATTAAAGTGTTACATACAGGTATTTAGTGCTCAAGTAGCAACCTGATTTTGTAATTGTGTACACATTGTCACTCTTAAATCTATACACATTTTCCGATCCTCAAAATTGTGTTCATAATAGCCTTTTCAACATCATGAAGAGTTTGATTTGATGATTGTAGGATTTCATCTATATGTGAAGTTGGTTTTATTGATAAGGCGTTCCTTTTGAGCAGCTTCTTTCGACCCATGGCATTTAACAATTAGTTTTAATATCATCATTCTTCTTTTCGCTTTAGGTAGTAGCAAGGGAGGCCCTCATATACATATTGAACATTGGAAGGGCTTTCAAGTATTACGTGGGCACCACAGGAGTTGTTAGAATAATGAGTCATTCCTTCAATACAAAAAAGGAGGTCTAGAACTCTAAAGTCCCCTGATAGATTTGCTCAGTAATGTTTTTAGCTTTATGAAAGGTATTTTTTGTTCTCAAAATCTGTAGCATTCTACTTTTTGGAGCAGTTGTGTAAAGCAGCAACATGGTCTTCTTTACACCTTACCGGTTTACGGTCTTTGCATCTGTAACTGTTTTTTGTTAACAGTAAAATATTCCTTACTCAGTAAAATGTAATTTGGTTTGTTGAAATATGCCATCTTTATATTAGGCTTATTCTAAATACTTAAGAAAAATAAGTTTTATATGTCATGGAATTTTGCTTAAAATAAACTATTTTTTTCTGATAATGTACTTACAGTTACTGATAGATCTGAGCTCAGAAGAAGTTACCAAAGGATGGACCCAGTGGTAAGAATGAACCGTTATGAAATTTGTTTTAAATGTAGCTGTTGTATCAAACCTCGTCTTGTATTATATTTGTTATAAATGCTTCATTATACCAGAGAAGAATGTTTTAATTGATCTCATTAACAATATTAAGCATACTTACTTTTATCTTTATTTTACTTTTGAGTAACTAAAGATTTTATGAGTATCAGACACTAGATCAGCTAGCATTCTTCCTTAATACATAACGTAGCAAAGCTTTTAAATGGAAATGTCCTTAGTCAACCTTTCAACTCCCTAATGGAACACTTGATTCTTCTGAACTCATTTTGGGTTAACACTGATAAAAAAATCTAAATTCTGCAAGTGTTAGTTGTTATAGCAAACTGAGAATTTGAATACAGTTATAAAAGGAATCTCTCATCTGGTTATTGGTTTTAATTACTTTTTAATTGTTAAAGTGGAAGTTTCACCTCAAATGTTGTATTATATAAAGCATGCCACCTTGTGCTATGCATTTTTGGAAACTCAAGTGATAGCCAACATGAGTTTCAGCTCACCTCCATAGAAATCTATTATGCATGCGATTTTTAGCATTATAAAATATAACTTGACCTGTAAAATGAACACATAAATAGACACGCTATTGATTTAACTTGAGCGATGTCAACACACAACAGCACTTATAGATTTGTGCTTTATTTGTAGTCTAGTGAACTCTCCGCTAAATTGTAGTACTGTGGGCTTCATTACCTTATGGAAACATAGATATTGATTGATGGTGCAAGGATACTTTTCAGCACACTACACAATTTAACTATTTACATTCCAGTAGTGGATAGTTAGTAAGCAAACTATATAAACTGGCTAATATTCTGTTATTCGTTAGTACAGTGGATCTCATGGAGCCTCTAAATTCTAATCTGTAGTTTTTGAACCAAGGATTCTCCTGACTTTTAGCGTATATGTTGGCCTTCCCATTGGACTTTCCCCTGTGCTATGTATTTCTATATACTGTCATACCAATACTTGTGCACAACATCAACAAAATTATTGTGCCATTGATTTAAGTTTACTGTTTGGATTTATTTATATGTTTTTTCCTACATATGGGTCAGTTGTTTCAAGGTACATTATTTTACTCCAGCTGGCCAGGTTTCGCTCTGATGACCTGCTTGCTGACTCCCCAATTCTGGTAGGCAAACATTCTTCTTTTCTGTCATTAATGCTCTGAAGAGGGCACATAAGGCAGAACCCAGCAAGTGTTTTTCCAGGTCTGAGCTTTCTTACCAAGTTTTGATTTTCCCAACCCTTAGGGCTCTATTTATCATTCATTTTAGAATTACGACTTTCAATTCTCCTATGAACTCGCCGCATCTCGCCCTTGCAAAGGCGCACATGTGCGCCAATATTTATCATTAAACCAGTAGTATTTTATCGCTGATTTCCATTGTCGAGATGCGGCGGATTATTGATAAATCTCGCCACAATTTTTTAAAATGCGCCTTATTTATCATTAAAACAGCTTTCAATGTCGATTATTTCGAGCCAATAATGTTAATATCATTTTTTTTTATTTTTTTTTTATCCTTTGTTTTTTAATAACTAATATAATACTTTTCTAAATTTTTTAATCCATTTGATTATTATTATTATTTTTTTTTTATAAATTTTAAATCCATTTTAATATAATCTGCCTTGCATTACATCAATTTTACTTCCTCAATATTTATTTGAATTGACAAATATTCAATATTGTGTTTGTAAAATATTGATTTTTTAAATATATATATATATATATAAATATATATATATATATATATATATATATATAAATGTATATTTCTTTCATGTAATTAGCAAGAGTCCATGAGCTAGTGACGTATGGGATATACATTCCTACCAGGAGGGGCAAAGTTTCCCAAACCTCAAAATGCCTATAAATACACCCCTCACCACACCCACAATTCAGTTTTACAAACTTTGCCTCCGATGGAGGTGGTGAAGTAAGTTTGTGCTAGATTCTACGTTGATATGCGCTCCGCAGCAAGTTGGAGCCCGGTTTTCCTCTCAGCGTGCAGTGAATGTCAGAGGGATGTGAGGAGAGTATTGCCTATTTGAATGCAGTGATCTCCTTCTAAGGGGTCTATTTCATAGGTTCTCTGTTATCGGTCGTAGAGATTCATCTCTTACCTCCCTTTTCAGATCGACGATATACTCTTATATATACCATTACCTCTGCTGATTCTCGTTTCAGTACTGGTTTGGCTATCTACTATATGTAGATGAGTGTCCTGGGGTAAGTAAGTCTTATTTTCTGTGACACTCCTAGCTATGGTTGGGCACTTTGTTTATAAAGTTCTAAATATATGTATTCAAACATTTATTTGCCTTGACTCAGAATGTTCAACTTTCCTTATTTTCAGACAGTCATTTTCATATTTGGGATAATGCATTTTAACATTTTTCTTCTACCCTTGCTAAACGTACTACTATTCCTACGTCAGATGGTACTTCGTTTAAGGATCCTCTAGATAGGAAAATTGAGTCCTTTCTAAGAAAAGCTTATCTGTGTTCAGGTAATCTTCTTAGACCTGCTATATCTTTGGCTGATGTTGCTGCGGCTTCAACTTTTTGGTTGGAAACTTTAGCGCAACAAGTAACACATCGTGATTCTCATGATATTATTATTCTTCTTAAAGCCTGCTTCTAAGTCCACATGAAGGTGCGGCCCTCATTCCAGCTCAGCTGGTAGGGGGCAGGTTACGTTTTTTCAAGGAAATTTGGATCAATTCTGTTCACAATCTTTGGATTCAGAGCATTGTTTCAGAAGGGTACAGAATTGGTTTCAAGTTGAGACCTCCTGCAAAGAGATTTTTTCTTTCCCGTGTCCCAGTAAATCCAGTAAAAGCTCAAGCATTTCTGAAATGTGTTTCAGATCTAGAGTTGACTGGAGTAATTATGCCAGTTCCAGTTCCGGAACAGGGGATGGGGTTTTATTCAAATCTCTTCATTGTACCAAAGAAGGAGAATTCTTTCAGACCAGTTCTGGATCTAAAAATATTGAATCGTTATGTAAGGATACCAACATTCAAGATGGTAACTGTAAGGACTATCTTACCTTTTGTTCAGCAAGGGAATTATATGTCCACAATAGATTTACAGGATGCATATCTGCATATTCCGATTCATCCAGATCATTATCAGTTCCTGAGATTCTCGTTTCTGGACAAGCATTACCAGTTTGTGGCTCTGCCGTTTGGCCTAGCTACAGCTCCAAGAATTTTTACAAAAGTTCTCGGTGCCCTGCTGTCTGTAATCAGAGAACAGGGTATTGTGGTATTTCCTTATTTGGACGATATCTTGGTACTTGCTCAGTCTTTTCATTTAGCAGAATCTCATACGAATCGACTTGTATTGTTTCTTCAAGATCATGGTTGGAGGATCAATTTACCAAAAAGTTCTTTGATTCCTCAGACAAGGGTAACCTTTCTGGGTTTCCAGATGGATTCAGTGTCCATGACTCTGTCTTTAACAGACAAGAGACGTCTAAAGTTGATTACAGCTTGTCGAAACCTTCAGTCACAATCATTCCCTTCGGTAGCCTTATGCATGGAAATTCTAGGTCTTATGACTGCTGCATCGGACGCGATCCCCTTTGCTCGTTTTCACATGCGACCTCTTCAGCTCTGTATGCTGAAGCAATGGTGCAAGGATTACACGAAGATATCTCAATTAATATCTTTAAAACCGATTGTTCGACACTCTCTAACATGGTGGACAGATCACCATCGTTTAATTCAGGGGGCTTCTTTTGTGCTTCCGAACTGGACTGTAATTTCAACAGATGCAAGTCTCACAGGTTGGGGAGCTGTGTGGGGATCTCTGACGGCACAAGGAGTTTGGGAATCTCAGGAGGTGAGATTACCGATCAATATTTTGGAACTCCGTGCAATTTTCAGAGCTCTTCAGTTTTGGCCTCTTCTGAAGAGAGAATCGTTCATTTGTTTTCAGACAGACAATGTCACAACTGTGGCATACATCAATCATCAAGGAGGGACTCACAGTCCTCTGGCTATGAAAGAAGTATCTCGAATTTTGGTTTGGGCGGAATCCAGCTCCTGTCTAATCTCTGCGGTTCATATCCCAGGTGTAGACAATTGGGAAGCGGATTATCTCAGTCACCAAACGTTGCATCCGGGCGAATGGTCTCTTCACCCAGAGGTATTTCTTCAGATTGTTCAAATGTGGGAACTTCCAGAAATAGATCTGATGGCGTCCCATCTAAACAAGAAACTTCCCAGGTATCTGTCCAGATCCCGGGATCCTCAGGCGGAGGCAGTGGATGCATTATCACTTCCTTGGAAGTATCATCCTGCCTATATCTTTCCGCCTCTAGTTCTTCCAAGAGTAATCTCCAAGATTCTGAAGGAATGCTCGTTTGTTCTGCTGGTAGCTCCGGCATGGCCTCACAGGTTTTGGTATGCGGATCTTGTCCGGATGGCCTCTTGCCAACCGTGGACTCTTCCGTTAAGACCAGACCTTCTGTCACAAGGTCCTTTTTTCCATCAGGATCTGAAATCCTTAAATTTAAAGGTATGGAGATTGAACGCTTGATTCTTGGTCAAAGAGGTTTCTCTGACTCTGTGATTAATACTATGTTACAGGCTCGTAAATCTGTATCTCGAGAGATATATTATAGAGTCTGGAAGACATATTTCTTGGTGTCTTTCTCATCATTTTTCCTGGCATTCTTTTAGAATACCGAGAATTTTACAGTTCCTTCAGGAGGGTTTAGATAAGGGTTTGTCCGCAAGTTCTTTGAAAGGACAAATCTCTGCTCTTTCTGTTCTTTTTCACAGAAAGATTGCTATTCTTCCTGATATTCATTGTTTTGTACAAGCTTTGGTTCGTATAAAACCTGTCATTAAGTCAATTTCTCCTCCTTGGAGTTTGAATTTGGTTCTGGGAGCTCTTCAAGCTCCTCCGTTTGAACCTATGCATTCATTGGACATTAAATTACTTTCTTGGAAAGTTTTGTTCCTTTTGGCCATCTCTTCTGCCAGAAGAGTTTCTGAATTATCTGCTCTTTCTTGTGAGTCTCCTTTTCTGATTTTTCATCAGGATAAGGCGGTGTTGCGAACTTCTTTTGAATTTTTACCTAAAGTTGTGAATTCCAACAACATTAGTAGAGAAATTGTGGTTCCTTCATTATGTCCTAATCCTAAGAATTCTAAGGAGAAATCGTTGCATTCTTTGGATGTTGTTAGAGCTTTGAAATATTATGTTGAAGCTACGAAATCTTTTCGTAAGACTTCTAGTCTATTTGTTATCTTTTCCGGTTCTAGAAAAGGCCAGAAAGCTTCTGCCATTTCTTTGGCATCTTGGTTGAAATCCTTAATTCATCTTGCCTATGTTGAGTCGGGTAAACCTCCGCCTCAGAGGATTACAGCTCATTCTACTAGGTCAGTTTCTACTTCCTGGGCGTTTAGGAATGAAGCTTCGGTTGACCAGATCTGCAAAGCAGCGACTTGGTCCTCTTTGCATACTTTTACTAAATTCTACCATTTTGATGTATTTTCTTCTTCTGAAGCAGTTTTTGGTAGAAAAGTACTTCAGGCAGCGGTTTCAGTTTGAATCTTCTGCTTATGTTTTTCGTTAAACTTTATTTTGGGTGTGGATTATTTTCAGCAGGAATTGGCTGTCTTTATTTTATCCCTCCCTCTCTAGTGACTCTTGTGTGGAAAGATCCACTTCTTGGGTAGTCATTATCCCATACGTCACTAGCTCATGGACTCTTGCTAATTACATGAAAGAAAACATAATTTATGTAAGAACTTACCTGATAAATTCATTTCTTTCATATTAGCAAGAGTCCATGAGGCCCGCCCTTTTTTTGTGGTGGTTATGATTTTGTATAAAGCACAATTATTCCAATTCCTTATTTTATATGCTTTTCACACTTTTTTATCACCCCACTTCTTGGCTATTCGTTAAACTGAATTGTGGGTGTGGTGAGGGGTGTATTTATAGGCATTTTGAGGTTTGGGAAACTTTGCCCCTCCTGGTAGGAATGTATATCCCATACGTCACTAGCTCATGGACTCTTGCTAATATGAAAGAAATGAATTTATCAGGTAAGTTCTTACATAAATTATGTTTTTTTTAGTTCATAGCTGACATGATCCAAGCCCCCTTGGCATGACACACATGACTATTTCTAAAGTGTTTCTATGGACAGTAAACTATTGCCATTCTACCTTTATTAATATTAATACAATTTCACATTTCTTTTCTGGTGAAATGTCTTTTTTGTAAATAATCTTATTTTAAACTAAACATACTTCATATGCAAATTTCATGGCTGCCTCTTATCACAGGCTTTTGAAATATCTTTTCAAAAGAGTTTGAAATTACACGTTGGCCATATAGATAACACTCTGTTCAGGCACTGGGGTTACTACACAATGCTAATGCAAGAGAATAGATAATAATCAGTGATAGTCATTTCATCAGTGAGCTGGAAGAAGTCCAAGGTAACCACAGATAAAAAAAAAAGTGTATTAATATAAATGAGTTGTTAATGCTAAACATTAAACTCACAAATAAAGTGAATATCAATCTTTTGCAAACAATAAAAAAAAAGATTGTAGACTGTCCCTTATTCAATCTCATACATTGTTATATTGATTTCAGTGTTATGTTTATAATAATTTATAAGGACACCAATACACGGTTAAACATAAATATTTATTTTTTATCACAAAAATAAAAATAAAATTTGGTCACATTATGATAAATCAAATTGTATTGTTACATTTTTTCTATTTTAAGGCGCATGTCATGCAAACTTGAATAGTTTTCTTTCAGTCCTTTTTCAGCTTTCTTTAATATCTCCAATAACTGTTTCTTGTTAATCAATATGTTTTGATCTTCAGGTACTGTATAAAATAAAGAATAAGGTTATTCTTATGTATTTTTAAATCCATATATAAACACATGTCTGATATACTCACCCCGTCATAATTAATGGTATCAGAGGAATCATTTGAACTATTTTCATCATGCACCTGTCTGTCCACCTCTTCTTCTTGCATCACTGTATAAAATGAAATTTTAGATTTTACTCCACTTGTATATATTAAAAATAATTCATTATCCTTTTTTTTATTTATTTCTCTATCTATCTATCTATCTCTCTATTATATATATATATATATATATATATATATTCGGTAGTACAATATTCTGTTATCACTAGAATTTTTCTAATATATTATTACTTACTATCTTCTAAATCGTCTTCCTGCACAAGCACTTGTTCTATTTCAGAATCTTGTACCACTTCTTCTCTCTCCTCATTATTTGCCTCTCCATCTTGACGGTAATTCTCAACCTGAATTTCTGCATCATCTATGTATAACAAAACAATGGTTTACATTTCAAATAAAATTATTTTTTTATTATAAATGCAATAAAAAGTAATAACATTAATTTAACCTTCCAAATTCGGATTCTGAAGTTCTTCTTCCTCATTTGACTCATTTTCAATAATAGGCCTTGCCCTACGTTGTTGCCTTCTTATTACTTAAACACAAAAAATGTTCATTTTATTGCCAACATTGTATGGATCTATAAATATATAAATTATTACAATTTATAAATACCTGGAATATCATTTCCCTCCCTGTCCATAAACACCCTTGGCAAGGGGTCAGATTCTCCACCAGAACTTGAGGAATTGTCATCAATTGGACAGAGATATCTCGGTGCTCTACAGTTTTTAACTATTTAAAAATGTAAACAAATTAGTTGCACTTTTATGTAAAATCATATGTAATCTACAATTTAATAGAAAAGAAAAATTATTAATTTGTACATATCTTTTTGAAAAAGACCATATTTCAAATGTTAGAAATAGATTAGATAATCTTTCTAAAATTTTATTTTATTTTATCTAATCGCCTTAATACTAGGATGTGCACAACATACTTTCACACATTCTTTTCTTTTACAAACATCAAAACAAAGTTGGCTTATAATTCTGTATAAATAGATAAAAGAAAGAATCAGACATATTATAAAAACCGTGTCATTCTTCAAGGGAGACAGTGTCTACTGTTGAATCCAAAGATTTACATCACTATCTCTTTTTAAACTAGTAAAGTAGAGAACCCAAACAATGTAAGTTAACCCCTTAATGACCACAATGTACCCTGTATGTCACTGGTCGTTAAGGGTTTTTTCAGGACATAATAGCACAAGTCTAGCAAGAACACGCTATTAATGCCCTCCCTCCAGCAGGCTTTGTGGAATAGAGCAGTCTCAACGCTGGTGGCAAGACCGCGCTATAAAACAATCAAGTCCCAAAAAAAGGCCAGTGACATACAGGGTACGTCGCTGGTCCTTAAGGGGTTAATTAACTTTAGAAACAACACTCAAGATAACTGTGAAAGTAAAATTCTATTAAAATGTGTTAGCCAATCACAATAGACAAATGTACAGCCATAAATCACCAGACTCTGAGCATATCTAGTATTTCTTTTCTCTAAGTGATTTCTAGAGATACAATAAAATTATATAACACAATTAAATTTGATAGTTTTATAAAATAAATGTGTTTTCCAATGCACATGTTATGACATTGATAAAAATACAAATGTTATATATACATTTCTGACGAACATACATTGTAAAAATTAAATCTGGATTATGTCAAAGTCTTACATTTGCGCAGGTAACACCGGATAAGTGTCCTCAATTTTGATTGTCTCCTGTACAAATCATTGTAGCGTTTTAGGCATTGCTTTCTCGTCCTCCTCTGTCCAGATATACGCCTCACTCTTTTTACCATTTCACAGAGAATATTATTTCTCCTATCCTGGTCCAAGGTGTAAATTCCCCTTCTTTTTTTTGGAAAATATTTTTCCATTGTATAGGAAATTATCAATAGTTCACCTATAGAGAATTTCCTAGATCTTGCCATCTTGCTGTGCTGATTTCTATTTCTAGGGTGTAGCCAAGTAACGGAACTAATTTCTATTTAAAAATGCGCAATTACAAATAATAAAATAATCCAATATTTTAAATCAATATTGATATAGATTGGTATTTCTATAAGTTTCA
The DNA here is from genome assembly GCF_027579735.1 of Bombina bombina. Taxonomy (NCBI): domain Eukaryota; kingdom Metazoa; phylum Chordata; class Amphibia; order Anura; family Bombinatoridae; genus Bombina; species Bombina bombina. The sequence goes on along the minus strand of NC_069503.1, from coordinate 200,184,249 downwards.
ATCTATGTTTCAATATGTATTATAAACTTTTATTAACTTTTAGTTACATCCTAAGCTTTATAATCTTTATTGTATCAATTGTCTCTAATAGTTTCTAAGCAAACCTTAACTTTTTACTGTATTGCAACAAATGTATTTTTTTATGCTAGTATCCATCAAATATAACAATTGTTACTTTAACAGACTAAACTAACATGTAATAAGAATTTATATAAATATTATTCAAATTACAATATTTACACATAACCAAACACATGACCGTTATTCATTTTATTTTTATTTTTATTTATAAATACTCATGCGACATAGGGATCTTTCCAGAAAAATAAAGTTCACGCCCTTTTCTCGCAACCTTTATGCACAAATTCTTTAAATTAGCTTGTAACTTTAATTTAAGTTTAGTTACATTGTGGATACCATTTTGCGCACTTTAACTACTCATTTTTAAGATGGCATCATTGCAAGCAGGAAAGACAAAAAGTGGGAGAAGTGTGATGTTCACCCATCGTCAAAATTGTATTTTGGTGGAACAAGTGGTGGAACATTATGAGGAGATAATCGGCTACCAGGCAAGAACTGTTAACCCACAGAGAAAGCGGGCAATATGGACCCAAATCAGCGCATCTGTGTCTTCAGAAGGTAGCTTTCCGAAGGATGTAAGGGCATGTCGTAAGAGGGTTAACGACATTAGAAAGAACATAAAAAAAAAGTATGCCAAGCAAAACAATCGGCTAAAGCAACAGGTGGAGGACCAGGATACAGGGCGGAATTGACTGATTTCGAACAAATTCTCTATGCCAGGATGGGGGATGCAGTTGTGGTCGGCCTGGATGTTCCTGCATGGACTTTAGAGGTAAAATGTTTTTTTTATTATTTATTTATTTTTTTTGTTGGGTGGTGTTCTTACATTTGTAGGTATATTGAAATTTTTTTATTTATATTTAAGAACAACATGAGGATGTCTGTGGGGAAGAGGAGGTAAATGCACAGGAGGACCAACCTTTTGTCCATGAAACCACGTCTCAGGAACCTCAAGCTTCAACTTCCCAAACAAATAGAGATCGAGAAGAAAGCGCATGTAAGCAATATAAAAAATAAATTATTTGTGTATATCATATCGTTACTTTGTCAGAGGCTTTTCAAAAAAGTGCTGTTGAGATAGAAAGATGGATAACACAGGAGGGAAGAGAGATAGAAAGGAGGGGATAGAGATAGAAGGTGAGAGAGATAGAGATGTCAAAAGAGAGGTGTGGGTGATGGAGAGAAAAAGAAAATGGTAAATAGAGAGAAAAAAGAGACTTTGCAGTGTTTGGAGATCGAGATCGCAAAACATAGGGTTAGAGGGGTGGGTGATGTATAGAGCTATGGGTGTGACTACTGTAATACCATAAATTGCCCTTTTGAACGGGCATAATTAAAAAGCAATATTAAGCACAAATAAATAACCAAACAAAATATATATTCTTAACATAATTATATAAATATAATGAACCTTGTAACGGAATTTAATTTGTAATCAAGCAGACAATGTTTGTATGGGTATTGAAATTCTTCGATGTTTAAAATATTTTTAAATGAATGCATGTGTACATTGAAATCTCAAAAATTGAAAATATAGTTTGTTAACCCTTTTATTTCTCAACAGGTGTTAGAGCATTGCTTCAAACTATGCAAGATAGTTCAATTGCATTATATGATGGTATGTATGTAAATGGTAAATTTTAAAGGTTAGATATGGTTGTTTTTATTTTATTTAATTTGTTTTTTAATTTTATTTTTGTTTTTGAAGAAGAACAGGTCGAATTGACACTGCAACCACTAGTCGAGGACACCATCAATCAAGACGATGATGATGATGATGAGACACAAATACATGGTCACACATAGGAGGGACCAACACCACCTGATTTAAATACACCTGCTGCAAGTCCAATGATCAACGAATCTGACATTGATGAAACAGCAGAAGAAGTCAGACAACCTCCAATCACAGAGCGAACAAATGACATACAGGCACTGACAGATATGGCATCCTCATTTAGACAGGAACAAAGTGCTTTTTTTAAGGAACTCATTGAATTACAGAAACAAAGGAACAATATTCTGAAACGTGATTCAGAAATAAAAAGTGAATATTATAAAAAAAAAATAGAAATTATGAATAGGAGATCTCAGAATTGATACACAGAATCCAAAAAATTAAGTGTATATATTTTCTGGTTTTTAAATTTTGTTGTGATTTACATTTATTTTCGCTTTGTTTGTTTTAAAGTTTGTATTATTCATATTTATATATAGTTTGTTTTGGTTATATTTTCATTAAAGATATTTATCCCTTAATAAAAGAAACATTTTTGATAAATAAGCAAAAGTTTTATTTTTTCAAATGGGTGGAGTTAACTTCAATATCAAAGAATTGTGTACATTTCTTATAAAATAATTAAAACTCTGGGTGATGACATGTATTCTGAAAAAAAAAAAAAGAAATATTAGTAATTCAAATGCATAAAATTTAATAGAATAATACACAATTCTAAATAGTTTGCAATAATACTTACATGAAAAATATCTTTCAATAATTTCCAATCTATTTTGTACACCTGCCCTTGTAGTGTGTCTGCCTATAATTTCTTGAGGGATATAAGTGTCATCTGTGGGATCATTGGGACACTCCTCCTCTAAATTGCCTTGGGAAATTGCAATGTTGTGCAACATGCATGCAACTAGAATTATATCATTACATTTTTCAGGCGAATATTGAAGTGCTCCTCCAGACCTATCCAAAACTCTGAAACGCATTTTTAAAACCCCAAAAGTTCTTTCGATAGCACTTCTTGTGCTACGGTGGGATGCATTAAATTTAATTTCTCCTCTGGTATGTGGCATTGGGACAGGTGTCAACAGCCAAGTTCGGCACGGATAACCACTATCACCTATTTTTTCAAAAGAAAAATTGATTAGAGATTATAAATAATTTAAACATTACAATTAATCATAATTCATATATATATTTATGACATGTATAAAGTGCAAATCAGAAAAAAACTTCCAAAAAATACAGAGAACTGATTGCATTATAATTAGATTATATGGAAATAAGTTCATATTTACCTAATAGCCAACCGTGTGGCATGTTGCCCTGTTAAAAAGCAGAAAATAGTGCAGATTGTTTTAGGATGTGGAAATCATGACATGATCCAGGAAACCCAGATCGAACAGCCCAAATTCTAAGGTTTGCATCACACACAGCCTGTATGTTTAGGGAATGAAAGCTTTTCCTGTTCCTATATTGCTCCTCCCTTAGGGATGGTGGTCTAAGAGCAATATGGGTGCAATCTATAGCACCAAGAACATTGGGCATACCGGCTACTTGGTAAAAGTTGGACTTCACTGTATGCCATTCATGCACATTCCTAGGAACATAAATAAATGTAGAAAGATGTTTTAGAATTGCTTTTAAAACAATTGTTAAATGGCGGCAAAATGAAGGCTGACTCATGCCCACAACATCACTGGATACAGCCTGAAAAGATCCGGTTGCCAAAAAATGTAAAACTGCGAGTAATTTCAAAAGTCCAGGTATTGCCCTTGTTCTTCTGGTTCGGGGATCAATGTCATTTTTAATCAGAGAATATAGATTCAAAATGCTTTCTCGGTTTATCCTGAATTTGCGCTTAATTTCACGATCGGATAATGCCTCAAGTCCACAACGGGGCAAAAACAATCAAGGAACTCTTTGCCGTCTCCGGAACATATTTCCATCATTTTCACGATTTTCATGGGACTGAGCAAGAGAAATAGCGGCCAAAATAAAAAAAAACTCCATCTTCTATGAATAAAATATGGGAGTAAATTGTAAGTTCTCCTACTTGGTTATGGAGTATTTTCACGGTCGGATTTATAGGAGAATTATAGGTTCTCCTTTGGCGCAAAATAATGATAAATATGATTTTCGGCGATTTGTTGGGAGTATTTCTAAAAATACGACTGAAATCCATTGTTTTTTGGCTGTATTTGGCGCACCTGTGCGCCTTGGCGAGAGCGAAAAACTGGTCGTATTTTTAGGTCGTATTACAGCTTATTTTGGGCGTAAAATGTGTTGATAAATAGGAGAATAAATCCGACAGAGTAATTATAGGCGCAAAAGTAGGAGAATTATGATGATAAATAGAGCACTTAATATGAAATATGAAACTTCTTTACTCTTCCTAAAAAAACAAAAAAAACAGATTTTCTCTGGAGGTTGTGACAAAGGCCTTTTCACTTAACGCCCAAATTTCTGCTTGTTTTCGTCTGTCTTTTTCAGTGTTACCTTGCTCTTCACACAGACATCCAGAATTGTTCTTTAGTTGCTGGACTGAATTCACCCTCCCTTCTAGATGCTGAGATTTCACTGAGGGCCTCATTGTGGTCTTAAAATCGTTCTATGTTCCACTTTTCAGCATGTTTATTGCACAACGCTGAATATTTTTTAGGCACTCTTCCTCTTTACTATGTCATCAGCACACAACACTTTATGAACTTAGTATTTATCAATACAAATGACCTGTCCTTATGTGTTTTCACCAGGGTAAGGTATATTTTTGCATGGGTCCTTACTTCCTAACAAAAGTGGTACCATGGAATTATGGATGAAAGGAAAAACATATTTTTTTTTACTTATTGTTACACCCCATGAAGCAGGATATAAGTTAAAACACTTGGGTTAATCCATTGACGTATCTTTCTTCCATTTTTAATGCTTAGTGAAGCAGAGAAGGGAAAGAAGACCAGGAAATGTGGGTCTCCATGAGCCATTGCTAAGGTGGTAAAGAAATGTTTAATTCCTGGTCTCATGCTTACCATGACAGTACATGAGACAAAACAAAATTTGTCAGGAAAGGGAAGTCTTGGGTCTAAAACAGTTTCTTCGACTCAATGACAAGATAAATAGTGTATCAGTCTTGTAGAAATGTTCCGTGGCATTTAGGTCATATTTTAACATTTTGTCCATCTCAAAAGATGTGTAAGACAACATTCCAGGATCGAAATTTCCCAGTAGTGGATAACATCACTTTTTTTTTTAGGAGATCATAGGGACCATGCAAAAATATCACCTTACCTTGATGAAAACACAGATAAGGTAACCAAAAGAATTAAGCAAAATTGATCATAGACATAACTTGGAAAGTTTTTTGACTTTACTGTACCACCTAATTAAGTTTAGCTGCAGATGTTGTGTTATCCTCCTTTTCACTTAGAAAATAAGACAAAATGTTATTTGGTTTGTGGTGCCCAAACATTTACTTGCAACCGTATGTTCACAAGGTTAACCAGGATCAGTAATGCAAAACTTACATACTCCATCATTTTAGAGCATTTTTTGTTTGCAGTGGAATATGCTTATAATATTTTGGACTATTACCGTGCACAGCAGGCCTCTTCAGAACAATGATTTTGATCATCCTTTCTTTTGTCTCCTGTAGGTATGATTTAACTGAAGACGGAAAGCCACCTTTTGCCAATTAGGCAACCCAAAACACCTTTATAAGCAACTCTACATAATGAATGCAATGCGCTCACAGAAGAACCAATATTATTTTTATAGATCCATTTATTTCATAACTTGGCACTGTGTTCATTAACACCTTTTTAATTGTATTGTATTTTATTTTTAATTTCTTAAATTGGCCAACCCTTTTATTGAGCTTTATTAGCTGAGCGGCTTTACATTTTTATTTTATTTTTTCTATTATTATTTTTTTTTTAATTTTTGTCTAATAATGTGCAATAGGGTGTTTTTAATTACAATGAAACTGTATGGCTGTTATCCTTTTATAAGCAGGGAATTTGTTGCTTGTTGCAGGTGTGATTTTGTATATCATACTGTACACCATGTAAATATGTATTATTCTCTTTTGTAATTCATTTTATTTCTCCGTTTTGGTTGATCGCTAATTTGAAGATTGATAATAATCATGACATTCAGTTTTATTGGGTTCAACAATGACGATTCCTTGAAAGTGGCTGAGTCTTAAACAGTTCAGTATTAAAAGTCTTGGCATTGTTATGCCGAATCTTTTAACACAAAAGTGTATATATACATAGGGATAATTATTATTATTTTTATAAGCTTTTTCAGAAACCTATTGAATTTTTAGGTGTCTGGGTAAAATTGTTGTCTCCCAGAATCTTTTTTTTTTTATATATACTTTAGATTAAGGTATTTTTCTGCTCTGTTAATCTACCGTTCTGAATGTACTGTCATTGTGATGGAAGCTCATGGTGCACAGCAGTCATAGCAGTATCCTGGGAGCTAAAGAATGTGATTTTAAAATGCTGCATTGTTTTTAGAGTATTGTAAAGTGTTTGTAATTCGCGACAGCCTAAAATGTACATTCGGTCATCTTGTATGTCTTTATTATAGCTCACCCACGAAGGAAAATATTTGGTATCTAGTCAGATGATTCTTTAATATTTTTTTTCCTATAATATTTTTAATGTTATTTTATACGGTTAATACGTATTTTAGTTTTTAAACAGTTCCGCAATAGGTGCCTTGCATATTGCCTGTCTGTGGCTTTTGATTATAAATTATAGGGCTGTTTTTTTTTTTTTATAGATTTCAATACTATACTTCTTTCCTATGGCATGGAGAGTCCACAAAACATTCTAATTACTAGTGGGATATTCAATCCTGGCCAGCAGGAGGAGGCAAAGAGTACTTCAGCAGAGCTGTTAAAGGGACAGTCAAGTAAAAAAAAACCTTTCATGTTTCAAATAGGGCATATCATTTTAAACAACTTTCCAATTTACTTTTATCACCAATTTTGCTTTGTACTCTTGTTATTCTTAGTTGAAAGCTAAACCTAGGAGGTTCATATGCCTATTTCTTAGACCTTGAAGGCCGCCTCTAATCTAAATGCATTTTGATAGTTTTTCACTACTAGAGGGCATTAGTTCACGTGTTTCATATAGATAACATTGAGCTTGTGCACGTGAATTTACCATGGAGACAGCTCTGATTGGCTAAAATGCAAGTCTGTCAAAAGAACTGAAATAAGGGGCAGTCTGCTGAGGCTTAGATACAATATAATTACAGAGGTAAAACGTGTATTATAACTGTGTTGGTTATGCAAAACTGGGGAATTGGTAATTAAGGTATTATATATCTTTTAAAACAACAAAAATTCTGGTGTTGACTGTCCCTTTAAGTATCACTTCCCTTACCCATATCCCCCAGTCATTCTCTTTGCCTTGATCACAGGAGGATGGCGAAGATGGTGTCTGAAGATTTCTGCCAATCCATTTATGGGTACTTTTCCCTGCAAGCAAGGATTGGGGTCTAGCTGTGTCCATGTCAATCTCTTTAGTAAGAGTAATGGTGGCTATTAGCAGTTAGAAGACGACAAGGTGGTCTTTGCTTAAACTTCTCACATTATTGCTACCCCTATTATAGAAAGATATTTTTTTTTTGCGGTCACGTGACTGTTCCTCGGCACGTCCGGTTTTTGGCTTCTCTGATTAGATCAGAGTTTGCCGCGGGGAGTGTGGAGGTTGCAGTTTCCTCTGGAGGGGGAATTCTCCGTTTGCAAGTGGATTTGCGCTGTTCCGGTAACAAGGATGTGTATTTTGCTACCGGGTGTGTCCGGTTTTCTGTGCTAGTGGGTTAGCAACTTCTGGAGGGGTAAAACCTCAGCAGAGCTGAGGGTTTTAGGTGCTTATTTATGTTTTATTGCTTCATAAAAATAAACCTAATTTGGCATTTAACTAATTCTTGTTAATTGCTAGGAACTTATACCCAATTATGGACACTAATGCTAAAGTTGATTCTTTTGAAAAATGCTTATTGTGTTTTGAGGCTAAGATAATTCCTCCTGTACAGTTTTGCTTTTTATGTCTAAATAAAACTTTAAAGTTTAAAGATAAGATGTCTCTCCCTGAGCCTCCTGTCTCTCAGGATAGTGTTATCCTAGCTACACCTCAGCTTTCCTCTCAAGCTTCCCAAGCTTCACATGCAGTGCCCTGCGGTTCCTCTCAAACAACTGGGGGTGTTTTTTTACCTGGGGATTTCGCTGCACAGATTACTTCTGCTGTTTCTGCAGCTTTATCAGCTTTTCCAAAGGTTTCTGGTAAGCGTAAGAGGAAATCTAAACATATTGATGTTAGAAAGGCTGACTCCGCTAAGGCTTCGTTAGTCAGTTTATCTCAATTATCTGATGAGGATGATTCTTCCTTGGCATCTGAGGGGGAGTTGTCAGATTCTGATACTGTAGTGACCAATTCTGCAGATTCAGAAGAAATTAATTTCAGATTTAAGTTAGAACACCTTTGAGTTCTTTTGAAGGAGGTTCTTGCTACTTTGGAAGAATCCGTCGCTTCTGTTGCGGAGAATCCAAAGCGGTCTAGTAAGCTTAATAGGGTATATGATGTACCCTCATCTGTGAAAGTATTTCCAGTTCCAGACCGTATGTCAGATATTATAACTCAGGAATGGGATAAACCAGGGATTCCTTTTTCCCCGTCCTCTGTTTTTAAAAAGATGTTTCCTGTTGTGAATGCTATTCGTGGTGCACGGTGCCCAAGGCAGTGGGAGCTATCTCTACTCTGGCTAAGAGAACTACTATTCCTATTGAAGATAGTTGTTCTTTCAAGGATCCCATTGATAAGAAGCTTGAAGCTTTTTTGAAGAAGATGTACATTCATCAGGGATTACAGTGGCAACTTGTTGCTAGTATTGCTACAGTTGCGGGGGCAGCATCTTATTGGTGCGAAGACTTATCTAAACTTATCCTAGAAGAGACTACTATAGAGGAGATCCAAGACTGGATCAAGGCTCTCAAGCTAGCCAATACCTTTATTTGTGATGCCAACATGCAAGTTCTTAGGCTGGGTGCTAAGATTTCTGGTTTTACGGTTATAGCTAGCAGAGCTCTGTGGTTAAAATCTTGGTCTGCAGATGTTACATCCAAGTCCAAGCTTTATCTCTGCCTTATAAGGGTAAAACCTTGTTTGGACCAGGTCTGGCAGAAATGATTTCTGACATTACAGGTGGAAAGGGTTATTTTCTTCCTCAGGATATAAAGAATAGACCTAAGGGTCGCCAGAATTCTAATTTTCGTTCCTTTCGTAACTTTAAGGGACAGAAGTCTTCCTCTTCCAAGTCGGATCAATCCAAGTCTTCTTGGAGGTCCAGTCAGCCTTGGAATATGGGGAAGCAAGCCAAGAAGCCTTCCGTTGATTCTAAATCAACATGAAGGGGCTGCCCCCGATCCTGTAGTGGATCAAGTAGGGGGGCAGGCTTTCTTTTTTTTTGGCAGGCTTGCATATGCAATGTTCCAGATCCTTGGGCCATAGATATACTATCCCACGGTTACAGAATAGAATTCAAATCTTGTCCTCCCAGGGGCAGATTGCACCTGTCAAGGTTATCTGTGAACCAGATAAAGAGAGAGGCCTTCTTAAACTGCGTAAAGGACCTATCATCCCTGGGAGTGATTGTTCCAGTACCTCTAGAGGAACAGGATCTAGGATTCTATTCAAATCTATTTGTAGTTTCCAAAAAGGAATTCTGGACCAAAAGTGTCTCAAACAATTCCTCAGGGTTTCGTCCTTTAAGATGAAGCCCATCTGTTCTATTCTTCCTTTGGTCCAAAAGGGTCAGTTCATGACTACGTGTATCTTCATGTTCTTATTCACAGGGATCATTATCAGTATGTAAGGTTTGCCTTCCAGGACAAACATTTCCAGTTTTTGCCCTTCCATTTGGCCTTGCTTCAGATTCCAAAATTTTCACAAAGGTTCTGGGGGCTCTTCTGACATTGTTGAGGGCCCAGGGTATTGCTGTGACACCTTATCAAGATGACATTTTAGTTCAAGCGCTATCTTTTCATCTAACAAAATCTCTTATCTAAGTGAATCTGGGATAGAGTTCCCTTGTTCCAGATACAAGGGTGTGTTTCTTGGGAACAATCATAGGTTCCCTGTCCATGAAGATTTTTCTGACAGACATCAAAAAATCCAAACTTCATGTTTCTTGCCTTTCTCTCCAGTCTACTATTCGTCCATCTGTGGCTCAATGCATGGATGAGATTGGACTTATGGTTGCTTGCCTCCATGGACATCATTCCTTTTGCTCGGTTCCATCTGAGACTTCTGCAACTCTGCATGCTCAATCAATAGAAAGGGGACCACTCAGATCTCTCACAGAAGATAAATTTGGATTCCCCAACAAGAGTCTCTTGTGGTGAATTTCTCAGGACCATCTTTTTCAGGGCACATGCTTCCTGAGGCCTTCCTGGGTGATTGTGACCATGGACGCCAGCCTGTTAGGCTGGGGAGCAATTTGGGGTTTCTTAAAAGCACAGGTTCTGTGGACTCCAGAGGAGTCGTCTCTTCTAATAAACATCTTGGAGTTGAGAGAAATTTTCTATGCTTTAATAGTTTGGCCTCAAGTAGCTTTGATCCGATTTATCAGATTTCAGTCGGACAACATTACCTCGGTGGCCTACATCAATCACCAGGGAGGAACTCGGAGTTCCTTGGCAATGGAGGTACTCACATTCTCCAGTGGGAGGAGTCTCACGATTGCCATCTCTCTGCCATCCACATACCAGGAGTGGACAACTGGGAGGCGTTTTTTCTAAGCAGGCAGACTTTTCATCCTGGAAAGTGGGCTCTCCAATTAGAGGTTTTCATAATGATAACTCTCAGGTGGAGTCTCGTCAAAATGCCAAGCTTCCAAAGTACGGCTCAAGGTCAAAAGATCCTCAAACCGTTCTGGTAGATGCTCTAGCGGTTCCTTGGAGCTTCAATCTAGCATCTTCTGTTCTGGATACCTGTTTCCTCCGTTTGTGTTGCTTCCACGAGTAATTGCTCGCATCAAACAGGAGAGAGCATCTGTGATTCTAATAGCTCCTGCATGGCCTCGCAGGATCTGGTTCGCGGATCTGGTGAGGATGTCATCTCATCCGCTGTGGTGGTTACCTTTCAGGAAGGACCTTCTACTTCAGGGTCCCTTTCCTCATCGAAATCTGGTTTCTCTGAAGCTGACTGCTTGGAGAATGAACGTCTAAGTTTGGCTCGACGTGGCTTCTCTGAGAAAGTCAGTCATAGATACTATGCTTCAGTCTCGTAAATAGGTTACTCACAGAATTTACCATAGGGTATGGTGTAAATACCTTCATTGGTGGGATTCATAGGGTTTTTCTTGGAACAAAGTAAGGGTTCCTCAAATTTTGGCTTTTCTTCAGGAGGGCCTAGAGAAGGGTTTGTCAGTCAGTACTTTGAAGGGTCAGATTTCTGCACTGTCTGCCAGATGTTTAGTCTTTTGTTCAGGCCTTGGTCAGAACTAGGCCTGTGTTAAAATCTGTTGCTCCCCCTTGGAGCCTTAACCTTGTTCTTAGAGTTTTGCAGCAGGCTCCGTTTGAGCCAATGCATTCTGTTAATGTTAATTTCTTATCTTGGAAGGTTTTGTTTCTTCTTGCTATTTCTTCTGTATGCAGAGTTTCTAAACTTTCTGCTCTGCCATGTGATTCCCCTTACCTTATTTCATACTGATAAGGCGGTCCTTAGTACTATGCTGTGGTTTTTCCCTAAGGTAGGGTCGGATCACAATATTAAACAGGAAATTGTTGTTCCTTTTTTTTTGTCCTAACAATTCTTCTCAGAAGGAACGTCTTTTGCATAACTTGGATGTTGTGCGTGCTTTTAAATTTTATCTTCAAGCAACTAAGGATTTTCGTCAGACTTCTGTCTTGTTTGTTGTTTTCTCTGCTAAGCGTAGGGGTCAGAAGGCCACTTCTACCACTCTTTCTCTCTGGTTGAGAAGTGTTATCCGTTTAGCTTATGAGACAGCTGGACAGCAGCCTCCTGAGAGACTTAAGGCTCATTCCACTAGAGCTGTTTTTTCTTCACGGGCTTTCAAAAATGAAGCTTCTGTGGAGCAAATCTGTAAGGCGGCCACTTGGTCTACATACATTTTCCAAATTCTACAAATTTGATACTTTTGCCTCAACTGAGACTTCTTTTGGGAGAAAAGTTCTTCAAGCAGTGGCGGCTTCAGTTTAGGTCCGCCTGTCTTGTTCTCCCTCCCTATTCATTCTGTGTCGTCTAGCTTGGGTATTTGGTTCCCACTAGTAATTAGTATGTTTTGTGGCCTCTCCATGCCATAGGAAAGAAAACAATTTATTCTTACCTTATTATTTATTTATTTCCGGACATGGAGAGTCCACGACCCGCACCTCTATACCCTTGTGTTATCATCTTTTTCCGTTTCCCTTCGGCCGAATTACTAGGGGTTATGGGTGAGGGAAGTGATACTTAACAGCTCTGCTGGGGTGCTCTTTGCCTACTGCTGGCCAGGAGTGAATATCCCACTAGTAATTATAATGTTTTGTGGACTCTCCATGCCCGGAAAGAAAGACATTTATCAGGTAAGCATACATTTTGTTTTTCACTACATCTGGAATATTGAGGCTACCACAATATTTTACTGAGATTATGCAGGGGTTAGACGGTTAGCATGCATTCAATGTTGTCATACTAATATTGTATGTGCATCAATACCATAAGAAACATTCCCACTGGGGGTGAAAATTTTCACCATGGCTGTGGTGTTGTCTGGCATCCATGGGGTTAACTGTAGCTCTTGATTACAAGTTTGTGATAACATTTTAGTAATTAAGATGGGTGGTAAAGTACAATGTCATGGGCAGCAAGATGACATAGACGATATCTTCACCCACAACATTGTGGTGATGATATTGTTAACAATAATATTTTAGCGACGACAGTTCAAACAGATATCCGTTTTTAGGTAGAATACTTCACCCCCTCCTTATCGGTCATAAATTGTGGTTGCACGTGTATAACTGAAAAAAATCTGGGAAACAACAATTGAAGCATTGCTGGACCCACTAATACTAAAGGCTTGTTTACATGCTTAACAGATCTGGCTACAAACTGTGGAATGTAGTGCGACCTGAATAACACTATAGCTTGTTCATTGTCAGGATATACAAACAGAGAGAAAGAGAAAACAAAAAACAGGTCAACATGTTGCAAATATTTCAAACAGCTTGAAGTTAATACTGGCTTTATATTTATGTTCTAAATTTGTTGTGTAAGCATAAAAATGGTTAGGCCAGTTGTTCCCAGTTCCAGTCATCATGAAATACTAAATTCCCAGGGTTTCTGGCTTTCTGGACCAGAGAAAGCTTTGGTGGTTGTTAGCACCATCTTGGTATGACTAGCAATACCCTGAATTCCTGCATGGGCGACTGGTTTCAGAAGTTATTGGCCTAGACATTTTTCTTTGTTGCCTCAAAAAAACTGTCCACAAAAGCTTGGACAGGAGTATCTCTGACACGACGTATATTTATCTTGTGCCTTAAATAACTGTGTAAATGTATCTTCGTTATGGAAAAAAAGTTTACTGTATTCAACAGCATTTATATTTTGTGTTTCTGAATAAAATGTATATATGTGCTGTATTTCAGCAATGTGCAAATAAGCAATATCAATAAAGAGCATGTAATCCAAACATGAATCCATGTACCATTTGGATTCAATAATTGCAAGCTTTAAGTGTGTGCTTGTTTTTATTAGAGATAATCTATATTGTGTTATATTGTAAATATGTATATCAAACTAATGTATTGAATAACAAACGTATTTCACAAAATTATTATCCAAGGCGCACTTCTGCATGATATATTTCCAATTCTGATTTCAAATTTCCCTGTGTCTTCTTGGTTGAAATGTTACATGGGGTAGGCTTAGGAGCATGCCAGTGCCTAGAGCACTATATGGCAGCAGTGTTTGAAACAATATTTGTCACTTCCATTTTTTAGAGGTGGGAGAACCAGGCAGCTGTCTGGGACACAAGGGACACTACTAGGGGCAGTATGAGCAGAATCCTTCTAGCCTCCCTTCCCAGGTGCAGAACTACCACGGGTGTTGTAGCTCCAGTATTGGAGTGCTTTGCGGACCAATGGTGGAATCAGGGACCTGTTAAATGATCTATTTTTCTTCCTACACTCATATTATTGCAGCAGTGCCTGCCTTCAGAGTTTTTACTGATACCAGTGTTAAAGGGACAGTAAACCTTAAAAATAATGTTATATAATTCTGCACATAGTGCAGAATTATATAACATTATTTAGGTGCTATAGCCATAACAGGAGCGAGCTGCACTTAGTGCTATGGCGCGGTCGGGCCGGGCTGTGACTATACAGCTGGCCCGATGCGCTGACTAAAAATAACAGACCCCCTCAGCAGAGAGCGGGTCTGTTAAAGCGCCATATTTTAGCAAATTAAACAGTAAAAAATGATTTTATGGCTATAGCACCTAAATAATGTTATATAATTCTGCACTATGTGCAGAATTATATAACATTATTTTTAAGGTTTACTGTCCCTTTAAGATTTTGGCATTGAGTGTCTACATCTGTTACCACTACAGAAAAGTTAAGAAGATCTGCTTCCTATTTGGAGACAAGTACTTCATCTGTGAAAATGGCTTAGGCGAAGGTACAGAAAGATTTGAGTGTGTGCTTGTGTTCTTTAGTGAAGGCAAGGAAAGTACAAAACTGTCTGTAAGAAGTATGTAAGTGGACTACCAATGTGTAGGTATAGTTTTTTTTAAAGTTAATGGACCGCTAAATACAGTATTATTACATCATAAAGAAATGCATAGAACAAAAGGTAATGTAATTGCAAATCAGCAGTAAATTTATTTCTTTTACAAGATATGACGAGTCCACGGATTTCATCCTTACTTGTGGGATTACGCCTCCTGGTCAGCAGGAGGAGGCAAAGAGCTCCACAACAGAGCTGTATATATAGCTCCTCCCTTCCCTCCCACCCCAGTCATTCTCTTTGCCTGTGTTAGTGATAGGAAGAGGTAAAGTGAGATTTTAGTTTAGATTCTTCAATCAAGAGTTTTTTATTTTCAAACGGTACCAATGTGTGCTGTTTTTTATTACAGAGCAGCTTGTGAATAGTCTTCTAGACTATGGGATCTAGGGAATTTTTGTATCCGCTGTGCCTCCCATATTTGTTCTGCATTATCTGTATATGGTCTTGTGAGGTTGTAACCAAGACCCTGCCTTTTCACAGGACCTCAGGAGGAAGATTGGACCTCTTGATACTGTGAAGTAATCATGCTGTACCCTCAGCATAGAGGTAAGTGCAGTTTTTATTCTGGGTATCTCAGACTAACTGTACTGATCAGATGTATATATTGGGAGTTTGCCCTTTATACTTTCCCCAAGACATTATGGCAGTCTTGCATTTCCTAAGAGCTCTGGGGTATGTGTACGTTGCCGGTCTTAGTTGATGTTACCTAGGGTAGGAGAGAGACAGACCGGATTTAACTTAGAGTATGCAGCAGACACTCTAGAATGGTTGTGTGATCTAGAGGCACTGGGAGATGTTTGTGTGCAGGGAGTCACTGTACAACGGGCTGGCTGACGCTGGGGATGGTTGTGTTCAAGGCTCCAGTTTTGGGCAATGTCTATTCTGATGTGTCACTGTGTTAGTTCAGTAACCTAAGGCGCTGCTATACAATCATATGTGTCTGCATTTTGCGGTGAATTTTTACTTTCTATTACGCCCACAAAGGGTGGGGCTTATTTTCGCGCGCTCTGACAGCGCATCTATCCCTTCTCTGGTAGCTGCATCGCATCGGTTCCTAAGTGCACTTGTGTGATTTTCAAGTGACTTAGGTGTACAGTGTGGCTTATGCTTATTTCGGATTGCAAATAAGGTTATAACTCAATAAATCTATAGAAGCGTTTTTCTTAAAGATGCAGTACAAATGATTTTTTTGTTACACGGATTTGATCAAGATTGTTTTTTGTTTAGGTTAACATGGATGACCTTGAACAAAATATGTGCCCTATGTGTTTGGATGCCATTGTGGAACCCCCTGATACACTATGTGACAATTGTGTTGAGAGAGCCTTAAAATGTAAAGAGAAAATATTTTTTAATAAAGATATGTCTAAAGATTGTTCTCAAACCAATGAGATTCAGGGTATGCCGCAATCTTCTCCCTAAGCGTCACAGCCTTTAACGCCCGCACAAGCTACGCCATGTTCTTCTATGGCGTCTGCTTCTTTCACTTTGCAGGATATGGCTGCAGTTATGTCATCTACCCTCACAGAGGTTTTGTCTAAGTTACCAGTGTTGCAAGGCAAAGGTAGCAGGGCAGAAGCTCAGGGGGTCCCTGTAACGTCTGATGCTTTGATGGCTATCTCTGATGTACCCTCCCAGGCCTCTGATTTGTGGGGTAAGGCGATCCTGTCTAAGGGGCAACTGTCTGATTTAGGTAGTGCGTTGCCCCAGACAGATTCAGACGTCGTGTCCTTTAGATTTAAGCTGAAACACCTCCGCCTGTTACTTCGGGAGGTTTTAATGACTCTGGACGATTGTGACTCTATTGTGATTCCTCCATAGAAATTGTGTAAGATGGACAGATATCTGGAATTCCCTGCTTATTCCGATACTTTTCCGGTTCCTAAGAGAATTTCTGAGATTGTTACTCTGGAGTGGGAAAGACCGGGTATTCCGTTCTCCCCTTCCCCTATGTTCAAGAAAATGTACCCTATAGCTGACACCATGCGGGATTCTTGGCAAACGGTCCCCAAGGTGGAGGGAGCTATATCTACCCTAGCTAAGCATACGACTATCCTGATTGAGGACAGTTGTGCTTTCAAAGACCCTATGGATAAAAAGTTGGAGGGTCTTCTAAAAAAGCTATTTGTTCATCAAGGTTTTCTCTTACAAGCTGCGGCCTTTTGGTTTGATGCCTTGGAAGAGTCTCTGAAGACTGAGACTTCTTTAGAGGAAATAATGTATAGGATTAAGGCCCTGAAGTTGGCTAATTCCTTTGTTACAGACGCCGCCTTTCAGATCGCCAAATTGGCGGCTAAGAATGCAGGTTTTGCCATTCTATCGCGCAGAGCCTTATGGTTAAAATCTTGGTCTGCGGATGTGTCCTCTAAATCCAAGCTTTTGACTATTCCTTTCAAGGGGAAGACTCTATTCGGGCCTGACCTGAAAGAGATCATTTCTGACATTACGGGAGGTAAGGGCCACCTTCTCCCTCAGGATAAGTCAGCCAAACAAAGAAGACAGAGTAATTTTCGTTCCTTTCGAAATTTCAAGGGAGTCCCTTCTTCCTCTTCAGCTAAGCAGGAAGGGAACTTTGCACAAGCCAAGTCCACCTGGAGACCCAACCAGGCTTGGAACAAGGGTAAACAACTCAAGAAGCCCGCTGCTGCTCCCAAGACAGCATGAAGGGGTGGCCCCCAATCCGGAACCTGATCTAGTAGGGGGAAGACTTTCTCTCTTTGTCCAGGCTTGGATAAGAGGTGTTCAGGATCCCTGGACACTAGAAATCGTGTCCCAGGGGTATCAACTGGAGTTCAAAAATTCCCTTCCAAGGGGAAGGTTTCTTCTTTCATGATTGTCTGTAGACCAGACAAAAAGAGAGGCGTTCTTACGTTGTGTAAAAGACCTCTCCACTATGCGAGTAATTCATCCCGTCCCAATACAGGAACAAGGGCAGGGGTTTTACTCAAATCTTTTTGTGGTTCCCAAAAAAGAGGGAACGTTCAGACCCATTTTAGATCTCAAGAGTCTAAACAAGTTTCTCAGAGTTCCAATCTTCAAGATGGAGACGATTCGGACAATTCTTCCATTGATCCAGGAGGGTCAATATATGACTACCGTGGACTTAAAGGATGCATACCTTCACATTCCTATCCACAGAGATCATCACCAGTTTCTAAGGTTTGCCTTCCTAGACAAACATTTTCAGTTCGTGGCTCTTCCCTTCGGGTTGGCCACGGCACCCAGGATCTTCACAAAGGTTCTAGGGTCTTTGCTAGTGGTTCTCAGCTCGCGGGGCATTGCAGTGGCGCCTTATCTGGACGATATTCTAATCCAGGCATCGTCTTACCAACTGACAAATTCTCATACTGACATGGTTCTGTCCTTTCTAAGGACTCATGGGTGGAAGGTGAATCTAGAAAAGAGTTCACTAATTCCACAGACAAGGGTTCCTTTCCTGGGAACTCTAATAGATTCCGTATCTATGAAAATCTTCTTGACGGAAGTCAGAAAGTTAAGGATTCTGAATACATGCCGAACCCTTCAGTCCAATCCTCGGCCATCAGTGGCTCAGTGCATGGAGGTAATTGGATTGATGGTGGCGGGCGGCAATGGACATCGTTTCCGTTTGCTCATTTTCATCTCAGACCTCTTCAATTGAGCATGCTCAGACAGTGGAATGGAGATTATGCAGATTTGTCTCCTCAGATAGATCTGGATCAGGAGACAAGAGACTCTCTTCTTTGGTGGTTGTCGCTGGATCATCTGTCCCAAGGAACGTACTTCCGCAGACCTTCACGGGTGATAGTGACAACGCACGCCAGTCTACTTCGATGGGGTGCAGTCTGGAATTCCCTGAAGGCTCAGGGTGTGTGGATTCGGTTGGAGTCTCTACTTCCCATCAATATTCTGGAGTTGAGAGCAATATTCAATGCGCTTCAAGCTTGGCCTCAGTTGGCTTCGGCCGAATTCATCCGATTTCAGTCGGACAACATCACGACTGTGGCTTACATCAATCATCAGGGAGGAACAAGGAGTTCCTTAGCGATGACAGAAGTATCCAAGATAATTCGGTGGGCGGAGGCTCACTCTTGTTATCTGTCGGCAATCTACATTCCAGGAGTGGACAACTGGGAGGCGGATTTTTTGAGCAGACAGACGTTTCATCCAGGGGAATGGGAACTCCATCCGGAGGTCTTTGCCTCCCTGATTCTCAGGTGGATTTGGATCTGATGGCGTCTCGTCAGAATGCCAAGCTCCTGAGATACGGATCCAGGTCCAGGGATCCTCAGGCCGAACTGATAGATGCCTTGGCAGTGCCTTGGTCGTTCAACCTAGCTTATATGTTTCCACCGTTTGCTCTCCTTTCACGGGTAATTGCACGGATCAAACAAAAGAGGGCTTCTGTGATTCTAATCGCCCCTGCGTGACCTTGCATGACTTACTATGCCGATCTGGTGGACATGTCCTCTCTGCCGCCGTGGAAGCTTCCATTGAGGCAGGACCTTCTAATTCAGGGACCCTTCCATCATCTGAATCTAGTTTCTCTGCAGCTGACTGCTTGGAGATTGAACGCTTGATTTTATGTAAGCGAGGGTTTTCTGATTCGGTCATTGATACCTTGATTCAGGCATGAAAGCCTGTTACTCGAAAAATTTACCATAAGATATGGCGTAAATATCTTTATTGGTGCGAATCCAAGGGCTACTCATGGAGTAGAGTTAGGATTCCCAGGATTTTGTCTTTTCTCCAAGATGGATTGTCGACAAGTTCCTTAAAGGGACAGATTTCTGCTTTGTCTATTTTGTTACATAAACGTCTGTCAGATGTTCAATCTTTTTGTCAGGCTCTGACTAGAATCAGGCCTGTGTTTAGACCAATTGCTCCTCCTTGGAGTTTGAACTTAGTTCTTAATGTTCTTCAAGGGGTTCCGTTTGAACCTATGCATTCCATAGATATTAAGTTGTTATCTTGGAAAGTTTTATTTTTGGTTGCAATTTCCTCTGCTCGCAGAGTTTCTGAGCTTTCAGCTTTACAATGTATTCTCCTTATCTTATTTTTCATTCTGATAAGGTGGTTTTACGTACCAAACCCAGTTTCCTTCCTAAGGTTGTTTCTAATAAGAATATTAATCAGGAAAGTATTCCTTCCTTGTGTCCTAATCCTCCTTCTAAGAAGGAGCGTCTGTTACATAACTTGGACGTGGTCCGTGCCCTGAAGTTTTACTTGCAGGCGACTAAGGATTTTCGGCAATCATCTTCATTATTTGTTGTTTTTTCTGGAAAGCGTAGGGGCCAGAAAGCTACGGCTACCTCTCTTTCTTTTTGGCTGAAGAGTATCATCCGTTTTGCATATGAGACTGCTGGACAGCAGCCTCCTGAAAGAATTACGACTCATTCTACTAGGGCTGTGGCTTCCTCATGGGCATTTAAAAATGATTTGCAAGGCTGCAACTTGGTCGTCTCTTCACACTTTTTCCAAATTTGATACTTTTGCTTCATCTGAGGCTGTTTTTGGGAGAAAGGTTCTTCAAGCAGTGGTGCCTTCCATTTAGGTTCCTGTCTTGTCCCTCCCTTTCATCCGTGTCCTGTAGCTTTGGTATTGTATCCCACAAGTAAGGATGAAATCCATGGACTCGTCATAACTTGTAAAAGAAAAGAAAATTTATGCTTACCTGATAAATTTATTTCTTTTACGATATGACGAGTCCACGGCCCACCCTGTCATTTTCTAAGACAGGTCTTTATTTTTGTTAAACTTCAGTCACCTTTGCTCCTTGGCTTTTCCTTTCTCTTCCTAACTTTGGTCGAATGACTGGAGTGGGAGGGAAGGGAGGAGCTATATATACAGCTCTGCTGTGGAGCTCTTTGCCTCCTCCTGCTGACCAGGAGGCGTAATCCCACAAGTAAGGATGAAATCCGTGGACTCGTCATATCGTAAAAGAAATAGATTTATCAGGTAAGCATAAATTTTCTTTTTTTTTTGATAAATCTGTAATTTCCATTTGCCGGCCCCCTGTATTATGTGACAGCCATCAGTAAATCACAAACTCGTATATGTATAAACTGTGAACTCTTTCACATTGTCAGTAGTATCTAGTGCCTCAAAATGTGTGTGTTTAAAATTTTTGAGTACAGTGCAAATCTCTATTTGGGCCATAGGAAATGCTATGGAAGTAAGTGAGCTTTTCTGTCCCAAGATAAAAAATCTAAGGGTATGCTTAGATCACCGAAATAAAAACGCCCTGCAGATCTAAGTCTCGCAAAACTTCCCCCTCTGCTTAGAGTTCTGGCAAATCCAAATTTTCCTAGAGGTCTAGCCCTTCTTGGTCTAAAAACAGTCCAACATCCTTCTAGTCTGCTTAATGGTGTGGCCCCCCCATGCCAGATCAGTCTCTGGTGGTGGGGCAGATTTAGTCTCTTTTTGGAGATTTGAGAGCAATCTGTTCAGGATTCCTGGGGTATTGCATGTAATTGCTTAGGCGTATCAAATAAGCTTTCATTCAAGGCCTCCTTGGGAAAGATTCCTCTTGTCTCAAGTGCCTCGAGATACTTCAAATGGATATAAACCAAAAAAAAATTATTTCATGATGCAGATAGAACATACAATTTCAAACTACTTCTCAATTTACTTCAGTTATCTAATTTGCTTTATTCTCTCAATATCATTTGTTGAAAAGAATAGCCTAAGTGGGCTAAGGAGCAGCAATGCATTACTGGGTGCTAGCTGCTGATTAGTGGCTCCACATATATGCCTTTTGTCATTGGTTCACTGGATGTGCTCAGTTTGCTCCCAGTAGTGCAATGCTGCTCCTTCAACAAAGGATGCCAAGAGAATTAATTATGATAATAAAAAACTTTCCGTTTAGTGCATCAAAGTTTTGGGCTCATCGTGGCTGCCTCAAATGCAGTTCTGTTTGACAGATTTCATCTTCGGGCTTGCTAATTGCAGATGTGCTTCATCATTGGAATGGGGATAACAAGGATTTGTTTCAGAGACACCAGATAAAACAGTCTTTAACTTGGTGGCAGACTCACCATTCCTTGGTTCAAGGGGCCTCCTTTCTTTTACTACTGTGGGTAGTAATTTCCACAGATTCAGTTTGGGTGCAGTCTGGAGATCCTCCAAGCCAGGAAGGTTATCCATAAATATTTTGCTACTCCATACAATCTTCAGGGCTCTCCAGAGTTGTTTCAAACTCAGGAATCTTTTCTGCGACTCCAGTTAGATAATGTCACAGCAGTTCCTTAGCAATGCAGGAAGTAGCCTGCATCATCAGCTTGGCAGAACTTTGTCATTGCAGGATTCTGCCATCCACATTCTTGGTGTGAGCAATTAGGAATCAGAATTTCTCAATTACTAGTCTTTTCATCCAGGAGAATGGTCTCTGAATCAGGAAGTTTTTTTACCAGATCATGAATCGTTGAGGGCTGCCAGAGATGGATTTCATGGCGTCTTACTTGAACTACAGTTTGCCCCAGTATTGTGCCAGGTTTCGGGACCCTGGACAAGTCTGAAAGATGCCCTTTTGGTTCCCTTTTTGTTCATCCTTATTTACACCATTTGTGTTGCTATCCAGAGTGATAGCAAGAACCAAGCAGGAACAAGCCTCAGTAATTCCGACTGCTCTGGCATGGCCTCACATGATTTTGTTTTCAGATCTAGTTCAAATGTCTTTGTGCATGCTTTGGAGGCTTTCTCTAACAAGGAGATATTATTTATCAAGATGTCAAAACTCTGATTTGACGACATGATGATTGAATGCTTAGTGCTGCCTCTGAGAAGTTTTTATGACAAAGTTGTTGACACTTTGATTCAGGCTAAAAAAACTTTTACAAGGGCTATTTATCATAGAGTTTAGAAAACTTTTCTTTGCTTAGTGTGCTTGCAATGGATACAACAGGAAATCTGTCAGTTCTTGAGTTCTTCCAGGAGGGTCTGAATAAGGTTCTCTTAAGGGCCAGATTAGAGCCAGTTCTCTGAAGGGTCAGATTAGAGCTATTTCTGTTTTGTTTCATTAGAAAATATTGCTAAAATTCCAGATTTTCAGACCTCTTTTTCACTCTGTTTAGAATTAAGACAGTTATTTGTCCAGTTTCTCCTCCTTGGAATCTTAATCTAGTTTTAAGTGTTCTTCATACTCCTCCTTTTGAGTCTATGCATGGTTTAAATCTTTAGCTTTTATCCTGAAATGTTCTTTTCTTTGGCTAGAAGGGTATCTGATCATTAATCTTTGTCATGCATACCTTTCTTTCATATATATGTGTTGAGAGTCCACAATCCATTACTCCTGGGAATTCCTCTTCCTTACCAATAGGAGAAGGCAAAGATTCCCAAACCCCAGGAACTCTATAAAACCTCTTCCACCTCACAGGCACCTCAGTCTTTACTTTAGGTAGTGGAAGAATGAAGATGTGCATTTGAATTTTACAGAGAGGGGTTTCAGTCTATATTGAGGCCTAGTTACCCCTCAAAGTAGAGTGCTTGTCAGAGGGATGTATTTGGGGTATGGTTTGTGGCTTCTTTTTCATCTCGTTGGAAATATGTGAAAGACCCTCCAATATTGGTCATTGGTCACAGGGACTTGTCTTTTGCCTCCTTCTATGGATCTACAATATACTCCTATTTCATAACCACTGCTGATATGTTTCAGTACTGGTTTGGCTGCTACTGGTTGTTTGCTGGTGGAAGAGTGTCTATTGGTATCATTTTTTTTAACATTTAGACACTCTATAGCCTTATTATAGGCATTTATTGTGTATATATACAGTATTCCACAAAAGTGAGTACACCCCTCAAATTTTTGTCAATATGTTATTATATCTTTTCATGTGACAACACTGAAGAAATGACACTTTGCTACAATGTAAAGTATTGAGTGTACAGCCTGTATAACAGTGTAAATTTGCTGTCCCCTCAAAATAACTCAACACACAGCCATTAATGTCTAAACCGTTGGCAAAAATAGTGAGTACACCCCTAGGTGGAAATGTCCAAATTGGGCCCAAAGTGTCAATATTTTGTGTGGCCACCATTATTTTCCAGCACTGCCTTAACCCTCTTGGGCATGGAGTTCACCAGAGCTTCACAGGTTGCCACTGGAGTCCTCTTCCACTCCTCCATGACATCACGGAGCTGGTGGATGTTAGAGACCTTGCGCTCCCCTACCTTCCGTTTGAGGATGCCCCACATATGCTCAATAGGGTTTAGGTCTGGAGACATGCTTGGCCAGTACATCACCTTTACCCTCAGCTTCTTTATCAAGGCAGTGGTTATCTTGGAGGTGTGTTTGGGGTTGTTATCATGTTGGAATACTGCCCTGCGGTCCTGTCTCCGAAAGGAGGGGATCATGCTCTGCTTCAGTATGTCACAGTACATGTTGGCATTCATGGTTCCCTCAAAGAACTGTAGCTCTCCAGTGCCAGAAGCACTCATGCAGGCCCAGACCATGACACTCCCACCATCATGCTTGACTGTAGGCACACATTTGTCTTTGTACTCCTCACCTGATTGCCGCCACACACGCTTGACACCATCTGAACCAAATAAGTTTATCTTGGTTTCATTGGACCACAGGACATGGTTCCAGTAATCCATGTCCTTAGTCTGCTTGTCTTCAGCAAACGGTTTGTGGGCTGTCTTGTGCATCATCTTTAGAAGAGGCTTTTTTCTGGGATGACAGCCATGCAGACCAATTTGATGCAGTGTGCGGCGTATGGTCCGAGTACTGACAGGCTGAACCCCAACCCCTTCAACCTCTGCAGCAATGCTGGCAGCACTCATCTGTCTATTTCCCAAAGATGAGCTCTGGATATGACGCTGAGCACGTGCACTCAACTTCTTTGGTCGACCATGGCGTGACCCGTTCTGAGTGGAACCTGTCCTGTGAAACCGCTGTATGGTCTTGCCCACCGTGCTGCAGCTCAGTTTTAGAGTCTTGGCAATCTTATAGCCTAGGCCATCTTTATTCTTTTTTTCAGATCCTCAGAGTTCTTTTCCATGAGGTGCCATGTTGAACTTCCAGTGACCAGTATGAGAAAGTGTGAGAGCAATAACACCAAATTTAACACACCTGCTCCCCATTCGCACCTGAGACCTTGTAACACTAACGAGTCACATGACACCGGGGAGGAAAAATGGCTAATTGGGCCCAGTTTGGACATTTCCATTTATAGGTGTACTCACTTTTGTTGCCAACGGTTTAGACATTAATGGCTGTGTGTTGAGTTATTTTGAGGGGACAGCAAATTTACACGGTTATACAGGCTGTACACTCACTACTTTGTAGCAAAGTATAATTTCTTCAGTGTTGTCACTTGAAAAGATATAAAATATTTACAAAAATGTGAGGGGTGTACTCGCTTTTGTGGGATACTGTGTGTCTGTATGTGTGTGTGTGTATATATATATATATATATATATATATATATACACAGTGTGTGTGTATGTATGTGAGTATATATATATATATGTGTGTGTGTGTGTATGTGTGTATATATATATATATATATATATATATATATATATATATATATATAGTAAAGCATGGGCATAAAGGGCACTCTCAGGGTATTTTAAAGAATCACATAAATCATTTTATTCAGAGTCTCAATAAGTCATCAAAGACTTGAGACTCTGAATAAAATGATTTATGTGATTCTTTAAAATACCCTGAGAGTGTCCTTCATGCCCATGCTTTACTGTATATGAACTTTGAGGATTGCACCCAGGTAGTTGACATAGTGCCAAGGTTGGAGTGCTGGGACATCTGCTACTTTTATATATATTTATATATATATATATATATATATATATATATATATATATATATATATATATATATATATATATAAAACACACAGGGTTTAAACCCAAATCAGTATTTCTCCAACATTGGTGTGTCCGGTCCATGGCGTCATCCATTACTTGTGGGAATATTCTCTTCCCCAACAGGAAATGGCAAAGAGCACAGCAAAAGCTGTCCATACAGCCCCTCCTCAGGCTCCGCCCCCCAGTCATTCTCTTTGCCGCTCTGAACAAGTAGCATCTCCACGGAGATGGTGAAGAGTATGTGGTGTTTAGTTGTAGTTTTTTATTCTTCTATCAAATGTTTGTTATTTTGAAATAGTACTGGTATGTACTATTTACTCTGAAACAGAAAGAGATGAAGAGTTCTGTTTAAAAGAGGAGTAGGATTTTAGCAGCAGTAACTAAAATCAATTGCTGTTCCCACGCAGGACTGTTGAGCCCAGAGAACTTCAGTTGGGGGGAACAATTTGCAGACTTTTCTGCTCAAGGTATGACTAGCCATTTTTCTAACAAGACTGTGTAATGCTGGAAGGCTGTCATTTTCCCTCATGGGGATCGGTAAGCCATTTTCTTAGACTCAGAAATAATAAAGGGCTTATTATGGGCTATTAACTGGTGGACACTCTTAAGGGCTAAATCGATTGTTTATTTAAGTTATTATTTAAAGTTTGAAGTGGATTTCACACTTTTTATTATTTGGGGAACCTTTTTATCGCCAGGCACTAGTTAAGACACCTTCCCAGTCAGGAAGGGCCTTTCACTGTAGTAGGCAGAGCCTCATTTTCGCGCCATTATTGCGCAGTTTCTTTTGAGTGCAGTGCATGCAGCTGCATGTGAGAGGGTCTGGTATCCACTTAAAACGTTCCTAGAAGGCTTGAATTGGTATCGTATACCCCCCTGGGATAGGTGAAGTCGCAACAAAGGCTGTGGCTGGGACTGTAGTGGGGTTAAATTGCAAACGGCTCTGGTTTCCGCATTTTAAGGGTTAACAGCTTGAAAACTGGGGTGCAATACTTTGAATGCATTAAGACACTGTGGTAAAAATTTGGTAAAGATTGGATAATTCCTTCATAGTTTTTCACATATTCAGTAATAAAGTGTGCCCTGTTTAATATTTTAAGAGACAGTAACGGTTTTGTTTAAAAACGGTTTTTGTGCTTTATTAACCAGTTTAAGCCTGTTTAACATGTCTGTACCTTCAGATAGATCATGTTCAAATGTATGTGATAATTGTGCCATGGCGTCCAAACAAAGTAAGGACAGTACTGTCACATTTAGTAAGGTTGCCCAGGATGATTCCTCAGATGAAGGAAGTAGGGATAGTTCTGCATCCTCTCCTCCTGTGTCTATACCAGTTATGCCCGCGCAGGCGACCCCTAGTACTTCTATCGCGCCAATGCTTGTTACTATGCAACATTTGACGGCAGTAATGGATAACTCCATAGCTAATATTTTATCCAATATGCCAGGCTTTCAGAGAAAGCGCGATTGTTCAGTTTTAAACACTGTAGAGCAGGAGGGCGCTGATGATAATTTATCTGTCATACCCTCACACCAGCCTGAAGTGGCAGTGAGGGAGGGTTTGTCAGATGGAGAAATTTCTGATACAGGAAGAATTTCTCAGCAGGCAGAACCTGATGTTGTGACATTTAAATTAGAGCATCTCCGCGCATTACTTAAGGAGGTGCTATCTACTCTGGATGATTGTGACAATCTGGTCATCCCAGAAAAATTGTGCAAGATGGACAAGTTCCTAGAGGTCCTGGTGCACCCTGATGCCTTTCCGATACCTAAAAGGGTGGCGGACATAGTGAATAAGGAGTGGGAGAAGCCAGGCATACCTTTTGTCCCTCCTCCTATATTTAAGAAATTGTTCCCCATGGTCGACCCCAGGAAGGACACATGGCAAACAGTCCCTAAGGTCGAGGGGGCGGTTTCTACACTAGCCAAACTCACGACCATTCCCATTGAGGACAATTGTGCTTTCAAAGATCCTATGGATAAAAAATTGGAGGGTTTGCTTAATAAGATTTTTGTACAGCAAGGTTACCTCCTTCAACCTATTTCGTGCATTATTCCTGTCACTACAGCGGCGTGGTTCTGGTTCGAGGAACTGGAAAAGTCGCTCAGTAGGGAGACTCCATATGAGGAGGTCATGGACAGAATTCACGCACTTAAGTTAGCTAATTCCTTTATTTTAGACGCCGCTTTTCAGTTAGCGAGATTAGCGGCGAAAAATTCAGGGTTTGCAATTGTGGCACGTAGAGCGCTCTGGCTAAAGTCTTGGTCGGCGGATGTATCTTCCAAGACAGAATTGCTTAATATCCCTTTCAAAGGTAAGACCCTTTTTGGGCCAGAATTGAAAGAAATTATTTCAGACATCACTGGGGGAAAGGGCCATGCCCTCCCACAAGATAGGCCTTTCAAGGCTAAGAATAAGTCCAATTTTCGTTCCTTTCGCAATTTCAGGAACGGACCGGCTTCCAACTCTGCAGCCTCTAGACAAGAGGGTAACTCTTCCCAGACTAAACCAGCTTGGAAACCAATGCAAGGCTGGAACAAGGGTAAACAGGCCAAGAAGCCTGCTGCTGCTACCAAAACAGCATGAAGGGGTAGCCCCCGATCCGGGACCGGATCTAGTAGTGGGCAGACTCTCTCTCTTTGCTCAGGCTTGGGCAAGAGATGTTCAGGATCCCTGGGCACTAGAAATAGTCTCTTAGGGTTATCTTCTAGAATTCAAGGAACTACCCCCAAGGGGAAGGTTCCACATTTCTCACTTATCTTCAAACCAAATAAAGAGACAGGCATTCTTACATTGTGTAGAAGACCTGTTAAAGATGGGAGTGATACACCCAGTTCCAACTGTGGAACAAGGTCAGGGGTTTTACTCAAATCTGTTTGTAGTTCCCAAAAAAGAGGGAACTTTCAGACCAATTCTGGATTTAAAAATTCTAAACAAATTTCTCAGAGTTCCATCGTTCAAAATGGAAGCCATTCGAACAATTTTACCTACAATCCAGGAGGGTCAATATATGACTACCGTGGATTTAAAGGATGCGTATCTACATATTTCTATCCACAAAGATCATCATCCGTTCCTAAGGTTCGCCTTTCTGGACAAACATTATCAGTTCGTGGCTCTCCCATTCGGACTAGCCACTGCTCCCAGAATTTTCACAAAGGTGCTCGGGTCCCTTCTAGCGGTTCTAAGACCAAGGGGCATTGCAGTGGCACCTTACCTGGACGACATTCTAATTCAAGCGTTGTCTCTTTCCAAGGCAAAGGTTCATACAGACATTGTTCTAGCCTTTCTCAGATCTCACGGGTGGAAGGTGAACGTAGAAAAGAGTTCCCTGTCTCCGTCGACAAGAGTTCCCTTTTTGGGAACAATAATAGATTCTTTAGAAATGAAGATCTTCTTGACAGAAGCCAGAAAGTAAAAGCTTCTAAACGCTTGTCAAGTTCTTCTCTCTATTCTGCAGCCTTCCATAGCTCAGTGCATGGAAGTAGTAGGGTTGATGGTTGCAGCAATGGACATAGTTCCTTTTGCTCGAATTCATCTAAGACCATTATAACTGTGCATGCTCAAGCAGTGGAATGTGGACTATACAGACTTGTCTCCAAAGATTCAAGTAGACCAGATGACCAGAGACTCACTCCGTTGGTGGTTGTCCCAGGATCACCTGTCTCAGCGAATGAGTTTCCGCAGACCAGAGTGGGTCATTGTCACGACCGAAGCCAGTCTATTAGGCTGGGGCGCGGTCTGGGATTCCCTGAAAGCTCAGGGTTTATGGTCTCGGGAAGAGTCTCTTCTCCCGATCAACATCCTGGAACTGAGAGCGATATTCAATGCTCTCCGGGCTTGGCCTCAACTAGCGAAGGCCGGATTCATAAGATTCCAGTCAGACAACATGACGACTGTAGCTTACATCAACCATCAGGGGGGAAAAAGGAGTTCCTTGGCGATGAGAGAGGTATCCAAAATCATCAAATGGGCGGAGGATCACTCCTGCCACCTATCTGCAATCCACATCCCAGGAGTAGACAACTGGGAGGCGGATTATCTGAGTCGTCAGACTTTCCATCCGGGGGAGTGGGAACTCCACTCGGAGGTGTTTGCCCAGTTGACTCAATTATGGGGCATTCCAGACATGGATCTGATGGCGTCCCGTCAGAACTTCAAGGTTCCTTGCTACGGGTCCAGATCCAGGGATCCCAAGGCGACTCTAGTGGATGCATTAGTGGCGCCTTGGTCGTTCAACCTAGCTTATGCGTTTCCACCGTTCCCTCTCCTTCCCAGGCTTGTAGCCAGGATCAAACAGGAGAAGGCCTCGGTGAATCTGATTGCTCCTGCGTGGCCGTGCAGGACTTGGTATGCAGACCTGGTGAATATGTCATCGGCTCCACCATGGAAGCTACCTTTGAGACAGGATCTTCTAGTACAAGGTCCATTCGAACATCCAAATCTAGTTTCTCTGCAGCTGACTGCTTGGAAATTGAACGTTTGATTTTATCCAAGCGTGGGTTTTCAGATTCAGTGATAGATACTCTGGTCCAAGCCAGAAAACCTGTGACTAGAAAGATTTACCATAAAATATGGAAAAGATATATCTGTTGGTGTGAATCCAAGGGATTCTCCTGGAGTAAGATTAAAATTCCTAAGATCCTCTCCTTTCTCCAAGAAGGTTTGGATAAGGGATTGTCAGCGAGTTCTCTAAAAGGACAGATTTCTGCTTTATCTGTTTTGTTACACAAACGACTGGCAGCTGTGCCAGATGTACAAGCTTTTGTACAGGCTTTGGTCAGAATCAAGCCTGTTTACAGACCCTTGACTCCTCCTTGGAGTCTAAATTTAGTTCTTTCAGTTCTTCAAGGGGATCCGTTTGAACCCTTACATTCCATAGATATCAAGTTACTATCTTGGAAAGTTCTGTTTTTGGTTGCTATTTCTTCTGCAAGAAGAGTTTCGGAATTATCTGCTTTGCAGTGTAATACACCCTATCTGGTGTTCCATTCAGATAAGGTCGTTTTGCGTACTAAGTTGTTTCGAACAGGAATATTAACCAGGAAATAGTTGTTCCTTCTCTGTGTCCGAATCCAGTTTCAAAGAAGGAACGTTTGTTACACAATTTAGATGTAGTTCGTGCTTTAAAGTTCTATTTAGAAGCAACTAAGGATTTTAGACAAACCTCATCTTTGTTTGTCGTTTACTCTGGTAAGAGGAGAGGACAAAAAGCTACTGCTACCTCTCTTTCTTTCTGGCTGAAAAGCATTATCCGATTGCCTTATGAGACTGCCGGACGGCAGCCTCCTGAACGAGTCACAGCTCACTCCACTAGAGCTGTGGCTTCCACATGGGCCTTCAAGAACGAGGCTTCTGTTGATCAGATATGTAAGGCAGCGACTTGGCCTTCTCTGCACACTTTTGCCAAATTCTACAAATTTGATACTTATGCTTCTTCGGAGGCTATTTTTGGGAGAAAGGTTTTGCAAGCCGTGGTGCCTTCTGTTTAGGTAACCTGATTTGCTCCCTCCCTTCATCCGTGTCCTAAAGCTTTGGTATTGGTTCTTACAAGTAATGGATGACGCCGTGGACCGGACACACCAATGTTGGAGAAAACAGAATTTATGCTTACCTGATAAATTACTTTCTCCAACGGTGTGTCCGGTCCACGGCCCGCCCTGGTTTTTTAATCAGGTTTGAAAAATTTCTTTCTCTATATACTACAGTCACCACGGCACCCTATAGTTTCTCCTTTTTTCTCCTAACCGTCGGTCGAATGACTGGGGGGGCGGAGCCTGAGGAGGGGCTGTATGGACAGCTTTTGCTGTGCTCTTTGCCATTTCCTGTTGGGGAAGAGAATATTCCCACAAGTAATGGATGACGCCGTGGACCGGACACACCTTTGGAGAAAGTAATTTATCAGGTAAGCATAAATTCTGTTTTTACCCAATCCACACAAGAGGTGAAATTCTGGTAAACTTTCAAAAAAGAGTTGAAAGAGATTTAATACATCTGTCTCTTAATACAGAAAAAGGTCCAAATAATCTATCAGTTAAAGAAAGAATGGCCATTGAGTCATTAAAAAACAATCCTGACTTGGTAATCAAAACGGCTGATAAGGGCGGCAGCGTGGTCGTATGGCAAAAATCATCCTATATTAAAGAAATCATGAGACAACTTGAAAATAAAGATGATTATACAGTACTTAGCCATAATCCCAATGCCGCCTTTAAAACTCAGCTCAAGACACTCCTTGACAAAGGTCTTATGGCTGGTCATTTAGATCAGGACACCTTTAAACTTCTTTTTGTTGAACAACCAATTGTGCCCATCTTCCATGTACTTCCAAAGGTACTTAAGTCCTTGGAAGATGTAAAAGGCCGGCCTATAGTGTCTGGAATAGGTTCATTATGCGAGAGGCTATCGGAATGGTTGGATAGCATCCTACAGCCTTTGGTTATGACACTTCCTAGCTATTTCAGAGACACGAAACAGGTATTACAGAAGTTTGAGAACTTTCAGTGTGATACAAACGACTACTGGCTTACGATAGACGTAGTTTCCCTATATTCCTCTATCCCACACTGCGTGGGTTTAAGAGCAATTAAATATTTTTTACAGAACAACACTGACTATACTCTTACTTTTGTTGATTACTTAGTCGAGGTCACTGAGTTCCTTTTAACTCATAATTATTTTACATTTCAAGACTCCTATTATCTCCAGGTCCGTGGTACTGCAATGGGGGCAAAATTTGCCCCCTCGTTTGCTAATTTAACTATGGACTGGTGGGAATCTTTGTTTCTATATGGTGAACGTAATATTTTTAGTTCCTTAGTTCCAACATATATGATTTGCTGTTGGTTTGGTCTGGTAATGATTGTCTGATAAGAGACTTCATGGATTATCTTAATGATAACCCATGTGGTCTACGGTTCACACATGAGTATAGCAAACACAGAATTAATTTTCTGGATATCACTCTATCATTTAATCATGGTACCAACAAAGTAGAAACCACCATGTACAGAAAACCCATTTCAGGTAATACTCTGTTACATGGCTCCAGTAATCATCCCAAACACGTTCCTTACTCTATCATTAAGGGACAATTACTCAGAGCCAAAAGAAACTGCAGCAGTCCATCAGATTTTGAATCTCAAAGTTCAGAACTTACCAAGAGATTCCTTGAAAGGGGATATAATAGAAGAATGATTCATAAGGCTAAAGCAGAGATTGAGGCAATTGACCGTAAATCTCTACTCAGTGAAAAAGAAAGACACAAAAAATCTCAATTTTCTACTGATAAAGTCAGTTTTGTGACCCAATACTCCACAGAATATCACAGAATCTGTGAAGTGATTAAAAAACATTTACCCATGCTTTCAGCGGATGACAGATTACAGCATGTAGTGCAAAAAGGTTGCAACTTCTCTTATAGAAAAGGAGTAACCTTGGGTAACATCCTGTCACCCAGTGAGTTAAAAAGTGATAAGCCAAAAAGTTCCTGGTTACAAGTGACAGGAATGCACAGATGTGGCTACAGCCAGTGCATTCCATGTAGTTTTGGACATTTGTCAAAAACTTTTTCATCACATACTAATGGAAAAACTTATCAACTGGATACATGTGTTAACTGCAGGTCCAAATATGCAGCATACATCATCTGGTGTACATGCAATAAAAAACAATATATTGGGTGTACAATCCGTGAGGTCAGAGAAAGAATTAGGCAACATCTCTCTGACATTAAAAGGAAAGACGGATGTTCTGAATTGGCAAACCATTTCATTCAGGAACACAACAGTGACAATAGAACACTGAAATGGATGGTCATTGAGGCTGTCAAACTGCCTAAACGTGGGGGCAACATTGGCAAACTACTTTTGAAACGTGAGGCATTCTGGATTTTTAATTTGGATACCAGAATCCCTAAAGGTTACAACTCCATTTTTGACTTAATCTATGTTTGGGAATAGTTTCCTTTAACACAGCATTGTAATCATTACAGGGCAGTGTTATTAATTTTTAGTTGATTTCGTTTCTTGAACCCTCATCACATGAGTGTAGCTGCTTTTAAAAATTCCTTTATCTATATAGCTATCCATTGACCCCATGGGTATTGCAGAGTAGTGACACTTATATTTCTAAAGTTGTCTAAATTTGTCTGATTTTTACCGTTATTGTACACAATGTTTATTTAAACTTACTTTCAATTATAGATTTATTTAAGATTAAGAACTCCTCGCACTGCATATATTTATATTGCTCATTGGAATATATATAACATATTTGTCATAATTTCTTAATAAACATTTAGTTTAAATAAATCTACACAATCATTGTTGCCAATACACATGACTCAAAACTTTATTTATTAGAAATTTGTTTGTTTTTTCCATAATACAACTTATTCATTTATGTATTTACTATATGTCTATGCACAATGAAAAACACTGCCACTAGACCAGTATAGTGCGACTAATTATCAATGCACTATAATTTATGTTGCCATTTAGTCTGACCTGACAGATATAGGTCAGTGTTTATATAAATGATTTATTTCCACCTTAAATGTCGGCCCATAGGTACATCCAGGTACTATTAGTCACATGTCTAATTCAACCAATAAGTGAAGGGCAAGCGCTATTTATTTTAGCTATTTTTACCTGGGAGTATGATTATGATTAAGGCTGAAATTGCCGAAACATGTAAAGCATACTTTCTAGCTTTGCATTCCTTCCTACTTATTTTAATGTTAATGAAATAAAGATAGTTTTTATTCTACATCCTGGGAGAAGTGCCGGCTTTTTCTTCTGCTATTCAAGCTATAAACACACACACACACATATATATATGACCATATATATATATATATATATATATATATATATATATATATATATAGTCCTGGTACAGAATCTTTTACATTATTCCCTTTGCTGCTATGTGCACGTTGGGTTTTTTGGCTCGCTTAGTTTAAATTTTGCACTTTGGCCTTCAGGTCTACGCATGTTGGGATATTCTACACATCGGTTTAAAGGGACACTGAACCCAAATTTTTTCTTTCGTGATTCAGATAGAGCATGAAATTTTAAGCAACTTTCTAATTTACTCCAATTATCAAATGTTCTTTAGTCTCTTGGTATCTTTATTTGAAATGCAAGAATGTAAGTTTAGATGCCGGCCCATTTTTGGTGAACAACCTAGGTTGTCCTTGCTGATTGGTGGATAAATTCATCCACCAATCAAAAACTGCTGTACAGAGTTCTGAACCAACAAAAAAAGCTTAGATGCCTTCTTTTTCAAATAAAGATAGCAAGAGAACAAAGAAACATTGATAATAGGAGTAAATTAGAAAGTCACTTAAAATTGCCTGCTCTATCTGAATCACAAAAGAAAAAATGTGGGTTCAGTGTCCCTTTAATGCTTATCGGGACAGCACGCGTCCGTTTAGACCTGTTACAATTTTATTTTGCGATTCAGATGGATCACGCATGTCAGGTTAGTGCACGTATGTCCTCGGCCTTGCACGTGTCTAATTTTGATGTGCTAAATTTCTTTATAGCGCTGTTTTTTC
The DNA here is from genome assembly GCF_027579735.1 of Bombina bombina. NCBI lineage: Eukaryota > Metazoa > Chordata > Amphibia > Anura > Bombinatoridae > Bombina > Bombina bombina. Next base: position 200,149,258 of record NC_069503.1, on the reverse strand, counting down.
TCATGAGTTATTTCATACTGATGAATGTTATTTGGGCTTTGGAAGTTTTCATGTCTACTGTTAAGTCTTCAGAAGGAGAGTTTATCTCTGGTAATGAGGAGTCTATCTGATGTCAAACCCGATACTTTCTCTTTTTTGTTTAAAATTTAACTTGTTTTCTTTTGAAAGGGGTTTTACTTACTTTAGGGGTTAACGTTTCTAAGGTTTCTGAGGGTAAGCCTTGTATTTGTTTAACAACAGTCTTATAAACTAAATTTAAATGCCCTGAGGTTTTTTCTATCCCTGATGCTGTCTGACGGGGTTTATATAGGGAATGGTCTAATCCAGGTAATTTAATCCTACTGCAAGGTTTAAAAACTTATATTGTTTACCTGTTGCTAATGATAAATTGTGGGAAACTCTTCCTAAGGTTGATGGAGCCATTTTCCCCCTGACTAAATGTTCTATTTTCTTTTGGGAGGTAGTTCTTCCTTTATAGTCCTTTAGATAGGAGGTTATAGTCCTTCTTTAAGAGGGTTTATTTGCAAGCAAGTTATATTTACAGTAATTTATTTTTCTGATGGGGCTGTTGCTTCGTCTCTTGGTTATATAATCTTTCTGGGCAAATATCATATGATACTGCCAGTAAGATTTTTTTTTAACTACTTTATGCTGCTTAACTATACAATTCCTTTGCCGATTACTTTTTTGTCATTAATTTTAGCTGTTCTTTCTTGAAAAGCATTATATCTAGAATATTGGTCTGCTGACATGATTTTTATTTCTAGACATTTTAACTCTTTCTTTACAAGGAAGTTTTTTTTGTGTGTTTTTTTTTTTGGTTTGGTTTTCCATTATTTAAATGGTGTCTGGGGGTTAAGGAACTTTTTTTTCTCAGGACTAGAAGTCCAAGAGTGTTTGTTTTTAATTTAAAATATTTTTTATTAAAGTTTTTCATTTTTATAATGTTACAATTACATTGTATACAATCTTATCCATGCATAAAAATGACATTGATACACATATTGATTACAACAATAAATAACTGTAGTATTGCAAATCTTTCTTTTCTGTAAAGAGTCATATCTCCATCATCATTTATTGCTTCACATTATCATCCAGTCTTAAGCTTCGCTTCGCTATTTTGCATCCTTGGTTTGTCCATCCATATTATCCAATCCTCCCAAACTTTCAAAAAATCTGATCTAGAATCAAGTAACGTGGAAGTAACATCTGCCATTTGGTAATAGTATTTCTTTTTATTTAGTATCAAATTGTAATATGGGACTGTGGTTTTCTAATATCTAGCAATAGTTGTCTTTACTGCTGTGCATACAATGCCTACAAATTTTAGTGTTGCCCTAGACAGGCCCTCTATTGGGAAATGTAATAAAGCTTGTTCCATACTCCATGGTTATTTGCCTATCTAAGACTTCACCTAGTAGCTTATTAGTTTGTGTCCATATTTTTTCCGCCTCTGGACAAGTCCACCACATATGTTTGTATGACCCTGTTTAAGTACAACCCCTATAGCAATTATGTTTTATGGTATTACCCCATTTCACTCTGCTGGGGTGTAAGTACCATCTATAAGCTACCTTAATATAGTTTTCTTTTAAGTTTGCACTAATAGAATGGGCTGCTATTCTTAAAAAAGGACAATCCTGTTCTGAGATTTCTCTTGTAATTTGATCCTCTTCTTCCCATTTATTAATAAAATGCCGTTAAGTAACTGTGGGATTGGTACCTAAGTTATTGTATAGGGTTGTGATTATGCCTTTGGACCTAGTTGTTGCAAAAGCAAGGGAGAAATGGTAAACACTTTAGTCCGTGTATGAGTGAAAAGAGCCAAACCTGGCACCGGGGCTTAGTTGACAGAAACACCCCAAACAGTACTTTGTATGAGCCAAAAAAAGAGAGGTGTACCTTTAGCACTGAAGAGAGAAAGTACTTAGTATGAATGGAGCGATATCCGATGGCAGCATGTCTGACGACTTCTCTTACTTCCGCCTCTGTGCAAAACCCGCTCTGTAGACGTCACCGCGTGACGTAGGAAAAGGGGGTGTGTAGAAAGTCAGCGTGTTCACCCGGTCCGGCAGTTGATGAGGAGTAGGCAACCTGGACTCATATGCTGGTCAAAGGCATCAGAAGAAAAGAGGTGGAGTCCCAGGTTGATGTAATAAAAGCAATTCTTTATTGGATTCATTAAAAAGAAGAAAATTCTTGTGAGACGCAGCTCACTCGGTCACAACATCAGCCAAGGAGATAGTGTAGAAATGAGCGTAGCACCAGTGGCCCCAAGGTTTAAACTCCAAATTTGATTAATTTTTGGGAGTAATCACCTATATTTATATGTCATTAAACCTTAATTTATATGTTCACTGATGTTTATATATATTTTATATACTATTCATATACTTATATATATCATGTGCACATATACACTCTCTACACAGTTTTTGTTCAACATCAAATGTTTTACATATTCTTTGTCTATACATAGTGTAGCTATAGGCATAGGTGGAATTTATGAGCGGTCTTGGTATGGTATTTTCATGTTATATATATCCTACACACTTATGTATAGTGTTATTATCCTGAAAACCGCTTTTTCTGCCTTATTTTCCATTATAGCTCTATATCCATTTACTTTCTATTTCTTTATTACAATATGTATTAGGTAGACTGATATACTAACTTGAGGTACAGTTTATTGTGTGGACACTTCTTTTATACTAATATCGCATTCCTATGCTGGTTTTATTATCTCATTTATTGTAGTTATTTATTATAGCTGTATATTTAAGCCTTTAATAACAGCAATACAGGTACATACTATTATCTATCTATAACACTGTCCCATTACCTAAGTGAAAATTGTGACATATTGTTTTCTCTTTTCTTTTTTCTTTTTCTTTTTTCTACACACTACATTTCCTTTGAGTCTATATTTCTGTATTGGTTCTTGCTGCAATACATTCTACATACAGTAGGCTAACATAGGGTTAACTTTATTGTGTAACTAAGGTGTGTTAAAATGGGCGTTTCTTTTAATTATAACTTGTAGTGTTTTAGCCAATCAGATTGTTTTTTACCTTTCTTAATGACCTTAGAGACATAGCACCTTAGGCTATGATTACGGCGTTTAGCCGAAACATGTAAGCCACTGGTGCTACGCTCATTTCTACACTATCTCCTTGGCTGATGTTGTGACCGAGTGAGCTGCGTCTCACAAGAATTTTCTTCTTTTTAATGAATCCAATAAAGAATTGCTTTTATTACATCAACCTGGGACTCCACCTCTTTTCTTCTGATGCCTAGTTGTTGCAAGACATAGTCTTTCAAAGGGTGTGAGTTCAGATTGAGTCTTTGGAATTCCAATTTCATTGGCTCGTGAAATTAATTGCAGATAATGAAACGAGGAGTTTGGGAAGTCAGGAGGAATTACTTTTGTATTGTTCAAACGTAAGGATGTTTGAGCCAATGTATATGTCAGGAATTCGATAGAGCAGGGCTCAAAATTGTAGGTCCTAACCTACTAGCCAGGCCAAAAATGTTACTCGCCACTTTTGATCCCGCCCATTCCACGCCCACTGCATACATATGTGGTGCCCACTACTCACCCCCTCTTTGCATATGTTTAGCCATTGCAAAGCACCTTCTTGTGCAGTAACTTTTATTTTTGTTTTAATACCTTAACAAATAATTACAAACCCACATATTTACATACACACACATACATACACACCAATTAACATAGACACACATATATACATACACACATACATATTTACACGCCCATACATACACACTTATTTACATACACACATACATAGTTACACATACACACACACCTATTTACAAACACACATACACACCTATTTACATACACACATATATACACTTATTTACATACATATTTACATACACACACATATATACAATTACCCACTTATTTACATACACACATACATATTTACATACACATACATATTTACACACACACCTACATATTTACATACACACAGATATACACATATTTAAACACACACACATATTTAAACACACACACATATTTACACACACACATATTTACATACACACACACACATATTTACATACACACACACATATATACAATTACCCACTTATTTACATACACACATACATATTTACACACACACCTACATATTTACATACACACAGATATACACACTTATTTACATACAAACACACACACATATTTAAACACACACACATATTTACACACACACATATTTACATACACACACACACATATTTACATACACACACACATATATACAATTACCCACTTATTTACATACACACATACATATTTACACACACACCTACATATTTACATACACACAGATATACACACTTATTTACATACAAACACACACACATATTTAAACACACACACATATTTACATACACACACACATATTTACATACACACACATATATACAATTACCCACTTATTTACATACACACATACATATTTACATACACACAGATATACACACTTATTTACATACAAACACATACACATATTTAAACACACACACATATTTACATACACACTTATTTACACATGCACACACCTATTTACATACACACCTAACTGTTGGGACTGTTTAAAAAAAAAAGTACAGACATTGATAAAAGGAACTAGGGGGGCGGAGCTAGCCTGAGAGGAGTACAGACGTGGAGTGAATGAGCTCCTGCATACTTTTGATAATTTTACATTAAAAAGTGGACTATAGTTGATTTACTGATGCTGGCTATCTAAACTGAGACACTGGGTCTTCGGTGGCACTAAAGGATTGGGGACTATATACTCTGTTTTACTTATTTGGAGAACTAGCACAGACGAAACAGTAACCGCTCATCTGCAGCAGCGGAACCCGGAGTTCAAGCAGACAGTCCGACTCCTGCCGACTACAGAAGAGTGGACCGCCTGAAAGTACCGGTGAGTCGGAAGATCACTGAGGGATAAATACCCTAATAGTAGTCACTGCTGGCGATACGGGGCAAAAGAGCGCGAAACAGCGCCATTGCTCTGTGACGTCACAGTAGCATACCCGGAAGAGACGGAGAGAGCTGGCTCCAACAAGAGACATAGAAAGTAAAAACACACAGCTCAGCTGCTCTCTTAGAGACTGAGAAACTCCCGGTACACACATAATATAAATATCCTGCTGACACTGAGTAAGAGCAAGAGTGTGGGAACATTATAACCGCAAGGTACAAATTATAACACAGGATCTGATCGCTACGATAACCTTAAGACCAATCTGATCACTGCATCATACTATATTGCCTTTGAATAACAGCAGCAATCAATTCTTGAACAAACTCCTATAAAGTAACATCGTACTGTCTGACAAACAAAAGAGATTAATAATTAGAGTTGGGAGAGGGAAAGTCTCTGTGTGCTGCTGTGGCGGTTTGACCTATACTGAAAAAAGAAAACAAACGCTGCAGGTGATCCACAATCTAACTGATTCCCAAACAACAGTGTGTTATATAATATAGACAGACTACCCTACTGCACTGCAGGCTGATATTTGCGTAGCCCAGGTGATCTGGACCCCAGTTGATAACCGGGATATATTACAATATAGGTTCCGGCTAGTGAAGGGGGAATCCCCAAATCCTTACTCTCTAACCTCTGCAGTGACTTTATACACCTTAACACTCTAACCACAAGACAGAGGCATACATTCAACTACCACTACAAAAGAGTCCTCAAAGTAACGTTCTACAAGCACATTAGAAACACCTTATCCACTCCTTATCCACATTCTAACGTCTGCTCCTATCATTAAGTGGACACTTAAAAGCTCCCCCCAACAATCAGCTATAGCATAGCGGCAGTACTATAGGAGGACCTCCTGTCACCTTCCTCTCCTCCCCCCTTTCCTGCCAGCCCAAAGTGGTGGCAGGTCATACCCCTTGAACCTTTTCCCGAGATCATCCTGTGAGGATAAATACCCTGAGGAGAGGGAGATCACTAATTCATAATATTCTTTAACCTTGAAGTCACCCTACAACTGAGAAAAGTAACCTACAGCAGACACATCGGGCGCTGAAACACATACTTCTCAGCACTCCCCAGAGTCCGACTACACTTAACCTACCTCCTGATATACTCCTGGGATAATATAACATAGGAGAACAAGAGGAATAAAATGTAAACTACATCCTAAGAAAGGAAAATTTCTAATGGGGGAACCGAAGGAGATCTAAAATAATAAACATAACACTGATATGAGTCATACCATGTTTTAAAGATTGATAAACATACCTCTTGTTATCCTAAATGAGCTGCCTCCTCGAGACAAACAATTAAAACTGAATCTGGGTTTCCACAATCAAAATACAAGTACATACACTGCAAGGCTTTTGATCTGGCAAAAAACAGCTACTCCAGAAGATAGCAGATTCATCCCTAGCAGTAAACAATACCACTCTCTTGGCTATATCTGTGATACGTCAAGATGTCCACTAAAAGACTCACAAAGGGAGACAAAACAACCAAAACAACAGCTGTGTCCACATTCTTCAAACCATCTCAGACAGCTAAACACTTGACAGACACAGAAGCAGAGGAGGAGCTGGACGCTGACCATCAACAATCACCACAAGACAAAAGTCCTTTGACAAAAGCTGACCTCAGAAATTTAGTATCTAAACAGGACATTGCAGAGAATTTTGACAGGCTATGGGAGAAAATTGACACTATTCACTCATCTGTGACCAGCAGCCTATCCGAAATCAAATCTGACCTACAAGAGATGGGCAATAGAATTGAAACACTAGAAGATCAAAAAGACTCCATGGTGGAACAAATGGACGAAATGTCCCAAACCATGTCCTCACAACAACAATTATTGGAGGAATTCCAGGATAAAATGGAAGATCTGGAGAACAGGAGTAGGAGGAATAACATTCGACTTAAAGGAGTTCCTGAGGAGGTGGGCCCCACAGAACTCCCACGCTATCTTGCCCAACTCTTCACCCAAATCACAAATTCCCCAGCTGACTATGTTTTCCACTTAGAAAGAGCACACAGGGCACTAAAAGCCAAACCCAAACCAGGCCTGCCCCCAAGAGACATAATAATTAAACTAACTTTCTTCCCAGACAAAGAAAAAATCCTACAAGCCGCAAGGAAAAACCCAACTTATAAACACCAGGGCAACATCATACAATTTTACCAAGACCTCAGTGTCAGAACACTGCAAAGAAGGGGATCCCTGTGCCCTCTTACCACAATGCTCAGAAAACACCAGATACCATATAGATGGGGGTTCCCGTTTGCCCTACACATTATTAAAGACTCCAAAACAGTCACACTAAAAGACCCTGAGGATATTCCTGAGATCTGCAACATCCTATCACTGGAGACACCCAGTATCCCAAGCACAACACCAAATCAAGAGAAAAACAAAGGCCAAGACAAACACCCAGATTCTCTAAAATGGCAGAATATCAATTATAAAAAACAAAAAATAAAGGAAACAAGGGGGAAAATCTCCTAGATGGTATCCTGTTTGTGGCATGGATACAGGAACTCAAACTATACTACTTTAGGAGCCTGAGAGTCGGAAAGATGGACTGAGAGAAAAATATCCAGAGATAGCCTTCGTTCACCTTGAAAGCATCTGCAACTACAAATCTTTGGACCTTTCCCACCTGTCACTCAGAGACTCCTGTTAAGTTTCACCACTAGAAAAGTTATCAGTTGTTATGGAAATTTAATTTCCCCCAGGACAAATTAGTATCATACTAGTTTATGTTTACTCTTAGAATGCATAATAGTTTTACTCCTAGGAACCCTTCTGTTGAGGATTCCACAGCACTGTTTGCTATGTTATTAACATTGTTTTTCTTTCCTAGCTTCCCTCCCATCCCCAGTGACGACACAACACTTCCTATCAATTACATTTCAGATCGACTACAACCGGTAATGTCAGGTTTACAACCCGAAGATCCTCAGGTAATAAAAATCTCACTACACCAACCCAAAACAAACACACTGACATGATCCCCAAAATAAAACTAATATCCCATAATGTTAGGGGACTAAATACTAATATAAAAAGACGGATGGCGATGACACAGTACACCTCTTTACATGCCAACATTCTAATTCTCCAGGAGACCCATCTACTTAAAGATAATATCCCAAAGTATTGGGCAAAAATTTTTAATACCCATTTTCACTCAACCACCACATCTAAAAAGCGGGGCACATCCATCCTCATTCATTCTTCACTCAATTTCAAACAGGAAGACACTATCGCAGATACTGAAGGGAGGTACATAATAGTGAAAGGTAGAATTTCAGATACCGAAATTACCCTATGCAATGTTTATGCTCCAAATGAGAATCAGCACAGCTTCTTCCAACAAATTTCAAACTTACTAACACAATGGTTCCACACCAAAATATTTATAGCAGGAGATTTTAACATCACCATGAGACCTATTAACCCGACCGAATCCAGACCCCTAACCAACAAACAAAACAGACATAATCGCATTGTCAAATCAATCCAGGAACACCTACTACCTCATTCCCTCATAGAAACTTGGACAACACTATATGGCTCGACCAACGACACTACATTTTACTCCGCTGCACATAAATCCTACATCAGATTAGATTACATTTATGTAAGTCAGATATTACAACCCTTATTACACAACTCCCAGATACACACTTGCGTATGGTCGGACCACTCGATCCTCACTCTTCAGGTAGAGGGTTTGTGTGACCCAAACAGAAGTAAAACTTGGACCTTTGACAAATCATATATTAGAGACCCCCAAACACATGACAAAGTACTGAGATTACTAACTGAATACTGGCATATAAATATAGATACTGCAACTAATCCAGGGATCACGTGGGCGGCTCATAAAGCAGTCCTAAGGGGGATACTTATTAAGGAAAAAGCGCAGCAGATTAGAAAATATAGACAACAACTAGAACAGTTCTACTCAGAAATTGAGGAATTGGAAAAACGACATAAGTTCAATAAGACAAAAGCCAATGCAAATGCTCTCCACCTAAAAAAAACAGCATTAGCTACACTGCTTCATTCGCAAGCCACCAGAACAATACAACGCCAACAATCACAATATTTTATATTTGCTAATAAGCCTGACAGATTCATGGCACATAAAATCCGAGAACGCTGTAGAGCCTCAGTAATCTCCGCGATTGAAACACCTCATAACACAGTAACCTCACACCCACAAGAAATTGTAGACACCTTCGCAACATATTACGGTGCCCTATATGAGGGGGAAAAAGTCCTACACAACAAAGACACTGAAAAACTTACCTCATCCTTCAACCACAACCTATTACAGACTATATCTAAGGAACAGTTAGAATCCCTGAATTCCCCCATATCCACAGTAGAAGTACTAGGGGCTATCAAAGATCTCAAACCGGGGAAAAGCGGCGGGCCCAGATGGCTTCCCAGGCGACTATTATAAATTGTTCAAAATAACACTGATTCCACACCTTGTCAAACTATGTAATCATCTCATGGAAGGGGGGGCCATCCCACCTGAGCTCCTGGCAGCAAAAATAGTTGTAATTCCCAAACCAGGGAGAGATCACAAGAAATGCCAAAATTATCGCCCAATATCCCTGATTAACCAAGATCTTAAAATATTTACAAAGATATTGGCAAACAGATTAAAACATATTATACCACACCTAGTCCACCCAGATCAGGTGGGCTTTGTCAAAGGTAGGGAAGCTCCAGACAATATCCGCAAAGTCACCAACTTAATTCAGACCTTAAATGAAACACAGACGCCTTCTCTGCTCTTATCATTAGACGCGGAGAAGGCGTTTGATAGAATTGACTGGAATTATATGTTTGTAGTGATGCATAAAATGGGGTTTGAGGGGGCATTCATTAAGGCATTAAAAGTTATCTATTCCATGCCGGGAGCTCAGGTTTCATCTGCAGGATACAAATCACAACCCTTCCCAATTCGTAATGGGACTAGACAAGGTTGCCCTTTGTCTCCATTACTTTTCGCCCTTTGCATTGAACCTCTGGCCGCCAAAATCCGCTCTCAAGTAGACATCTCGGGAGTTAAGTTAGCTAAAGTGGAACATAAATTGGCTTTGTTTGCGGACGATATTTTATTGACTGTGACTAACCCCTTAGTATCATTACCCAACCTTTACCAAACACTAGCAACCTTCTCTACCATATCGGGATTCAAAATAAACACAGAAAAATGTGAAGCCCTACCCATTGCACTACCACAAATGATTCAGACGCTATTAGAAACTAATTTCAACTTTAAATGGATGAAACATTCATTAAAATACCTTGGAGTTCACCTTCCTTCCTGCCCTTCACATCTATACAAAGTAAATTATATCCCATTGTTCAAACAAATTAAAAAAGATTTATCAAAGTGGAAAACCTATAGATTTTCATGGCTAGGCAGAGTGGCCGCAGTTAAGATGACAATCTTGCCAAGGATCTTGTATCTCTTTAGAACACTCCCTATCCAAATTGTCAAAACAGATATAGACTCATTGCAAAAAGAGATACTAATCTATATAAGAGGAGACAAAACAAACAGGATTGCTAAATCTATCCTGACTAGACACAGGACTCTGGGAGGTATTGGGGTCCCCAATTTAAGCAAAAACCAAATACAATCTTATTCCACAATATTCCTTATACATCCCGATAAAATATATTTTGCCCAGAGAACTCTGGGATCAACTGCAGAAATGGGAAAATAAGGGTCTCTATAGAGTAGCAGATTTTATAGAGGGAGGAACTACACTCACATTTAACCAACTTCAAGAAAAATTATCCCCCTTGAAATTGAGATGGTATTTATACCTACAGATTCATTCAGCCACCCAGATATATCTGAAACATCCAAGAGAAAGGTACACCGCGCCACTAGAACATCTTTGTAAATCGCAAGAACGAGATAAACATACTATTTCTATCCTCTATACCAATATTCAAATATCACAGAATAAAATCAAAACCCCTACTATGATAGCTTGGGAAAGGGATCTCCACATTTCTAAAGAAACTAAAGAATGGGAAAAGATATTTCTAAAGGCTGAGAAGGGACTTATAAGTGTAGATCTTAAGGAGAACATAATCAAGACTATACACCGATGGTATCTAACACCCATTAGAACGGCTCATATGCACACACAGGGAAGTCCCTTATGTTACAGAGGGTGCGGGGAGGCAGGAACATACAAACATATGTGGTGGGACTGCAAAGAAATTACAGGGATATGGCAACAGCTATCCTCCTTCCTTAGTCACATACTGAATGAAAGTATAGATCTTACCATCCAACAGGCCCTTCTACACATAAATATTAGTACACTTAATAAACATATCAACACATTTATTAGGATATTGTGTACAATCACAAGGACATGCATAGCCAGATATTGGAAGACAGGCAGCCCAACCTGGACGGAAATTTATAATAAAATCCAATATACATATACTATGTATGAGCTGGCATCTCACACCCTAGACAATAGAGAAACTTTCCTAGCGATATGGTATTACTGGATAGCTAAATAAATAAAAAATTGAAACACAAAAATAACGAGTGATTTTACCTACTGCGAAATCACTCCCTAATAATCACATCAGGTTGTGTCGTCACTCCCCTCCCCCCCCCCCCCATCCCCCCTTCCCCCTTTTTTTTTTTTTTTTTTTTTTTTTCTTCTTTATATCCTATTTATATAATTTTACCTCCTAAGGAGGATATACCTCTTTAAAGTTAATTTATGTAGAGTTAATTCAGGTGACCTCAGATACTGTGAAATTGCTATCGTAACTCAACAACAGGTTAATATGGAAGTTAAATTAGATATTTGCTCTACCCCTTAAGAGAGGGTCCCTAACACCACGGAAGATACTCAAATCATCATATGAAAAAGATGACCTATGAATATTACCACCTATCTTTCATTCCAGAAACCAAAAGGACATTCAAATTTCATTGGGAATGAGTAGAGCACTGTAAACCTTACCACATTAGCTATATTGTTTGCTATATAAATGATGTTATACTGAATGTCTTCTTCCTAACCTTCATGTAGAGGGAATTACATGGAGGGGAAGGTATGTCTGTAATTGTTTTCAAAGTTTCAAAATAATGACAATAAAAAATATTTAAACATAAAAGGAACTAAATGAGCTGCAGGGAATTTGAGACTCACTTTTAATGCAAAGATGTCAGGAGTACACACATCAATCAATTTTCAGAGCTGGTGGGCACTGGGCAGGAGTTCCTCCCCCGTAGAGCTCCGTTACTAAGATAAAGATCTGCAGCTAGCTGGGTCTGTTTAGGGGAGGGAGATTCACACATCCAGATACTTCTTTCCTCTAACGGAGGATTCTACAATCTGCATTAGTGCTGAGGGTTACCAGCGGCTACAGGACCAGGTTAAAAGCAAAATCGGCAGGTCCTAGTATACGCACAGCAAAAAAAAAACATACAACTGTGTGCAGCTGTTTAAAAGTGTCTGTGTAGGTCTGAGCCCTAATGCATTAAAAAATGTCAGTAAAATAACTTACACAATGCGCATTTTTGTTTTTTTTCCTACTGTAATGCTTCAGGGTAAATGTACTTATCATCCTTGACCTGGGAACTCAGTGACTGTAACTAGTGAGCCGACAAAATATTACAGAACACCGGCCAGAGCAACGTGACATGCTGCCTGAGCCTCCACCCTCAGAGTTCATGCTTGCTGCTGCCTTGCATAACATTAATCCCCCGGCCACAGCACCCTCCATACAGTAGATCAGATTGAATCAGATCGTATCTGATAGTTACTGACTTACTGAGAAGAAGCAAGGATGGAATTTTCCTCCTGACAGTCCCGCGTCCTCACTCCAGTCCCACACATACTAGACTAGACTGACATTCTTCACAAATAGCGCCGCAATGACTGACCCAGAGACCTAGCTGCCACAACCTCACACTGCAGCGGTGCGCAAAAAACTTGTGAATTAGCCACATTTGGTAGAAGGGATTTTAGTAAAGGTAGTGACTGTACCATAATTTACTCGCCCCTGCATACATTTCACTGGCCAATTGCGAGTGGCGAGTGCAATTTTTGAGCCTTGTGATAGAGGCCCTTGTTTGCCCATATATTACTCGTAGTGTTCTCTATCCTAACTGGAGGAATAGTCAACAGTGTTGCTAATGACATATCAGTAATTGACTTGAATTTCAACTGTAACTTGTCCCAAATTTTAATAGTATGTGTAATGGTAATGTAATGTGCCCAGTTTTGTTGTCTATCTTTTTTTTGGAGTCCACAATATCTGGTATATAGGTGTTAGATTAAGCATATCACTCTCTAATTGTACCCAGGCTATATCATCGCTACAATGATTTCACAATGCAGTTTGTGCTAATCTTGCTGCGCTAAAATAGTTTTGCAGGTCTGCTACTCCCAGACCTCCTCCATCTTTGTTTCTTAATAATGCTTTCTTATTTATTCTTGCTTTTTTGTATGACCAAATGAACTCTAGTATACTTCTCTGCATATCATGTATGTCACCGGGGTGTATAGTTATTGGAAGTGATCTGAATAAATAAAGTAGCTTAGGTAGTAGTATCATCTTAGTTACCACTATTTCTCCAACATTGGTGTGTCCGGTCCACGGCGTCATCCTTACTTGTGGGATATTCCCTTCCCCAACAGGAAATGGCAAAGAGTCCCAGCAAAGCCGGCCACACAGTCCCTCCCAGGCTCCGCCCACCCCAGTCATTCTCTTTGCCGTTGCACAGGCAACATCTCCACGGAGATGGTTAAGAGTTTTTTTGGTGTTTAAATGTAGTTTTTATTCTTCTATCAAGTGTTTGTTATTTTAAAATAGTGCTGGTATGTACTATTTACTCTGAAACAGAAAAGGATGAAGATTTCTGTTTGTAAGAGGAAGATGATTTTAGCAGACAGTAACTAAAATCAATTGCTGTTTCCACATAGGACTGTTGAGATGAAGTAACTTCAGTTGGGGGAAACAGTTAGCAGACTTTTTCTGCTTAAGGTATGACTAGCCATATTTCTAACAAGACTGTGTAATGCTGGAAGGCTGTCATTTCCCCTCATGGGGACCGGTAAGCCATTTTCTTAGTCAAACAAACAGAATAAAGGGCTTAATATGGGCTAAAAAACTGGTAGACATTTTTATGGGCTAAATCGATTGCTTTATTTGGGCATATTATTCAGATTTAGGCTAACAATTGGCATTTATAATCTTGGGGAACGCTTATAAAATGGCAGGCACTGTGTTGGTCACCTTTTTCAGTCAGGGGGCCTTTCTAGTTATAGACTGAGCCTCATTTTCGCGCCATTAATGCGCAGTTGTTTTTTGAGAGCAGGGCATGCAGATGCATGTGTGAGGATCTAAAAATCTCTGAAAAAGCTTCTAGAAGGCGTAATTTGGTATCGTATTCCTCTCAGGGCTTGGTTGGGTCTTAGCAAAGACTATAGCTGGGACTGTATAGGGGTTAAATTTAAAAACGGCTCAGGTTCCGTTATTTTAAGGGTTAAAGCTCTGAAATTTGGTGTGCAATACTTTTAAGGCTTTAAGACAGATGTGGTGAAATTTTGGTAATTTTTGAACGATTCCTTCATACTTTTTCACATATTCAGTAATAAAGTGTTTTCTGTTTGAAATTTAAAGTGACAGTAACGGTTTTATTTTAAAACGTTTTTTGTGCTTTGTTGACAAGTTTAAGCCTGTTTAACATGTCTGTACCTTCAGATAAGCTATGTTCTATATGTATGAAAGCCAATGTGTCTCCCCATTTAAATTTATGTGATAATTGTGCCATAGCGTCGAAACAAAGTAAGGACAGTACTGCCACAGATAATGATATTGCCCAAGATGATTCCTCAAATGAGGGGAGTAAACATGATACTACATCATCTCCTACTGTGTCTACACCAGTTTTGCCAATGCAGGAGGCCCCTAGTACATCTAGTGCGCCAATACTTATTACCATGCAACAATTAACGGCTGTAATGGATAACTCCATAGCAAATCTTTTATCCAAAATGCCTACTTATCAGAGAAAGCGCGATTGCTCTGTTTTAAACACTGAAGAGCAAGAGGGCACTGATGATAATTGTTCTGTCATACCCTCACACCAATCTGAAGGGGCCATGAGGGAGGTTTTGTCTGATGGAGAAATTTCAGATTCAGGAAAAATTTCTCATCAAGCTGAACCTGATGTTGTGACATTTAAATTTAAATTAGAACATCTCCGCACACTGCTTAAGGAGGTGTTATCTACTCTGGATGATTGTGACAATTTGGTCATTCCAGAGAAATTATGCAAGATGGACAGGTTCCTAGAGGCTCCGGTGCCCCCCAACGCTTTTCCTATACCCAAGCGGGTGGCGGACATAGTAAATAAGGAGTGGGAAAAGCCCGGCATACCTTTTGTTCCCCCCCCTATATTTAAGAAATTATTTCCTATGGTCGACCCCAGAAAGGACTTATGGCAGACAGTCCCTAAGGTCGAGGGGGCAGTTTCTACTCTAAACAAACGCACTACTATTCCTATCAAAGATAGCTGTGCTTTCAAAGATCCTATGGATAAAAAATTGGAAGGTTTGCTTAAAAAGATTTTTGTACAGCAAGGCTACCTTCTACAACCAATTTCATGCATTGTTCCTGTCACTACGGCAGCGTGGTTCTGGTTCGAGGAACTAGAAAAGTCGCTCAGTAGAGAAACTCCATATGAGGAGGTTATGGACAGAGTTCACGCACTTAAATTGGCTAACTCTTTTATTTTAGATGCCGCTTTGCAATTAGCCAGATTAGCGGCGAAAAATTCAGGGTTTGCTATCGTGGCGCGCAAAGCGCTTTGGCTAAAGTCTTGGTCAGCGGATGTGTCATCCAAGACAAAATTGCTTAACATCCCTTTCAAAGGTAAAACTTTATTTAGACCAGAATTGAAAGAGATTATTTCAGACATCACTGGGGGAAAGGGCCACGCCCTTCCACAGGATAGGTCTTTTAAGGCTAAAAATAAGCCTAATTTTCGTCCCTTTCGCAGAAACGGACCAGCCTCTAATTCTGCATCCTCTAAGCAAGAGGGTAATGCCTCACAACCCAAACCAGCCTGGAAACCAATGCAAGGCTGGAACAAGGGTAAGCAGGCCAAGAAGCCTGCCACTGCTAACAAAACAGCATGAAGGAGTAGCCCCCGATCCGGGACCGGATCTGGTGGGGGGCAGACTCTCTCTCTTTGCTCAGGCTTGGGCAAGAGATGTTCAGGATCCTTGGGCGCTAGAAATAGTTTCTCAAGGTTATCTCCTGGAATTCAAGGAACTACCCCCAAGGGGAAGGTTCCACAAGTCTCACTTATCCTCAAACCAAATAAAGAGACAGGCATTCTTACATTGTGTAGAAGACCTGTTAAAGATGGGAGTGATACACCCAGTTCCAATAAAGGAACAAGGAATGGGATTTTATTCCAATCTGTTCGTAGTTCCCAAAAAAGAGGGAACGTTCAGACCAATTTTGGATTTGAAGATCCTAAACAAATTTCTCAGGGTACCATTGTTCAAAATGGAAACTATTCGAACGATTCTACCCACCATCCAGGAAAGTCAATTTATGACTACCGTGGATCTAAAGGATGCGTACCTACATATTCCTATCCACAAAGAACATCATCAGTTCCTAAGGTTCGCTTTTCTGGACAAACATTACCAGTTTGTGGCCCTCCCATTCGGATTAGCCACTGCTCCAAGGATTTTCACAAAGGTGCTAGGGTCCCTTCTAGCGGTTCTAAGACCAAGGGGCATTACAGTAGTACCTTACTTGGACGACATTCTAATACAAGCGTCGTCCCTGTCAAAAGCAAAGGCTCATACGGACATCGTTCTAGCCTTTCTCAGATCTCACGGATGGAAGGTGAACAAAGAAAAAAGTTCTCTGTCCCCGTCAACAAGAGTTCCCTTCTTGGGAACAATAATAGATTCCTTAGAAATGAGGATTTTTCTGACAGAGGTCAGAAAATCAAAACTTCTAAGCTCTTGTCAAGTGCTCCATTCTGTTCCTCGTCCTTCCATAGCGCAGTGCATGGAAGTAGTAGGATTGATGGTTGCAACAATGGACATAGTTCCTTTTGCACGAATTCATCTAAGACCATTACAACTGTGCATGCTCAAACAGTGGAATGGGGATTATACAGACTTGTCTCGAATGATTCAAGTAGATCAAAAGACCAGAGATTCACTCTGTTGGTGGCTGACCCTGGACCTTCTGTCCCAGGGAATGAGCTTCCGCAGGCCAGAGTGGGTCATTGTCACTACCGACGCCAGTCTAGTGGGCTGGGGCGCGGTCTGGGAATCCCTGAAAGCTCAGGGTCTATGGTCTCGGGAAGAGTCTCTTCTCCCGATAAACATTCTGGAACTGAGAGCGATATTCAATGCTCTCAGAGCTTGGCCTCAACTAGCAAGGGCCAAATTCATAAGGTTCCAATCAGACAACATGACGACCGTTGCATATATCAATCATCAGGGGGGAACAAAGAGTTCCCTGGCGATGAAAGAAGTGACCAAAATAATTCAATGGGCGGAGGATCACTCCTGCCACTTGTCTGCGATCCACATCCCAGGAGTGGAAAATTGGGAAGCGAATTTTCTGAGTCGTCAGACATTCCATCTGGGGGAGTGGGAACTCCATCCGGAAATCTTTGCCCAAATAACTCAATTATGGGGCATTCCAGACATGGATCTGGTGGCGTCTCGTCAGAACTTCAAGGTTCCTTGCTATGGGTCCAGATCCAGGGATCCCAAGGCGACTCTAGTAGATGCACTAGTAGCACCTTGGACCTTCAACCTAGCTTATGTATTCCCACCGTTTCCTCTCATTCCCAGGCTGGTAGCCAGGATCAATCAGGAGAGGGCCTCAGTGATCTTGATAGCTCCTGCGTGGCCACGCAGGACTTGGTATGCAGACCTGGTGAATATGTCATCGGCTCCACCATGGAAGCTACCTTTGAGACAGGACCTTCTTGTTCAGGGTCCATTCGAACATCCAAATCTGGTCTCCCTCCAACTGACGGCTTGGAGATTGAACGCTTGATTTTATCAAAGCGTGGGTTTTCAGATTCTGTTATAGATACTCTGGTTCAGGCCAGAAAACCTGTAACTAGAAAAATTTACCATAAAATATGGAAAAAATATATCTGTTGGTGTGAATCCAAAGGATTCCCATGGAATAAGATAAAAATTCCTAAGATTCTCTCCTTTCTACAAGATGGTTTGGAGAAAGGATTATCTGCAAGTTCTCTAAAGGGACAGATCTCTGCTTTATCTGTCTTATTACACAAAAGACTGGCAGCTGTGCCAGATGTTCAAGCTTTTGTTCAGGCTCTGGTTAGGATCAAGCCTGTTTACAGACCTTTGACTCCTCCCTGGAGTCTAAATCTAGTTCTTTCAGTTCTTCAAGGGGTTCCGTTTGAACCTTTACATTCCATAGATATTAAGTTACTATCTTGGAAAGTTTTGTTTTTAGTTGCAATTTCTTCTGCTAGAAGAGTTTCAGAGTTATCTGCTCTGCAGTGTTCTCCACCCTATCTGGTGTTCCATGCAGATAAGGTGGTTTTGCGTACTAAGCCTGGTTTTCTTCCTAAGGTTGTTTCTAACAAAAATATTAACCAGGAGATAGTTGTACCTTCTTTGTGTCCGAATCCAGTTTCAAAGAAGGAACGTTTGTTACACAATTTGGACGTTGTCCGTGCTCTAAAGTTCTATTTAGAGGCTACTAAAGATTTCAGACAAACATCTTCCTTGTTTGTTGTTTATTCTGGTAAAAGGAGAGGTCAAAAAGCGACTTCTACCTCTCTTTCCTTTTGGCTTAAAAGTATTATCCGATTGGCTTATGAGACTGCCGGACGGCAACCTCCTGAAAAAATTACAGCTCACTCCACTAGGGCTGTGGCTTCCACATGGGCCTTCAAGAACGAGGCTTCTGTTGACCAGATATGTAAGGCAGTGACTTGGTCTTCACTGCACACTTTTGCCAAATTTTACAAATTTGATACTTTTGCTTCTTCGGAGGCTATTTTTGGGAGAAAGGTTTTGCAAGCTGTGGTGCCTTCCATTTAGGTAACCTGATTTGCTCCCTCCCTTCATCCGTGTCCTAAAGCTTTGGTATTGGTTCCCACAAGTAAGGATGACGCCGTGGACCGGACACACCAATGTTGGAGAAAACAGAATTTATGCTTACCTGATAAATTACTTTCTCCAACGGTGTGTCCGGTCCACGGCCCGCCCTGTTTTTTTTAATCAGGTCTGATGAATTATTTTCTCTAACTACAGTCACCACGGTACCATATGGTTTCTCCTATATATATTTCCTCCTGTCCGTCGGTCGAATGACTGGGGTGGGCGGAGCCTGGGAGGGACTGTGTGGCCGGCTTTGCTGGGACTCTTTGCCATTTCCTGTTGGGGAAGGGAATATCCCACAAGTAAGGATGACGCCGTGGACCGGACACACCGTTGGAGAAAGTAATTTATCAGGTAAGCATAAATTCTGTTTTTTCCGTAAAACGAGATTCTATATGAGGACCATTTTTTTTCATTTCTTGTTTTAAATATTTATATATTGTGTTTTAGTTTATTTTGTATAACCTTTCTAGTTTGTTTGGAATTTAGATACCTAAGTATTTAATCGCATTGACCGCCGATTTAAAATCGAAATTAATTTCCAACAGTTTTTTGTATGTTCTGGGTGGTGTACTTCGATAGCCTCACATTTATCATTATTAATTTTGTACCCCGATAGTTTGCCAAATTCTGATAATAGTTTATATAAAGGTGGGAGGGATAGCATTGGTTTAGTAATAGTTAAGATAATTTCATCAGCAAATAATGCAAGCTTATGTGTTGTTTTGCCTATCTGAATACCTGAGACATCATTGAGATTCTGAATGCTAGCTGTCAATGGCTCAATACAGATTGCAAATAGTAATGGTGAAAGTGGACACCCCTGCCCAGTGCCATTATGGATCTTAATTGTTTTAGATTGGTAGCCAGCTAGTCTGCTAAACGCAGTTGGAGCTTTATAAATTGCTTTGATAGCTTTTAGATAGTTGCCGTCTATAACAAAATGGCTCAAGGTCAGCAAAATGTAATCCCATAAAACTCTGTCAAATGCCTTTTCTGCATCCAAAAAGAGTAATAGAGAAGGCACTTGTTCCTTTGCGGCGTAGTCTTAGGTCAATAATCTTTCTGACATTATCTGGGGCTTCCCTACCTCTAATGAAACCAACTTGGTCATTAGATATTATTTTTGCCATGAGGGGATTTAATCTTGTAGCTAAAAAAATTTGTGAAGAGTTTAAGGTCCTGATTTATTAATGATATTGGTCTATAATTTTTGCAATGAAATTTGTCTTCATCTGGCTTTGGTACTACACTTATTCTAGCTGTAAGGAGATTGTGAGGTATTTCTCCACCTTGTAGTATATAATTAAGAGTCCCCTAGCTGTCGGATTAATTCCTGGGAATTTTTTTTTATAAAAACCACCTATGTAGCCGTCTGGGCCTGGGGCTTTGTTGCTTTTAAGTTGCTTAATAGCTATGCTTATCTCTTGCAGTGTGATTGGGGCATTCAGGCTGGATATAGTTTCGTTGTCTAATTTAGGCAAGTTATAATTATCTAAAAAGGTCTTAATTTGATGTGCTCTATTCTTATTTTGATCTGTTTTTAAATTGTACAAAGATTGGTAAAATTCTGCAAAAGCATTAGTTATGTTTGAGGGATTATTGATAATCTTACCATCTGGTGCATGTAGCTGTGGTACAGATGTGTTTCTGGTAATGTTTCTAATCTTCCTAGCCAACATACGATCAGGCTTATTAGCATATATAAAATATTGTGCCTCAATTCTAAGAGAGGCTATTGTCTCCTCATTAAGTAAAGCATCTTACTCAACTTTTTCTAATTTTGAGTGTTTGCTAATCCTGTGGATCTGCACTCAATATGTTGTTTTTAAAGCTGTTCTCTTGTTTTTTGTTTTTTTTTTAATTATGTTGCTTTTTATTTTCCAAAAGGATGCTTTCTCTTGAATCAAAATACCTTGTAAGTAAGCTTTAAAGGCACCCCATGCATATAGAAGATTATTAGTTGAGCCCTGGTTTGCAAGCCAAAAATCTCTAATATGGTTTATAGGATTTTGACACGTCATCTCATCTCTCAGCATGGATGGGTCTAAAGTCCAGTTTCTAGTTCTAGACGGGTCAAGGAAACCCCCATAAGGAGACCTCAACCAAGAGTGTTTGTTTTTAAAGCTCAAATTTCCTTTTCGTCAGAACACGGCTCAGATCTCTTCTTCCTCTACCCAGTATCAGAGTTCCTCTGGTTCCATCTTGAAATAATTGAATAGCATTTGTTTTGCTTCAGTGTCTTTAACTGAGATAAGGCTGCAATTACCAGGCCTGTATATATGCTCTGAAGAATGCTGTCAGGGTTAGTTCCCAGTAATTATTCTGGAACAGGGCCCTCATTTTTATTATCCTTTTCCTCCATCCAAGTCTGTCATGTAGATTCTGTAGAGGCTCTGGTAGGGGTAGGTTATTTTTCAGGAAGCTTGTTTTTAGTATGCTCTAGTTCCTTGGGTTGTTATTAGTCCCAAGGATCTTTAATAGGTTTCAGATCAAGGCCTTCCAAGGGAAGGCTTTTTCTGTCCTATGTTCCTAGGATCCCTGCTAATCTCAGGTAGATTGGAACTCTAGTTTATTTGCTGTTCCAAAAAGTAGGAGGAACTTGCAGATCTTTTTTGACCTAAAATCTTTGAACACATTTTTTTAGTTCCTACTCTTGAAAGGGAAACTTTCAGACTATTATGTGAGGTCATTTACACTGTGCGGACACTTTATTAGGTACAGCCCTGCTGCGCATTTACATGGTTTGTAGACAGAACAACCTTCCTACTATTGGTTAAGTGTACAAACCACAACGAGAAAGGGGAAGAGCAGTGATCTAATGGACTTTGAAAATGGCATGATAGTAGGTGCTGGACGAAGAGTATCTGAAACGTAGTACTCCTAAACTTTTCACATATTACAGTTTGAAGGGTGTATCAAGAATGGTGCAATGGATAAAAAACATCCAGTCATCAGCAGTCCTGTGGAAGAAAAATGCTCATTGATGAGAGAGGTCAGAGGAGGATGGCTAGACTTCTGCAAGCAAGAGGACAGGCCACAATTTTGCGAATCACATAAGAATTCAACCTTGGTGCAGATATAAACATATTGCAACTC
This sequence comes from Bombina bombina, assembly GCF_027579735.1. Lineage (NCBI taxonomy): Eukaryota > Metazoa > Chordata > Amphibia > Anura > Bombinatoridae > Bombina > Bombina bombina. Next base: position 200,126,912 of record NC_069503.1, on the reverse strand, counting down.
ACCACTAAGCGCACCTTGTCGCGGATGGGCTACAACAGCCAGCGGCCATGTCGGGTGCCGTTGTTATCAGAGAAGAACAAGAGAGCATGCCTTCTGTGGGCACAAAAACACCAGCACTGGACCATCGAAGACTTGAAAAGGATGTCATTTTATTTCAGGCTTGAGCATATTCATACCTTTATTGTGGGAAGTTTTAATTCTTTTAGAGGTAGAGGATTGTCCTGCTACAGTCAAGCAACCTGTTTAGAAGATTGATATTTTTTAAGTAGATCCTAAGACTTTTTTTTTTCTGTGCTTGATTAAGCTATAATTAGGTTTCTGAAATTATACCCATCTACCAAATTTAAATTTGTTTCCTCTTCCGTCTGTTAATATAGAGATTTGGGAAACTGTTACTAAGGTTGATACAGCTATTTGAACTTTGGCCAGGCATACCACTTTTTCTTTGGAGGATAGTTCTTTTAAGGATCTGTTAAATAGAAAACTTGAAGGTTTTTATAGGCAATGCTTTCAGCTTGCAGGTGTGCATGGAGTCCACGTCTGGTTTCCCCATTACTCTTAGGGTGACCCAAGAGCAATTTGCATAAAAGTCAAAAGAGAGAGAACAACACTCCATGAGATAGAACAGAAGCTGGAATAACGTCCATGCATGTTCATTTTTATTGAATTCCTCAGGGTGCCAGTTCTTTTTGCACACTATGCCCCTTCACAGAGAAAAAAAATATCCTGAAGCATATCAGTCTGACCCTGCCCAATGACAGTCCAGCGCCGAAATACCAGGCAATTCTTCTCTGAACAAGGGAAGCAACAACCCCAGACGATCGTTTCGGCCTCCTATGGTCCTCGTCAGTGAGGTGCATTTGTATCCCTCTAAGTGCAAGTGCTGTTCTCTCTCTTTCGAATTTTATGCTAATTGCTCTTGGGTCACCCTAGGAGTAATCGGGAAACCAGACGTGGACTCCATGCACACTTGCCCTTAGAGAGATACAACTGCTCCTCACTGACGAGGCCCATAGGAGGCCGAAACGATCGTCTGGGGTTGTTGCTTCCCTTGTTCAGAGAAGAATTGCCTGGTATTTCGGCGCTGGACTGTCATTGGGCAGGGTCAGACTGATATGCTTCAGGATATTTTTTCTCTGTGAAGGGGCATAGTGTGCAAAAAGAACGTGCACCCTGAGGAGTTACAATAAAAATGAACATGCATGGAAGTTATTCCAGCTTCTGTTCTATCTCATGGAGTGCTGTTCCCTCTCTTTCAAATTTTATGGGTCATTGTTATACCCAGATATTGCATTCTATGGGAGATGCATATTAGTATTTCACAAGTTTTTAATTTCTGACCTTTTTACCTGTAAGGATAAGAGGAATTTATTAGCCTCAGCAGGAATTACAACATCATTAGACACCTGCATATTCACAGCATATGGCATTTGCTGGTTTGATTTCAGGGCTGCATTTTCATCCTGAAATACTTCAGGGCCCCCCTTTAAACTGCTCCAGAGGCAAAGGTTAATCAAATCTATTTGTATGGCATATCTATGTAAGAGATCATAGCCAATGTATATTTGATTATGGAGATTCTTTAAAACTAAAAACAGGTGCTTTGCTGATTTATTACCTATAGAGATACAGCTCTGACATTATAGCTTTCAGATTTGTCATCCAGGTCATAGACCCAGAGATCTTGGGGAGAAAGATATTTAATCACTTTAGGTTCAGCGATCTGCGCCAATAAGCCTTCACTTATATAGCTAGCTTCCTGTTTTAAGTTCAATTTGGCATACTTGGTTTTGCCAAGGTCATGTACTTGCATAGGGATAAATAGATCATCTTTAACTCCACCTTTAGGGGACTTAGGGTCCCCCTTGTGAAGAGATATGGTTAATACATTGCCTTCTAGGGAAATATTGGCTATCTTTCCAGGCAAAATTTTAAAAGTATTATCATCAGAGCCACTTAGGGGATTCTGACTATCTGTAGGATAGTGATTTCAGGTACAGAGTTTTTCCTGAAATGAATCTCCACAGCATCTGGCTTCTCTTCCACCACGTGACAGTTATGTCGGGTTTGAGATATGCCGGACCATTCATAATTAATAGGCCTTTTTACTTGTGACCAAATTACATTATTTATGCAATCAATTATGGTGCTTAATCGCTTCAGTATATCAATACTAATTATTAAACGATCAGTTGGCCGATCCACTATAATGGCAGGGTGTCTTAATACCCTATTCCCCAGTTTTAGCTTTAACCATGCAGTACCATAGACTTTGAGAGAGTCACCCCCAACACCTATTAGTGAACCATCAATTTCCTTTAGTTTAGGTTTGTGGGGTGTTAGCTCAATTAGCTGTGTATAGAACCTGTGGGATAAAATAGTTGTCTGAGATCCAGTATCAATTAATCCCATTATAGGGTTAGTAACTGAGTCCTGGAGCTCAGCACATACATAATATCTTCCTGCAGTTTCTACCATTTCACACATAAAATTAGCATGATTACACATCTGTGAGCTTCGCCACGAGTTAACTGAATCCGCCACATTACCTGATGCAGGAGAATTTTCACTCTCACCATTAACTGCCTCTATAATACGGCTGACTGGGTTCCTGTGTACTGCATCTGTGGGAATAAGGTTAGGGGACAACTGCAAAAGAGAAGGTTTGTTAGAGCTTCCTGCCCGTCATTACCTCTAAACCGTCCTTTCTGGGCTGTAGGGAGAGAACATGATTAGTACCGTTATTGACATTTATCATTTCATTTGGTATACCTCTCCCCTCTCTCTCAGGTAATACCTGAGTAATTATGACTGCGCCTGTGGCTCATTGCTGGCCACTGGCTGTACCCCTAAAAAAGGATTAATTAGGGTGCTAAATCGTCAAAGTTTGACTCATATTAGTAAATAGTGTATATACTTGATTTAATTGTGTACTGAGTTGGCCTACTTGATTATACAAGCTATTTCTACCCCTGGGTCTATCTTTTGAGGCCTCAGAGTAGTGATTCCTGGACCGTCTGGAACCCTCAGAATCATAGCTATCATTTCTATTTTGGCGTGGTTGTCTTTGGGGTTCAACTTGTTCAGCATTAATATCTTGGGGAGCACTATTTACTTGGGGTGTCTGGTTACCCTGAGAGTATTTTCACCACTTTTGGTATAAATCTTTACAGGGATACCAATTACATTGTGGGTATTCACCTCTTTGGGGATAACTTTTTATCTGGGTATGCCCCCCATTTTGAGTATATTCTCTCTGCACCTCATGCCTTGTTGGGTGAGGGGCAAAGCTAAAATTTTGTGGGGAAGGCCTGTTTTCTCGGGCCACTTCCTCATAAATTTTCTTTTTAGACTCTAAAATTAGGGGGCTAGGTGACACCCTAGTTTCTGCCACAATTTTGGGGCTGGGCATTGGATCCCTTTTAACCCTATGTTCACCGGACTGCTGAATAGAGTATAACTTTGTACTCTCTTTGATCAGCCAGTCCAATGAGCAGTTTTCATCAAAATCTCTAGCCAAATTAATTTTGATGTGTGAGAGTAGTGCTTTATAAAACAGATTCACAATTTCTGAGCTTTCAAATATGGGATAGTCTTCGGTCATACTGTATGCACTTTTTAGTGCAGAAAGGAATTCTATAGGGCTTTGATTAGCGCCACATTTCAACCCGGTTTTCGTGTGATATTACCCAAACTCCTTTTTGCACCGTTGCTTTGTTTCACTCCAGGAATGAATATTCATATCCTTTAGTGAAGCAAAGAACTTGTGATGTTTACCCTCAAATACCCAGGGCAGAAATGCAATTTTTGACTGCTCACTATTAACATTCATTATGGATAAAGCATTTTCATAGGCCTGTAAGTGGTCAATTATAGAATTGGTCCCCTTGTTGGAAAATGTAGGTACTGGCCAACTTAAGAAAGTAATTATTTTAGGGGTGTCATATACCTTATTAGACGTATATTGGGTCTTCCTAGGGACCTTATTTTTGGGGCTGGAGCACTATCTATCTGCCCTACTTTTACTATGGGAAGACCCCTTACGTACATTAGTAATATATGGGCTATCGGGGTAGTTGGCTCCGCCCCCTGACTCACTATTAGAGCTGCCCTCCTCATCTGATGTATAGCAGTTCCCTAAATTTAAAACATGAGGTGACTGTCTATGTGGGAAGTTTACCTCTGACCCAATAGGGGTCCTTTGTTTAAATTCTTCCCTGATACTCTGCAGTTCATTTCTCATAAATTAATTTAGGGTTTCCATAATTTCATTATTTTCATTGCTAACAGAGTGGGTTTTATTATGGAAAGATTGTCTTTTTAATTCACTTAATTCTTTTTGGCTCTGTGAGTTGTTTATTCAAATCTTGTATTTGGGCTTCTAAATTCTGGTTATACTTTTGTAAGGTGGCCACGTTTTAGGCAAACTCATCAATTTTATCCTGGACTCGTTCCACCTCACCTAGTCATAAGGAATAATTTTAACCCCTCAGTTGCTCCAATTGTGAGTTCTGTACTTCAATCTTATTGGACATTTCATCGTTCACATAGAGGAGCAGACCCCAAGTTTTGAAAATTATTTCATTGCGTTTTTTCGGGTTTCTGAAGTTGGCAAAATTTTAACAGCCCTTGAAATATTTCACTTTCGCCAGACCATATATTATTTGCAATATTTTTGGCCTTAGTCTTAAGCATCTTAATGTAAGCATCTAATTCTCACTTAATACTTAATTTATTTTTAAGGTGAGTAATGGCTTCTGTTTTAAGCAATTCTGCCAGACTAATGGGCGATTTTGGGGAACATATTTCAATACTGTATACTAGATTAGATTTAATTCACTTCTAGTAACAGACATTATTATTTTGGCTTAGTATTTGGTTAAATTAAAACACTAATACAATTTTGACCGAGAGAATTTTTTTTTTTTTTTTTAAATACTACAAAAAAAATTATAATTTTATTTATTTACTACAAAATATGTTATAGCAAAGTGATAAAGATAATGATCTTCTGCAGTGCCTCCAAATATATGACTAGGTTACAAAATCATTAACCTCCAATAAAATGTTGTATATATTATCTCAGCAGTTGCTAACCAATAAAATGTATATACGTAACAATATATTTATTGGAATCAATATTTATTCCTTAATTCTAGATTAGTTACCTTTATAGACACCTTGAATTATATTTATGTAGAAACTAGATTATGAACCAATTATATGTCTATGCTGTTACAATATTCTTTACAAAGCAAACCAAAATATATCTCTAAAATTAACCTTACTCACAATGAATCACATTAAAATACCAAAAATGATAATACCAGAATAGTCTATAATTAACGATTAACTCTAATGTTGAACTTATAACCATCAGAGAAAATGTATATTATTAACACAATAACCAATTTATATGCAATTTCTAAGAGATTTCACAATAAGTAAGATTGACTTATAAACATAAAAGTACAAATTCTTTTCTAGCAAATAATAATTTTGCATTAATATGACTAGTTCTAAACTACACCAGACTATGGAACATAGATTTAAAATACAAATTGCCTCTTTAAAGTGCCGGCTTCAATTAAACTATAGTTTTAGAATACCTTGATTTAAATATTAAAAATATAGAGCAACTGTATACATTACCACATAACCAGGTGAGTGTTCAGCTTCCAGAATTTCTTGTGGGTCATATAAGAAGGATTTAGTCCACTATTGGAAGGATATAGACCTTAAATTGTTATCTTTCTTAGTCTAAGAAAGTGTCCCAAAAATTGCAGAAAAGATACTTAGCACAAATCTGTGTGTTTCTCTCTCAGTCCAAGTGATTCTCCCTGTTTGATTCTGTGTGTCTTCTTGAGTCCCCCTTTGTCTAGTGTGTAGGGCAACATTTATCCAATGATAAACCACTCCTTTTCTTTCATCATTCCCACAAGAATTGGATAGGCCCTTACCGAAACTGTCTTTCCATTGGCCCTCGAAGCTGAACATTTCATTGGCTTACTGGGAATGTATGGGTTTTAACAGTCAACCCATTTGGCTGTAATTCTCGCATAGACCACTAGAGGGCAGCAGATAACCAGAAATGCAGTCTCGCCATCAATACTGCTAAAAGTTTAATATCGAACTTTTAAAGTATTTATAAAATACATTTTAATTTCCAGTCTTAGCAAACAATGTGTCCAATATGTATGGGATTATTTTATACTATTTAATCTGAGTATTTTCATACTAAACATGAGGTATTTCTTATGGTATTTTGACAGATGTGTTTAGAAATCACATTTTTATGAGTGGACTAGTAGCATGAATCAATAAAATATATATATGTTTATCTGACTTATTTTGTATATCAGTTCATTTGATATACTGGTACATATTTCTTTTCCTAGTCACTATCTTATATCATATATAGATGCGCATTATAGTTATTAATTAATAAATGTCTGAATAGTGTTTAAGACATGGGCCCAAAATCTATGATGCATTTATATGTTAACTTATGGGGCATATGTATCAAGCTCCAAATGGAGCTTGATGCCCCATGTTTCTGGCGAGCCTGCAGGCCCGCCAGAAACAGCAGTTATGAAGCAGCGGTCACAAAGACCGCTGCTCCATAACCTGTCCGCCTGCTCTGAGCAGGCGGACAGACATTGCCGGAAATTATCCCGATCGAGTACAATCGGGTTGTTTGACACACCCCTGCTGGCGGCCTATTGGCCGTGAGTCTGCAGGGGGCGGCGTTGCACCAGCAGTTGTTGTAATGCTGAATACGGAGAGCGTATTGCTCTCCGCATTCAGTGATGTCTGTCGGACCTGATCCGCACTGTCCGATTAGGTCTGACAGACCTTAATAACTAGAGGCCATAGTATCTTATTTAGAAACCTCATCTGGAGCCCAATCTGTCCCTCAGATGTCTGGAAGATAGAAAAACAAAAATATGTTATATATTTTAATTGGGATTATTACAATTCTTTATATATTTCATATATCTGAGATACATTTCATATTTGGTGTTTCACTGTGTGATTTGATTTACAGTTTCAACTAAACATGCATAGACAATCTTCTATGTTCATATATATATTATTACCTTGCTGATGTATAAATTAAACATTTCTGCAGCTTAAGGATATTTTATATTTAAAATTTAACTTTAAGCCCCAGTACCCATTTAATTGCCAGTTTGTCTGGGGAGATGTGGATTTCAAAGATTCAAGGAACAATCAACATTTAAGTGTAATGTTTACCTTCCCTGTAAAGCTTTGGGCTTCAAAGGGTTAGCTTTAGACTGAGCGACTATCGTCCTTGCAGGTGGTCTGTAGTGAATTCAGCATTTTATATAGGAAACCCATATATGGGCACATAAACCTGAGGACTCCATATGCTAACATTACTTTGAAGTGGCCCATCAATCTTATCTATGCAAAGGTCTTAATCCTTTGTTCTCTCCTGTGTAGCCAGGGAAAAGGGGGTTGTGTTACCCAGCTCAGCGTTTGTTCACAATGCAGCCAATTCATGCAGCAATAAAGCTTCTTATATGAATGGATTAATCAATATGATATTTGTGCACATGGCTTCCAATGATATCTCACCTTTTACATGACATTCCTTATAAAAATAGTTTAGTCTTCTAAAAAAAAATCAGTGTGCATCTATTTTACTTTTCCTACAAATTTAGCAGTTTACACTGACAAACACACACACACACACACAAAAGCATCAACACACTCACTTTGACACACATACACACAAACCCACTCACCCACTCACCCACACACATACAAACACACAAAAAAGCACATACGAACACACAAAAACACTCACAAACACATACTACCCACATTGTATATAAGGGACACTGTACTGTACATTTGTTTTACATTAATAGGTTCCAAAGAACTTATGTCACATTTGAAATACATTACCGTGCATTTGAAATAGGACTTTTATTCCATTTAAAGTGACTGTAGTCAACATTTTTCTATCATCAAAATGGCAGCATTTACACATGTAAAATGTTAAGCAAAAGTTGTTTAAAATTTAATTTAAAACCAATACTGCAGTTTTAGTCTTGTACTTCCGGTTAATCCTTACGGCGTGTGAATGCACTGCTCCAAGACGTCCCTCTATTGAGAAAGCAAGTGGGAGCAGTGGTGTGTTAAGTAAGAGGACCCTATCATACTCAGACACGAACATTTTCTATTTTCTGAGTTTGTCAAGTAAACTGTTACTAACATTGTCTGCACAGTAAAGGGACAATGGAAGGTTAAAGGGACACTGAACCCAAATTTTTTCTTTTGTGATTCAGATAGGGGTAGGGTATATAGTGTGGGTTGGTGCAGAGTTTCTTACTAGTCTTCCTTGGCTGTTAGTACAAAGTCTCTGGGTACCTCCTGTGCTCGGCCTTTGGACATCGTTGATTAAGTTCAACTTCAGTCCAATGCTGCTATTGGGTACAGGGCTATTCCTAGAGAATGAGAGTGAATCCTGATCTCTGATCACCTCTCAGTTTTGTTTCTGGACAAGCCTGTGCTCTCCTATGCTGAAGGGCGCATCCCTAAACTGTAGCAGACATTTCTCTCATGATAGATAAGACTGTTGATGTAAGCCCCCTAGCATGTTTGACTTTAATGATATGAGGCCAGGTACTTTTTGGGTTTGTCTCCCTACTGTTTATTATTTGGAACAAACAAAGATTCAACAAAGTGAAAAGATTCATCTGCCAATGGACTGAATATCAAAAAGTAAAAATTTGGGGGGCGGAGCCTATGCTTGGAGCGGCAGGACGTGTTTCAGAGAAGCTCCTGTTTATATTCTGTTTTCTCTGCTTTTAAAACTTAAATACGAAAGCTATTTGTTCAAGCTTGGTATACCTGGAAGCTGAGATTGTGTACCTGCTATATTACAGACACAGGAGCGGACAACGGACACCCTGGCCTATGTTATCCAAGTGAGCCACGATTAAACTCTGTGTGCTAGGCCACCATTAATTTGGAGTCAGTGAACAGCGTGACTGGGGCTGCCGCACTTATTCCCCCAAAAGGCTACTTAGCCTAAACGTACTTAGATACGATACTGTGCTATATCACAACTACCCACCTGGCTTATAATTGTTTTCAGCAAGGACTAACTGGCTGGTAACTGGAGAATACCACTTAAACATGGAGGCTGCGGAGGCCTGGGAAGCGGCGATGCAGAGGTCAATTGTGGAACATTTCCAGGTTCTTAAAACTCAGTTATGTATAGTACTCACTCAATTCTCTCAGGCTCCTGATCGATCTATAGACACTTCTGAGAAGCCTACAGTAGAAGTGCCTAAGTTCCCTGAAAGTGTGGTTGTCATGGAGGAAATAATAGCTACGCAGGGAGATGTACCCCTGAGTTACGTGGAGAAGACGGCGTGTGTATCTCCCTATGGAGGTAAAAGATTTACAGAGGCGAACAGTGACAATATAACTATTAAGATGACAAGGGGGAGGCCAGATGCAGGGAAAGAACCAGTGAAGGCTGAAGAACCCCTATTGATACGGCGAGCTTATAGTAAGGGCTTGGTGAGCTACCATTGGAAATACAAGTGCCGTATGCTGCAGAGAAAAGGAGCACGACCAGGAGAACAGCCTTTAATTGCATCAGACAGGGCACATAGTTTGGAGGATAATGGTTGAAATATGGAAGATGGGTCCTTCGGTGTAACTGGACTGCTGAACTTTTTTTTTTTTTTAAATTCTTTTTTATTAGTCAGGAACAAATACAACAGGTACAATCAAAAACAATCAGATGCAGGTTATTGGAAGATACAAGATACAATATAAACAAGTACATCAAGATGATACCGGTTCCGGAGCAAGACATGATGAAGTGCGCTAACAAAGTTTTATTCTATGATGAATAGTGAGTCGTACATCCGAGAGTGAATCAGATAGACTTAGTGCATCTGAATAGGAGTCTTTTGTAATCACAGGTTAAGGTCCGTCATATCTGCCCTGATTGTGCAAAATTTTCTTTTTTTTTAAAACATCTAAACAGTGCATAACAATATGTAACATATAACAACATGCTAACGGATTACTCTGAAATTACTCTTCTTGGATGGAGGGGCATGGGAGGAGGGATGAGGGCGGAGGATGGAGAGAGAGAGGAGAGGAGAAAAAAAAAAAAAAAAGTTAGAGAAGCATAATTTCCGTTGGGAGGGTCGCGCCGTTGGCACGCTCATTAGGGTGGACTGCTGAACTTTTATTGCCCACAAGAGTGGTGGAACGCAATGTGCTTCAAATATTTATTGCAGCAGATGGGACGCTCCGGCGTCGGATAAACTTGTAGAGCACATTGCACCATTGCTGGACTATATACGTTTGTATGGACGTTCATGGTCCGTATTCAGCATTTTATTTTTGCTCATTAAGTTCTATGTCCCTATATTTTATTAGTCTTATACTACTAGTTATTTTGTGCCAGACCCACCTTTAGTAAGTACTGATTTGCTGCTCTCATCTTCACTTTTAGTTGACGGTAGTCAGTTTGATTAACTTACTAGTATGTGAGCATTATATTATAGATTGTAGCTGAGTAAACCCTCCTATTGGCACACAATAACACTTAGTCAGATATGGTCTTCTAATTGTAGCACAGTAACCATGTTTTCTCCCCTCTTCAGACGCTATATGTATCTGTTTATGGCTTCTCACATAGGCATTATGTATTACCCTTTTCATCTGTATTTGTACACTATTCCTTTGTTGAGCTATGCAATGCGGTTGTCATATCCCATATTACTATGTGTTAATATACAACTTATCTTGTATGCAATAGGTTAATCTATGTTATACACCTACGGGGTCCGTATGCTTGAAGTAAGCTTATTTCCAAAAAGCCTGTACCCCCTCCCTAATTTTTGGAGTATGGATTTGGTCTTTCTGCTGGGCAGAGTTGATATAGTCATGTTTAACGTGTTCTGAGGATAATCCCCACTTGGCCACAGGCAGTTCTAAGAGCCCAGGAGTGACCCTATATACTAAATTGAAAGACAGGTTAATTCGCTGGCTTTTCGAATCACATAGGTAAACTATCAGTATTAATATTTCATCTCACAAAGGGACTGCATTTATCTGTTAATTGGTCACTCCACTTAATCATTGGGACGACTCTGTTCACTAATAAGAACTGCTTGTGTAGACATTAAGATAGGAGCCAATTCCCATCTATATGTTTCCCATGATAAGTGCAATTAGATTCAAAGGTAAACTCATGTTCAAGTATAGGAATTCATCTCAGAAGTATATAAAATCTTTATAGATCGTGACATAGTATATACCTATTTTTTACTTTTCTAAGTGGTACAACTTATGCCCCTGTGCCGATGGTAGAGTTCTAAGTTATCTCTTTTACATATATACCGGCTCTGTCCACTAGAGGGGAGTAGAACCACATTTCTAGATTAGTATGCCAGGAAGGTCTCTATCCTTTTGGTGATACGTTTTTCAGAGAAGGAACTAGATTGCAGAAATGGCTCCTAGTACCACTACAGTATACCAGCCCACTTGAGATGTAAGTACCTTTGCTGCCCATACATTGAGAGTGACAATAAATAGATGGGATAGAAAGGATAAAAACAGTTAATTATTTTATACATTGTTGGTTGGTAAATTGAGCAGTAATGGGATAGGAAACTATGTATAGCTGACTGTACAGTGCATTCTCTTTTGCCAGAGATTTAAGACATGTGATAGTTACATTTTTAAGTCCAAGCTCCAAGTGAAAGTATCTTAACCTGGTGAATGTTATTATATCTTGCCATGATTGAAAATGCTTCCCTCATATATGTACACATTGTCTAGTCTAATGAGATCCCTTTTTAGTTCTTAGTAAAATATAAAAGTTTTATGTTCTCAGCTAGATAACCAAATTTCAGTTCCAGCCCCAAGTGAAGAGAATACAACTTGTTAAATCTAGCATTTTGGTATGATGAGCTAGAATTCCCTCCTACATACAATCTTTGTTTAGTCTAACGAGACCCAAGAGTAGTCTCTCAAGCTTGAGGAGGGCAAGATACCTTTATACTATACCTAAAAATGAGGTTGGACACTGACTTTAATGGTTTATTTATTTTCAAATTGGTAGTCTATGTCTAAATGTATTTATTTACTATAATGTACTAGTGCTGCACTGATGTAGCTATGCTTGACTATATCTTGTGAACCTATTGTTAGACTTACCAATATGTAGACATATGTTTATGTCCTTAATTATACTGTAACATTGTTTTTGCTTACAAGTTTTCTTACCTCAATAAAAAAAAATATTAAAAAAAAAAAAAAAAAAAAAAGTAAAAATTCACTTTTATCGGTATGTAGCAAAATGACTTGTACAAAACGTCGGCAATGTAGCTAAAGCATAGCCAGTTGGACCACTAACAGTATATATCAATATCCAACATGTTTTGTGCCTTACAACACTTTATCAGGAATAAACTTAAAGCTTCTACTAAGGGGTTAAAAATTATCAATAAACCAATCAGCAACCCGTATTGGTTCTCAGCCTATCATTACCACAGCATTCAAAAGAATGTCATCTCAGTAACTCCGATTTGCTGTTTCTGTTTAAATAGATATACACTGAGAATATTGATAAGAATGCACATACATAGAATAAAACAAACTCTATATCGATGATATATACAGACTGTCTGAATGACTCATAATAACTCAATGAAATTGTTGTTGAAAACAGGGTAATGATAATTATGCATCTCTTTGAGGTCATTATTATATGTGTATGTATTATATTAATGAAAAGTGGGAAGAAGGGAAAGTATCTGTTGCAGAGTCAAATATGTGAGTATACGTATAACAAGCCAAAAAGTATAAACCGGGACTTAGCAGTGTACCTCCAGTGCCCCTATAGAAGATTCCTCATGTGTTCCAAAAACAAGGCAACCTCAGTACCTGTGGATCCTCCGTGTATCTTCACCGGATAGTCAGAGCGTGTGGGAGCAGCTTCACGTATTCTCGGGGTTAATCTGTGTCTCAGATGAGCCAGAAGTTTCACTTGGCGTGGTGCACAGGAGATGTCCCAGTCGTGAGCTCTAACAACGCCTCCGTACTCGGCTGACTCGGGATGATGATGTCAAACGTCATGCATTGTGAAGGGGAAGAGAGAAGGTGGTACATTCGCCCGGCACCTACAAACATCCCAGGGGGTCAGCAGAACCAAAAGGCTGGTATAGATAATCCACAAAAAAGGAATAGATACCGCTGAGGTCAAAAGTAAAAATATTTATTTATTTAGCAACAGTAAAAAATATATATGGAAGGCATCCTTAATAGAATCAAGGGAGTGTAGCACCAACTGCTAACATGTTTCAGCTGTAATCATAGCATAAGGTGCAAGAGTGAATATAGGTATTTAAAAAGGTGTAGCTGTTACCTAATAGGATAAAACAAAACAAGATAAGCCCTCAATTGATGTGAAAAACTAAACAGTTATCAAAGATGACACAACTTAACAGCATGCTACAAAATATGTATATAAAATTCTTAATTACATACATGACTAAATAATAATGAAAGGCATATAAATCTGACTGAATATGAAGCATATGAAAAATCTGGGAGTTAGCGCACATTCTACCATGGTAAAGATACATATAAAAGGAAAACAAAATATAATGAGACAATATACATGCATTGTAATAGTAATGAATATACATTATAATAATAAAAGAATATTTCACGTGTGGATATAACAATGAAGATATATGCTTATATGTGTGCATATCGATAGTCCACAATAGCCAGAGCACACAGATGGATGACATGAAAACAAAGTCAGTACATAGAAAACAGTTATTGCCAATTGTATATATGGACATACACACCGATGAGATGCACAACAAAAATGGCAAGTATGTAAGGTGTAGATATGAGTGTAAGCAAGTGTAAAAGATAAAGACTACACTATAAGAGAGAGAAAGGGGGACACGTAGCCCTTAGAAATATTAATATATACTTGCAGTTCCTCCAATCTCTATATACTAAACACATGAATGGCCTGTAAAGATAGACAGAGAACTATCAACTATAAATGTAACAAATGTGTGTACAGAGATGTGTGTATTATTCCCAAAAATTAATAAGATCATATTTGGAATTCAGCCCTTGGGGTATTCTGGTCTTCATCTGGAAGATCCAGAACACCTCACGTTTAGCTAATAATTTGTCAATGTCTCCCCCTCTTTTTGGTACGGTCACTTTCTCTATAGCGATCCATCTAAGTGTCCAGTTTGCAATTTAGCAAGGTCACAAAATGCTGTAGCAAAAGAGTAGTGGATCTACCTCGAGTAATAGTGGATATGTGTTCTCTGATTCTAGCATTAATGTCCCTAGAAGTAAGACCTATATATTGGATATTACATTTTATGCAAGTAATCAGATAAATTACCTGAGTACAAGTACAATTGCCCATGTTCCACCACTTTCCTAAAGTTCATAAATCTATTACTGACATCAAAGGAAGACCCATTATAAGTGGCATCGATTCCCTATTAGAAAGATTGTCCCAATGGTTGGATGCTATTCTTCAAGCAATGGTGGTAACACTACTATCTTATACGAGAGATTCAAAACATATTCTCAAAATTTGCCCCCTCTTATGCAAATTTATATAGTGGTTGGTGGGAATTGACCCACATTTTTGGAGACAGTAATCCTTTCAGGTCCCATATACGCTTTTTTAAACATTTCATTGATGACTTGCTTTTCATTTGGTCAGGACCTCCCAATGTTATTGGCATATTTGTTGAATGGCTCAATGCTAAGGACAAAGGACTTAGGTTTACTTTTGAATATGATGCTTTAAGCATCAGTTTCCTTGACCTTTACCACTGGTATTACCTACCAGACAAAGTCCACACTAAAGTATACCGCAAGCCAATATCAGGCAATTCCTTGCTCCACGCATAAATCTGCCACCCTAAAAATACTTCCTATGCAGTTGCCAAGGGCCAATTCACATGACTGAAAAGGAACTGCAGTAGGGAGCAAGACTATCTGTGTGAAGCTAGGGAATTGGGGCTGAGACTCAAACAAAGAAAATACAAAAACAGTCATATTAATGAAGCTTAAAAAGAAGGTGCAACAGATACCGAGGGACACATTGATGCAAGACAGTATAGCTGCTATCCCTAGCGACACTTTTAAAGAGGTTCATTTTGTAACAACTTACAGTGCCCAATTTTCCAAGATTTGCAATATTTTCAAAAAACACTATCCCCTTTTGGCAGCGGGTGATAAATTGAAATAAGTGGTACAACAAGGTGTACTTTGTTCTTGCAAGAAATGTCCCACCTTAGTGTCATGCTACACTGTTCCTTTAACTTCAAAACTCCACCCTGTTAAATTCGCAATAAAAGGAATTCTCTTCCCATCATTCCTTGCTTGATTATCGTTTTGTATGAGAAGCCTTCACTACTGAGAGAATTCTAAAGCTAAGAATCTTCAGCCTCTGTTTAACTTTGTTACAGTTTGTTACCTTATTAAAACTCCTTGTTGAACTTCAACCTTATATTTTTACTTATTGAAAACCATTGAGAGACTAACAGACTTTCTACCTTTAACTTCAAATCATCTCACCGCTCAGCTGTGCCACGCTGTCAGTTCACGGAGAACGCTGCAAGGCGTGACGTCACCCTCAGCTGACAAACAGAGACGGCACACTCCCCCGGCTTCGACAGACTCGTTCTGAGACAAACGCTCACCGGAGCTTCATGACCGCAAACTAAACTTCTCCCAGCTTAGCCTCATCTGGGAACTTAGGAGCTGACAACTGAATACCTCATTCATCTCCCTGATCGCACAAACAAGTGAATCACTGTACAACCACGAGAACAAGTTAAGTAACAAATTTATTTATCATTAATTGCTAAGTTTGTTACAAGGCTATTGTGTGCATTTAGTGTCATAACGTATCATTGAGAAAACTATATGACAACAGTAACTTTAATATCAGGGTGAATATTATTCTGATTTGTTTCATTCATCTGTCTACAAAGCTTGCAATTGAAGTATAAGAACTGTAGTTTCCAGACATAAATAACTTTAAGTTCCTGAATACTATTGAGAGACTATATTTAAACTGTGAATATCATATGCATATATTCCAGAATTTACACACAAATTAACAACTAGTTACTTTTGTGTATCAGTTTATTTCACAATCCATTTTTTTTTGTATCAAACTGCCATTGTACTGGTTTCTCACAATTCCAACTTTAAGTGTTGAGCTGTTTACAATTGCACACACAATTCTCTAACAAAAGAGTAATAGTCCAATAAATATAAGTGATTATTACACTTAGGCTCTTTACTATCCCCCGACTCAGCTTAGACAAACAGACCAGAGCACTCATGGTTAACCCATACTGGAATGTACAGATGTGGACATAGAAAATGCAAGCCCTGCAATTATGTTCAAATTGCTAATACCTTCACTTCATCTGTTAGTGGTAATATGTATGACAATAAAACATGTCTCAATTGTACTTGTACTCATGTAATTTATCTGATTACTTGCATAAAATGTAATATCCAATATATAGGTCTTCTAGGGACATTAATGCTAGAATCAGAGAACACATATCCACTATTAGATCCACTACTCCTTTGCTACAGCATTTTGCGACCTTGCACAATTGCAAACTAGACACTTTTAGATGGATCGCTATAGAGAAAGTGACTGTACCAAAAAGAGGGGGAGACATTGACAAATTATTAGCTAAACGTGAGGTGTTCTGGATCTTCCAGATGAAGACCAGAATACCCCAAAGGGCTGAATTCCAAATATGATCTTATTAATTTTTGGGAATAATACACACATCTCTGTACACACATTTGTTACATTTATTGCCTTTATAGTTGATAGTTTTCTGTCTATCTTTACAGGCCATTCATGTGTTTAGTATATAGAGATTGGAGGAACTGCAAGTATATATTAATATTTCTAAGGGCTACGTGTCCCCTTTTCTCTCTCTTATAGTGTAGTCTTTATCTTTTACACTTGCTTACACTCATATCTACACCTTACATACTTGCCATTTTTGTTGTGCATCTCATTGGTGTGTTTGTCCATATATACAATTGGCAATAACTGTTTTCTATGTACTGACTTTGTTTTCATGTCATCCATCTGTATGCCCTGGCTATTGTGGACTATCAATATGCACACATATATGCATATATCTTCATCGTGGCCGGACTTTTAGCCGACGGACATTTGGCAGACGGACATTTGGCCGAAACACAAGTGTCTGTCAGATAACAGACCGGCCACGAGATAGATAGATTTGATAGATAGATACATAGATTAGATAGATAGATCAATAGATGCAATAGATACATTTGATAGATACGATAGATAGATAGATAGATAGATTTGATAGATAGATTTGATAGATAGATAATTTCCCAGACAGAGAATTACAAAACGTGCGGTCTGTGACCCATGGTAAGGTTCCCAGAGGCAGTTGTGGCGCCCGAGGCTCTGATTAGAACAGAGCACTCTGGAACGTATCTGCCCTCGGCCGAAATCGGAACATTCTTTAGCTTTCTGTCTGTCGGCCAAATGTCCGTCTGCCAAATGTCCTTCTGCATTTTGTCAGAGCACCATCTTCATTGTTATATCCACACTTGTGAATTATTCTTTTATTATTATAATGTATATTCATTACTATTACAATGCATGTATATTGTCTCATTATATTTTGTTTTCCGTTTATATGTATCTTTACCATGGTAGAATGTGCGCTAACTCCCAGGTTTTTCATATGCTTCATATTCAGTCAGATTTATATGCCTTTCATTATTATTTAGTCATGTATGTAATTAAGAATTTTATATACATATTTTGTAGTGTGCTGTTAAGTTGTGTCATCTTTGATACTGTTTAGTTTTTCACATCAATTGAGGGCGTATCTTGTTTTGTTTTATCCTATCAGGTAACAGCTATACCTTTTTAAATACCTATATTCACTCTTGCACCTTATGCTATGATTACGGCTTAACAGCTGAAACATGTTAGCAGTTGGTGCTACGCTCCCTTGATTCTATTAAGGATGCCTTCCATATATATTTTTTACTGTTGCTGAATAAATAAATATTATTACTTTTGACCCCAGCGGTATCTATTCCTTTTTTGTGGATTATATTAATGTAAACCCCATTAGGTATCAATACTGAATGGGCCGATTGCAAGCAACACATTTGATCACTTTAGCTGTGTTTTGTTCATTTCCTATGACAGTAAGTTAAAGTGCCGTCGGCACAGCATTGGAAGGAGTGTTATATCTTGACAGCTGTCGTCAGTGATTACTCTACTTATTGGCTATGCTTTAGAGATGATGTATTTTTTAGAGATAATGTATTCTTTAAGAAATACTTTGTATCAGCCTCTATACTTTAGTGTAGCGCTTAATAGATGTTTTGTTATATGTTTTATATTCTGTGACAATAAGAATAAACAAAGGTGGCATGCGTATTATATATATATATATATGAAAGAGTGAAATTAAAACTGGAAAAAAAAGTGTGCAATGAATAAACTAAGTGATAAAACTAAGTGAAAGACGATTGTTATAGGAGACCATTATTCTTCTCCTTACAGAGCAAGTGTGCTAGATTATAGCTAGTCCGTGTGAAATGCAGATTGTTTGAATTGATGTGAAAGAAAAATAATCCCCATATAATTTGTGGCAACGTTAGTTAAGGCCTATCCTAGTAGTTAATTATAGAGTCTTATGCAGGTGCCATAATAATTGCCACAGTATTAAAAGTTGTTTTATATGTAAAAACTATAAATTCCTTAGAAGCAATCTTTAAGTATAATCTATTAATAAAATAAGTAATAAAAAAAAGCAACGTTGTTATTTAAAAATCACAAAGTGCATTATGATAACGCTGCGTTATTCTTTGTAGAAAAGGGATCAATGATTATATTGGTGTGAGAGTATATTTCTCTCAGTGACAATGCTTTAATTGTATATCTACTTGGTAGGAGTAATTAAAATGTGGTTTATGTGGTTTATTACTCCTACCAAGTAGATTTAAGTACTGAACAGGCTAACATGTATTTACATGTTCTGTTTTAAGCCTCTATACTTCTTAAGGGTTATCTGACCAAGCCACATTTAATGGAGTATTTACAATTAAAGAATTGTCACTGAGAGAAATATACTCACACACCAATATAATCATTGATCACTTTTCTACAAAGAATAACGCAGCGTTATCATAATGCACTTTGTGATTTTTAAATAACAATGTTGCTTTTTTATTACTTATTTTATTAATAGATTATACTTAAAGATTGATTCTAAGGAATTTATAGTTTTTACATATAAAACAACTTTTAATACTGTGGCAATTATTATGGCACCTGCCTGTTTTAGCCTTAAAACCTCTTCTCTGGGAATCTACGCCCCACCAATTTCGTTATTATAGAGGACCACACCAGCCTGATATGCGTTCATCTAAAAATCAGCCCCTGTGGCAAGTGTTTCCATCTCATACCTCTCCATCCTAACTACGATATCGAAGCTTTGCTGTTGTGGAAACCCAACTGCTGATTATCCCTTGTGGCCTGAACTGGCGCCCAGTGTATGTAGGAGTCAAGAAAGTTTACATTAACTTTAAGTTCCGTTTAAAAAGGGGTATACTCATTCTTACCCCTAAATCAACCATTTAGGATGACATACCAGAAATATAGGAGTCAGATGCCTGAGACTGTATTGTAAAGTCAAATAACCTATCTAGTACAGTAGCAGAGTTGTAACTATACTTTATTGCTTTACAAAACACACCACTGGTCACATAACTAGGGCACCATTAAACTGCTGATCCAGTTCTAAAGAATACAGTTCTTTCGTTAATATTAAATGATTTTGCTTCAGGATAAGGTATCAAGTCCACAGTTCCTTCTCTTTCTGACTCTAGGCAAATCCTCATGGAGAGCTTAAACAGTAGGACCATGCTTTAGTCCTTATCATGCATAACTGTTCCCCTAGAGGATATAAACTGAAAAACAGGAAAAAGGCATCCTTTTGATTAGCAAGGAATAGCTTTTAATAATTTTGTTTGGTACTAAAAACACCTCAGAATTAATAAACAACCATGTTGAAACCGAAATTACAAGCGGGGCTAGGAATGCCTAACTTTAAATGCAGTCTTTTCCCAAAGTAAAGTAGACTGGAGTATACATAAAAATGATAAACGCTGGGTTATCCTAGAACAAAATATAATATAAATTTTACAAATTAGTAGACTCTGTTGGTCTATAACTACCTTGTAGAAAGTAAATAGTATGCTACATCCAATAACTAAAGAAACATTCCAAATCTGGGAAATATGTTCAATACATGTACCACACATCTCTTCTAAGGCCTCGCTTTCCTCACTGGTAGAAAACAGAGAATTAGACTTAGGACATTATATAATACCAGATAAACATGATGTATACACTGCTGACTTATCTATATATCTATAAGAAAGAGTGTAGAGTACTGGCACTAGTTTAGTGTATATAGGAATATATGGAACTGGTAATTGTTCCGGTGCTTACCCACCTAAATTATAACATTTAAGAAGAAAAAGAGGCAAGAGAACCTCAAGGAAAGCAGGTGGTTTAAACTAGCACTCATTCCTATCTAACATAATTAAAAATTAACTTTTAATAAGTAATTTAAATACCGGCCTAAATACCAAGTGTACCAAATTAAAACTAAGTCTCAAATGTCCCCCTGTTTCCTGGCCGATAGCAGCTCCCTCGGCTTCAGGTGACAGGGACACTTGGACTCAAATTTAAAAACAACTACATTCACCAACGTGCAAATGAATGCACAAAATGTTTAGCAGCAAACTAGTTTCGGCTGTGCTATCAGCCTTTCTCAATGCTATGGACAAACCGAGGCCCGGGTGCCACCCCTTTATATAGCACAGAGTTAAAACCTATCAGCCTATCATTGATTCCTGTGATGATACTCCTACTCATCATCCAATCCCTGTTAGTTTCAGTATTTAGATGAGCATAAGTAAAAAGCCCAACATATATTCACATGTTAGAAAAGTGGCACAAAACACAATGTTGTATGTATTTCGATTAAATTCTATTATGCATTTTCCACTGTGTGTTATCTATTGTTGTGCTTTCGATTCGTGTTTAAGTGTTTATCCACATACGGCTCTGTAATTGAGAAAAGCACTCACGCAAGAGAGCCAATTTCATTGGTCCACACAGACATACCCCTATTTGACGTTATCCAATCGGATAAACATTCCTCCGTGAGTAAACAAAGCAAAACCGCACCGGAACACCACTGCACAATAGAGCCAACAAGCTCTTTCTCTGTTATTAATCAAGCAGATTACCTAAACTCAGGGGTATTGATATTATTCTATTCCCTGTGTAAGTAACGCTGAAGTCAGAAGCTAATGTCAGAATGTCAAAAGCGGTATGGATCTATTCCAATGTAACGCTGGATTAGGGAATTTGTACGAACTTGTCACTGATTGGATTACTATTTGTATCATATATGTTTAAAACTTAAAATAATGCATTAATTATAAATATAGGAAGCAAATTACCCTCCAATATTTGCGCCGCATGTGCTCGTGACATTATTTCCTAAATAAACAAAGATCACCCTAAAACATATGACACAAAGTGTGTTCCTAAAAATCCTTTACTGCAGTAAATGGTACATATAACCATGGCATGTTCCACTATTGTTCTGTGTTGTCATGTGTTGTCATGGATGGATTACTACCATAGGGGAAATTTATGTGGGTTCCAAATTAATTTTTCACACATAATGCTGATCTATAAGCTCTTCAGATACTTGTTATTAACATTAGGTTCGCAGTTATGAGAGATTTGTCAGATATAAATGTAGGACTGTGTATGTATTAGAGACTTCTAATAATGGATATAGCAAAAAACAAAGAGTGTACAGTTAATCTAACATCCTATTGCCTGTAAGAGCACCTTACTGTCTTAGTGTGAAAACACATATTGGTATTATGCAATATTAGGCAGATGTCATTTATATATTGTACAATTATCTAGTGATCATTACATAACGCAGATCATGTAATTGGCATATAAAGTTATTAGAATATCGAGGAATAGGTTAATGGTATACGAAGTGCTATGGGCGGCCATTATACACCATTCAAATGGACACCCACCTATTTGTTAGGAAGATCTTATTAAGGAAATATTTCATACCCAATGATGACCCTACCCTTGCTTCTCAACCTGACATCATAGCATTGAACAACCTCATAGCATTACTAGATGAGAATGAGGATGTGTCGGATCAATTGACTAACACGCCAAATACTGATAACTGGCGTAAGATTCTTAAAATACAGTCCCAATTCACTCCTCCAGGTCACATTTCCCCCCAAGCAATCACTTTTCTAAATCTAGTATGTAATGACATCATATCTATGCAAGATACTAAACTTTATGGAGCAAACATGACCAAATTAGAATTTGAGGCCATGAAAGAAATGACCACATGGACAGATGTCCAATTTAAAAATAGTGATAAGGGGGGCAATATTGTTATATGGCCTACTTCTGTGTATGTAGAAGAAGCAATGAAACAACTTCTTAACACTAAAAATTACAAAAAACTATTGGGTAATCCTACTGATAATTTCCTAGAGAATTACAAAAAATTGATTGATGGGGCTTTCTCTGAGAAAATCATTGATGCAAAAGAACATAAGTTCCTCACAGTTACCAAACCTAAAATCGCAACGATGTACCTGTTACCCAAAATCCACAAAAATATTACTTGTCCACCGGGGAGACCCATAGTCTCGGGTATGGGCTCCCTTACGGAACAAGCTAGTAAATATGTGGATGCAAGACTGAGGTGTTTTGTGGATATGTTACCATCACATACTAAGGATACCATGCATATCCTCAATAAGTTACAAAACACAGAAGTCACCGAACACTCTATACTGGTAACATGCGACGTCGAATCGCTATATACCAGTATAAGTCCGGAATGGGGTATCAAATCGGTTGCCCATTTCCTAAATAAAGATCAGGATATAGAAGTGAATACCAAAGATTTCATCATCAGACTGTTAAAATTTGTTCTTAAACACAATTATTTCGTCTTTGATGAAAAGTTCTTCTTACAAATATGTGGCACCGCCATGGGCACCTCGTGTGCACCCACTTATGCCAACTTGTACCTGGGCTGGTGGGAAGAGATGATAGTGTTCAATGAGATCATGAACCAATATACCCGCTACATCTCCCACTGGTCTAGGTACATAGATGACATCTTTATTATTTGGGAAGGCACAATTGAGAATTTACAAAAATTCATAGAATGCTTAAACACTAATCCCTTTGGCCTATATCTGACATACAACACTAGTATGGATAAGGTGGAATTTCTAGATTTGACTATTGTAAAACAAAATAACAAACTAGAAACAGAATCTTACAGAAAACCCACTGCCACCAACAACATACTTCATGCCAGTAGCCATCATCACCCTTCTACAATTCGTAGCCTCCCATATGGCGAATACTTACGACTGATAAGGAACAGCTCTAGCATTAATGCTTTCAAACAAGCAGCAGGTGAACTAAGAAAAAGACTTTTGGAACGAGGGTATACCAAAAAGTCACTAGCAAGGGCCTATCATAAAGCATTATCTAAAGATAGGTCAGACCTGCTTAGACCAAATAATAATACTACATCACCTGACACAAATACAATAAGGTTTATATCCACCTATAATAGCCAAAGTGATGAAGTATCTAATATCATCAAAAAACACTGGCACATTCTAAAAAGTGACGATAAATTAAATATGGTGTTACCTACTAATCCGTCTTTTACCTTTAGACGTGCAAGTAATCTAAATGACCATCTCACTAATAGTCACTTTAATAGAAATCGACACAAGAAACCAATTCATCAGGGATCGGTACCTTGTGGACATTGTAATATCTGCCAGTACATGGTGAAAAAAGATACTATGGTAGATAGATTCTGTAAAACTTGGAGAATTAAAAGCCATATCAATTGCCAGAGCGAAAACGTTCATGTGACAAGATCTACACAGGTATGACTACCCGTAAGACTACCCGTAAGTTAAACATTAGAATGACAGAACATCTTAGTAACATCCGCAATGCACAGAAAGATTCAGAAAAGGGCAAACAAATAACGAGTGTGGCAAAACATTTTCTACAGTGTCACTCAGGCAAAACTGCCTCGTTTAAATGTTGGGGTCTGGAACAAATCAAACCTGGAATTAGAGGGGGTAACTGTGAAAATACCCTACTCCAAAAGGAAACAGGTTGGATTTTCAGACTGAATTCAATTATACCCAATGGAATGAACGAGGCCAATAACTACTGGGTATTTCTTTAAAAACTATGTTGAATGAATGTTGATGATATTTCATGAGATAAGCTTTCTCCATCAATCTATTTTATTACATTGTATTTTATTTTATTCGATCACCGCTTTGTTCTATCACAAAAACTACTATTTATGTATTATATTTACTGAATTATACCTAACCAAATTTGGACTAACAACCTCCACTCCAATATCCTATATTACCCACAAGACCAAGTTGGATGTAATTAGATATAGGGAATTTACATGAGAGAGGTAGTAAGTTTCTTAAAAAATCAGTATCTATTCTATATATAATATCATAATAGCTTTGTGGAACAACCAACAAATTTGAATGGTGTATAATGGCCGCCCATAGCACTTCGTATACCATTAACCTATTCCTCGATATTCTAATAACTTTATATGCCAATTACATGATCTGCGTTATGTAATGATCACTAGATAATTGTACAATATATAAATGACATCTGCCTAATATTGCATAATACCAATATGTGTTTTCACACTAAGACAGTAAGGTGCTCTTACAGGCAATAGGATGTTAGATTAACTGTACACTCTTTGTTTTTTGCTATATCCATTATTAGAAGTCTCTAATACATACACAGTCCTACATTTATATCTGACAAATCTCTCATAACTGCGAACCTAATGTTAATAACAAGTATCTGAAGAGCTTATAGATCAGCATTATGTGTGAAAAATTAATTTGGAACCCACATAAATTTCCCCTATGGTAGTAATCCATCCATGACAACACATGACGACACATAACAATAGTGGAACATGCCATGGTTATATGTACCATTTACTGCAGTAAAGGATTTTTAGGAACACACTTTGTTTGAGTAAATTGTCATATGTTTTAGGGTGATCTTTGTTTATTTAGGAAATAATGTCACGAGCACTTGCGGCGCAAATATTGGAGGGTAATTTGCTTCCTATATTTATAATTAATGCATTATTTTAAGTTTTAAACATATATGATACAAATAGTAATCCAATCAGTGACAAGTTCGTACAAATTCCCTAATCCAGCGTTACATTGGAATAGATCCATACCGCTTTTGACATTCTGACATTAGCTTCTGACTTCAGCGTTACTTACACAGGGAATAGAATAATATCAATACCCCTGAGTTTAGGTAATCTGCTTGATTAATAACAGAGAAAGAGCTTGTTGGCTCTATTGTGCAGTGGTGTTCCGGTGCGGTTTTGCTTTGTTTACTCACGGAGGAATGTTTATCCGATTGGATAACGTCAAATAGGGGTATGTCTGTGTGGACCAATGAAATTGGCTCTCTTGCGTGAGTGCTTTTCTCAATTACAGAGCCGTATGTGGATAAACACTTAAACACGAATCGAAAGCACAACAATAGATAACACACAGTGGAAAATGCATAATAGAATTTAATCGAAATACATACAACATTGTGTTTTGTGCCACTTTTCTAACATGTGAATATCTGTTGGGCTTTTTACTTATGCTCGTCTAAATACTGAAACTAACAGGGATTGGATGATGAGTAGGAGTATCATCACAGGAATCAATGATAGGCTGATAGGTTTTAACTCTGTGCTATATAAAGGGGTGGCACCCGGGCCTCGGTTTGTCCATAGCATTGAGAAAGGCTGATAGCACAGCCGAAACTAGTTTGCTGCTAAACATTTTGTGCATTCATTTGCACGTTGGTGAATGTAGTTGTTTTTAAATTTGAGTCCAAGTGTCCCTGTCACCTGAAGCCGAGGGAGCTGCTATCGGCCAGGAAACAGGGGGACATTTGAGACTTAGTTTTAATTTGGTACACTTGGTATTTAGGCCGGTATTTAAATTACTTATTAAAAGTTAATTTATTTGTTTTAAATAATGGTACTCATACAGACATGTACATCCCTTCGTAACAAAACACCAAGACCTCTGATAGGGTATGTCTAATTGGTGGTGAGATAGTACATAATTGGTAAAAGTTAGTCAATCATAAATAAGGTAATATATAGCCCCTGAGTTTAGGTAATCTGCTTGATTAATAACAGAGAAAGAGCTTGTTGGCTCTATTGTGCAGTGGTGTTCCGGTGCGGTTTTGCTTTGTTTACTCACGGAGGAATGTTTATCCGATTGGATAACGTCAAATAGGGGTATGTCTGTGTGGACCAATGAAATTGGCTCTCTTGCGTGAGTGCTTTTCTCAATTACAGAGCCGTATGTGGATAAACACTTAAACACGAATCGAAAGCACAACAATAGATAACACACAGTGGAAAATGCATAATAGAATTTAATCGAAATACATACAACATTGTGTTTTGTGCCACTTTTCTAACATGTGAATATCTGTTGGGCTTTTTACTTATGCTCGTCTAAATACTGAAACTAACAGGGATTGGATGATGAGTAGGAGTATCATCACAGGAATCAATGATAGGCTGATAGGTTTTAACTCTGTGCTATATAAAGGGGTGGCACCCGGGCCTCGGTTTGTCCATAGCATTGAGAAAGGCTGATAGCACAGTCGAAACTAGTTTGCTGCTAAACATTTTGTGCATTCATTTGCACGTTGGTGAATGTAGTTGTTTTTAAATTTGAGTCCAAGTGTCCCTGTCACCTGAAGCCGAGGGAGCTGCTATCGGCCAGGAAACAGGGGGACATTTGAGACTTAGTTTTAATTTGGTACACTTGGTATTTAGGCCGGTATTTAAATTACTTATTAAAAGTTAATTTTTAATTATGTTAGATAGGAATGAGTGCTAGTTTAAACCACCTGCTTTCCTTGAGGTTCTCTTGCCTCTTTTTCTTCTTAAATAATTATCTATATATCTATTAGTAGACTAAGGACAACTGATCTAATTGGCCAAGGCTTTATTTGTTTTAAATAATGGTACTCATACAGACATGTACATCCCTTCGTAACAAAACACCAAGACCTCTGATAGGGTATGTCTAATTGGTGGTGAGATAGTACATAATTGGTAAAAGTTAGTCAATCATAAATAAGGTAATATATAGCACCGTTCTTGGATAGATTCCACCATACTTACCAAGCTGGGAAAGAGATTTCTATATTATATTATTGCCACACACAGACTCACTGACTTAATAATCAACACTAAAGTAATCCATAGATATTACATAGATGGCATTTTAGACCAAAATGACTATTACATAATATAAAAAATACCTGCTGAAGATGCCATCACATTGTTCTTAGAGTTGGATATATACTACCTTCTCAAGTACTACAGCGTGCATATATTTACCGAAATAAGTGTATGGGAAATAAATGAGGACTTCAGATCATATTCATATAACAAACCATATTCTTTTTTTTTTTTCTTTTTTTTTTTACCTTTGTATTATGACATTTGGTGCAGAGTCAGACACTATGTACATAAAGTTAACTTACATTGAATAGTTAGAGGAGCTGTGATTCTAAATTATGTTAATAATCATTATTGCAAATACTTGTAATTAAATATAATAAATAATAAAAATGCATTTCCAATATTAATTTCCAGAAGTATAAACCCTATCATCATTCAATAAACATGTTCTATATTATTCAACAGATATTTAAATGGCCCCAGGATATAAGAACTTGTAGTAATAATTAGTAAACATGTAATCCGTATTAGATGCAAATTATGTTACTCATATTCACTCTATATTTCCCCCAGATTTATAATCAGCCGGCTATATCGACCAGCATCCTATTTTCTATTGATGGACCAAACTCAGCTGCATGATGATCTCAGTCTTCAAATAGGGTTGGGATGGGTAGAGGTGTCTGTAGAACCTATCCAGCTGAGTGTGAGGACTAAATGCAATTTTATTTACTGAGGTTACTAATGTGCACATTAATTAATCACACAAATGTGTATATTTTACAATACACCGATTATAGATATGTAAATAAGGAAACTGTGTTAACTTATATCAAAGCAAAATTCCCCGTATACTGATGGGAGACTATACGCCGTAGGATTCGTCACAGGAAAAAACCTTTGTTTCATTGCGAGTGACGTCCCATTTGGGCATGCGCACTGACCCAACCACCAAACAGGCTAGAACATTTTTAATTGTGATATAGAGAGACTCGGTAAGAGAATAATAGGCTTGTACAATGTATTCAGCTAAATCAATCTGGTTTTTTGTTTTCATTCAATTATAATTGTAAAATATACCTAACCATACACATTGGCCAGTACTATATACCTACAAACTGCTTTAAATGGTTGCCCAGTCTGGATGAGCAAGTGGGTGTTTTTATATAACAATTCAGCAATAACCATATCCCTTAAAAAGCAGAGAAAGCCTTAGCAACAATAGTAATTTATCATGCATTTTTTGCGATATATATCCACACGGCACCTTTATAAGAATTATACAGTATGGATTACATAGGTAATTATTTTATGTTGCATTTATTTCCAGTACTACAAATATTGATCTCACTGGGATCAAAAAAGTAACACAAGAGTGTTCTTATGCATTGTGTACTTATTTTTTTCACTTTAAGCAATATATATTAGTTTGTTTAAAATATTCTTCTAATAAATAGCTGAATTAGCATTTAAGTCATATGTATTGTTAAGGAATTTTGCTGTGTTTTGCACAAACTAGTTAAATAACTGCTATAATCATTAATATATCTATAGCAAGACAATATATCCTAATGATAGGATTTTCCATATTATCTTGTAAAAGAAGTGAGAGCAACCAGATGTTTAATTTGACAACAGTATGATGTTTTATCCAATATTCCCAGGATGACAATGTTAAAGCACATTCTAAAAATAGAAATACTTCAAATATACTTGACTACTTGCCATAATAGTGTCTGTATTATCTGTATACACAAAACATAAGTACAGAGGCTGTATGCTGTCACATACTATGTGCTGCCTTACTGTTGTCCTCTGTTGCCTTGCCAACTGAATGAGCTTGTCGACTTACATGCGCAACCGGAAGTGACGTCACCGCATTCGTGCGCTTCCGGTTGTCACCTTTCCTGGCAGAGGGAGGGGCCGGATTGGAGGACGCCATCTTGGTTGTGGCAGATCGTGTCTTACTCGGACTGAAGGCCTGAGATGGGGCGGAGCAGAGCGTGACGTAGGCGCTCTGGAGGTCTAAACTGAGGCCTTGTTTTGTGGCTCCCGGCAAGTACCTTGGTTGGGAAGGGGAGGGGGCGGCAGGGTTGAAGAACACATGTGAGGCGGAGCGTTGTCCTTGGCAGACTGGAGGCCACCATTGAGGACTTTGGCCCGTATCTTTGAGGAGTATACTGGCCTAGAAGGGGGGGGATCATCCTGCTCAGAGTGGGGGAAATAATTTGTTTACAAATAACATGGTCTAACTAAAGAGAGCATTTAAAGGGACATGAAACCCAAATTTTTTCTTTCATGACTTAGAAAGAGCATGCAATTTTAAACAACTTTCTAATTTACTTCTATTACCTAATTTGCTTCATTCTCTTTATATCCTTTGCTGAAAAGCATATCTAGATAGGCTCAGTAGCCGCTGATTGGTGGCTGCACATAAATACCTTGTGTGGTTGGCTCATCCATGTTCATTGCTATTTCTTCAACAAGGATATCTAAAGAATGAAGCAAATTAGATAATAGAAGTAAATTGAAAAGTTGTTTAAAATTGTATTCTCTAGGCCCTAGAGAAGGAGGTTCCGGTGGAGGAGGAGCTATACAGGTGCTCCACAGGTGCTGCAAGGCTCGATACTCCAGTCCTCTAAACACTGGCGTTTTTTTTTTCCCCCCACCGCGCCTGGCCTCAAGTCTGAGGCTGCTGTTTCCTTGACAGTAAGGAAGATCGACTCTGGCACCTAAAACAGTGGTTTGTCATCCCACTGTCTCAAAAACTTACCCACTTATTTTATCCTGAGTTTGCTACTTGGCCATTCTAAGTGACCTTTCTTTTTTCTTTTCCCAATCATTAACAGGTGCATTGCCTACTTTACTGCACCAGCCCTGAGATATCTTTTTTCCCCTTTGATGGAGCCCTGTTGGATCTAGTGGCTACGGCTTCTTTCCCCCTTCTTGCGCTGCCCGCTGCGCTGGACCCGTCTCTTGGAGAGTGAAAGGAAGGAGGAAAAAAGTCTCGTTCAATTACCTGAATTTTACTTGTTGTGGTGCTGGGGTGTTCCTGGCCGGTGTGCGTTCTCCCCCCCCTCCCTCCCTCCCCCACCGGTGCTGCGTGGGAGGGACCGGGCCCGGACCTGGACGGGAGGTTGGAAGGGTGAATTGCTCCTGTCTTGCCGTCGCTGCTTGGTGACGTTCCGCTCGCTCCCCCCCACCGGTGCTGCGTGAGGGGAGCTGAGCGTGGACCGCGATTGGATCTGCAGAGGAGGAGCCGCCGGTGGCATTCATCTGGATCATATGCGGCAATGAGACACCCGGAATTCAGGCTGTTAAGGTTGGCGGCGGGCAGATAAAGAACGCAAGAAGGGGTAAGTTTTCATGAACTGACATCTCTGCTACATCGTATGTTTGGCTGACAAGTTTTGAGTTTGGAGCAGACTTCTAAAAAGATCATAATTCAGAAGGTAAAAGAAAAGTAATTGAGTCGGGGGATAACAAATCGAAAAGGTTGTGGCTTCTCTTTGTCTGAGACGAATAAAAAATAACCAGTAACTTGGGAAATTGTTGATGGTAGTGGCTTAATATACCTTGACTAATTTACAACAAAAGCCCAAAAGGGAAGTAACACATAAGCTAAACAATAATTAAAGAAGAGAAATTTAAAGTTGAAAAGACTTTGGACTGGCTGATTGAGCATTATCATATTTTCTTTGGCTATTGTAAATATTGCAAAAGTAATAGTGAATTGAATCTATAATAATTTGTTGGCCACATTTTTTCTATTTATAGATTTTCTTGTTTTTTGCTGAATTTTCTTTTTCTTTTGGGATTTCTCAATTTTCCTGTTTTTTTCTTATGGTATTATATTTGTTATTAAATTATTGTAATTTAGTTAGGTGACATAAAGCCTAGGTTTCAATTTTGAAAAATTACCTAAATCATATTAGCAAATTTTGGTTAAGTGATAATATAGAGGGCTTAGGGGAACTAGTAAATAAAGCATAATGTAACTCAAACTACCCCTATATTTTTCTAGAAACTGAGAATTATATGGTTTGAGTCCTGTATTTGGTAGCCATTTATTAACTAACTCCTCATTTTCGCATGTGTTAAACCTCCTTTTTTTGCTAAACAGTGTGAAGGTGTAGAGTTAAGAGGGTAATATTAGCAGAAAGTAATAACTGACTTTTTGACCTTTATATGTTGTTTTTGAACACTGTTTTATATTGAAAACTGTCTAAGGATGTTTAACACTAGTATTATTTAACAAGGATTTTCCCTTTCTTTTTTCTGAATTTAGATTTAAAAATTGTTAGATCTTGGTATCTGATAAGTTATATCTAGAGTATCTTGGGCCTGAGGGCATCATTATAACTAATAGAATTAACGTTAACAGGTATCACTATAGAATAGGTAACTTGTTTAATTTATTAGCCCTCCTCTATACTGTCATTTAACCTATATACATGACTTGGTGAACGAGCTTAAGTACACTAATTTGATTTTTTTGGAATAGAGAGGAAAGATAAGTAACGCACACCCTCCCTTCACTCCTTGGCACATTTCCCCTCACTCCTTTCCCTCACTTCCCTTTTCCCATTTATGCACTTATATAATTTTCCCTAAATAAGATTATTCGTCCCCAAGTCCTACGGCACATGGATAAATTCCTTCACTTGCACTCCCGGACTCCTTCACCAGTCATGGCAGTTAAACAGAGAGAGAGGAGGACTAAGGTTATGGCCGAAGCACCCTCTGAATTACCTATAACTGCTGGTTGTATCCCACCTATGAATGAATTATCTAACGTACAGTCCTTAGTTGCTAGCATCTCTGAGGCATTAACCCCTAAATTTGAGGCTTTAAGGTCTGAGATCAAACAAGATCTAAATTCACTCAGACAGGAGATAAAAATATTCTCTAACAGATTAGATGAAGTTGAACAGAGAGTATCCGAATTGGAAGATACTGCTGCAGTTCAGGGGTCTAATCTTGAATCCAATAATTTAATCATTTACAAAATGAAGAATAAAATTGAAGACCTGGAAAATTGCGCTAGGTGAAACAACATTCGTATTATAGGGGTGCCCGAGGAGGGTCAATCAGAAGATCTAAGTAAATTCATCCCTGAGGAGCTAGCTCAGATACTTAAAATTCCTCCCAACCATTCACAAATAGTTGTTGAGAGGATACATAGATTGGGGAGACAAACAATGGATAGGCAGGAGGATAGTAGACCTAGACCAATTATAGCGAAATTACTTAATTTCCAAGACAAGGTTACAATTTCATTTGAAACAGCTTCTAAGAGAAGGAACTTGGCCCCAATATGTACAAAATTTATCCAACAAGGTTATCAGGCATTAATCATATATCCTTCCAAGTTAAAAATATATGTTAAAGGTAAGGCCCATCTGTTTGACAATCCACATGAGGCAGAAAAACTGTTACAACAATTAAATATTCAGAAGTAGTAAAAGTCATTCTGGCTAAGGTAGCAATTATAGAAATGAGATGCTCCAAGAATGGTCAGGAATTATTTACTTTT
Organism: Bombina bombina; assembly: GCF_027579735.1. Classification (NCBI taxonomy): domain Eukaryota; kingdom Metazoa; phylum Chordata; class Amphibia; order Anura; family Bombinatoridae; genus Bombina; species Bombina bombina. The sequence continues at coordinate 200,093,819 of NC_069503.1, read as the reverse complement.
TTTTTTTCTCCTTTTTTCCTTTTTGGTCCCCTCCCCCCTGGCGTGTTTTTTTCTTTCTTTCTTTCTTTCTTTCTTTCTTTCTTTCTTTCTTTCTTTCTTTCTTTCTTTCTTTCTTTCTTTCTTTCTTTCTTTCTTTCTTTCTTTCTTTCTTTCTTTCTTTCTTTCTTTCTTTCTTTCTTTCTTCTTTCTTTCTTTCTTTCTTTCTTTCTTTCTTTCTTTCTTTCTTTCTTTCTTTCTTTCTTTCTTTCTTTCTTTCTTTCTTTCTTTCTTTCTTTCTTTCTTTCTTTCTTTCTTTCTTTCTTTCTTTCTTTCTTTCTTTCTTTCTTTCTTTCTTTCTTTCCCCTCTCTCTTGCTCTTCCCCCTCCCAGATAAATGACCAGCTCGGTGGCTAATTTTAAGGTAGTTTCTTGGAATGTGGGGGGGATATCAACACCCATTAAAAGGAAATCTATTTTAACACATACAAGACGGCTTGAATCAGATATAGTTTTCATACAGGAAACTCACTTAACTTTGGAGGAAACTTTGAAACTTAAACAGGGATGGGTAAAAGAAATCTTTGTCTCACCAGGTACATGCAGGAGAAGAGGGGTGGCCATTTTGATAGGGAAAAAATTAAATGTAGACATTATCCAGACTCTCGCCGATCCAGAGGGGAGATATATATTTTTAAAGATTAAAATGGATAAAACAATCTTTTCACTTTGTAATATTTATGCACCTAATATTATTGACCCAGAATTCTGGAATCAGATACAAGCTAAGATTCTCTCCTTCCGGGAAGGATATTTAATTCTTGGAGGAGATTTTAACATGGCCCCTCATTGTCCCTTGGACAGGCTAAGACATAAAGAAAAACATAAGAAGAATAAAAAAGATAACTTGGAAACCAAATTGCTGGCTAAAATTTGTCAAAATTTAAATATAAAAGATATATGGAGGATTCAGAATCCCTACGTTAGAGAATTCACATGCTTATCCAAAGCGCATAAGACTATGTCAAGAATAGACCTTTTTCTGGTTGATGAAAGGTTGTGCACAGTTAAAATGAAAGCAAAGATATTACCTATCTTTCTCTCCGATCATGGTCCAATTTCTCTGAATGTTCAATTAACAATTCCTGGATTAGGCCCTTCTCGTTTTTACTTTCCCTCCTTTTTAGCTTCCGATAAAAAATTTAAAGCTCACTTGAAGATTAAATTTGAGGACTATATTCAGTTTAATAGAGAATATCGGGATCGCCCCCTTATTCTTTGGGAAGCGGCCAAAGCAGTCATGAGAGGGGAAATTATTGCTTATACTGCTATGATAAATAAGAAATTAAGATCAAGAGAGAAAGAATTGAATAATGCAGTAATTAATTCATATAATCGCCTTCTCCTGACAAGAAACCCGGTTAACTGGGCAAGCTATCTTCGGGCAAAAAGTGATAAAGATACTTTTTCTATTTATAAAGAAACCCAGTCAGAGTTGAAATTACAATCTAAGTTATATAGATATGGTAACAAATCTGGGAAACTACTGGCTAAATTGGTTAGAAATGAGAAAAGGTCATCATTTATTGAAAAACTTTTTGTAGACGGAAAGTTCCTTTCGGAAAACACAGAAATACACAAGGAAATGGTTAAATATTACCAAGAAATATATGCCTCTAAAAAATCTGACTTAACACAGGCAGAAGAATTTTGGAGCGAAATTGGCTGCCCTAAGGTATCTGCAGAATTAATAGAGATTCTCAATGCGCCAATAAGGGTAGAAGAAATAGAGAAGGTGATCTCTGAATCTGCTATTAATAAAGCTGCAGGCCCGGATGGGCTACCAAGTGAATTTTATAAGATCTTATCTTCAGAGATTGCGCCTCATCTCAGAAATTTATATAATCCTATATATATTGAAGGAGAATCAGTGCCGAAAGCTTTCTCAGCTTCCTTTACGACGTTGATTCTTAAGGGCGGAAAAGATCCAGCCTATAGGGAATCATACAGACCGATAGCCCTACTAAATGTTGACTATAAGGTACTTATGTCAATTTTGGCTAAAAGGTTACAGGAGATATTACCGAATATTATACATAAAGATCAAGCAGGCTTCTTGAATTCACGGAATTCATCAGCGAAAATTAGAGAGGTATTGGTGGTGACAGAGCATTTTTTTGACAGAGGTGGGGGGGAGAGAGGAGAGGGGGAACAAACTCCTGAGCTGGCCATTGTGACAATTGATGCTGAGAAGGCATTCGATTCAATACAGCATGATCACCTCTTTACCTCCCTGGGACATTTTGGGTTTAAAGGTAACTTTCCCAAATTTATTACAAATTTATATAATGCTCCTACAACAAGGTTAATTGTAAATAATACCCCCTCTTTGCAAATTGTACTTAATCGTGGAACTAGGCAGGGGTGCCCCCTCTCTCCTCTCCTTTTCAACTTAAGTGTGGAACCTTTGGCTATCAGGATCAGGTCACAGCTGGAAGGGGTTACAATAGGTAGACAGGAGATGAAACTAGCGCTATACGCAGACGATATTCTTGTCTACTTATCAAATACTAAGGTTAATATACCAAAGCTTTTGAAAATCACCAATCAATTCGGACTATTCTCCGGTTACAAAATAAATGTCATGAAATCAGAGCTGTACTGGCTAAGAAAAAATAAAGACTCCTTTCTGAACAGCCCTTTTAGAACAGTTAAGGATTCATTTAAGTATCTAGGCATAGTAATACCTACCAATCCACGAGATCTATATAATTTTAATATCCCTCCAAATATTACCATAATCAAGGATAAACTTAGAGCATGGGAAAACTTACCTCTTTCTATTTCAGGACGGATAGCCCTGTTTAAAATGGTTCTCCTTCCCAAACTACTATATATACTACAGAATACAGCACTAATACTTTATGATAGGGACATTCGAGGGCTAAATAGTTGGCTTAGAAGTTTTATTTGGCAGAAGAGAAAACCTAGGATAGCCCTAAATAAATTAACACATGCCAAAATATTTGCTGGTTTTGCATTACCTGACGTACGATTGTACAATCTTGCCTTTTTGGCACGAATTGCGGCAGATTGGATCTTTGGTAACAACTATGTTCTAAATAACCCACTGGAGGAAAGTGTTTGTGACCCATATCTCCCACGGGCGTTGTTGCACTGTGATCTAAAGGGCTTGCCCTCTAGTATCAAGGGAAATAAAATGATTTTGAATCCATTGAAGGCCTGGTGGAAGATAGGGAAGTTGCTCTCGATTAAATGTAGCGTTTCTAAATATCTCCCTATAATAGGAAATCCATTATTCCAAGCTGGTTTAGATTCTGTTATTTTTAAGAAATGGCACTCTATGGGATTAAATTTGATGATACAACTCATTGACAAAGAGAAGAAATGCATCAGAACTTTCGAAGAAATTAAAAATAGTTTCAATCTCAGCAATAAAGAATTTTTTGCATTCCTGCAGGCAAGACATTATGCATCGGAGCTGGTAAAGGAGGGAGAGTGGCAATGGGAATTGGGAGACTTAGAGGATTGGTTTACATTAGTTAAGAAAGGGCGTCCATTTCCTTTTGCTATTATCTTTTAGGAGCAGGCAAAGCAAGTCAAACCTTAGAGAGAATCGCTCAGAATTGGAGATCAATTATGGCTCTGGACTATATTGATTATAAATTTATACAAAAGTCCATTCACAAAGTGTCAAAGGCTACTCTCTCAGCAACATGGAGAGAGGCTCATCTTAAATTACTTCACAGATTTCATTATACTCCAGAAAAAGGGTATAAGTTCCAGAATATGAATTTTTATAAATGTCCCAAATGCTCCTTAGTTGCTGCAGACCTTTTACATATGATATATAATTGCCCTTTGATTAGGCAATTCTGGCGCAAATTAGAATTCTGGATTAATACTACTCTTAGGATTTCCCCTCTGGAGCTGTCGATAAGCCTTATTATTTTTTGTTGTGATAACCAAACAGAACAACTATTAAATGAAAAGATAATAAGTGTCTGTATTTTGGCAGCTAGGTATTTAATATTGAAAAAATGGAAGACAAGAGATATTCCTAGTGTGGTTGAAATTAAAAATTTCCTTAAAAAACAATGTATGATAGAACAACGTGACACGGATATTAATAATGATTCTGATATTAGAAATTTCTTTTGTAAATGGGCTCCATTTATTAAATCTCTTCCGGTCACAGAGAGAGATTATATTATATTCCCTTTTCAGAATACAGAGCTGATATTATTGGAGCTGTGGTAATTGTACATGAGGTGGAGGAGCTGAGGGGGGGGAGAGGATGAGTAGGGTATCTTTCCTTTCTTTCACCCTTTTTCCTTTTTTTTTTTTTTTCTTCTCTCTTTCTTTCTTTTTGTCTCGTTAGGTTGTATGATTTTGTTTAGTATCGTTTAAGGAAATATAGGGAAAATAATTCAACAGGGAAATATTAGAGACGAAGGAATACTAGACTCAAAATTTTGCTGATAAGAATAATATTATGCTGATCCTTTATGGAGGTTTTGGTTTTCTGTTTTTTTTTTTTTTTTTTCATTATCTATGTATCTTTTGTCACTTTGTGAAAATGCATAAAAATGTATAAATTTGTTGAATTGTAATAAATATGATTTAAAATTGTATTCTCTACCTGAATCATAAAAGAACATTTTTGGGTTTAGTGTCCCTTTAACCAAGCTATTTCCAGAAATATCAGGCAAAGGTCCATAGCAATATGAATAAGCAATACCCTAATGTTCAAAAATGTTACAGAAGCTCAGAAATTGAGGGGATATAGAAAATACTACATAGACGAACATATCGATCTCATGCATTATTCACTGAATAGGTTTATTAAATCTCATGAAAGCTCTCTAATCTTGTATAATTATTTATGTATGGCTAAAACAAGATGTGGAGATATTTGTCTCACAAGAGAATTATGTGGTTTTTAGCATAATATTAGTTATAGATCACATTTAATTGTATACAATTACTATTCGCAGCACACAAACATCTATTTTATACAGTGTTGTGTGTGATTAATTATGTCATTTACACAGTATATTTCGTAATATATGGGGCACATTGTAAATAAGAAGGAGAGGATGCTGCAGGGGAAGCAGGGGGCAATGGGGAGGATTTAAGGGGATAACACTCACCTGTAACTCTTGTCTTCTTTCTAGGTAACTGTATGTGTAGCCCGTTATCTTGCAGTCTTTTAGGTGGAACCTGATTCCTCGTTCCATGTTCATGTGGCTTTTGAAATGAAGAGAAGCTGTTCCTGCGACTTGTTAATCTTCCCGTCCTTCTAGGTAGCTGTATGTGACCACGCTGTCCTGCAGTCTTTTCGGTGGGGCCTGCTTCCTATTTCCTCGCCTCATTCTGCGGCCTGTAGAGAAAGAACAATCCTGTTGAGCCTGAGGACACTTCAGCGACCTGCAGAGAAAGAAGACAAGCTGTGAACTGATAGCCAATAAGTAGCGTAATCACTGACGACAGCTGTATAACACTCCTTCCGATGCTGTGCCGACGGCACTTTAACTTACTGTCATAGGAAATGAACAAAACACAGCTAAAGTGATCAAATGTGTTTCTTGCAATCGGCCCATTCAGTATTGTTACCTAATGGGGTTTACATTAATATAATCCATACACATATAATAATGACCTCAACGAGAAGCATAATGATTGTTTAAAGCAAATTTTCACTCTGTTTTCAACAATTATTTCATTGAGTTATGAGTCATCTTCATTCAGACAGTCTGTATATATCATTGATATAGAGTGTCATTGTTTTATTCTATGTATGTACATTCTTATCAATATTCTCAGTCCATATCTATTTAACAGAAACAGCAAATCGGAGTTACTGAGATGACATTTTTTGAATGCTGTGGTAATGATAGACTGAGAACCAATACGAGTTGCTGATTGGTTTATTGATCATTTTTAGCCCCTGAGTAGAAGCTCTAAGTTTATCCCTGACGAAGTGCTGTAAGGCAGGAAACATGTTGGACATTGATATATGTTATGTTAGTGGTCCCACTGGCTGTGATATAGCTACATTGCTGACTTTTTGTACAAGTCATTTTACTACATACCAATAAAAGTGAATTTTTACTTTTCGACATTCAGTCCATTGGCAGCTGAATCTTTTCACTTCGGTGAATCTTTGTTTGTTTCATATTTCATTAGCAGTTTGCTCTAGGGCTGCATCCGCTTTCAGCTGATACAAACACTCCTTGCTTCAAGTGCTAAACCTTAAGCAGTTGATTTATCCAGATTCCTGGGCCATCACTTTTTTGGATTCATCTGGTACACCATACCTATATATAAACCACAGGACAAGAAAAAAAACAGCCTACTATTGGAAGATTGGGTGAGTGAGCGTTTTTATTACCTAATTCTTCTGGTTACCATCACGCAACACGAAGCTTGCCATATACTAAGGCATGATTGTACAATTGTGATAGTAGCACTGAAAAGACTCTCTGTATACATAGCTCCAGTGTAGTACTCTGACACACATTTTACACGGATTACAGTCTTTTATACAACTGCAGCTATTCAGTGTGAGCCTCAGTCTATCATAATCTACCAGATGCATTACATTTAACCCCAGGCTTTTTCCTTATACAATTCTTCAAAGCCTTTAAGGGTTAACACATCAGACCTCTTCTTTCATTTTGGTGTTTATTATTTGGGTTTGTTGGAAAATTTGGTGGGATCACAAGCAGGGATTTTTAGTGTGGGACCTTCCCTGACAGCCACAGTACTGCTAAGAGTTGAGAGAGAAGGGTAAGTTTCCCCTCCATCATAGCTGGGCTATGGGAAATGATCTTAGCAAGGGTGACGCGGTGTCATCCTTAAGCAATGGTTGTCCAATGAATCCTCCTACCCCACAGGAGGATATGAATAAAAAATATGGCATGTGGGTCAGCCGACATCTGCTTAAATGGTGCAAGCTGACTAAGGGAATGGATTTTGGGATTCCCAAAGGGGGAACCTTTGAATTATCCCACTGGGAGAATCTCTATAAAAATGTTAATAAAAAATTGATAGAACATAATAAGAAGGCAGCTTGGAGTAGATGGACTGTAGACTCCTATCAGAGACAGCAAAGGGCCCAAGGTATTTTACTATAGAGACCAAGACAAGGAGAACAGACCAGCTGGGAGGGGGAAATCAGTCAGAATAAGATGGGGAAGAGGCAGAACAGATAGAACAGCTTGCAATCTCTCTAGTGGAGCATACCGTGGATAATGCAGAGGCCCTAATAGACCTAGGGGCCAGTCCAAAGACTCCTGCTAGCCTAACCACGGTGTCCCCCATTAGAGGATTGCAATCTCTTCTTCCTTTATACACCCCTTTATATATCAAACCCCAAGTTAAGGCCACTGCCCCATCATTTGTGCCCCATACCAACTAATGGCAAGATCTGTATGCCCCACAGGAAGAAAAGTATTTTGTGGGATGGAGGGAGAACTCCTAATTACTCCCAAAGTGGACTCTGAGGAGGTAAGCAGAATGACTGAGGAACTTTTTTTCACCTCTGGTCTCTGCTTACCCCTTCAGAGAACAATTTATCCCAGGCACAGATGGTCAGGCAGACCGTAATATTACCCAGCATGTCCCATGAATACCTGGAGAAATTAAGGTATTTCTCTCGTCCATTCCAAAGCCACGTAGCAATCCATATGGGTTTGTAAACGAGCTGTACAATATTACTGTCAGCTACAACCCCACATGGTGAGATCTGTTGCAGATGAAAAGGGTTGTGGCCGGTCAAATAGACACTGCTGCCATCTGTACTAGACTTATTCTGCCACTTAACCCATCAGAAGTAGAGACTACCCAATGGAGGGCATTGGAATATGTCAAACAGCTCAAGAATAAAATCACGGAGGTGTTCCCTCCACAGTCTTGGGTTCGGGTGACAACTATCCAACAAAAGGCTAAATAACCAGTAGAAGACTACTTTGAGAGATTTAGGAAAACTGTGGAGGAGGCGGGAGGTAACCTTGAAGACCAAGGTATGGGAAAAATGCTCACTGCCACATTGGTGTCAGAACTGAATAAAGAAATTCATAATAAATTAGTTTCCGCCCATTCTGATTGGCGGGATAAATCAGTCCAAGCACTAATGAACTTAGCGAGCTCAATACAAAGGAACATAGAGGAAGTACAGGAAAAGAAAGCACAAAGGGTAATGCTAGTGAGTGCCCCTGGGAAACCCCAATGGAAACAGTTTAGAGGGACAAATAAGGGGGAACCCGGAAAAGCCAAATGCTATAACTGTGACAAACCGGGTCATTTTGCAAGAGACTGCACAGCTCACAAACGACAGGAGAACAATTGACGGGCTGGGCTTCCAGTGCTACCAATCATATCTGAGAGCAGAGGGGGTGATGCCTTTGTTCGCCTGACCCTCTCTGACATGCCATACCATTCTGTGGAGTGTTTGGTGGATACTGGAGCAGCCCGCAGTGTTCTGAAAAGATCAGAAGCTCCAAATGTGAACATTTCTGGACAAATTGATGCCATAGGACTAGCGGGTAAAACTATCATGCTAAAGAAAATTGTAGAAAGCCCTGTAACTATAGGTCAATTAACACCTCCCTCTCCTTTCTCAGTGACACTGTTCCCTGCAATCTGCTGGGAAGAGATGCACTGATGAAGTTGAAAGCAAACATCCAATATACAGAGGATGGACCAATAGTAACTACTTGAATGGGATCTGATGATCACAACACTCTGGAGAGTCTGGTCCCCCTGATGGTGGTATACATCCCTCTAGAGCAGGATATTCCACCTGACCTGAAGGATGTTCCCCTGGATGTTTGGGCTACTAAAGGTGGTCCAGTGGGCCTGATAAAACAAGCGGACACAGTGGTGATCAAGCTCAGACCCGGAGCTAAATTACCCAGGATCCCTCAGTATGAAACACATAAATATCATAAGAGACCAAATTAAAACCTTTGTGAATCGACTTTCGGTGAGCGGGACGAACGGAGAGCAGCAACAGCAATCTTGCCAGGTGTAGTGGGCTTCGGTCTCACTCGAGTACCCTAGCTGAAAAGTCAGCACGAAGGACTTCAACAACGGTCCTTGTTCATGGAAGGACATCAAAGGGAGGAAAAAACCGCAAACAGACGCCATATTGGATTGTGGCGCTACCAGAGACCTCCACAGCTCATAAAAACACGGAGACCTAACTAACAGTGCTGAAGGTCTACAAGGTGAGGCATATTAGCCATCGACATACCCCCTACCCACTTGCAGATTGTTATTGAGGGGAGAGTTTAGAGGGTCACAACAGAAACCTGTCCAATCCCAACCTATAGCAGTCAGACATCACTTCAGAGATCGGATTACTAAAAGGGATTGGGAATATTGATCACCACTTTGCTTGCCTTAGCCTGATGACAGAAGGCTAATTAAAATCAATCACATCAGCAATCATTAGCAACTGTACAGCAGTGAGAATAAGGATTATCTTTAAACACTGGAAAGTTGTTTCTCCCTACATGGTTGCTCCAGCTGCCTAGCTAAAACGAAGACAAAATAAAAAAATCTCCAAGTGTATTTCTGATGTTAAAATAGGTTTATGGAATGTGCCAGACCCTGCAGCAACCGTTGTATGTATAAGTGTTGCTGAACTATTATTTGATCATACAAGCTGCAAAATCTAGAATTGTTCTGTTGTGGTTTTCTTTGATTTGAAATTACCAAGCCTGCATCGCCATCTAGTGGTCCATATTGCAAATTGCACCTGTATATAATAATAAAGAAGTTCTATGAAAGTGGATAAATGTTTCCAGAGACTGTCTCCATTAAGAACTAATATCATGTAATATTTTTTACACTCTCTTCACTGCTTTGTTTTTGTGGAAGTTTGCAGGGTACGCGCGTGGCTGATTGCTCACTTGCTATAACTTCCTGCAATCTCAATTGCACCACCTTGTGGCTCAGATTCTATGTTACACCTGCCAATAGCAGATACATCTCAATCCTAATTAATTTAGGTTTGTCTTGCAGCTAGTTCAGTGGGTGTCCTGTGTGCCATTTCTTGGGAGACTGGACTCATGGGGATAATATCTATACAGCCCCTTTGCACTATATTCTATGAAGGTTGACAAATATTTCCACAGATTATATCAGTCTGGGACTGACAATATGAGCTGCAGATCAAAGACACAGGAAAGGAGGCTGAAGCAGACCGCAGAAAGCCTTACACATAGTTCCCAGCAGGAGGGTGAGGGGACCTCCACGGGAGATCACCATATCTTATTGCACGAGCTCAAAGCTTTCTTTCTGCCTAAAATGGATAACCTGCAAGCAGGGGTGGACACGCTGACCAACGAAGTTGGGATGTTTTCCACTCACCTTACAGCTGCAGAGCAGAGAATCTCTGGAGTTGAGGATAGGCAACAAGAATCTGAAGTGTCTAAAGAATTTATTAAAGCAAAACCAGTATCTTCAAGATAAGGTAGAGGACCTGAAAAATCGCAGTGGGCGAAATAACCTACGCATCATAGGCGTGCCAGAAACTGTCAAAGATAAAGACTTGTTGGACTTTGCAGCCTCTACCCTCCCCTCACTCCTTGGGATGTCTCAAGATTACCAGCCCCTCGACATTGAAAGAGCGCACCGCATTGGCCCAGATAGGCACTTAGGTAACTCCAAAGAAAAGCCTCACCAAGTGATCTTTAGATTTTTGAACTATCAAGATTAAGTGGCCATCTTGAGGGCCTATCGAGCTTCTAAAGAAATCAAATACGAAAACCACCAAATCCTGCTCTTCCAGGACTTTTCTGTAGAGGTGACCAGACGATACAAGGAATTTGCACCACGCTGCTCTCTCTTCAATGAAAAGGGTCGTCAGTTCACCCTCCTGTATCCAGCCAAGCTCAAGCTGCAGACCTCTTCTGGTCCCAAGATTTTCCACTCCCCTGTGGCAGTGCAGGCCTACCTTTCATCTAAACGGAGACAGGACAATGGCTGATGTGTTCACTGTTGGGTGTTTGTATATCTAATTCTAGCCCATGTTTTGTTGCAAGATGTATGCTGTTTTTCTTTTTCAGGTATTCCTGTTCTCGACACTACTCCTTCTTATCGACAAGTACGGTCGAACCCATAACCTAATGCCCCATATTGCTCCAAGGCTACCGGTATAATTTCCTGAGTGTCACCTTATTATATTTGTTACATGTGAGTCGCCTGTTGCACTCTTCCCTAAAAATTCTACTTGCAGCTATGGCTCCTCCTAGCTGTTTGAGCTGTATAATCCCCTTTCACCTGAATGGGATCTCTCACTCCTGGCTGTTCATAAAGTTGTTTGCTGTGCCCTGTTTCTGTTTCCCCACAGGTTGCTTACTAGAGGCTTCAGCTCTCTGAAGTTTTTGCTCCCCTACGAGTCTGTCTCCCAACTGCCCTATGGCATCTTCTGGAGATATTACACATATTGACTTAGCTCACCCTAATGGTGTGGCTAGGAACCTATGGCCCTTCGCTGTTCAGACATCCTACCCCTTCATGGCCTATGGGGAGGGCCATTAACCCCCTCCTAGAATATCACTCTCACGTACTTATTGGTTTCCTCTCCCTCTAGCCCTCTACATGCCTATAGGCCGCCCTATCTACACTACGTCCTCAAAGGGACTGGAGTTTGTCTCCCTCATGTCTTATATTCTTAACATTGCACAAATGTCTCTCCATTTTGAAATTGTTGTATTGTGGAAATCAATACCTTGTTTGCACTATATTGACCTCTGTTTCTTTTCCAGCTATTACCAAATGAAACCTTAGGGGCCTTTGACTTCACCCTCTGCAGACCATCCCTTTATTCGGTATGACCAATCCCCCTCTTTACCAGTGTCTCACAGTGAGTTTTACCTTGTGTCTGATATGTCCTGGGGGTCTCCCCTCACATTAGAGGTTAAACACATATTATATACCCTGAACCTGAAAATTATAGGACACAAACTCTTAGCACACTCAAAACACCTCCATATAGTATGTCCCCGCACAATACGTTTGTGTTCCCCCTGGCCTTACCTATAAAAATAATATCTTGGAATGTAGGTGGTATCACTTCACCTGCAAAAAGAAGTATAATTCTACAACACATAAACTCTTTACATGCCGACTTAGAGCTGCTTCAAGAGACCAAATTGACGGCAGAAGAGCATGAGAAATTAATGATACGTTGGGTGGGTCAAATCCTTTATTCCCCATCTGAGGGTAGGAAGAGGGGGGTGGCCATTTTGGCGAGGAAAGGCTTTTCGATTTCATTTTCGCAGATTGAGATAGACCAGAGAAGCAGATACATCATAGCCCTTTTACATACTAACATGCTTACTTACACTCTTTGTAACGTTTACGGCCCGAATTAACCCAACTCCAGCTTTTGGTCGACCTTGTTAGCAAAACTGTCAGCCTACAAAGCACCGATAATTATGGGGGGGGACTTCAACTTAGCTCAGCCTCTTCCCCTGGACAGGTTCAGGGATCCTACAGTAGTGAACACCTCATAAAAACACATCTCTACACATAAAAGAGAAGTGAACTTAATCAACTCCTTTAAAGAGACATTAAACTTGACAGATGTCTGGAGAGCTCAGAACCCATATGGGAGGGACTTTACCTGCTTATCCAAATGCACCACACTATGTCACAAATTGGTCACCTCAGGTACACTCCACTGAAATAGGACAAGTCTCGGACCATGCCCCAATCACTCTATTGCTACGACCCACATCTGTGAGGTCTCCCGAGAAATCATGGAGATTTCCCTCCTATATTTACTGCAATGTAAACTTCCGCCAACACCTAAAATCCTCCTGGTAACATTATGTCTTGGACAATGACCTACATAGAGTTACCCCTGATCTATTCTGGCATGCCTCTAAGGTGGTGATGAGGGGTCATATTACAGCCTTCACAGCCCATTACAATAAGAATAATAGGAAGATAGATAATGACTTTTTTTTTTTACAATTGACCACCGCGTACAATGATTACCTCTCAAACCCCACCCCCATATCCAAGAAAAATTATTACGAGCTTAAACAGGCCAGGGACACTTTTCTAGCTCAACAGGATATCAAATTCAACATACACAGGCAAGGTAGATACTTTCAACATGGCAACCAATCTGGAAAATTACTAGCTAAGTTAGTTACTCATACAGGTCCAAATCCTATATAGCGGCTATCCACTCTCACTCCAAATTAACCTCAGACACTAAAGAAATCATGTCAGAATTTGTGCAGTATTACACAACTCTATACACTAGAGCCGTACAGAATAGCAAATTGGGGAAAGCTGCAGGCCCGGATGGGCTCCCTTCCGAATATTTTAAACTTTTAAGTGAAGAACTCGCCCCCACTCTGTCCTTCCTATATTCGGCATACCTAGAGGGTACAGAGCGGATGGATGGTCACTTCTCGGAGGCGAACATCTGTCTGATATCTAAACCGTATAGGGACCCTACCCAGACATCGTCGTACCGACCAATCTCCCTTCTCAACAGGGATTACAAGCTACTAACTAAGATTCTGGCTGATAGGTCTTAAGGTTACGGGAGGCTTCTTTAAATACTTAGGGATCCACTTACAAATTGACCCTACTAAGCTGTACCACCTTAATCTCACGCCCACTATTGCGAATATTAAACAATTGTTTTTAAGCTGGGCGGGGCTTCCTCTTTCCCTTCCAGGTAGGGTCCAGCTTTTTAAGATGGTTGCCCTACCTAAGCTCCTTCTAACTCCAGGCTTCTCTCAGACATTTTGAGTGGCAGGGTAAAAAACACAGGATATGCAAATCTTACTTATTCATGCCATTGGGAGGTGGGATTCGCCTTCCAAATATCATGTGGTACAATTGTGCCGCCCTGTCTAAAATTACGCTGGACTGGCTTGTGGGGAATGAACATTTTACCATCCCTAAATTAGAGGCTAGCCTTATTAAGCCAATAAACTTGGTGTTTTTGCCCCATGCTGTTTTCAACTCTCTTCCCCAGTTTATCCAAACTCACATACTATTCAGAGATCCCTTGAGGGCATGGTCCAAGACATGTCAACTGTGGGGGATACAAAGCTCAGTTAGTAAATATTTACTGATTCAAGGTAACTTACATTTCCTTTCCGGATACATGACAGAGGTGTTTGTGGCATGGCATCGACAGTGCATCACTAGGCTACACCAGCTCTTTAATCCATTAACCTTAGAAATTACATCCTTTCATGAATTGCAAAATTTGTATGGCCTTCCCAATGCACATAGGTTTGCATATTTTCAATGTAGACACTACCTATATAAGTTGATTTCAGACAAGTTGCTAATTAGTGAACCCTCTAACATTGATAAGTTATGTATTCTAGCTAAGCAAGGTTCATACAAGATCTCTTATACCTATGATCTGTTCCTGAGATATTTTGAGGAATCTACTATGCAAGGGATTTTAATGAAATGGTCGGACCATACAGACCTATTGATAGATTCTGACCTCCTCAAGGCCAGTCTTATGAAAGTACACACTAGTACAATATCTGCAAATTTGTCCATCAATCCTACATTACTCCTAGCCTTCGCTCCAAATGGGTTCCGGGGGCTGGGAACATCTGTAACAAGTGTAGATACCCATCTCCTGACTGGACTCATTTGCTATGGGATTGTCCCAAGTTGAAAAGATTCTGGCATAGTGTCTCATACTGGTTGACAAGGGTGACAAATCAACAGGTGACGCTCACGGCACAACATGTGATATTCCTGATACCTAGGGACAGAATATACAAGTTTGACATTTTCATCACTACAGTCCTCATGCTTGCTAGGCTAGTTATTCTAGTGGGGTGGGCTAGCAAGAAAACCCTTCTCTTCCAGCAATTACTTAGTAAGGTACATACTCAGATGCTGATTGAGCAAGCAGAAACAAAGGGGTATCCTGAAAAATGAATTAAAAGATTTCTTCACAAATGGGAGGCCTATCTGTTATTTTTACCGCCTAGAGTTAGAGAAGTATCATTTTACCATTCAGAAACAGTCTCTCTATCCTGAATGAGAACATAAGAGGCAATTGGTGTCCATCTGAAGTTTAGGTTTATCGAAGTTCCTATGCAGACACAACTGTAATCTGTGAAGCCCCCCTTTTAATTTCTAATCCTTTTGCCCTCCCTCTTCCTTCTCCTGTGCACTAGTCTGTGGGGGGTGAGCTGGAGGTGCTCCAGGTAAGTGTTAAATATATATGCATTTATATATGTAATTCTGATTTTGTTATGTTTTGTTTATTTACTGTAACAGAAAACAAAATGTGTGGACAATTTGAATCCTTGCCTATGCGTGACAATTTGATGATCATGCCACTTTTTCTTCTTTAAACCATTTCTATTATTATGATGGAATTTGTGAAATCAATGAAGTATTATGTTATTATATTTTCCTTGTTATTTGTCAAGTATGCATTGGATCTTTTGTCCTCACTACAAATAAAGTGATACAAAAAAAATAAAAAAAAATCTTTATGAATCAGGGGATCCTGATTCCCACTAAATCACCAGTAAATACATCCTGCATCCCGTGGCTAACCCAGGGAAACCAGGTCAGTTCCGCCTACGGGAAGTGAATAAAATTATTCAGGAAGATGCCCCACTAGTCCCAAATCCTCATACTATTCTAGGAGAAATTCCTTCAGATGCCTCCTGGTTCAGTGTGATAGATTTGGTTGATGCTTTCTTTTGTGTCCCTGTACATACTGACTCCCAACACCTGATTGTCTTCACCTTTGAGGGACAACAGTATGCTTGGTCGAGATTGCCACAGGGGATGGTCTCTTCGCTATCTGAATTTTGTCAAGTTATGAAACAGGTCCTAGATAGGTGGCTGTCATTAGTTGGGGTGACTATTGTGCATTATGTCGATGATATCCTGCTGGTAGCCTCCTCAAAAGAGCTGTGCGCCAGTGCGACTGCTTCACTGCTCTCCCACTTGAACACTGAGGGATGCAAGGTATCCCTTAGTAAATTACCGTTCTGCCAGGAAAATGTAATTTTTCTGGGGCACTGTATATCATGGGGCTCTAAACACATCACTGAAGATAATCTCTGTGATACAGAGGGCACCATACCCACAGAATACCAAACAGATTAGAGCCTTTTTGGAACTAGCTGGGTAATGCAGATAGTGGATACATAATATGTCTCAATTTGCTGCTCCCCTATATGCTCAACCACTCAGACCGGACACATAGAGCTGTCTGGGGAGGAAACACAGGATGTGGACCAATTAAAGGGTGCTATACTCCATGTCCTGTCACTGGCACTCCCAAACTATAACAAGCCTTTCTACCTGTTCTGTCATGAACAGGAAGGACAGGCTTCAGGAGTGCTCACCCAGAAGTATGGAGGGAAACAGAAACCAGTGGGGTCCTTTAGTGCCATGCTGGATTCTGTAATACTAGCAGGAGCTGCATGTGTAAAACCAGTTGCAGCAGCAGCAATTTTAGTTGAAAAATCAGCTGACATTGTCCTTGGGAACCAGTTGTTTCTTATGGTCCCTCATGCTGTACAAACCTGACAATCAGACACCTCTCGGCAGCCAGACTAACTAAATATGAAATTTCTTTGCTGGTACCGTCCAACATTGTCATTGTCAGGTGCAATGTTTTAAATCCAGTTACCCTTTTGTCACTTCATGATGAAAATTGTTAACAGCACTCAGGACATGACTGTGAGTAGAAAATAGAGTTATAATATGTTCCTCCCAGTCCTGTCCTGGATGACCCAATCCTAAATGCTGAAATGACTCTCTATGTAGATGGGTCTATAATGCAGAGACCAAAGGGAAGGTTTGCCATAGCGGATGACACCTCCATTCTGTACTTTGAGCCCCTTGATCCTGGCATACTTTCAGCACAAAGAGCTGAGTTGCTTGCCCTGACCAAGGCATGTGAATTGGCAGAAGGGAAGACTAAACATATATACAGACTCCCGTTATGTGTATGGAGTCCTCCATGATTTTGGCTTCCTGTGGGCACATAGAGGTTTCCTGACCTCTAGTGAAAAAATGGTAAAACATGCAGACCTCATACAGGATTTGCTACAAAAGGTGAAGCTACCCAGAGCCGTAGCTGTTATGAAATGCCAGGCACATCAGCGAGCAATAGATCCTATCACTATGGGTAATAATAAGGTAGATGAAGCAGCCAAGAAGGCAGCTCTCATGATACTCCAACAGTTCTCTGGAACTGTGGAGAATTTGACAATGGATGTTTTAAAAACCCTCCAAAACTAAACAGGTTCCCTAAAACGCTGGTAACAAACTGTAGAATGTGGTTTGGAAACATGGGGATGGTAGATTATGTGCACCTCCAGTGCTATATCCCGTTTTAGCAAGTCTATCTCATCTCCCTTCCCAAGTTTCCAAAGGGGGAATTATTGCAAGTGTTCGTTTGCATCAGGTTTCTGACAATTTGCAACTGAATGTTGCAAGAAATGCATGATCCGTGCTAAATACAATCCAGGTAAATTGACAACGGTGGAGATGAAACAGCTTGTAAAGCCTGACTTCCCATTCCAAAGACTGCCAATAGACTACATTCAGCTGCCCAAATGTGGTGTGTATGAGTATGTTTTGGAGTGTGTAGACATGTTTTCCTCTTGTTTAAGCAAAAAATAGCAAAAGCACTACACAAATAAAAGAGGAATGCTCAGTTAAATGTCCAAATTGGATAAATAATTCAAATTAGATAATGTCACTTTATTTTTCTATATGTGTGTGTATTAATACGCGGATGTGTATTTTTAATTGTATGCAGACATATCATTTGAATTGGTATATATATATATATATACTTTATGAGCTAGAGTGCTTGTGCATAGAAACATACATGTTACAGATATAGTCTAAACCCATAGGCGGGTGAAGACTAAAAGAATGCACTTGTGTAGCACTTCAATTCCTGGAAGGAGAGTTATAAATTGAAATGAAAACTTCAATAATTACCAATCAAAGCCAGTGGGTTGAAAAGAAGAATTAAAATATAACTTTTATTGAAACTAAACAAGATAAAAATATATAATGTGTGAGTGTGTGCACTTTAAAAACACATAACAACTCGACAAATAATAAGAGTGGCTTGAAATTACTGGAGAGTAAATTTCTTAGGACCTGCAGTACTGTAGTGATGTACTAGTATGGTATAGTAAGTGTGTCAGATTATATCTGTCCTTTTATCCATCAGAGTGGCGCACCTGCATGAAAATCACAATTCCTTCATGCTATTAAAGTTATATGAAATTAAGAGATCATATGATAAATAGGTGGTGTGGGGTAGAAAAATGTAGGTAAACTTATATCTATATGTAGATATGGATTTCTGTCTCACATTAGTTTCCTAGGATATAACAACTATCCCACCATAGTAGTAGTTATTAGTCTATCCACTTATTTTTCAGAGAGATAATTTTAAATATCGTGATGGATTGCACTTGTCTCAGGTGATACCATAAGGGGTGGACTTCACTAATCATTTGTATATCATGCTACGGTGCTTGGTGTACTTAGGAATAACTGAATTGAGAAAATAGTAATAAGAGTCTATATTTTAATCAATGATAATATTTCTCTTTTATTAATTATAAACTCTAATATTATTATACTGGATTAATTGGCTGCTATATCTAATAGCCTTATACATCCATTAAATGGCTAATATTGCTTATATGATCGTTTACCAATTGCATATATTGATGCACGACTTTTGGTTGCTGGTGTCACTGTTTATGCTGTACTATTGCAGGTATAATAATTAATATGGGTTATAGGAGACACATTCGTCAAGTTTGCTTCACCCTACTAGTTAGCCTTTGCAGTGTGCGGTATTCATTTGGAGTGTGAAGGAAGTGCTGTTGTAGGTGTTTTACCCACTATTGTTCTCCAAATTACATATCACAATACTATTAGTAGCGTGTACTGTACATATAGATTTTTAATGTTATCCTTGTAATTCTGGACAACCCACACACATCCGCATATATCTGCAATTAGCCGTTTAGATTATCAACTTTGTGAGACACACGCAAAGCTATCATGTAAGCTTCTCTCAGTAGCTGATCCTAGATATATACAGCGTTCAGTTTGGTTTAAGGGAAGCACTGTTATAGATATTGTGCTCACTATTTGGCTCAGAGTTTGCAAATCATAGTACTTTTGAATAAAAGGTTTTTTAACATTTTTCCCCGTATTCTATTTATAATACCTAACAGTCCACACACATGCACATATGCCTGTAAATGGGCATTTAAATTTATCAGTTATACATACTTATTGGACTGTTATTGAGGCTGAAAGCAGCCAAAATGAGCACCTAGCCGTTAAGGCTGTTATACTTAGTCAGATAGCTAGCCCCCAGTATATGCCACTATCACTGTGAACCAATACTAACGAAGTCCTAAGTTTTGACAAGCTGCCACTGTTTAAATAAATAAATTCGAGTACGTTATGCCATTTAAAAAACAACTAAATAGGGTATTTAACAAATACCCCTCCCTAACATGTTTCGCCGATAGCGTTTCGGCTTTTTCAAAGGTCTTGCATCAATATATGCAATTGGTAAACGATCATATAAGCAATATTAGCCATTTAATGGATGTATAAGGCTATTAGATATAGCAGCCAATTAATCCAGTATAATAATATTAGAGTTTATAATTAATAAAAGAGAAATATTATCATTGATTAAAATATAGACTCTTATTACTATTTTCTCAATTCAGTTATTCCTAAGTACACCAAGCACCGTAGCATGATATACAAATGATTAGTGAAGTCCACCCCTTACGGTATCCCCTGAGACAAGTGCAATCCATCACGATATTTAAAATTATCTCTCTGAAAAATAAGTGGATATACTAATAACTACTACTATGGTGGGATAGTTGTTATATCCTAGGAAACTAATGTGAGACAGAAATCCATATCTACATATAGATATAAGTTTACCTACATTTTTCTACCCCACACCACCTATTTATCATATGATCTCTTAATTTCATATAACTTTAATAGCATGAAGGAATTGTGATTTTCATGCAGGTGCGCCACTCTGATGGATAAAAGGACAGATATAATCTGACACACTTACTATACCATACTAGTACATCACTACAGTACTGCAGGTCCTAAGAAATTTACTCTCCAGTAATTTCAAGCCACTCTTATTATTTGTCGAGTTGTTATGTGTTTTTAAAGTGCACACACTCACACATTATATATTTTTATCTTGTTTAGTTTCAATAAAAGTTATATTTTAATTCTTCTTTTCAACCCACTGGCTTTGATTGGTAATTATTGAAGTTTTCATTTCAATTTATAACTCTCCTTCCAGGAATTGAAGTGCTACACAAGTGCATGTTTTCCTCTTGGGTGGAGGCCTGGCTAGTTGCCAAGGCAATGGCAGGTGAAACAGCCAAAAAGATGATAACTGAAATTGTGTGCAGATATGGTCTACCTGAAACAGTAGACTCTGAACGAGGGACTCATTTTACTGGGCAAGTGTTTGCAGAAATGATGAAAGGGTTGCAGATTAACCAGCATCTCCATACTCCTTACCATCCACAATCATCTGGGAAAGTAGAGAGAGCAATGGTGTTTAAAAAAAAAAAAATAGCTAAGATCTGTGAGTAGACAAAACTTACTTTGGTACAAGCCTCTTTGCAGTAAGACACACCCCAAAGGGAAAGCATGGCCTTTCGCCATTTGAAATTGTGTTTGGTAGACCACCACTAACAGGCATTTTCTTTCCACAAGAAATACATGCGCAGTATGCTTCTCTAACTGATTATGTTGTCCAGCTGCATAAGCAACTGACTAATTTGCATGGAAAAGTTTTCTCTTCATTACCAGATCCAGAAGAAATAACTGGAGACTGGGTGGTGATAAGAAGATAAGTGAGGAGACACCTAGAGCCCCGATTTGACTGCCCATACCAGGTGTTACTGACCACACCCACCTCAGTCAAAGTGGAAAGGAAACCAAACTGGATACATGCCTCCCAATGTAAGAAGGTGGACTTCCAGGTTGGTGATAAGAATCTGTGTCAAAAGGGTGAGGCCACTAGAGATTAAGAGGGTCATCCTGCTTATATTTTGGTCCTTTTCTTTGTGTTTTATACCTCTATGCACCAGTGAAGGGCGACAGACAGACAAATTCCATCTGGCTTTTACACCAACAGACCGTCAAGCAGCTGAATGCCACAGACTGCTGGATATGCTCTCATGTTCCTGCCAATCATAAAGGAATCACTTTAATAGGTGTACCAATATCAATGAATGATTTAAATGGGATAGATTACAGCTATGATGTTCAAATAGATATAAATCACTCTGTCCATAATGCTCTCTCAGACCAAGGTACATACTTAGAACTTGCTGGTATAATTTCTACACCTACAATGTGTCTAGAGCCAATGTATGTCAATCACATAGCCAACATAAAGGGTTGCATAGTCATTTTGCCCAAGGTATAGTGGGGGAAACAGATTGTAGACATGCTACCTTAACATTTAACATGGAACTTAACAAAGCGCCATGTGATACAGTAAATGCTGATGTAACAGTGTATGTTTTTGTTCAACTTTAAAAGCTTTGTGTGCCCCAGGTGTGCCTGTCCTGAAAAGACAGAGATTGATGACTGGAGCTGTCAATCTCAGTTATATCACAATATAGTATGGTTTCAACTATGGCTGGGAAAACATGGTAAGATGATTCCAAGGGTCTTGAAACAAGGACTCTATTATATTTGTGGTAACAAAGCCTACTCATGGCTTCCCATGGGAGCATGGGGTAACTGTACCATAGGAAGAGTTGCACCAGCCATTAGAACATGCTCAAATATTTCAGTGTTTGAAACATCCCTAGGAGAAACAAAGTATAAGCGATAATTATTCTCATCTGCAGATAAAGCCTGGATGTGGTTACCTGCCTGGACAGGTTGGGAAATTGAGCTAGCAAATAGAATTAATAAATACACTAGTATCATGGATGGGATTATTAATGAGACTACACGTTCTATACATGCCCTTAATGAAAAGTTAGCACAAGTTAGGAAGGTAGCTCTTCAGAATAGGATGGCTCTTAATTACCTACATGCTATTGAGGGGGGGGGGGGACGACATGTGGGATTCCCATAACCCCACAGAGGCACACATGAACAAAGTAAAAGAGTTACAACAAAAATCTAGAGATAGATCTAAGGAAGGATGGAACCCATTCTCCTGGATGGAATCCATTGGAACCTGGTTTAACAATACGGTTACAAATCTTTTAAACCCCATAGTGGTAGTGAGATGATTAAATTTGATGTGCCTAATTGTCTGGAAATTGTTAATGATTTGTGTTTCTCGTTGCAGCAAAAAGATGAAGATACCTATTGTTTAGGGAGATGATACAACAGCCACAGAGATGACCGTCTGATAACCTAGCTCAGCTACCTGCCTCCCCTGCAGACCCTTTAGTCATTTTAGGAGACAGGTGGAAGATCTCATCTCTGCGAGGGGGGTCCCACAATTGCACCTCATCAGCTTTGGGATGCAGTTCTGGCTGCTGCTATCTGATTAGATAGAGAATGCATATTTTGTGTTTGTGTGTTACCAATAAAGATGTGTGAATGCTTAGAAGAAATGGTCACTATGTAGGCAGTCTGGAATGGATGCCGGGCATCCCACTGTCTGTGCAGCTTATCTGCATACTAAGTGATATACGGTCTGTCTAAGGGGTCATTTCCAGGTAGGCAGGCTGATAGTCAAATGAGAAACACAAAGTAATAAAGGCGTGATAATAAACGCAAGGTAATAGAAAAAAATATGTGATAATAAAATTATCGCAAAGGTGAGAAATGCTAGAGAAAAATATTTAACTCTGCCATTTTGCCCTGTGCTTTATATTAAATTGATGCTTATAGCTTTAAGAACAATACACTTTATTGTCAGTTCGGCTATTTTGCTGTGCTTAAAAAATATAAACTTCTAGCAAAGTAAAAACCACCCAAGTGCTGTATGGACGATATAAGAAGACTACAAGTTGCCTATGTGTGAAGTTTCTGGATTGGCTCAAAGCACAGCACATGGGATAATTTGAGGCTATAAAGAGACACTGTTCTTATCTGATTTTGCATGCCAGCTTGTATTACCATAAAGTGATGACATGCTGTCACTCTGTTGTAATCCTGCTTGATTGTACAATAATAACCTTTTGAATTTGGACCAGTTGTTTCAAGTTGTATTTTTCTTCTTCAACAAGTTTAAAAAACAACTCATCATAGCTCCTTAAACAATAAAAAAATGACTATAATTTCCCTTTAAGAATGCTGCAGTTTGAACGTCCTTGTAACATGCTACATAGGGATTTGTTAGATCAGTTCAGTAGCTCATTTGCATCTGGTCTGTGATGTGACATAGGATGCCCAGATCATCATACCTAGTTTGGTTTTCAAGTACTCTGGATTAGCAAAATTCTGCAAATTTATTAGGAAAATTAAAGGACA
Source organism: Bombina bombina (assembly GCF_027579735.1). NCBI lineage: Eukaryota > Metazoa > Chordata > Amphibia > Anura > Bombinatoridae > Bombina > Bombina bombina. The sequence continues at coordinate 200,070,288 of NC_069503.1, read as the reverse complement.
ATAAAGTTAAAAAAAATTCTTTCATCTGCAATGTTAAACAACTTTCCAGGTTACTTCTTTTATCAAATTTGCTTCATTCTCTTGGTATCCTTTGTCGAAGAGCATATTTTAGATAGGCTCAGGAGCAGCAATGCATTATTGTGAGTTAGCTGATGATTGGCAGCTGCATGTATATGACTCTTGTCAATGGCTCACTTGATATGTTCAGCTAGCACCCAGTAGTGCACTGGTTCTCCTTCAACAAAGGATACCAAAAGAATTAAGCACATTTTTACAATGTAAGTAAATTGATAAGTTGTTTAAAATTATATTTTCTGTCTTTATCATGAAAGAAGAGTTTTGGGTGTCTTGTTCCTTTAAAATCTTAAATACTTTTAAACATGTCTTTTGTATCCATATCTTTGGCAATGCAAAGCTTAGCTTAGTTACTAATAGATATATTATATATAATATGCAGAGTATTTTAATGTTCGTTTAAAGATTAATTGTAAAAATATATAAATCTAGACAATGCGGGGGGGGGGGGCGCATCAGGTTTTTGTGCCTACAGGCACCTGAGATGTAAATCCGGCCCTGACCCCAGGACTAAATGCAAAGCCTTCTTTCACCTCCATTTATACTAGATATATACTAAACCAGACCATTTTTACCAGACCAGATCCATATTCCCCTGTGCTGCTCACAGGTCAGATATGTGCCACATTAGATCCCAACTCCACACATATAAGATACATAACTCCCTGAAGCACATAAGACAGGGTATGTGCCACATCAGTACTGCAGCTCAGCTGTTCAGTCCATTCACAACTTTATTATTCTAGGTAAATTCCATATTACTTAGAGCTCATGACCAGATGAGTGTGTGTAGATGCATACACACCTATAAATGTCTACACTCACACTACACTTGGTCCCTGCAAACTAGGCATTTGTTGAACACAGGGTTTATTGAAACTTGAGTTACTACATTAGAATGTGACTGGACACTTCTGTTCCACCCCCTGCTCATTCCTTTGCATATTAGACTATATATATCAGGCACTCAGCATAACTTTTTTTGTGTTGTCTTCAGATTTTAATATTCAATCAGGACTGATTTCTTACTGGTTGTAATGTACCTGATACTAACATATCGCCCTTTTCTTTAGCAGGCTTCTTATTTTTTGTCTTCAATCAATACCCGAGGTTTATACACACACTTATTTACATACACACACACACAATTATTTACATACACACTTATTTACATACACACACATATAAACACACACACTTATTTATACACACACTTATTTAAATAAACACGCATACACACACACACTTATTTACATATACACACACCTATTTACATACATACACATACCTACAAACACATGCACACTTATTTACATAGACACACATAAACACGCACACTTATTTATACACACACTTATTTACATACACACGCATACACACACACGCTAATTTACATGCACACACACTAATTTACATACACACACACACTTATTTACATATACACACACCTATTTACATACATACACATACATACAAACACACGCACACTTATTTACATACACACACATATAAACACACACTTATTTATACACACTTATTTAACCTCTTAAGGACATATGACAGAATTTTTCCGTCATAAAACAATTGAGCAAACTGAAAGCTGTGTCCTTAAAGGGTTAAATACACACGCATACACACACACACACACTAATTTAAATGCACACACTTATTTACATACACACACATCAATTTACATACACACACACACACACTAATTTACATACACACACACATACATACGCACACACACACTTATTTAAATACACACGCATACACACACACACACACTAATTTACATGCACACACTTATTTACATACACACACACTAATTTACATACACACACACACATACATACACACACTTATTTAAATACACACGCATACACACACTAATTTACATGCACACACTTATTTACATACACACACACTAATTTACATACACACACACACACACATACATACGCACACACACACTTATTTAAGTACACATACATACACACACACACTTATTTACGTACACATACATACACACACTTATTTACAAATACATACACACTCATACACACTTATTTACATACTCACACACACAGTTATTTTTACACACACATTTACACACAGTCATTTACATACACACTGTCACTTTCCGGTGTATAAGCACTCAGGAGACAGACCCTCGGGTAGTGGTAGGGAACTGGAGAAACCGACCCCTGACCCAGGGAAGAGTATCCTGGACGTGGATAGTTGAGATTCTGTGATTCATGGTTGCAGGATTTATGAAGTGGAAAACATATGTATGCAATATATTCTGATTTCAAAGGAAACAGATAATAGATACTGTGACTCATAGTTGCTAGGAGTTGCTGCAGGATTCATGAAGTGTAAAACATAACAATGCAAGATATTGGAGAATAGCAAATGTAATACCTCTTCATAAAAAGGGCAGTAGAGAAGAATCTGGCAACTACAGGCCAGTTAGTTTAACTTCAGTAGTAGGGAAATTAATGGAAAGCCTCTTAAAGGAAAGAATTATGACTTACATAAAGACAAACAATTTAGAGGACCAAAATCAGCATGGTTTTACTTCAGGGAGATCATGTCAGACTAATCTAATTGACTTCTTTGATTATGTAACAAAAGTATTAGACAAGGGAGGAGCAGTTGATGTAGCATATCTAGATTTCAGCGAAGCATTTGACACCGTCCCACACAATAAACTTATTCACAAACTATATCTCCTTGGTCTAGATTCAAAAATTGTGAACTGGGTGGAATGCTGGCTTAAGGACAGAAAACAAAGTGTCTTAGTAAATGGAGTTCATTCAGCAGAGGGGGCTGTTACTAGTGGTGTTCCTCAGGGGTCAGTTCTGGGGCCTGTTTTGTTTAACATATTTATTTGCGATATCAGCAAAGGGCTACAGGGGAAAGTATGTCTCTTTGCAGATGATACAAAAATTTGCAACAGAGTGGATGTTCCAGGGGGGGTAGACAAAATGAGAAGTGATATACAACAATTGGAGGATTGGACAAACGACTGGGATCTAAAGTTTAACACAGCAAAGTGTAAAATAATGCATTTAGGGAAGAAAAATCCAAATGTTAATTACAGACTCAAAGACACTTTACTGACTGTTACAGACGAGGAACAGGACTTGGGAATTATTATTTCAGATGATTTAAAACTTAGTAAACAATGTAGTAAGGCAGCGAGTAAGGCTAGCAAAATTCTTGGATGTATTGGTAGAGGTATTTGCAGCAGAAATAGTAAGGTTCTTATGCCACTTTATAGATCATTAGTTAGGCCTCATCTTGAGTATTGTGTGCAGTTCTGGAGGCCATATCTTCAGAAGGATATTAACAAACTTGAATCTGTGCAAAGGAGGGCTACCAAAATGGTACATGGTCTAAAAAATAAAACTTACCAGGATAGGCTCAATGACCTAAATATGTATAGCTTAGAGGAGAGAAGGGAAAGAGGTGATATGATAGCAACTTTCAAGTACATTAAATGGTTCAGTAAAACTGAGGCTGTGGGTATTTTACATAAAATGGAAAATTCAAGAACAAGGGGTCATGAGCTCAAGCTAAAGGGTAGTAGATTCAGGAGTAATTTGAGGAAGCACTTCTTTACAGAAAGAGTGATTGATTTATGGAATAAACTTCCTCAAGAGGTAGTAGCAACAAACACTGTGGGGGACTTTAAAAATGCATGGGACAAGCATAGGGCTATCCTACGAACTAGATAAGTTTATACTGTTAGGTAAGGTGGGGCAGACTTGCTGGGCCTATGGCTCTTATCTGCCGTCAATATCTATGTTTCTATATCCAGGCTTCAAAGGGAACAGTTAATAGATACTGTGATTTGTAGTTTCTATGAGTTATTGCAGAGCTCACAGTACACAATATTTGTTGGAGCTGTATGCCAAACTAATAAGCAGAGCAGCACAGGTGACATGCAAGTTAAAGCATTAAAGCGATAGTCTAGTCAAATTAAACTTTCATTATTCAGATAGAGCATGCAATTTTTTAGCAAATTTCTAATTTATTCCTATTATCTTTTTTTTTGTTCTCTTGGTATCTTTATTTGAAAAAGCAAGAATGTAATCTTAGGAGCCGGACCATTTTTGGTTCAGCACCAAACATCAAGAGCTACTCAGGTGCTGAACCAAAAATGGGCCGGCTCCTAAGCTTACATTCTTGCTTTTTCGGAATCATAAAAGTTTAATTTTGACTAGACTTTACTATTTAAATACTGTTGTAGCAAATATTGGAGAACCACATTAAACCAGTTTGTTTTTACCTTTATTAGGTACACCTTGCTAGTACCCGGTTGGACCCACTTTTGCCTTCAGAACTGCCTTAATTCTTCGTGGCATAGATTCAACAAGGTGTTGGAAACATTCCTCAGACATTTTGGTCCATATTGACATGATAGCATCACGCAGTTGCTGCAGATTTGTCGGCTGCACATCCATGATGTGAATCTCCCGTTCCACCACATTCCAATGGTGCTCTATTGGATTGAGATCTGGTGACTGTGGAGGCCATTGGAGTACAGGGAACTCATTGTCATGTTCAAGAAACCAGTGTGAGATGATTTGAGCTTTGTGACATGGTGCATTATCCTGCTGGAAGTAGCCATCAGAATATGGGTACACTGAAGTCATAAAGGGGTTGACATGGTCAGCAACAATACTCAGGTAGGCTGTGGTGTTTAAACGATGCTCAATTGGTACTACAATTGGTGTGCCTAGAAAATATCCCCCACACCATTACACCACCACCACCACCAACCTGAACCATTAATACAAGGCAGGATGGATCCATGCTTTGTTTATGCAAAATTATGACCCTACCATTATCTGAATGTCGCAGCTGAAATCGAGACTTATCAGACCAGGCAACATTTTTCTACTCTTCTATTGTCCAATTTTGGTGAGCCTGTGCGAATTGTAGCCTCAGTTTTCTGTTCTTAGCTGACAGGATTGGCACCCGGTGTAGTTTTCTGCTGCTGTAGTCCATCTGCTTCAAGGTTTGATGTGTTGTGCGTTCAGAGATGGTATTCTGCATACCTTGGTTGTAACGAGTGGCTATTTGAGTTACTGTTGCCTTTCTATCATCTCAAACCAGTCTGCCCATTCTCCTCTGACATCAACAAGGTATTTTCCTCCACACAAAAAATAGAGTGTGGTGTACACAGATGTATACCACACTCATAGGGGGCGCTTTCTAATAGCTATAGCACCAATACAAAAATAGAATAATCAATCAGAGTAAAAGAAACTATCAGAAAGTCAGAATCAGAAAATATATTGTGAATAATTGCAAATGTAGATAAATGTCCATACAAACAATCTTGAGAAAAGGAGGCAGCTCTCTGTCATAGGACGGTCATCCTGATATATCGTGGTCTAAGGAAAGAAAGGAACAGAGGCGCCAAACATGGCCTAGTAACGTCAAGGCACATAAACACAGAACCGACAGGATAAAATATACTCACAAATGAGGCGCACCCAAATGGTGCTATTGTAGCAGACTGGAACTTAAGCAGTGGCCCAGCTCACTGATTGCCGCCAGCTTAACTTCAGATCCAGAAAATCCTTGATAGGGCCTGTTGGTTAAAGCCTGGAGGGACAAGAAGAAGGCACAAACATAGCCCAGTAGCGTTTGAACCAAGGAGATAGAGGACTATCAAGTTGCACTTACAGGAAGCGAAGCACCACCAGGTGAAATATCGGCAGTACTGGGACCTCTCAGCCGCCCAGTGGACTGTAGAATCCAAAAAGCAGGATAACGAATGTCCCAAATGAGAAAAAATGAACAGGAGAGAAAATATGCCCCCAGCGGGAGCAAAAAATGGATGGTAGCAAGTGTATATTTAAAATACTTTATTAAAAACAAACGACGCGTTTCTCAGCCACCACAGGGCTGTTTCCTCAGGCTATAAAACAATATTAAAACACACTTGCTATATAACAGGGAGAGGGAAGTGGGCTTGGCTCTGATAGGGCAATTAGTTAATGGGTTAAGTACTAGCACCTGTGTATACATATTGATAATTAGTTGATATAGCAACCTCTGTATACACTCTCTGTATATCTCTCACAGGTCACATTCAAAACATTTACAATTGTGTCAACATTAAATACATATATATACAAAACCAGCACAAACTCATATCACAATGTACACAAACAAATGTTTACATACAATTAAAATTGGTTGAATACAAACCTAATGAAATACATAAAAATGTATATATGCTTATAAACTTTAAACATTTTATCAACAATACATGAAAAAAACCCTGTATGATTTTGGCAGCATAATACTGTGTAATCAAAAACATCCACTGTATATGCGAAATCAACTCATAGCGGGATGCTTCTCTTATATGTACCACGCTATCTGTACTGATATAATACATTTGTTAGTGTCAAAACTAATATATGTAGCTGCTAACATCGTGAGCTTATTGTACCTGCATGAATAGTCTTTGTAACATGGGGATCAGGGCTTAAGCAGAACGATTTTTATATATTGATCGTTTTAAGAGAGTACATTGTGTCTAAAAAATACAAAGATATTGATAACTCACTGTTTGTTGGGACGCCATTAGGCCCCACCCTCTTGTGTCACTAGAGAGGTACACATGTGACGTTTCTTTTTTTGTCCAATCACAAAGAGGATTCTGCATGTCAGAATTGGACCAAGCCTCCCAATTGCTCCAATCCCTAAACAGAACAGCAACACAGGGAGGAGCACAAAAGAACTGTGTGTATCATCTAATATTCGCCGATCTAGAAAGCCCTTCTGTGACCCTGGTTACCCCAATAAATCATCTACCTGCACTCACTATGAGAGTATGTAATTCTCTAAAACCAAAGCCCATCAAATTCATGGACCTGCAGCCTCGATCGCCCATGTGAACAGAACCCCCCCATATAGGCAACATCCATCAAAAATAACAAACCTCTTGTCTAAACAAATGAAAGAGTTAACATTACTATAAAAATAATCTTAAATTGCTGGAAATTCGCTATATGACTAAATGTTAATATTCACTGACCGCTAGCAGCGGATTTAGCATATGTCTATAGACACATAAAGATGGAATATTGGTGATTGAATAAGAAATATATAAGTATGTAGATTAGTGGCATGACAGGCGTTAATTCCTATATGAAGTGAGAGGAAGCTGTGAAGTTGCTTTTGTTACCTGTGATGTCGGGGCCCTGTACTCGAATATCCAACATGAACTAGGAATTAGAGCCGTACCGTACGGTCCTACCTTGTACAAGATATTTATATGCCAGTCGAACAAGTGGATTTTATTATTCAATTAATAAGCTTTATTCTCAAGCACAACTACTTCCTTTACCAGAGTAGGTACTACCTTCAGACAAAGGGAACGGCCATGGGCACCAGGTGCGCTCCGAGTTTTGTCAATTTGTTTATGGTCAATTTTGAGCAACAATATATTTATGACTCTCAATTCGCAGTGAACCTGGTGTTCTATGGCCGTTAAAATACTTCCACACAGGTGAAAAGGTTCCAGCAGTAAATGGATCGAGAAAAAGAGGTTTAAAAGTATATCCTTTATGGGGGGCGGAGCCAAGCCGTGCAGGAACATGGCCGCAATTTTGTAAGGCTCCGTGTCAGCTCTTGCTCTTAGCTAAAATAACCAATTCAGAATCTCTTTAACTTTGTGCCAGACACTGTGCGGGCAGCCTAGGCTCTTTTGCCTTTAGATCTATGTTCCTGGAAGGACAACTGAAGACAGGATTTGCCGACACATCGATTCATCTAATACGGGAGGGCAGCGCCATCTTTCCGCACCTACATTCACGGCTGGGCCTGACATACCTAACCGGCATATCCCGCTCTGCAGCCAGACCCTCTACAAGCCACCCGGTGCAGCTGAGACACGACATCTCCCTCAAATAGCGCTAAAGCACCGCCGCGCTCCCTAGGCTGCTGGGCCCTGCTCGCGGTGAAACGCTGAGACCTAAACCTCCCGCAACTACAGGACTTCACTCACCTGCCGGTCTTCACCCGGGACCCCGAACTGAGGTAACCTGTGCTCCATCTGGGACCGGAGCAATTGGTAGCCCCGTGAGTGTGTACTTTGAGGGGGGGAGGAGAGTGGATAGCGGCCGTGTCAACGGGCCTGGTGTGTACTCCGCCTCCATTGCCTACACTTGCCACGTGACCCCAGCAATAGTAAAACACCGTGCAGTGCACAGGGAGCTCTAATAAATACACCAGTGCAGGTTATCCTAATAGATGCGGTAAATAGACAGGCAAACTATAACACCTGCATATACTTTAAGATCACTCTAGCTCCTGCCCTCAAGCCACATAGGGAAATCTAAAGGACAATAACATTTATACCTACACTCCAGCTGTGGGCGAACATACTCATCTAAGCCTTTTTCCCACGTGGCCCCAGACACAACAGTGCCCCAGTGCAGCCCTGCAGAGATCTTGCACCTGTATCTCAGGAACATAAAGATAGAAAAGAGGGAGACACATAAAAGAAAGAAAGAAGAAAATAACAAGAACAAGCTCTTCTTATAACCACAAAAGGAAGTGGGAAAGATAACAGTAAACCCTGCCTGTTCTCCTAAAATCGATTCAGATACATCCCCCAGGCCTCAAAGGGAATCCTCACAGACATTTATGTTTCACACCCACTCTCCATCTAGCTGTCACAGCACAAAATTAAACCCTGCTGCAGTGGTCAGAGTACTGCCTCTTCTACAACCTCGAGGCATCACTGGGATCTATATAATAAATTTGCACCTTATAAATACTCTTCAATCAGTTGTTGCTGCTGGTGTACTACTGTCAATATAATTAGTGCAACTTCCAGATCCCTGCTATCATACGGTCCTGACCAACTTCACCCACCCCTCCATTAATCCTGGAAGAACTTATCTCAGACAACCCCCCTCCCCCTGCCAAAGGGCTTAAACCTAAGATGGCCTCCAAGAAGGGACAGAAACCCGATAAACCAAACAAGCCAACCTCCCAAACCCCCTCGGTGTCCTCCTTCTTTCAAGCCTCAGATGCAAATCCCACACAACCAGATACCTCACCGGATCAGCTACACCCGCCAAGCCTCAATACTAATACTAACGGTCAACAGGACCCTCTGTATACCATCCAGGAAAGGTTAGCTGCGCTTCCCTCCAAATCTGACCTAGACTCCCTCAAATCTTTTATTAAGGAGGAGATGAGGGACCTTAAAAGAGACCTTAACGAAATGGGTGCTCGTATGGACTACCTTGAGGAGGGACAGGAAACCCTGAACAATTTAGTTAGTATGAACACACAACAACTCTCTATTCAGGACTCTAAAACTCAGTCTCTTCAAGATAAAATAGAAGACCTGGATAACCGCGGGCGCAGGAACAACCTGAGGTTCCGCGGTATCCCGGAAGATGTGACTCCCGACCTCCTCAAAAGATACATTATCGATCTAGCTCAACACCTCTCTCCTGGATCACCACCGCTACTATCTGAAGACTTAGACAGGGCACATAGAGCATTACGCCCTCTCCCGAAACCTCCACTTCCCCCACGGGATGTTATTGTCCGCTTTTTAAGATTCTCATCTAAAGAGGTCATATGGCAAGCTGCAAGGTCCCAACAGTCCATAACCTATAGGGGTCACTCTCTCCAGATTTATCAAGACCTTAGCCCCTACACGATACAGAGGCGCAAGGAGGTTAAATTCATCACCAATGCTCTACAAGAAAACAGGATTAAATACAGATGGGGCTTCCCCTTTAGCCTGATCATTAACTACAATGGCTCTCAAATCATATACAAAGACTATAATGACCTTGATCATCTTTCTAATTCTCTCAACATTCACTTTAGCAACCCTACAGAATTGCCCGCCTTGAACCCTCCTTCAGCTGATGAACCAGGGACATCACGTCCAATGGGACAGAGACCGCAATGGCAAAGGGTTCAACCGAAAAGACGGAAAATGGATAACTTACCACCCAAAAGTGGCCTTCCTCCCTCTGGATGAACTAACCTGAAACACTACTCTGGGCTCTGCTTCACCTTTTTCCCTTGATTTCTTCTCATCCAATATACGCCGCATACCCTTCCCCGCTGTTGGTTCTCAAACCCTTCCACACAGGCTGCCCTGTAAGCACATAAATTCCTACTCGGTCCCTGGAGATCCACCTTGCTGCACTAGAGGGCCACCCATCAGTCCTCTCCTGATTGGTAAAGTATAATGATGTTTATGACTTTGGTTCTATACTTGCCTTACAATTTCTAATTATACTGTATATCTATACAGTGGACTGTAAACCCCATTCCACCCAGGGGTGACCTTTACTCCATCCAGGATATGTGGACTACTAGGCACCAATTGTCCCTGGACTTCAAAGTTTACTTACTGTTCCAAAAATATAGGCCCTTATGTCTTATGTTTATTCTTGTTTGTCCCACGATAAACAGTGGGTAGTTTAACACTTCTTAGATAAATATAGTTCACTCTTTCAATGGCCAACTCATGTTTATGTTGTTGTCCCAGAGCAAGGGGGACACCTGCAACATGCCTGTGCAGACTTCCACAGGATTGCGTCCTGGATCTTGCACTGCCCCACTTTGTTCTGGCACATTCACCACTAAAGTTCTATATATATATATAAGATGTAAAGAAGTGTTTAATTTTGCATTTTCTTGTTCACTGTAATACTTTTATTTTGCCTTGTACAACAATGTTTAAAAACTTCCTTTTGATAATGTGGATGGTTTTACCATCATTGCTCAACGGGTGGCTGGAACTCTCTCGTGTCTTCTATTGTTGCCTACCCCCCTTAGGTCTAATATCCTTGGGGCGACCCACATGGTCTCCTCTGGACCTTCCTAAATATCTGCCCTTAGCCCTAAAACGACTTCCCTCTACATATATACACATAGACCACTTTCCTTATGAACGTGGGCCCAATAGGGAAGTCGAGGTGTCCATTTGATTTCCCCTAGCTGATTTCGGGGAGTTTAAGCTATCCTCCATCCTAACTATCTCGCCTATTGGTGACCGAAATATTCTAAGCCCTATTCCATGGTAATTTGTGACCCTAGAATTTGATACCAATTACTCCTCCCAGCCGCCCGTTGTATATCCTCCTCTTTAGGGATATTACATCCTGCTTTAGATCGGAAAGGTAAAATGCATCTGAACACTTACATGAACAAGATATATTAAATCAGGAATGCAATGGTTACCTTGTTAATTCACTTCTGGTTAATAACACTTCGAATGTTTTTTTTTTTTTTTTTTTTTTTTTTTTCTTTTCTTTGGATAAGATTCCTAACACTGTTTGCTCATGCTATAACCTAAGAGTTCTTAAGAGCGACTTACTTCCCCCTGAGTATAGTATACTAAGTTATGAAGTATACATTATTTACTTGTTTTGATGTTTTCTTTTTATTTATTATTTTACAGAATATATTGAAGGTTTTTCTAGGTTTGCATATTTCCCTTTCCCTTTTTAATTTTTCCTGTCCAGTCCCGGGGCTTGCTCTCGACTCTCCAGATATACATAGTGACTCACGACACACTTGACACAATGACATCCCATCAACAAAAACATAAGATTAACTCCTTGAACCAAGTAAAACTCCTATCTCATAACACTAAAGGCCTGAACAGCCCCCAAAAGAGATCATTGGCTCTCAGAGATTACAAGAGGCGGAGAGGCGAGATTCTTTTTATACAGGAGACTCACTTTCGTAGAGGCTTTGAACCTAGGGCTAGCTTCCGGAAATTCGGGACTGCCTTTTTTTCTTCTCACTTATCTAAGCGCAACGGAGTTGGAATCCTGATACATAGAAACTTACCTTTTACTCTGACCTCCACCTATAGAGATAAAGAAGGACGATATATAATTTTAGTAGGATTTTTATTCCACAGACCCATAACACTTGTGAATCTCTATGCCCCTAACACAAACGCTGCCCCATTCTTCCACCAACTCTGTCAAAAGGTCCTGGAGGTAGCCAGGGGTAGTTTGATCCTTGGGGGTGACTTTAACCTGGCACTTCATCCCACCCTTGACTGTTCTACGGGCACTTCCTCCACACCTAATAAGACGTTAAGACAAGTTAACCAATCTCTCTCACAACTAGCGTTACACGACTCCTGGCGACTCCAACACCCCGACGATAGGGAATTCACCTTCTTTTCCAATCCCCACCAACTCTATACACGCATAGATTATCTCTTCATTGATGTTCCCACTCTATCTTACATTACTTCTACCAACATCTCCCCCATAACGTGGTCTGACCATGCCATAATCAGCTGCCAGCTGAGCTGGAACCCCACCGACCCTTCCCAGTCTACATGGCGCTTCGACGAATCCCTCCTTAGAGATCCCCAAGTCATCATACAAATACAAAAGATTCTACTGGACTACTTCCAAAGAAACGACACACCCGAGACCTCTATACACAATACCTGGGAGGCACACAAGTGTGTTCTCCGAGGGGAACTTCTTGCAATTAGATCAGCCAAACATAAACAACAAAATATCTACACTAACGCTCTCTTGGGCGACATAGCCAAACTTCAGACCCTCCACCAGACTTACCCTTCAGATAAATCCCTCTCTGAGAGCCTTACGCACAAAAGAGATCAGCTCAGGTTGCTCCTTGGTTCTGAAGCTAAAAACAAAGCCCTATTTCTTAAGAAAATTTATTACGAGGGAGCGAACAAACAGGGTAGAATGCTGGCTAGACAACTCAAGTCCAGAACGAACAAACACTATATTATGAGAGTTAGAGACCCCAAGGGTAGATTGAGCTCTGCCACCACAGATATTCAACAGGCATTTAGAGACTTTTATGACAACCTATATAATATTAGAAGGGGGCTAACAGACCCCCACCCGGAAGAAATAGCCTCTTACCTTAAAGATATCAATTTACCTAGCTTAACTCCCGAGCAGAGAGATGAACTGGATATGCCCTTCTCAGAGGAGGAACTGCTGTTAGTTGTGTCGTCCCTTCCCAACGGAAAAGCCCCAGGCCCAGACGGGTTTAGTAACTCGTATTACAAACAATTTAAAGAAATCCTCTCTCCTTACCTTCTCAGATACTACAACTCCATTGATGACGGAGAGGGATTCTCGCCGTTATCATTACGGGCACATATCACTGTAATCCCCAAACCCCACAAATCCCCAGAACTAATTACTAACTACCGTCCGATCTCCCTGATCAATACTGACCTGAAAATATACTCAAAGATTATCGCAACCCGCCTAAACCGTGTTCTCCCTGATCTCATTCATAATGACCAGGTGGGCTTTGTCCCTGGCCGGGAGGCCAGGGACAACACTGTTCGCAATACTATGCTCCTATGGTACGCCTCTAACCATAACATTCCTACCGCCTTCATCTCAACGGATGCCGAGAAGGCGTTCGATCGAGTTAATTGGTCTTATCTCAGGGCTTCTCTGGGGGCTTTCGGAATAGGCGATACCACTATGAATCGTATATTCGCACTCTACAACTCGCCTAGCGCCCGAATCTCGGTTAACGGATCCCTCTCCCCCCCAATTGATATTAATAATGGAACGCGACAGGGTTGCCCCCTATCCCCCCTACTGTTTGCCCTTTTTATCGAGACTTTTGCTTCCAGAATGAGAAGTATCCCTGAGGCCCGGGGGATCGTGGTGGGGGGCGACGAATACAAGCTGTCGCTCTTCGCTGACGATATCCTATTTTCCCTCACCCAACCTGAGTCCTCGATACCTCACTTGATATCTGAACTCAAGACTTTCCAGTCTCTCACAGATTTTCTTGTGAATCACTCGAAATCGGAGATCCTTACCCTCTGCCTACCGGAGAGCTCTGTAGCTTCCATTAAACAGACTTGCCCCCTAAAATGGTGCAAGGGCTCGCTCAAATACCTGGGTATTTTTCTTCCCAATGCTTTTGATAAATTGTTCCAAGAGAACTTCATTCCTATCAAGACTGCAATTATGCGCGACCTATCTTCATGGAGCTCAAAGAAGCTCTCATGGTGGGGACGGATCAACACGATCAAGATGAACATCTTCCCCAGACTATTGTACATAATGGGGGCGATCCCGATTCCCTTGCCCCCCAAATACCTTTCCCAGGTGCAGAGCCTATTCAGCGCCTTCATCTGGAAAAAGAAACCACCAAGGATTAACAGAACTTCCATGTCCCTCTTGAGAGAACACGGGGGTCTGAGTGTCCCCAACCTAGATAAATATTGGTCCTCATTACGTATACAAAGGATTCTTGAGTGGAGGGTGGCCGGGAATCAGAGGAGATGGGTCCGTCTAGAGAAACATATCAATCTAAATCCTTCACTGGCCACAATGCTATGGAGTCCCACTAGCCGCGATACCACTAGGCTGCTCTCCTTCCCGATCACCAGAGAGACGGTGGGCGTGTGGGACCGAGCACAACGGCAAAACCCTTGCTTATCCTCTAACCCGAGTCCGTTGACATCCCTCACACATAATTCAGTTTTTTCATTAGGGTCTCTAGGACATTCGCCCCTTTCCCCATGCACTGATGACAATGTACAAATATTTAATGTCACTCACAATGAACGTATACTTAACCAGGAACAGTTAACTGAAAAGGGTTATAGCTGGGCACGAAACTGGTTTTCCTATCGAAGACTACACCATTATATAACTTCTCACCCCTGTATGAGTAACATGGTTCGCCCCCCTACTAATCTAGAGAAGCTGCTCTTGTCGAGTTCCCCTATGAGACACTCCCTATCTACCATATATAAAATTATGATTCAACCGTTACCAGGCATTCTGCCACACTCGATGGAGATGTGGGAGAGGGAACTGGGTAGGATCATCCTTCCGCAAACAGCGACCTCCATATTTTTAAGCACTAAAAAATCCTCCACTTCGGCATCCATCCTAGCATCAAATTACAAAATTCTACACTGCTGGTATTTAACTCCACGAAAAATTCATAAACTATACCCAAACACTAATAATAAATGCTGGAGATGTGGCCACTATGGCAGTGGCATGGGTCATATGTGGTGGTGGTGCTCAAGATTGAATAACTTCTGGTATGAAGTGATAGCGGAGGTCGAGAAGATTTTAAATACCCAGCTACCACCAGACCCCCTTATTTGGTTATTAAATAGACCTTTAAAACTCCCACTTAAGTCCTTCTATCCGCTGTTTAAGATATTTACAAATAGCGCTAAAATATTGATAGCAAGAAACTGGAGGGCTCCAGAGGTTCCCTCTCTAGGAATGTGGAGACTCAAGGTATCTGAACTGATAGAGTTAGAGGAATACGCTGAATATAAGAAAGGGTCCTCTGACAACTTCACAGCCCTTCGGGCTATCTGGGATGATTATCAAAACACTAAACACAATTCATAAAGATGCTCTGGGGGCAACTAGACTTAAGGAACTACACTAATACTCCGCCTGACTGTTGAGCTTCAGTTGAACCTCTTTTCCTCTCACGTGGAGCTTTGGGTCGAGTAGCTTTCCGCCCCGGGACTGGACATCCCTTACGACTACATTTCTCGCTATAATGTGCTCTTTTCCCCTTTTTTTTTTCCCCCCCCCACATATCCAGTTTTTGCCTGTTTATATGCGAAATGTGGAGACTGTGTCGATGCACTGATACTATCGGTGTAACTTCTATACTTTTGAATTCAATGTGATCTTGATGTGTGTTGTTCATGATTTCCATGCTAATAAAAGAATTTGACTAAAAGTATATCCTTTATTAGTATCCGTAAAAAGTATACTGTGTGAGTATCACAGAAACAAACTTTGCAGTGTCACAGCCAGTAAGCTAGTCAGCCCAAAAGCTCTATATCTAACAGACCAACATGTTTTGTACTGGTACAGCACTTCGTCAGGGATAGTGAAGGGTTAACTGTTCACCTGTTAAATGCATATTGGGTCCAATCGAAACTCAGCAACTTTACTCTGTCCAATAAGGAACAGGACTTAAAATTCAAATAGTATGCCATACAATGCTTCATTTGTGTGTTTAGCTTGGACCAAAGCTGCAGCAACAGGTGTTCAATATAAGACTAATCATTAGTTGTACATACATAAAAAATAACAGAAGATATAGAGCTCAATAATGTGAATGAATTCTTAATGTGGATAAGATCAAAAACAGCACAATTAAATATCCTCATGTAATTAAAAGCACCTCACCCCAATCGCCATATGCTGCGCCAAGGCAGCAAACAAGTACAGTCAAACAGTTATATACAAAATATGAATGCCTGACTTCACACCACATTATGTTAAACATCAGCTGAGTAGCTGAAAAATATATAATATATAGTAGTGACGTAATAATGGATACATAACCATCCTTACATAGGTGTACAGAGTATGCTATGAGACATACACTATAAACTGTAAACTGCAAGGTTAAGTTTTTTTTTTGTTTTTTTTTAAAAGGAGATGTGCTGAATATTTTGTTGTGTTTTTTTGGCTTTTGGTTATCCTTATTAGTCTGACCTGTGGAGGGACTAGTCCGTTGTGCATTAAGCGACCTAGGTGCATATATATGCATATATCTTTTAAAGGGGTATTCTCTATATTATTCCGCTTTTTGCATTCTTATTGTTCTGACCTGTAAAGGAGTCTAGTTCCCTATGGACAGAAAAACCAAGTGCTGCTAAGTTATTAGAGTAGAATCCCTAACACATGAATAAGTTTAACCATGTGTTGTTCCTGCATTGAATTCCCTATTGGCAGTGCAGATAATCGTTAATCTCATATCTGCTTAAAGGGACCTGAGACATGTCATATTGTAATCTCATTATAAGACAACTATGTAGTCTAGTGGAAAAAGTGAATTTTGTGTATGTATTCTAGTGTTGTGTGTTCAAACTTATATTTTTTCGTGATAAAGATGAAAGAAAAGAGAACAAAAATGACAAAAGAACAAGTGAATTTGAAATCTTATAATAAAAAGAGTGAAAATATAATTCCAAATAAAATGGAAGTTTAGTGATAAAATTAATAATAATAATGACACCTTTATGTGTCAATACCAGATCTTAACTATGTAGATCCTTAGTGTGTGTGCTACGATTTGAACCCACTGAACTTATAGAAGTCTAAAATAATTATTTAGAGATTGTAATAGTTATTTATCCTATGAATAGTTTTAAGTCTGATTTTTCATTAATACCTATTGGAGCTCCTGTTTGTAACCTGAATATCCAATAGGTTTCACTTTTATTTAGTTTATCATGTCTATTTCCTCCAGTGTTTAGTTTGGGAACATAGTCAATGGCTTTGAATGAAAAATATTTATGTGGTTTTTCGCAATGTGACCTAAAGTGCTTAGCCACCGGAGTCTTAGGCTCCTTATCTGATAGAGATAAGAGATGCTCCCTTATTCGATCTTTGAGCATTCGAGAGGTACGACCTGTGTATTGTTTCTTACATAATTTACAGGTAATTAAATATACCACAAAGATCGAATTGCATGTCAAATTATGTTTTAATTTAAATGTTTCACCAGTGTGATGAGATACAAACGAAGAATCAACTTCAGCGTATTCACATGATTTACATGGAGTGGTGCCACATTTAAAAAAACCTAATTTTGGTTCTAGCCAGGTTCTCTGAACTTTGTTGATTTTTTTGTCAAAGTGCCTTTTTAGATTATTACCAATATTCCTTGCCTTCCTAGATACAAATTTTATGTTGTTTAAAATGTTACTATCAAGAAGTTTGTCTTTTTCTAATATGGCTAAATTTTTCTTTATTACTGCACAAATTTGTTGGTATTGACTACTATATTTGGTTGAAAAGACTACACTTGAACCTGAGTAATCATTTTTTTGTGGTATCTTATCTGTTAATAATTCATGTCTGTCCATGGATAGGACTTCATTTGATATGTTCACCAATATATTCTTTTTATAACCTCTGGCTGATAATCTTTGCGTGAGGTCTTCAGCCTGTTGTTTGTACTGTGTTATATTGGTACAATTCCTACGAAGGCGCATATATTGTCCCTTAGGGATTCCTCTTTTTAGATGTTCAGGGTGATGTGAATTCGCCCTAAGAATTGTGTTCCCTGCTATGGGCTTTCGATAAGTTTCGGTCTCTATTTTATTATCGTGGATTTTCAACAGAACATCCAGAAAAGCTAGTTGAGTCTTAGAACTACTATGTGTGAATTTTAAATTCATGTTGTTGTCATTTATGTATTTCAGAAAGTTTTGTAACTGTATGTCTGTACCTCTCCAGATGACCAACAGGTCATCTATATACCTAAAATATGCTTTTATACACGATTTAAAGGGGTTTGTATCAGTATAAATTTTAATTATTTCAAAAAAGCTTAAGTATAAGTTTGCATACGAGGGGGCAAATTTGGCCCCCATCGCAGTGCCACATTTTTGCAAGTAATATTGTCCCAAAAACAAAAAATAATTATGGGTTAAAAGAAAACCCACTGTATCTATGAGAAATTCAATATAATCCAGATCATAGTTGGTGTGTCTTCTCAGCATGTGGTGAAGTGCATAACACCCTTGGTTGTGGGGGATGCAAGAATACAGAGAAGAGACATCAATAGAGACAAGAATGCAATTGTCATCCAGTACAATCTGGTCAAGCATGTTCAGGAGATGTTTGGTGTCCCTTACATGACCTGGTGTGGAACTAACAATAGACTGTAAATGTTCATCTATGAAGGCTCCCAACTTTTCCCCTAGTGTGCCAATACCAGAAATGATAGGCCGACCAGGGGGAAAGTTGGGATCCTTGTGGATTTTAGGTATGTGTTTGAAAACTGAAACCTGTGGATATGTTACTTTAAGTTTGTCTGCTGTCATTTTCGTTATAAAGCCTCTATATACAGATTGGTTCAGAAATTTGTCAAGATCTTGTTGAAACTTTATAGTGGGGTTAAAACTAAGCCTAATATAAGTATCCACATCATCAAGTTGTCTTATGGCTTCCTTGATGTAGCAATCTCTGTTTTGAACTACAACTGAGCCTCCTTTGTCTGAGCTGGTGATCACTAAATTATCATTATTTCGTAGTTTATTCAAAGCCATTCTTTCTAGTTTACTTAAATTGTCACCCTTGATTTTCTTTCTTTGCTTGTTCTTATGTGTATTTTGATGTAGCTCAATTAGTTCTGTTTCTACTATAGTGTGAAATGCTTCTATTAGGTCACCTCTCATTTGAATAGGATAAAACTTTCCATTTTTTGTTTTAACTTTAACAGATGGTATGATGTGTGCACTAGTGTCATATCTAGAGCTTTCGCTGTTAAGGCTCAATAGATCAATAAGACTACACTGTTCTTCAAAATTAGAAATACTATTTAGATTAGTCAAATGTATTTCAGGATCTATGGTGTCATTAGTATCACATTCTGGCTCATTTTGTGTGCCTGTATTGAAATGCCTCTTTAAAGTAAGATTTCGTATAAATTTGTTTACATCTATTAGAGTTTCAAATAATGAAAAATCAGTAGTTGGTGCAAATGATAGACCCTTTGATAGAACTTTTGTTTCTACATTTGATAAATTGACATCTGAAAGGTTAATCACATTAATTTCCTTATTTCTATTAGGACCACATTGTGATCTCTCATCTGTGATAAAGTCCTTATTTGTGTTCGTTAGTTTTTTCGTGTTGTGCCTCCTCTTCTTCTGCTGGGGTACCTCACTGGCAGTCCTCTTTCTTCTTCCTCGTTTTTTGACTGCCTTTTCTGGCTTACTTCTTTCATTTTGTTTGATGTATTAGTAGCCGTTATTTCAGGAACTGCAATGGGACTGCTACCATCTTTTGGGCGAACACTGTTATCAGATGAAATTTCTGCCCTGGGTGTTGATGCTCTTGGACTTTCCACAGATGAGGTTTCAAAGCTGGAAAAAGTGACTTTTTTATTTGTTTGCCCTCTGTTGTTACTGGTGTTATGACCTCTCCTGTCTTTAGATCTGTTAGAGTTCTTCTGTATGGTAGTCCAATTGTAGACCACATCAAGGTCATAATCTTTGCAGTCACGATGGTATTTTTTAGCTTTGCGGTCTGATAGTTCCTCATTAAGTTTCTTCAAGGTCTCAGTTAGTTGATTATTGTAGCTTTCATATTTTGGATCAGAGGCAAAGGCTGAGATGCTGTTTTTGACTATTTTTAACTCTTCCAGGACCTCGCCATGATCTTCTTTTTTGCTGTTAAGCAGTTGTTTCATCAAAATTAGGGAGCATTGGGTTAAGGTATTATTCCATTCCGTCATGAAGCCTTTTTTCTGTGTTGCATAGGCTGGATATTTTTTCATCCTTAGCCCTCTTGGGATTTTGTTCTCCTCAATATAGATTTGTAGAAATTCAATCTCCCACCACAGTTTTAATTCTTTTATTTCCAATTGCTCCCTCTTTGAAAACAGACTTGCCAGGTCCAATTCATTAAGATCAGTAATGGGCTGACTCCTGATTAGAGATTGTAGTTTTGCTTTTCTGGCTGTGACATTCTCGATATCCATTATTATAGTTCAAACAGGCAGACAGTAAAAATATAAAAGAAAAAACACTGAACTATTTCCCAAAATGAATACACTGTATTTGATTGGACTTCCATTATTAAAATTACCACTATATATCGAAAAAGTGGGATTTTACTTTACTGTCTGACAAATAAAGGGGCTGTGAAAAAATAGGGGTTACAGGATCTATTGGAACTTTGCATATATTTGTATACACAATTACTACACCTGACTTACCTCTGAATGAATACAGCTCCCCTGTTTCAGCAAATTCAAACACATCACTTATTCCCTTAAGCCTGTGTCTGACACAGATACAGTGTATTCATTTTGGGAAATAGTTCAGTGTTTTTTCTTTTATATTTCTATGGCCGTTATATAGACGACCTTCTCTTTGTGTACAAGGGGTCCGAGGACGAAATTCATAGGTTCATTGACCATCTTAATAACAACAATTTCGGTATCTCTTTTACCCACAATATAAAACGAGAGGAAATTGAATTTCTTGATCTCGTGTTGAGTAAGACCACTGATGGTAAAATGGGATCAAAGACTTTCTTTAAAACTGTCGATTGCAACAGCTTCCTCCATTTCGAGAGCAACCACTATAAGAGCTGGAAGTTGAATGTCCCATACGGATAATTTAGAAGAATCAGGAGAAATTGCTCAAAAATAGAGGATTATGATGTACAGGCTAAAGTAATCGGAGATAGATTCCTCGAAAAGGGCTACCCACTAGATTTAATTAATCACGAAATCAACAGAGTTAGAAATGAGGATAGATCTAGTTACTTTAAGATTAATAATAAAAACCATAAAGAATGATCCCATTCTCAGGAAAATTATAGGGAACAAACCAAAAGTGGTATATAGAAGAGCACCAACACTCAAAACTGCTCTAGCACCTAGTAAGATTGTAAGAAACAAATACTCTGTTAACAATATTGCATGCCCTAATGCTTTGGGTATTAGGATCCCTAAAAATATGGTCTCCAAATGTTGTAGAAAACGCTGTGGTATGTGCAGCTTTATTTCCCACAGGGCTTCTACCTTTACATCCTCCAGTACGGGAGACATTTTCAACATCAAAGGTTACATGACATGCAAAACTTTTTTTGTCATTTATCTTTTGAATTGTAAATGTGGGGCCCAGTATGTAGGCCGCACCTGTAGGAAGATCAAAAAAAGATGTGGTGAGCATTCTTATAACATCAAAAAGAACGCCAAATCCCATAGTGTTTCTAGACACTGTCTGATTCACCATAAAAAACAGAAGAATCCAATAAAAATAACACCCATAGAAGCGATCTCCAAATCCTGTACTAATGCCTTTATGACTCTCAGAAAGAGAGAGACATATTGGATTAAAAGACTAAGGACCCTTCAGCCAGACGGGCTTAATGAAAATTTGGATATGGCGGCGTTTTGATAATTTTCACTAGCCGAATATATTATGTGAGGATCAGTATAGAGTTATACATTGATTATGTGGACCAATTAGGGTTTTTAGAATATTAACCCAATATATGTTTTAATACTGGGTATGTATTTTAAAATAACACTTAGTCATTTTCCAACCTACACAGTGGTAGGTAAACATCTTAATAAGTCACTCACCTACTATTATAAAGCTTTTGCTAACATTTAAATTGAAATAGGATTTTAAACACTTGTTCAAATACTGCATCACACTTACACAGTGGTTGTTCAACACCACAGTACAGGTGGCCCTCGGTTTACAACGGTTCAATTTGCACCGTTTCAGAATAACAACCTTTTTTTCCAGTCATGTGACTGCTATTGAAAAGCATTGAGAAGCAGTGCATTTATTAAAATAGCCAGTAGGTGGAGCTGTCCGCTTGTGTTGCAGCAAAGCCAAGCAAGCTGAAATTAATTAGTTTAACCAAACCTGAGCTATCGAGCAGATTTCAAAGGAACAAGATCTTCCTGTCTATAAATCAGTCAAGATTGGAATGCTTAGAAAGAACTGTTTGCAGAAAAATGCAAGTGAAGTCTGTGTTGTGTGATTATTTTATTAGGTTTATAATGCTTTTTATCAAATATTTTTGTTCTTTTAACTTAGTTTAATTATATATTCTGTGTTGTGTGATTATTTTATTAGGTCTATAATGCTGTTTAGCATTTAAAGTCTTTATTTCAAAGCTTTAAAAATAATGTATTAGCTGTTAATTATGGCAATTTTGAGAGGGGCCTGGAACCTAACTCCCTCATTTCCCATAGACTTACATTATAAACTGGGTTCCAATTTACAAAGGTTTCGATTTACAACCATTCCTTCTGGAACCTAACCCTGGCGTAAACTGAGGGCTACCTGTATACACTAATTTGCAATTTACAAATTAGGTAAACATCTTAATAAGTCACTCATCGACTACTATAGAGCTCTTGCTAACATCTAAATCAAAATGGGATTTTAAACATTTGCCCAAATACTGCATCACATTTACACAGTGGTTGTTTAACACTACAGTATACACTAATTTGTCTTCTTTATCACTATCACCATTATCACTATTATTATCAAAATTATCACAGAGTCTTGATACTATATACCTGGGGGTAGTCCATAAACATACATATTAATTTTACATATATATGGGTTCACTAATAGATAGTTCATACTATACACATATTACATAGTTCTCCTCTTTTTTAAATAAGATTATATATGTGTTCACTAATAGACAGTCCACACACTTTTGCCTAATATATGGATACATCTATACATCTATACATTATTTTTAGTGCACACATCACATAGATTATTCCCTTGGAGGTCCCACATTTAGGGGATCTGTACATTCATACTTTTCTATATTCATTTTTTCACATTCTCTTAGGGATTATATAATATATCACTATTTTATAATAGGTTCTGAACTAGTCACTTATGTCCTGTCTTTATTAACACAATATGCTCTATATTTCTACTTTACTGAACAAAAGCAACTTCACAGCTTTCTCTCACTTCATATAGGAATTAACGCCTGTCATGCCACTAATCTACATACTTATATATTTCTTATTCAATCACCAATATTCCATCTTTATGTGTCTATAGACATATGCTAAATCCGCTGCTAGCGGTCAGTGAATATTAACATTTAGTCATATAGCGAATTTCCAGCAATTTAAGATTATTTTTATAGTCATGTTAACTCTTTCATTAGTTTAGACAAGAGGTTTGTTATTTTTGATGGATGTTGCCTATATGGGGGGGCTCTGTTCACATGGGCGATCGAGGCTGGAGGTCCATGAATTTGATGGGCTTTGGTTTTAGAGAATTACATACTCTCATAGTGAGTGCAGGTAGATGATTTATTGGGGTAACCAGGGTCACAGAAGGGCTTTCTAGATCGGCGAATATTAGATGATACACATGGTTCTTTTGTGCTCCTCCCTGTGTTGCCGTTCTGTTTAGGGATTGGAGCAATTGGGAGGCTTGGTCCAATTCTGACATGCAGAATCCTCTTTGTGATTGGACAAAAAAAGAAACGTCACATGTGTACCTCTCTAGTGACGCAAGAGGGTGGGGCCTAATGGCGTCCCAACAAATAGTGAGTTATCAATGTCTTTGTATTTTTTAGACACAATGTACTCTCTCAAAACGATCAATATATAAAAATCATTCTGCTTAAGCCCTGATCCCCATGTTACACAGACTATTCATGCAGGTACAATAAGCTCACGATGTTAGCAGCTACATGTATTAGTTTTGACACTAATGTATTATATCAGTACAGATAGCGTGGTACATATAAGAGAAACATCCCGCTATGAGTTGATTTCGCATACACAGTGGATGTTTTTGGTTACACAGTATTATGCTGCCAAAATCATACAGGGGTTTTTTCATGTATTGTTGATAAAATGTTTAAAGTTTATAAGCATATATACATTTTTATGTATTTCATTAGGTTTGTATTCAACCAATTTTAATTGTATGTAAAAATTTGTTTGTGTACATTGTGCTATGAGTTTGTGCTGGTTTTGTATATATATGTATTTAATGTTGACACAATTGTAAATGTTTTGAATGTGACCTGTGAGAGATTTGTATACAGAGGTTGCTATATCAACTAATTATCAATATGTATACACAGGTGCTAGTACTTAACCCATTAACTAATTGCCCTATCAGAGCCAAGCCCACTTCCCTCTCCCTGTTATATAGCAAGTGTGTTTTAATATTGTTTTATAGCCTGAGGAAACAGCCCTGTGGTGGCTGAGAAACGCATTGCTTGTTTTTAATAAAGTATTTTAAATATACACTTGCTACCATCCATTTTTTGCTCCCGCTGGGGGCATATTTTCTCTCCTGTTCATTTTTTCTCATTTGGGACATTCATTATCCTGCTTTTTGGATTCTACAGTCCACTGGGCGGCTGAGAGGTCCCAGTACTGCTGATATTGCACCTGGTGGTGCTTCGCTTCCTGTAAGTGCCACTTGATAGTCCTCTATCTCCTTGGTTCAAACGCTACTGGGCTATGTTTGTGCCTTCTTCTTGTCCCTCCAGGCTTTAACCAACAGGCCCTATCAAGGATTTTCTGGATCTGAAGTT
Organism: Bombina bombina; assembly: GCF_027579735.1. Lineage (NCBI taxonomy): Eukaryota > Metazoa > Chordata > Amphibia > Anura > Bombinatoridae > Bombina > Bombina bombina. The sequence goes on along the minus strand of NC_069503.1, from coordinate 200,045,092 downwards.
AAGCTGGCGGCGATCAGTGAGCTGGGCCACTGCTTAAGTTCCAGTCTGCTACAATAGCACCATTTGGGTGCGCCTCATTTGTGAGTATATTTTATCCTGTCGGTTCTGTGATTATGTGCCTTGACGTTACTAGGCCATGTTTGGCGCCTCTGTTCCTTTCTTTCCTATTTTCCTCCACACAACTGCCGCTCACTGGATATTTTCTCTTTTTCGGACCATTCTCTGTAAACCCTAGAGATGGTTGTGCGTGAAAATCCCAGTAGATCAGCAGTTTTTGGCACCAACAACCATGCCACGTTCAAAGTCATTTAAATCCACTTTCTTCCCCATTCTGATGCTCAGTTTGAACTTCAGCAAGTTGTCTTCACTACGTCAAGATGACTAAATGCATTGAGTTGTTGCCATGGGATTGGCTCATTAGCAATTTGTGTTACCTAATAAAGTGGCCAGTGAGTGTATATATTTGAGCAATGACAACTTATAGCAGTGATTAGTTGTAAAGTTCAGAGTATGATTGAGATGTAGCAATCAGAACAAAATACCAACTTGTAATTTAGATTGAGTTTGGAGTTTGCAAAATAGCAGTGTCCAGGAAACAATGCAGGGAATATATGGTTACTTGCAGTTTATAAGAATTCAGACTTTAGCAGACAGGTAATGCTGTAACTTGAATATATCTAGTCCATGCTGGGAACAAACACAGGGATCTGTAAATCTGGAAAAAAAAACTTTAAAACTAGTGAATAATTCATTAGGCAGGTAAGTTCCAGCAGTAGAATGAATGCAGAGTACGCTCCAAACAGCATGACTGACAGAAGCAGGGAAGCCAGTGTTAAAGGAACAGTGATAGCAAGTAGGCATATGTTACACATACAGTTATTTACATACACACACACACACAAGTTACATGCACACTTATTTACATATAAACATAATATACACATTTCTATACATATATATATATATATACACACATTTATAAACACACATACATACACAGTCATTTACATACACACAAACACATACATATACACATTTATAAACATTACATACATACACACTTATTTACACACACATGTTTATAAACACACATACATACACACTCATTTACATACACACAAACACATACATATACACATTTATAAACACACACACATAAATACACACTTATTTTCACACACACACTTATTTACTTACATACATACACACTCATTTACACACACACACACACACACACACACACACACACACACACACACACACATATACACATTTATAAACACACATACATACACACTCATTAACATACACATACATATACAAAAACATATTTATACACAATTATAAACACACATACGTACACTCATTTTCGCACACACTTATTTACATACACACACACACATACATGCACACACGCTCATTTACATACACACACATTCATATACACATTTATATACACACATACAGTACATGCACACATACACATTTATTCACGTACATACATACACACACATATTTAAAGACACATACATACTCACTCATTTACACACACACACACACACATACATATATACATTTATACATACACATACATACTCACTCATTTACACACACACACACACACATACATATATACATTTATACATACACATACATACTCACTCATTTACACACACACACACACATACATATATACATTTATACATACACATACATACACACTCATTTACACACACACATACATATATACATTTATACATACACATACATACACACTCATTTACACACACACACACACATACATATATACATTTATACATACACATACATACACACTCATTTACACACACACACACATACATATATACATTTATACATACACATACATACACACTCATTTACACACACACACACACATACATATATACATTTATACATACACATACATACACACTCATTTACACACACACACACATACATATATACATTTATACATACACATACATACACACTCATTTACACACACACACACATACATATATACATTTATACATACACATACATACACACACACACACACTTATTTACATATACACACATATTTAAAATCACATACTGTACATTCTCATACCCGCCACAATGTACTCTAGTGCTGGGGACACATGGACGTTAGGAACAGGGTCATGGCTGAGTCACAATGCTTTATTCCTACCATACCCTCAAGTCAGCAAATCTTTCATTTGTATTCTCTTGGCGCAGTCAAGGCTACGTGGAACAACAGACTGTGTTTCATCACAAACGTACTTGTACTTCCAGTGTGACTACACACATGTGCCTACCAGATTTCCTCTGAAAAGGTAGTAAAAAGGTTATTTCCACCGGAGGCTGTTATGAATTGCTAGACCAGGGCACGACAGAACCACTATTTGGAAAGTGAATACATATGTTTGTGTCCAGCAGATGGCGCTCCGGAACATTGTGTTGCTTCTCTTTGCATGGATCATATAAGTATACCCATTGTGACAGTGTATGTGTACAATCCACATGGTTTTTTTTTAATATACTGTATATTGTGCATAAATAATACATGTTTGTGCCTTTTTAGAAACCTTGTATACTGTGTGCAGGTGTTTATACAATACCTTTATTTTGTGCACAGATACATAATAGGCTAGATTACAAGTGGAGCACTAAATTATCACGATAATTAACCAGCCATTACAAGTGGCTGGTTATTGCTACCTCGAGCTTGCGGTAGCAATTAGCGCTTATAAAAATCACCAATTTTGCTTTGTTCTCTTGGTATTCTTAGTTGAAAGCTTAACCTAGGAGGTTCATATGCTAATTTCTTAGACCTTGAAGCCCACCTCTTTCAGATTGCATTTTAACAGTTTTTCACCACTAGAGGGTGTTAGTTCACATATTTTATATAGATAACACTGTGCTCGTGCACGTGAAGTAATCTGGGAGCAGGCACTGATTGGCTAGACTGCAAGTCTGTCAAAAGAACTGAAAAAAGGGGCAGTTTGCAGAGGCTTAGATACAAGATAATCACAGAGGTTAAAAGTATATTATTATAACTGTGTTGGTTATGCAGAACTGGGAAATGGGTAATAAAGGGATTATCTATCTTTTAAAACAATAAAAATTCTGGTGTAGACTGTCCCTTTAATATGGATATATAGTTAGAGGAATAATAAGATTTTGTCAGATTTTGGAATGTCAAGCTCAAACATAATAACGGATATTCCATCCTAATAAGGAAACTTATAGCGCTGTATGTATATCCCTTTGTTTGTTACTCATGTCTTAAGCAATTTTGTCTCAATAAAAATAATTAAAAAAAAGTTTTAAAAAAAAGCGGCATCTTTAATTTTGGGGTAAATTTGGCGGGAGTCGAGTGTTAGAAAAAAAACGTCACTGGAAAGTGCCTTTACATTGCGGTCAATGGGAACTGTGTTTTCCCAGTAAATATATATGTACTGTATATGTTTATATACATATATATTTATATGGAGCCTATGGAAGCGCGCTCTCATGAGCGCAATGCTTCCCAGCAATGCGAAAACGAGCTTGTGTTTGCACTGCTGACAACTTGTAAAACCAGTGCACATTAGCGTGTCAATATTTGGCGCTCCAATTGTGATCTGGCCCTAAATGTGTGAGCTCAGCCAGCGTTAGTGTTTGTATATTAATATCAGTCTTTCTGCGTGTAGCGATTGCATATGTGCTTATTTGGTGCCACTGTAAGGGAATGATGCGTACATCTTATGCCACTGTATACAATTTGTGCTGTGTGCACAAAGTAACTGCTTTCTAACTGTTGGATGCTTTTGTGATGTAGTAGTCTGTACCAGTAAGTTGAATTAGAGAATAGAGATTGACCTGCAGGCCTCATTATGCACCCCCCCTCCTAATACCCACACCTCCCCACCCTCCGAGCAGTGAGCACTCTTGCCTTGTCAGGTTTTTTTTTATCAACTCTGATGCGGGACTGAAGGCTGTCTCAGGGGGACAGACATCTGAATTCAGGACTGTCCCGTGCAAATCAGGACAGTTGGGAGGTAAAGAAAGGCCTATTTGTTTTGTATAGATACATGCTTGTCCCCGGCTCCCTAGAGACATTCCCTGACATTCCGTATATCTTCCAGTTGCTTTTAGATTTTCTCCCCCTTTGTACTAGAGCAGGGGTGCTGCTGGTAGATTGCAGCCGGCTCTTTAATTGGTCCCTGCATAAGGGGAGTGCAAAGTTCTCTGTAGTGTGCGTGGCAGCGCGGGTTGTTCTGGGTAGGTCCACGCACTGTTAAAGACAGGCCGCGCATAACAGGACAGTGAGGGAGTTGGAGCGCATAGAGCGCTGAATGTCACGCAGTGCAGGATGTTTTTTGCTGCTGCAATGATCATCATGATGTTTCCTACTGAGGAGACAGTCTGTGAACATAGGTCAGTGTCTGGGGTCGCACCACATCACACAGATATGCTGCCTATTGTTTATTAAGATTTCTTTACAAGTCAGATATATATATACTTTATATGTATTTATATTTTTAAGGTAGAAAAGGAAAATAAAAGTGCCAGAGAGGGCTGTTTTGCCTAGTATAGTGAACAGTCCTTTAGTTGTGGAAGAGCAGCATACTATGGTGGGCAGTCCTTCAGACATGGTAGAGGGGCATACTATAGTTAACAGTTCTTCAGTCATGGTAGAGGGGCATACTATAGTTAACAGTTCTTCAGTCATGGTAGAGGGGCATACTATAGTTAACAGTTCTTCAGTCATGGTAGAGGGGCATACTATAGTTAACAGTTCTTCAGTCATGGTAGAGGGGCATACAAGTCAGGGCCTGAGGCAGATGTTGGTGGTAGGAGACTCTATTATTAAGAAGGTTGATAGGGTAATTTGTCATCCAGACCCTTTAAATAAAACAGTTTGCTGTCTTCCAGGGGCTCGTGTTAGGCACATTGTGGAGCGTATTGATAGATTGTTAGAGGGATGTGGGTCTGATCCTGCAGTCATGGTACATATTGGTACTAATGAAGGAATCGGCGGGAGATGGAGAGTCCTAAAATATGACTTCAGGGAGTTAGGTAGCAAGCTTAAAGCAAGGACCTCCAAAGTAATATTACCAGTGCAGTGTGCTAATTCAGTAAGGCAGAAGGAGCTAAGGTCTGTTAATTCATGGCAGTGACGTGCAGTGACGTCAGAGGCTGGTGAGGCAGTGGCAGGATATTCCTTCATTCTTTAGATATCCTTTGTTGAAGAAATAGCAATGCACATGGGTGAGCCCATCACATGAGGTATCTATGTGCAGCCACCAATCAGCAGCTACTGAGCATATTTAGATATGATTTTCAACAAAGGATATCAAAAGAATGAAGAAAATTAGATATTAGATGTAAATTGGAAAGTTATTTAAAATTGCATGCTCTTTCTAAATCATGAAAGAAAATATATTGGTGTCATGTCCCTTTAAATGGTGTCTTGGAAAACTGGTCAACTTAGTAAACATCTGATTTAAGTCTAAAGGATTGTAACAGAAACTCTTGCCAGATAACAAAATGCTTGCTCTGATTATGAGATCTAGAAATCCATGCCCATTAAAATATGTTTAAAACATACTTTTTACCATAATGCTGCAAATTATGCTTATAGATTCTTTCATTATTCAGTAAATATAAAAATGTCTTGATCCAGTGGCGGCTGGTGAAATTTAAAGATGGTGGGACACTTGACTCCACCCCTTTAAATAAAGCCACACCATCAGATGGCACTACCAATTCATTAATTAAATAAATAAAAGGTAGACAGAAACACAGAAAAGCACTCTGGGGGGAGAGGGAGAGAGAGATGGGGGGAGAGACACACAGAGGGTTAGAGAGAAAGAGAGAGAGAGACACAATCACACACAGAGGGTTAGAGAGAGAGAGAAAGAGAGAGAGACACAATCACACACAGAGGGTTAGAGAGAGAGAGAGATAAAGAGAGACACAATCACACACAGAGGGTTAGCGAGAGAAAGAGAGACACAATCACACACAGAGGGTTAGAGAGAGAGAGAAAGAGACACAATCACACACAGAGGGTTAAAGAGAGAGAGAGAAATAAAGAGAGAGAGACACAATCACATATAGAGGGTTAGAGAAAGAGAGACACAATCACACACAGAGGGTTAGAGAGAGAGAAATAGAGACACAATCACACACAGAGGGTTAGAGAGAAAGAGAGAGAGACACAATCACACACAGAGGGTTAGAGAGTGAGACACAATCATACACAGAGGGTTAGAGAGAGAGAGAGACACACACACAATCACACACAGAGGGTTAGGGAGAAAGAGAGAGAGACACACACAGAGGGTTAGAGAGAAAGAGAGAGAGACACAATCACACACAGAGGGTTAGAGAGAGAGAGAGAGAGAAAGAGAGAGAGACATAATCACACACAGAGGGTTAGAGAGAGAGATAAAGAGAGACACAATCACACACAGAGGGTTAGAGAGAGAAAGAGAGACACAATCACACACAGAGGGTTAGAGAGAGAGAAAGAGAGAGAGAGACACAATCACACACAGAGGGTTAGAGAGAGAGAGAAAGAGAGAGAGACACAATCACATACAGAGGGTTAGAGAAAGAGAGACACAATCACACACAGAGGGTTAGAGAGAGAGAAAGAGAGACACAATCACACACAGAGGGTTAGAGAGAGAGAGAGAAAGAGAGAGAGACACAATCACACACAGAGGGTTAGAGAGAGAGACACAATCATACACAGAGGGTTAGAGAGAGAGAGAGAGAGAGAGAGAGAGAGAGAGAGAGAGAGAAAGAGAGAGAGAGACACACATACAATCACACACAGAGGGTTAGAGAGAGAGAAAGAGAGAGAGACACACACAATCACACAGAGAGGGTTAGAGAGAGAGAGAGATACACAATCACACACAGAGGGTTAGAGAGAGAGACACAATCATACACAGAGGGTTAGAGAGAGAGAGAAAGAGAGAGAGACACAATCATACACAGAGGGTTAGAGAGAGAGAGAAAGAGAGAGACAATCACACACAGAGGGTTAGAGAGAGAGAAAGAGAGCGAGAGACACACACAATCACCACACACAGAGGGTTAGAGAGAGAGAAAGAGAGAGAGAGAGACAATCACACATAGAGGGTTAGAGAGAGAGAAAGAGACACAATCATATACAGAGGGTTAGAGAGAGAAAGAGAGAGACACAATCACACACAGACGGTTAGAGAGAGAGAAAGAGAGAGAGAGACACAATCACACACAGAGGGTTAAAGAAAGAGAGAGACGCAATCACACACAGAGGGTTAGAGAGAGAGAGAGAGAGAAAGAGAGAGAGACACAATCACACACAGAGAGTTAGAGAGAGAGAGAGAGAGACACACAATCATATACAGAGGGTTAGAGAGAGAGAGAGAAAGAGAGAGACACAATCACACACAGAGGGTTAGAGAGAGAGAAAGAGAGAGGGAGACACAATCACACACAGAGGGTTAGAGAGAGAAAGAGAGAGAGACACAATCACCCCACACAGAGGGTTAGAGAGAGAGAGAGAGAAAGAGAGAGAGACACAATCACACACAGAGGGTTAGAGAGAGAGAAAGAGAGAGAGACACAAGCACACACAGAGGGTTAGAGAGAGAGAAAGAGAGAGAGAGAGAAAGAGAGAGACACAATCACACACAGAGGGTTAGAGAGAGAGAGAAAGAGAGAGAGAAACAATCACACGCAGAGGGTTAGAGAAAGAGAGAGAGACACAATCACACACAGAGGGTTAGAGAAAGAGAGACACAATCACACACAGAGGGTTAGAGAGACACATAAGGAGAGAGATGGATAGATAGAGAGAGACACACACACACACACAAGGGGGGGGGAGAGGGACCACTGCATTTTAAGTAATAAAACAGCAGAGCTACAGAGAGTTCAGAAAGTGAGACTATAAATTAGTGTGAAGTACAGAGGCAAACTGCTAAGGTAGTGGGTGTAAAGTTTGAGGAAACAAAAAACAATAACGATCCTTAAACTGCTGTAAAAGAGTAAAAAAACAAAAAACACTAAACCACATTCATTAAATTATCAATTTCACTAACAGAATCCATTTCAGCAAAATATAAGGTTGTAGAACTTACTTCAATAAAATATGGCTAAAACACTGCTCACTGCATCTCTTCCTGGCTGCTCTGTATAAGGAAGTGACAGTGGAACATTCCACTGCACTTAGAGGGAAAGTACAGAACTCTCTTTTTCACTTTAGCAAAGCTGGCAGCTTTACAGGACAGCAACAAAAGAAATGAAAGTTGTTTTTTTTCCGTTTTTGTTTTGTTTTATATCATTTAACATCCAGCCCCGACCCTAAGTTCCACTTACTAATGCCTCTCACTGGATTGGGTCAGCCCAAATAGGACTGCCTCAAATAAGCAGTTATGTGCCATGCAATGATCTTAACCACTTTCATCCAGTAGGTGGTGCAGCATGTTGTGCAATGGTGGGCAGACCTGCTTGTGCCTCTCCATTGCACAACATGTAGCTGTGAAAAAAAAAATGCTGGGGAAAAAAAATTGCAATTTTTTTTTTAAAAAAGCTAATAAAAATATATATATATATATTTTTGCCCATATGAGAGGTGAAGCACTGCCTCACCTGCCTCTAGTGACTACACATCACTGATTCATGGTTTAAAACATGGTGTAAAAATGAGGGGTTTTACTTTTTAGAGCACTGGACTGACTTTTCACTTGGGTATAATTTGTACAGTAAGGATGGATTGCATCTAAATGATATGGGTGCAGGTGTGTTGGGGGAAAGGATGGTAGCAAGTTTAGAGAATTTTTTAAACTAGGCAAAGGGGGGAGGGTCAGTTAGAACACAATAGAATAGAGAGATCAGTCTGTGAATCTGTCAGTCATTTGATATCTCAAGGAAGAGATGACTTAAGGAATGTCACATTAGAAAGTATGGAGGAAAGCACACCAAGTATCAGCAGAAAGCACATGAAAATCAAATGTATGACAACAAATGCAAGAAGCATGACGGGTAAAATGGGGGAGCTAACGCTCTTAGTTGCAGAAGACGACTATGATGTTATCAGTATAACTGAAACTTGGTGGGATAATTCACATGACTGGGCAGTTAACTTAGAGGGGAATACTTTATTTAGAAGGGACAGAAATAATAAAAGGGGTGGAGGAATCTGCATGTATATTAAACCTAACCTTAAACCTACAATAAGGGAAGATATTTCTGATACAGGTGACAATGTAGGGACCCTGTGGGTGGAAATAAAGAGTAAGGGGGAAAATCCTAAAAAAATATTACTAGGAACATGCTACAAGCCCCCCAACATTAGTGACCTGGATGAAACTCAACTACTAATACAAATAGGTAAGACTGCTAATAACAGTGCTGTAATTATTTGAGATTTTAACTACCCTGATATAAACTGGGCCAATAAAACTAGTAATTCAGCGAAGGGGGATAGATTTATAAATGTTCTCAGGGATAACTTCTTGTCACAATTAATAGAGGAGCCAACTAGGAGTAACCCTATATTGGATTTAGTGCTATCAAATAATACAGATATAATATCAAACATAGAAGTCAAAGAACATTTGGGTAACAGTGATCATAACATGGTCACATTTGAAATTTATTTTCATAAGCAGTGTCTTAAAGGTTTAAGCAAGACTTTTAATTTTAAGAAAGCAAAATTCAACGATTTAAGGAAATCATTAAATAACATAAATTGGGACAAAGTATTCTCTAATAAAAATACAGAGGATAAATGGATAACATTTAAAACTTTGTTAAATAAATATACATATCAACAAATACCATATGGTTATAAAAATAAAAAATCCAAGCCAATGTGGCTAATATAAATGTGTTATATTAGGAAAAAACGTAGGGCATATTAAGAAATTAGGAAAAAACGTAGGGCATTTAAATTATTCAAAGAAAATAGTACAGACTCAAAATTCCATATTTATAAGGAATGTAACAAAGCATGAAAAAAAGCAATCAAATTAGCCAAATTGAAAATGAAAAATTAATTGCAAAGGATACTAAATCTAACCCTAAAAGATTCTTTAAGTACATAAATAGCAAAAAATCTAAGAAAGACAATGTCAAGGTATATGTAAGGTTAATAAATATATATTTTAATCATATATCTTAAGGTTAATAAACATATATATTTATTCAGATCTGACTGGTCAGTAGAAAATGATTCATTTCTTTCAGACAAACATTTGCTCTTAATTGGAAGTGCAAACTCACGTTCAACTCTCCCCCCATTTAGTATGCAAAATTATTCTAACAGCCCAGTGAGGGAAATAAACATTTGGCTTGTTAAACGTTGACAACCATCTCAGGATACCATTTGTCTTTCAAACTGGAAAGGTATGATAGGATCTCCAAAGTGACATGTTTTGTGAGAATTTCAGCATTACTCTCAGGTGCAAAAAGACCCCATGTGGTGAGTAAAAGACGAAGAGTCTGGGAACTGATTTAGAAGAAAGAGCAGTGGGGGTTAAAAAAAAAAAAAAAAGGCCTTTAACAAAAGGCACATTTTAAAATGTAACTTTGAATTACAACAAATAAAATATATATTTTATTTTTGTATGCCCCAGAATGTAATAAATATAGAAATTTGGGGAATTGTCTAATTCTCTATTATTACATGGGTATTTGCTAAGCTTGATAGGTAACTATTTAGTCAGTCTAAAATGTTTAATAACCTCTGTATTGTTTGTATTTTTCAGACATATATTTTCAGATCTGCATGAAAAGGATTCATATATCCAGAATTTATTAGAAACGTGAAATATGGTGGACCATGGGCAAAATTCCTGCATGCAAGAATTGTGGGAGACATAGAGCATACTATATTATGTGAAAACATATATAACAGAATGTATAAATGCCATTAATTTCAGAATAGTTGACAGTATTAAATTGCTTTGATATGGTATGGTGTTAAGAACATACTGTGTTTCATGTCAAATTGATCAGAATAAATAATGTGATATAATACAATAGATATAACCTACTAATGCAAGAAATGATGGCAGTTATTACACACTTTAAAGAAATATTTTAAATGCTAGAAATGTTAAAAATGTATTGCTGTGTTGTGTGTCTGTGGCCACCCGGTGTTAAGATGCAAGAATTGCAGCCAAGAGATGATTGGTTGTTGCAAGGATGCATTTCCTTGACAACATACATTCACAAGGTGAACCAATCGGCAGGGACAAGCACAAGGGCCAATCCGATTAGATATTCCAGATATCCAATCCGAGACAAGGTTTCCGTTTGGGCGTTTCCAATTTCACAAGTGAGGAGAACCCATATAAAGTTATTGCAACATAGAGAGAGACAAATTTCTGCTGAGCTAAACATGTAACTTGTTCCTGTTGGGCGTGAAATACCATTTACTCAAGCAAAGCTGATCTATTCTTCTCATTGACTGCAAATTATACTTATTGGTATTTTCTGAGGTGAAAATATTCCTATCAAGGAATATTGGATATCGATTTGGTACTTTTTTTGTAATGTATTAAGAGATTGCTGTAACAAACAGATTTAAAGAGCAGATTGTACTTTTAAACTGTGTGGCATTGTTTTGGATAGTTCTTAGCTTGCCTGTTTGTATGCAAAACAATTTAAAATAAGCATTCATTGTTGCTGGGTTTGGCAGAGTTAGATAAATAAATTGTATTTTAAATTGGTAGTCACAGCCTATGTATTGTTTAAATTTGTATCTGGTAGACTAAGTAACTTATCTGTGCAAGTTCTGATATTTTAAATTAATATTGTATTAGGATAAATTGCAGTTAAATAGCAGAATATATATATTATCCTATTGATTATAAGCACTGTTAGAATTGTATTGCTTGGATGTTAAAAGATAAAGATTTTAGTCTCATTGTGTAAACTGAATGAAAGGCTATTTGTAAATAAGGCTGGTTTTAAAGATAAACGTGTATGAACTTTGCATAGCATATTTAAATAGTTTTCAAAATGCATATACTATTGTGTCATATTCTGGTATTGCAAATATATTTCAAAATGTTCATGGATATTAACTAAATAAAAGAATTCAGGTATTTATATTAATTGTATGGTTTCTAGTAGATGCATGTTAGTTAAGGGTTTCTATTTTTAAGGATAATTATTAAAGGTATTGTATTATAACCCTGAGATAGACTGATATATTGTTTGAACAGCACTACTAAGATTTTCATAAATATACTGACAGCAATATAGGTACATTAAAATGCTGGGAGGGTAGCATGATTAACAGTGACAGGGAGAAGGCTGAGATAGTAAACCAGTTTTTTTCTTCAGTATACACAAGAGAGGGACCATTGGATGATACTTTGGAACAAAGTAGAACATGCCAGCCCATACCATTAATTGGGTTATGTATAGAGGATATCAGGAACAAATTGGATAATATTAAGGTAAATAAAACTCCAGGCCCAGATGGAATACACCCAAGGGTGTCGAGGGAATTTAGCACTGTTATAGACAAACCTCTACTCTTAATTTTTCAAGACTCATTATCCTCAGGCATGGTACCCAAGGATTGACGTAAAGCTGATGTGGTGCCACTCTTCAAAAAGGGAAGTAGGGATGATCCAGGAAGCTATAAACCAGTTAGTCTGACATCAATAGTGGGGAAGATATTTGAAGGGATTATAAGGGATTATATTGATGAGCATATTCATGTAAACAAGATTATGAGTTCTAATCAGCATGGTTTTTGGAGAAATAGATCATGTCAAACTAATCTAATTAGATTCTATGAGGAAGTAAGTAAAAATATAGATAAAGGGGAATCAGTTGATGTGATATACTTAGATTTTACAAAGGCATTTGATACAGTGCCACATGAGAGATTAATGCACAAAATGAAGGGACTGGGAATAGCTGAAAATGCTAGTTTGTGGATAAATAACTGGATAAAAGATAGGGAGCAATGAGTAGTAGTAAATGGATCATACTCATATTGGACAAAGGTAATCAGTGGAGTACCCCAGGGATCAATGCTGGGCCCTATTCTTTTTAATATTTTTATAAATGACTTGGAGCTAGGATTAAATAGCGACATCTCTATTTTTGCAGATGATACTAAGTTAAGTAAGGTCATTAGGTCAGAGCAGGATGAACTTTCGTTACAAAGGGACCTGGAAAAATTAGAAGTATGGGCAGGTAAATGGAAAATGAGATTTAATACGGGAAAATGCAAGGTTCTACATTTTGGAAGTAAAAATAAGCAGGCAACATATTATTTAAATGGGACAAGACTTAGCCAAACACAGCAGGAAAGGGATTTGGGAATAGTAATAGATAACAAACTAAAGATGGGTACACAATGCAGGGCAGCAGCTTCAAAGGCTAATAAGATACTAGCAGGTATTAAAAGAGGCATTGACTCAAGGGAGGAAAGCATAATTCTGTCACTATATAAATTCCTGGTAAGACCTCACCTTGAGTATGGAGTGCAGTTCTGGGGGCTGATCGCAAAAAAAGATATTGCAGAACTAGAAAAAGTTCAGAGAAGGGCCACAAAGCTAATAAGGGGATTGGAGAATTTAACCTATGAGGAGAGGCTAGCCAAACTAGGTCTGTTTTCTTTAGAAAAAAGGAGCTTAAGAGGTGACATGATTACTTTATATAAATATATTCAAGGCCCATATACAGAGATGGCAGAAGCGCTTTTTATTCCAAGAAAATTGTTTGTGACCAGAGGTCACAATTTAAGGTTGGAGGAAAGGAGATTTAATCTCCTGCAAAGGAAACGTTTTTTCACTATAAGAGCAATAAAAATTTGGAACTCATTACCAAAGGAGGTAGTGAATGCCAATACCCTAGATACATTTAAAAATTATTTGGCTACATTTCTGTCTATAAACAAAATTCATGGATATGATTGCTAGTATTAAATGGGTCACCTTTTAGTGGGATTATTTAAGCTTAACTGGAGCTTTTTGTATATATTTTAGATTTGTATAGGTTGAACTCGATGAACTTCGGTCTTTTTTCAACCTCATCTACTATGTTACTATGTTACTATGTAAAGCCTTAACATCCAAGACTTAGTAAGGCTATCATTCAAAAAACAGAATACAGCATGTGATGTCACACTGTCATTATACAGCAATTTAGGGGCATGGGCCTTTGATATTCATAGACACAAAGGCATGAACTGATTTGCTTCAATGTAGCAAGAGGTCTTTAGTCAATGGGCCTAAAGATCTCAGAATTAGCAAAAACTCAGTAAAAATGTACTTAGGAAGTGATCAATGGGATCTATTCCACTCCATTAGAAGTTTTTGCGCTAGTTTTTGTGGAGGGGTTTCAAATTCAAAGCCATTTAAAGGGGACATCATAGTCCAAAATTTAGACTATTAAGTCCCTTTAAATGGCTTTGAATTTGAAAGCAAAGCAGAACGACTAGGCTAGGACCTCACATCTATAAAAAAAACAAATTGGTCAGTTTTTATAAGTTTATATCCTTACAGGTGTGCCATCCTTATCTCCCTTATCTCCTGTTTTCTTTCCTCATAGGCATATCTTTTCTCCCGGGGTGCTTTGAGAATTTATATATATATATATATGTGTGTGTGTGTATTGGGTAGATCTTGTTGAGCTGTTCTTTTGAAAAGAAGATCCCAACACAAAACAAAATGTGGGCACCCCTGTACTAGAGTCTGGACAGGCTAGTAACTATAATTAATTCTCTAAAACTATCAAAATATTTGTGCTGGAATAAAAATGTAACATAAAAACTGGTGTCATTCCAAAAACATGAAATATTTTTACGTTTGGCATATTTTTTTTTATCAGGTTTCTTTTGTTAATCTTGTGCATGTCTTAACACCAGCTTTCAAATAACTGCATGTAATAGACACTACTATAAAGAATAAGATGCACAGATACTGATATAAAAAACCAGTATAAAATGGCTTAAAACTTACTTAGAAGCTCTCAGTTTAGCTCTGTTGAAAAGGCAGCTGGAAAGCCCACTGCAAGTGGAAAATAAGACCCCCCCTCCCCCTTCTTTTGCATATGAAAAGACCTTTACACAAACAGGAGCAAGCTGGAGTAGGTAGCTGACGGTATTCTCCTAAAACTTTGGGGCTCTAAAATTCAGAGCAATGTTATTTAAAAATAGGCAAAACTATAAAATAAAAAAACAACACTTTGTGGGCTATATAAATAGATTATCTACAAAACATTTATGCAAAGAAAAAATAAGTGTATCATGTCCTTTTAACTAAAGGAGAAACTAAATAGAAAAACAAATGATTTCAAGCTGTAATAAAAGTACTGCCCACTAGGTGTCAGTCATGTCATTTCATATAACTAATAAATAAAAATGGCATGGTTACATAAATAAGCAACAAATCGCAGCATATTTTTTAAGTCACAGTTCAGTGACTCAAGTTGTAAGGTGTTGAATATATATAAAGGTGAGAAATACAAAGACTACAGAAGCATAGTACCTTTATTTAAATCAAGATTGATATATACGCCATATGGATATGATCAGAGATTAGTAGCCTGTTTCTTAATTTAAATATCAGCACACTGAGATCCCTAATCAGATATAAGAATTAATATCAGATATACATTTATACCAGATTATGTAGTACTGATTCATATTTACTCCAATGGGAATTACCAGGGGCTATAACCCTGAGCTTAAAGGACCAGTCAACACATTAGATTTGCATAATCAACAAATGCAAGATAACAAGACAATGCAATAGCACTTAGTCTGAACTTCAAATGAGTAGTAGATTTTTTTTATAACAAATTTCAAAGTTATGTATATTTCCACTCCCCTTGTACCATGTGATAGCAATCAGCCAATCACAAATGCATATACGTATAGTCTGTGAATTCTTGCACATGCTCAGTAGGATCTGGTGACTCAAAAAAGTGTAAATATAAAAGACTGTGCACATTTTTTTTAATGGAAGTAAATTAGAAAGTTGTTTAAAATTACATGCTTTATCTGAATCATGAAAATTTAATTTAACCTGAGTGTCCCTTTAAGCCAGAAAAGTATTGAATACAGGGGCAAAACTACAGGGGGTGCAGAAGTGGCAATTGCGACTGGGCCCCCAAGGGTGGGGGCAAATCTTAAATTTTTTTTTTATTTTTTTTTAAGTTTCAAAAGTTTATTGAGATTCAAACATTTACATAGAAATAAACATACAAAATGAAATTACACTCTTGAGTCATTTTACATCTGACTTTTGTGAAGGTATAAATAAAAGGGATGAAGGGGTAGGGGGGGGAAAGGGAGATTCAAGTACGGCTACAATAAATACCAGAATTAAGAGAAAGAGTCATTGTACACTAAGGTATACCATCCAGACCTATGTGTTTCTCTAACGTTACTAAGGGCTTTTCTATGACCTTTTCTTTTCTAGGGCTTGTTTAAGCTACTTAGGATAGGAGTGTATGTAGGTTTCCCATACAAAAAGCATCTGAGCGTATAGGTCTAAATTTTTATTTTTCATGTAGGAATATTCCTCCAGTGATATTGTGCGATTACACTCTGAGTGCCAATGTGCCAGGGAGGGGATCTTATCTGACTTCCAGTTCCTTGCAATCATGATTTTAAAGCTATTGCTCAGAATATAAAATAATTTTTTTAATGGGGTAGAGAGTTTGCTCGGGACCTTATTAAAGAGCCACAAGCAGGGGTCCAAGGGGGTGGGTACTCCTAGTATTTTACTGGTTTCTTGAGCTATCTCGTTCCAAATAGGCTTTATTTTGCTGCATTGCCACCATATGTGGGACATGTGGCATTCCCCAGATCCACATCTCCAGCACTGTGCTGATTTGAGTTTATATATTTTTTTACACCGCTCTGGGGTTAGGTACCATCTCTGTAGTAATTTTAAATTGAGCTCAACAAATTTGCAGGATACTGAGGTTTTTTTTATATTGGCAAAAATTTGTAGGGCATCTGTATATGTAATTTCTATACCTAATTCAGAATTCCATCTGTCTATGTAGTATGGAAGAGCTCCATGCGGTTGTTGTGATAAGAGGGAGTGTGTAATAGACAGAGCGTGTCTGGTTGGAGTGCTTTTATGACAGATAGATTCGAAAGGTGTCATTGACCTGATCATATTATTGGTTTGTGGATGAGATGTGATATATGAATGACACTGTCTGTAGAAAAGCCAGTCTCCAAAGACAGAAAAGCCTGTGGAAACTAGTTCCTCTATGCTAGGAGAATATTGTTAGTTTCCTAAGTGATGAATCTGCAAGGATCTGACAGAGGTACCTGCAAGCTTAGCTGTCATCGAGAGACCAGGCCGGAATTCGTTGTTATGTGTTAACGGTGTTAAAGGTGGGTACAACTTAGTGGAGTGAAAAACGCCTAGTAATGGAGTTAGCTCCATTACTAGGCGTTTTTTCACCCCACTAAGGCCTCGCTTCCATTGAGTCGTAATTCAGTTTGCGTGCACTCGCAAACCGATAAATATGCTGTCGAAAGCAATAGCGTTTAACGACTGTTTCCAATGGCGCGTTATACCTCAATATCGGCTGCCGAAAAGATTTTCGCGTCCCATAGAAAGTAATAGAAGCCGTTAATCGATAAATTATACCAGGTTTCCATTGAAAGAGCTAACCGTTAATACACTGTCGGAGGCTGTCGATACATTGAGAAATATTACCCCCAGCTCAACTAGGTGTAAAAGAGGCAAATTGTGCTTTTTGAGACCTATTTTCTATTGAAATGATAAAACTTGAGTGTTTTAATGTAGAAATAAATTGTTATAAGTAATATTTATTGTTGTCTCATGTATAGAAATAGTTGAACTTATATTCTAATAGAAATATCAGTATATATTTAAATACAATAATATATGCAAGAACATATCTACAGAATGCAAACTAGACCTATGCCTAGGGCAGCAATAAATATTACTTATATTTATGAAGTGTTAAATATAATTATATTAGAAAATAGTATTTGATTATTAAAAATATGGATAAGTGTTTTTTTATTTTTCTTGAGAGGCGATCACAGGTAAGAAGCACAGACGTTAAACGTAAATTCTATAGCGTAAGGTCGGGTTACCTTAGCAACTAATTGATTTTCAAGAAATCCGACGTCAGATGGAAGCGTTAACACAACGTTAACTTACAGCTACACGAAAAGAGCGACTGCGCGCAACACGCTAATCTTTTCAATGGAAACCTGGTACTAAAATGCAGCCGTAAATTACTTTTAGCTGTCGGCCGCTTCGGTAGCTTACGGCTCCATTTTTAACGACTCAATGGAAGCGAGGCCTAAGTTGTTCCCATGTTGTCTTGCTTTTTTTAATGCAACTTTGGATTAAAAGTAACAGTTTAACAAGACTCTCGGATTTGCTTTCATTTTTTGACTTACTATTGCTGTTTTCTGAGAGTCTTATACCAAGGAGCGAGCACTGGGATCAAGCATCCAATAGGAGAAGGAGGGTGTGTGCCATTAAGCCACTCACGCATTGGATCGGAAAGACAAGTGACGTCAGTGCTCCTATCATGTGTGCAGCCAGGCCGGAACTACTGAGAGGAGTCAGAGACGAGCTGTGTTAGGCGGATCCAAAGTTTTCCCAGAGAGGAGAGAGGCAGCCCAGGATCACCGGTGTCGTCCACATCCTGCTCAATACGGCCACTGTGAGTACTAGGATTTTTTGCAAGCTTATTGAACGGCAACTGAACTGTGCTTACTTGGCTTTAGAGCAGCCTCCGTTTTGATACGATCTCACATGATTTAACATGACACTATCGCCAGCTGCAAATTGATCATCCATGCTCTGATTGGCACACACAGGTGTAGGAAACAGCGGACAAAGTTGTCTTGGTATCTTTTGTTGAAAAGCAGGGAAGTAGGAGTGTGCACGTGTCTGAAGCACTATATGGCAGCAGTTTTACAAGAATGTTATCCATTTGAAAGAGCACTAGAGGGCAGCACTATTTCCTGCCATGTAGTGCTCCAGACACCTACCTAGGTATCGCTTCAACAAAGAATACCATGAGAATGAAACAAATTTCATAAAAGAAGATAATTGGAAAAAAACATTTTTAAATTGCATGCCGTGTCTGATTGAAAGGAAAATGTTTTGGGTTCCATATCCCTTTAAAGGATTAATAAATACAGTAGAATTGCATAATGGACAAATGCATAATAAAAATACAATGCAATTACACTTACTTTCGGCTAGATTTAGAGTTTTGTCGGTAAAGACCCGCGTAGCTAACGCAGCTTTTTTTCCTACCGCTGCTTCCAAACAACGCTGGTATTTAGAGTTGTCTGAATGGCTGCGTTAGGCTCCAAAAAGGGAGCGTTGAGCCTAATGTACCGCCACTTGAACCCTCAATACCAGCGTTGCTTACGGTAGCGGTAAGCTGGCAAAACGTGCTTGTGCATGATTCCCCCATAGGAAACAATGGGGCAGTTTGGGCTTAAAAAAAAACTAACACCTGCAAAAAAGCAGTGTTAAGCTCCCAACGCAGCCCTATTGTTTCCTATGGGAAAACACTTTCTAAGTTTGCACCTAACACCCTAACATCAACCCAGAGTCTAAACACCCCTAACCTTACACTTATTAACCTCTAATCTGCTGCCCCCGCTATCGCTGACACCTGCATTATACTATTAACCCCTAATCTGCCGCTCCGGACACCGCCGCCACCTACATTATCCCTATGAAACCCTAATCTGCTGCCCCCAACATCGCCGACCCCTATATTATATTTATTAACCCCTAATCTGCCCCCCCCCATGTCGTCGCCACCTACCTACACTTATTAACCCCTAATCTGCCGACCGGACCTCGCTGCTACTCTAATAAAGTTATTAAC
Source organism: Bombina bombina (assembly GCF_027579735.1). Classification (NCBI taxonomy): domain Eukaryota; kingdom Metazoa; phylum Chordata; class Amphibia; order Anura; family Bombinatoridae; genus Bombina; species Bombina bombina. Next base: position 200,025,193 of record NC_069503.1, on the reverse strand, counting down.
CCCTAAACTGCCGCACTCCTGCCTCGCAAACACTATAATAAATTGTATTAACCCCTAATTTGCCCCCCCCAATGTCCCCGCCACCTAACTTCAAGTATTAACCCCTAATCTGCTGACCGGACCTCGCCGCTACTCTAATAAATGTATTAACCCCTAAAGCTAAGTCTAACCCTAAAGCTAACACCTCCCTAAGTTAAATATAATTTTAATCTAACAAAATAAATTAAATCTTATTAACTAAAGTATTTCTATTTAAAATTAAATACCTACCTGTAAAATAAACCCTAAACTAGCTATATTTTAGGATTTATATTTATTTTACAGGCAACTTTGTATTTAGTTATTTACAATTTTATAGCTACCTAGTTAAAATAATTGCAAAATTACCTGTAAAATAAATCCTAACCTAAGTTACAATTAAACCTAACACTACACTATCAATAAATTAATTAAATAACTTACCTACAATTACCTACAATTAAATAAAATAAACTAAATTACAAAAACCCCCACTAAATTACAAAAAATAAAAAAAGACTACAAGAATATTAGGCTAATTACACCTAATCTAAGCCCCCTAATAAAATAAAAAAGCCCCCCAAAATAATAAAGGTCCCTACCCTATTCTAAATTAAAAAGTAATCAGCTCTTTTACCAGCCCTTAAAAGGGCTTTTTGCGGAGCATGCCCCAAAGTAATCAGCTCTTTTGCCTGTAAAAAAAAATACAACCCCCCCCAACATTAAAAGCCACCACCCACATACCCCTACTCTGACCCACCCAAACACACCCCTTAAATAAACCTTACACTACCCCCCTGAAGATCTCCCTACCTTGAGTCATCTTCACCCAGCCCGGCCGAAGTCTTCATCCGATGGGGCAGAAGAGGACATCCAGACCGGCAGAAGTCTTCATCCTATCAGGGCAGAAGAGGACATCCGGACCAGCAGATATCTTCATCCAAGCGGCATCTTCTATCTTCATCCATCCGGAGCGGAGCGGAGCCATCTTCTTCCCAGCCGACGCGGATCCATCCTCTTCAACCGACGCCTACTCGCCGAATGAAGGTTCCTTTAAATGACGTCATCCAGGATGGCGTCCCTCGAATTCCGATTGGCTGATTGGATTCAATCGGAATTAAGGTAGGAAAGATCTGATTGGCTGATCCAATCAGCCAATCAGATTGAGCTTGCATTCTATTGGCTGTTCCAATCAGCCAATAGAATGCAAGCTCAATCTGATTGGCTGATTGGATCAGCCAATCGGATTGAACTTGAATCTGATTGGCTGATTGAATCAGCCAATCAGATTTTTCCTACCTTAATTCCGTTTGTCTGATAGAATCCTATCAGCCAATCGGAATTCGAGGGACACCATCTTGGATGATGTAATTTAAAGGTATCTTCATTCGGCGAGTAAGCGTCGGTTGAAGAGGATGGATCCGCGTCGTCTGGGAAGAAGATGGCTCTGCTCCGCTCCGGATGGATGAAGATAGAAGATGCCGCTTGGATGAAGATGTCTGCCGGTCCGCATGTCCTCTTCTGCCCAGATAGGATGAAGACTTCTGCCGGTCTGGATGTCCTCTTCTGCCCCATCGGATGAAGACTTCGGCCGGCTGGGTGAAGACGACTCAAGGTAGGGAGATCTTCAGGGGGGGTAGTGTTAGGTTTATTTAAGGGGGGTTTGGGTGGGTTAGAGTAGGGGTATGTGGGTGGTGGGTTTTAATGTTGGGGGGGTTGTATTTTATTTTACAGGCAAAAGAGCTGATTACTTTGGGGCATGCCCGCAAAAAGCCCTTTTAAGGGCTGGTAAAAGAGCTGATTACTTTTTAATTTAGAATAGGGTAGGGACCTTTATTATTTTGGGGGGCTTTTTTATTTTATTAGGGGGCTTAGAGTAGGTGTAATTAGCCTAATATTCTTGTAATCTTTTTTTATTTTTTGTAATTTAGTGTTTGTTTCTTTTGTAATTTAGTTTACTTTATTTAATTGTATGTAATTGTAGGTAATTTATTTAAATAATTTATTGATAGTGTAGTGTTAGGTGTAATGGTAACTTAGGTTAGGATTTATTTTACAGGTAATTTTGTAATTATTTTAACATAGTAGCTATAAAATAGTAAATAACTATTTAATAGCTATTGTACCTAGTTAAAATAAATACAAAGTTGCCTGTAAAATAAATATAAATCCTAAAATAGCTACAATATAATTATTCGTTATATTGTAGCTAGTTTAGGGTTTATTTTACAGGTAGGTATTTAGTTTTAAATAGGAATACTTTAGTTAATAAGATTTAATTTATTTTGTTAGATTAAAATTATATTTAACTTAGGGGGTGTTAGGGTTAGGGTTAGACTTAGCTTTAGGGGTTAATACAGGGAGTGCAGAATTATTAGGCAAATGAGTATTTTGACCACATCATCCTCTTTATGCATGTTGTCTTACTCCAAGCTGTATAGGCTCGAAAGCCTACTACCAATTAAGCATATTAGGTGATGTGCATCTCTGTAATGAGAAGGGGTGTGGTCTAATGACATCAACACCTATCAGGTGTGCATAATTATTAGGCAACTTCCTTTCCTTTGGCAAAATGGGTCAAAAGAAGGACTTGACAGGCTCAGAAAAGTCAAAAATAGTGAGATATCTTGCAGAGGGATACAGCACTCTTAAAATTGCAAAGCTTCTGAAGCGTGATCATCGAACAATCAAGCGTTTCATTCAAAATAGTCAACAGGGTCACAAGAAGCGTGTGGAAAAACCAAGGCGCCAAATAACTGCCCATGAACTGAGAAAAGTCAAGCGTGCAGCTGCCAAGATGCCACTTGCCACCAGTTTGGCCATATTTCAGAGCTGCAACATCACTGGAGTGCCCAAAAGCACAAGGTGTGCAATACTCAGAGACATGGCCAAGGTAAGAAAGGCTGAAAGATGACCACCACTGAACAAGACACACAAGCTGAAACGTCAAGACTGGGCCAAGAAATATCTCAAGACTGATTTTTCTAAGGTTTTATGGACTGATGAAATGAGAGTGAGTCTTGATGGGCCAGATGGATGGGCCCGTGGCTGGATTGGTAAAGGGCAGAGAGCTCCAGTCCGACTCAGACGCCAGCAAGGTGGAGGTGGAGTACTGGTTTGGGCTGGTATCATCAAAGATGAGCTTGTGGGGCCTTTTCGGGTTGAGGATGGAGTCAAGCTCAACTCCCAGTCCTACTGCCAGTTTCTGGAAGACACCTTCTTCAAGCAGTGGTACAGGAAGAAGTCTGCATCCTTCAAGAAAAACATGATTTTCATGCAGGACAATGCTCCATCACACGCGTCCAAGTACTCCACAGCGTGGCTGGCAAGAAAGGGTATAAAAGAAGAAAATCTAATGATATGGCCTCCTTGTTCACCTGATCTGAACCCCATTGAGAACCTGTGGTCTATCATCAAATGTGAGATTTACAAGGAGGGAAAACAGTACACCTCTCTGAACAGTGTCTGGGAGGCTGTTGTTGCTGCTGCACGCAATGTTGATGGTGAACAGATCAAAACACTGACAGAATTCATGGATGGCAGGCTTTTGAGTGTCCTTGCAAAGAAAGGTGGCTATATTGGTCACTGATTTGTTTTTGTTTTGTTTTTGAATGTCAGAAATGTATATTTGTGAATGTTGAGATGTTATATTGGTTTCACTGGTAAAAATAAATAATTGAAATGGGTATATATCTGTTTTTTGTTAAGTTGCCTAATAATTATGCACAGTAATAGTCACCTGCACACACAGATATCCCCCTAAAATAGCTATAACTAAAAACAAACTAAAAGCTACTTCCAAAAATATTCAGCTTTGATATTAATGAGTTTTTTGGGTTCATTGAGAACATGGTTGTTGTTCAATAATAAAATTAATCCTCAAAAATACAACTTGCCTAATAATTCTGCACTCCCTGTACATTTATTAGAGTAGCGGTGAGGTCCAGTCGGCAGATTAGGGGTTAATACTTGAAGTTAGGTGGCGGCGATGTTAGGGGGGGTAGATTAGGGGTTAATACAATTTATTATAGTGTTTGCGAGGCGGGAATGCGGCGGCTTAGGGGTTAATACATTTATTATAGTGGCGGCGAGGTCCGGTCGGCAGATTAGGGGTTAATAAGTATAGGTAAGGTAGCGGCGACGTTGGGGGGAGCCGATTAGGGGTTAATAAATAATATGGAGGAGGAGGAGAAGACAAGGGGCGCCAACATAGTGTAAATCGTATAGATATGAAGAAAAAAACAATATTGTGCGATAAAACTACTCACAAACAGAGTGGCACCTTGAGTGAACTAGGTGCATGCAGGCAGACTGACATTCGGTGTCCAGCAGTCAGTACGCTGGGGGTCTCACCCGGGAGACCTATAGAAGGGGAGGTGGAGGTAAGCAGCTGTGAAGTTGAAGGTGCCGGATCACCAACGGAGGTGTTCAATAAGCAGTGGTATTTTCCCCAAGGAACACTGTTCACACAATCGATCTCTGTCCCAAACAAACTGACAGCGTCAGTGCAAAGGAATATAATGGTCTTTTGTCCCACTTTTTGCTGAGAAGTCTGTGTAGTGTCTCTGCTCAGGTGTCAGCAATGTTAGGGGCAGCAGATTAGGGGTTCATAGGGATAATGTAGTTTGTGGCGGTGTGCGGTCAGCAGATTAGGGGTTAAAAATATTTATTATAGTGGCGGCAATGTGGGGGGACCTCGGTTTAGGGGTACATAGGTAGTTTATGGGTGTTAATGTACTTTAGAGCACTGTAGTTAAGAGCTTTATATACCGGCGTTAGCCCATAAAGCTCTTAACTACAGCCTTTCCATGGGCAGTAGGAGTCTTGTCGCTAGAGGTGTAACGCTCACTTCAGCCAAGACTCTAAATACCAGCGTTAGGAAGATCCCATTGAAAAGATAGGATGCGCAATTGGCGTAAGGCGATCTGCGGTATGGAAAAGTTGCGGCTTGAAAGTGAGCGGTACACCTTTACCTGGCTGACTCTAAATACCAGCGGGCAGCCAAAAGCAGCGTTAGGACCCCTTAACGCTGCTTTTGATGGCTAACGCAGAACTCTAAATCTAGGCGTTTGACTTTTAAATAAGTAGTAGATTTTTTTTTCTGGCAAATGTCAAAGTTAATTACATTTTCTCTCCCCCTGTATCATGTAACAGACATCAGCAAATAAAAAAATGCATATATTTAAATACTGTGCACTCCTGCATATTCTTATTAGGAAATGGTGCCTCTAAGTATGCATATAAAAATATTGTGCACATTTTTATAAGTAAATCGGAAAGTTGTTAAAAATTGAATGAATCATGAAAGTTTTTGACTTTAGTATCCCTTTAAAATTTTTCATATTTTCCCTCCTATAAAAAATATGGGGAATAATAAATCAATTCCCCCCACAACCATGTTCTCTGCTATTGGTCCTAATCTATTGGTTAAATATTTCTTGGCTACAGGCATTTATATTAACAGAAAGAGAAGCACTCAACCGGGAACAAATAACAGCTCAGTAGTTTGTAGTCAGGTCACCAAATTAGCACTTTCCTCCTGAAAAGGATGCTCCAGCACCAAAATACCAAGCAATCCTCCTCTGAACGAGGAAAATGCAACCCCAGACAATTATTTCCCCTTTCCATGGGCCACGCCAGTGAGGTGCAGCCATATTAAATTAAATACATTGAGCATTCCACATCTGGTTTTCCTCCATAACCCTTAGGGAGAATGTTACACATGTTAACAGAAAGAGAAGCACTAGATCATGAAAAAACAACAGCACAGTAGCTTGTGCTATGGCAAGTCCCCACTTGGGAGCAGCCTCTTTTAGCCCAGTTACTCTTTAGCAAAGTTCTCTGTGAAAAGCACATCAGTTTTATCCCTCCTGAAAGAATGATCCAGCCCCAAAATATTAGACAATCCTCCTCTGATAGATGGTAACCTGCCAAAGAACAAGCTACTGAGCCATTGTTTGTTCTATGTTGAGTATTTCTCTTTCTGTAACTATCAGTGTTATGACCCTGGGGAAAGTTTCCATAATTGTGATGTGGGAAACCAAATGTGGATTCCCGGCCCAATGTGACTAGAGGGATAAGGCTGTACTTCACTGACAAGGTCCGCAGAAGGTCCAAACAGTTGTCTGGAGTTTCCATGTTCCTCATTTAGAGGAGGATTCCCTGGTATTTTGGGGCTGAACCCCATTTTTTTGGTTGGATCAGAGTGATATACTTCAGGAAAGTCCTCCTCTGGGAAAATAATAATTGGGCTAAAAGAGACTGCTCCTAGGTGTTGACACCCAAAACAGCAAACTACTAGAGTTGTTCCTTCTAAGTTGAACTCTTCTTTTTCGGTAACTGTGCGATATGACACTAGGGAAATTCTCCCTAAGGGTGATGGGGAAACCACGAAAGGAGTCCCTGGCCAATGTGCCCAGAGGTATATGTCTGCGCCTCACTGACAAAATACGTAGAAGGCCAAAACAATTGTCTGTGGTTGCCATGTTCCTTTTTCAGAGGAGAATTGCTTGGTATTTCGTGGCTGGACCAACCTTTTTAGGTGGGAACAGACTGATATAGGTCAGAAAAGTACTCCTCTGGGAAAAGCACAATTGGGCTAAAATAGTCTGTTCCCAGATGGTGGCCCACCAAAGAACAAGCTACTGAGCAGTTGTTTTTTTCCAGGTGAAATACTTCTCGTTATGTAACTATAGACTAAGGATTTGGTATTGCCTCACCTCACATGATCCTTTGTTTAAATATTAAAATATAAGGAAAGCATCCATTCACTCTTCAGTTTTCCACAGCACCTCTGATACAAAAAACTATTATTTCACCAGATCCATCACTTCTAAGAGTAAGAGAAGAGTAAGATGGTTTAATTGTACCACCCTGGCCTTTGATCCCTTCCTTTTAGGATCCTATGGGCAAAGAAGTTTAATGCAGCCTTAAATATCTTTTCAAGCTATAAGATAAATATATAGACTAATTATGTCTACTGCTTGCTTCTTTAATATCGTTAAAGTCCTTGAAGGATCTAATCATGGAAAATAGGTGTTCTTAAAAATTGTGGATAAAATAGCATTTTACCTTCTTGCGGGTTAGACTACACAGTTCTGTTCCTAGGCTTGCAGGGCTTTAAAGGGACAGTATAGTCAAAATTAAACTTTCATGATTCGGATAGGGCATGCAATTGTAAACAACTTTACAATTTACCTTTATCATCAAATTTGCTTTGTTCCCTTGATGGTATTTTTGAAAAGCTAAACCTAGGTAGCCTCAAACTGATTTCGAAACCGTTAAAAACTGCCTCCTAGTTTAGAGCATTTTGAAAGTTTTTCACAGTTAGACAGTACTAGTTCATGTGTGTCATATAGATAAACACCGTGCTCACTCCCGTGGAGTTATTTAGGAGTCTGCACTGGTTGGCTAAACTGCATGCCTGTCAAAAGCATTGAGATAAGGGGGCAGTCTGCAGAGGCTTAGATACAAGGTAATCACAGAGGTAAAAAGTATATTAATATAAACGTGTTGGTTATGCAAAACTGGGGAATGGGTAATAAAGGGATTATCTATCTTTTTAAACAATAAAAATTGTGTTGTAGACTGTCCCTTTAAAGCTAAATAGTCTGGTTAAAGTAAGCATTCCCTTTGAAGTGTATTTTTTTGGTCCAACTTTCTCTTATCTGGATTTAATATTAAACTATTTTGGGAGGTAAAGTTATTTAATTCTTCAGGAGAACAAATCTAATGTTCTCAATTTGTCCCTGCTACGGATGCCTCAACAAGGTCTGACAATCATTGTATTCGCTAAGCTGAGCTTGCAATTCGCTGTTTACTGGTGCTGAGGACTTTGCTGGAACACTTCTAAATAAATTCTTGTTTTCTTTTTCTTCCTACTTTAGGAGTGTTGTACACAAAACTTTATTACAGTTTGCCTCCCAATGTATTAATAAGGAAAGCCAAACACACATTTTATTTTATCTTGTCTCCACTTACTTCTAATAAAGGGGTTGATCAATATCCTTTAGAAAAACATATCAAATGATGTATCTACAAAAATCCCCAGATAGTGATGGTAGTTTTCTGTTAAAAAAAAGATACGGTTATAAACAAAGGCCGAATATGGCCACAGGTAGATTTATCAGAATTTATCAGAATAGTTTTATTGCCAAGTGTGCATGTACACACAAGGAATTTTTCTTAGTAAATGTTATACATACAATATCATAACATACATAAGTAAAAAAAAGATACAATGTACAATATAAAGACAATTACTTAGACTGAATAACATTTTCTGGGAGTTAGTAATATTAACAAGAGACTGTATTACCATAGAGAATTGTACTAACAGTAAGGTTTGAACTAGCAATGGTAGTGAGTGTTCTACTGAGAACAACCATAGAGGTAGAGATAAGGTAAATGGCCTGTGGGTAAAACGCTGCTCCTGTGCCTAGACACCTTCCAGAAAGCAACAATTCAAAGGTGTTGTGGCCAGGGTGAGAGTAGTCACTAATAGTATTGCTAGTTCTCTTTCTCATTCTTGAAGAATACAGATCCTGAAAGGGGGGGGGGGGGGGCAGGGGAACACCAATAATCTTCTCAGCAGCCCAAACTGTTTGTTGTAATCTTCTAATATCAGATTTGGTAGCCAACCCAAACCAGACCATTAGTGAAGTGCACAGAACAGATTATATTACAGCTGTGTAAAATTGAGTCAGCATCTCCTGTAACAGACTGAATTTATTTGTGTGAAGGTGCAACACACAAAGATCTGTGCCAATCCAGTCATAGTCAGTAGGGATGTGTATTCGTGTGTTTTGTTATAAAACAAACACACAATATGGCTGCCGCCAGCAGCATTTGGTTCTTTTCTGAGCTGGATTTATACTTTTGAAATTGCAACACAGAAAGAGATCTGAGAAAATCCAAAAATAGACATTAAACACATATTCCTACTGGGACCTAGCTGCACAGATCTGATGAACCAATGACAAGAGACATATGTGTGTAGTCACCAATCACAAAGTACCTCCCAGTACTCTATTGCTGCTCCTGAGCAGAAGCAACTCTGAACTTATTGAGGCCGTGGGCAAAAATAAAATATGAGGCCCCTCGTAACACAAAAGAAAGAAAAAATGCAAAAAATGATTCCCAAATAACCATATTTTTCATGCAAAATTCAAAGATTTTACTTCTGGCGCATAACTTTTTGCATTATTCTACATATACACAAACACCATTGTCTGGGTCCTAAGAAGTATGTGGCTGGCTCCTAACTGGTCCTAAATGTAAAATTAATCTATTTAAATGTGCATAATAATATAGGTGAAGTCAAAAAGTTGCTTAAAAGATAATTTTAATGCAAACTATAGCTATAAAATCCTACAATCTGATATATACATTGCTTGCATTTGTCAGGCATCACACACAACAGATGCATTACAGTAGTTCCCAGAATTTCTGCTCTCTTTATACATCTACCATTGTAAACCACAAGTGCAGCAGATCAGACCCCAGAACAGATACATAGCCTACTGCCTCTCATTATGCCAAGTATATGCCACAGCAAATCACTAATCAGATGCATTACCCAACTGTATCTATTATGCCAGGTATATGCCACATTAGGCCAAAACCAGAGCAATGGCCCAATGCACTGTTATGCTGCAAGTATGCCGCATCATAACCCAGGAATAAATGCAGAGACCTCTTAAACCTCTATTTATAGCAGATATATAGTAAATCAGACCAGTTGCACCAGGCCATATAAATGGTCCCTTGCACTCCTCATAGGCTAGATATGTGCCACATTACCTCCAAACCCCAGACAAAGATACATGACTCCCTGAAGCCCTTTAAATAGGGTATGTGCCACATCAATCCCGCAGACCAGTTGTTCAGTTCCCCTCACAGCCTCCTTTCGCTAGGTAAATTCAATATTACTTAGAGCTCACGATCAGATGAGTGTGTGTAGGCATATACACACCTATAAAGGTCTGCACACACTCACACTGTACTTAGGTCCCGCAAACTAGGCATTCATTAAAAACAGGGCTTATTGCAGCATGAAACCCTCCATTATGATGTGCTCGGACACTTCTGTTCCTCCCCTGCTCATGCCTATGAATATTAGACTATATGACTTTGCTTGGAGGAAGTCAGTGAGTTGGGCTTCTGTCCTACCAACAACTGCTTGTCTGAAGAAAAAAAAATGCTAATTTGTTTTATGCCCCTATGCGAGGCCCGATCATAACTGGGGCTTTAGACGATTATTTGGCTTAATGGTAGACCTGAGTCTACTTATGTATGCTTTTCAGCAAATAGTAAGTGAACAAAGTACATTTTATAACAGAATTAAATTGAAAAGTCTCTTAAAGGGACATAAAACCTTTAGACATGTGCACGCTAGATATCTTTTCAACAAAGAATACCATATGAACAACGTAAATCTATTAATATAAGTAAATGTTTTAATTTTTAAATTTGTATGCTCTGTCTGAATCACGAAAGAAAAATAAATAAATTTCATGTCTCTTTAAGATAGCATGCTCTGGGCCAGATTACAATTGGCTTGATATTTAGCGCTTTCGCTCACGCCCAAAAACCGGCAGAAGTAAATTTTTAACGCACGCAGGTTGTAGCACTTATTACAAGTTAGAAGTAAAATGTTTGCGTTCAAGTGGAAGTCAACGCGCACTAACTTCAGTACTTCAGATATTGAGACTGCGCTAGCTTCTTCTCCCCATAGACTTCAGTGGAGAGCGCAAACTGAAAAAAAATAACACTTCCTACTCCCCTCCTATTAAACTTCGGAGAGCTTATCTTCGCTATTAAGGTTAATTCTCTTTTTGGACACTAGATGGCACCAACACCATAACAAGACGTAATCATAAATATTATACAGATTTACATTCTCTTAACTGCTAAAAGCTACTTACTACCTTGTGGTAACTCCATTAAACCTGCCTTTTTTCTTTTTTTCCTATAAGATTTCTACTTTTTCTAGAAAAGTATGCTTGCTTGGTACTGATTGCTATATTAGTTAGATGTCCAGTTTGGGTATTTTTCTATATAATATTACTAATAATGTTCATAATCATTGAAGAAGTAATATGGAATAAAAATGTATGTAACTGTTCATTGAAATAATCCCTTTATTTTTCTCTCTATACTGTCCAATGGACCCAAGAGTGGTCTCATTTTGTTATATGAAGGGTTAAAAAATAGGATAATAGCAATGTATGATTTCTTTTGCATTAAGGATCTTTTCAAATTCACATTGTAAGTTTTAGATTTTATTTTTTTCATGCCTGTACAACTTACCATATATATAGTATATTATATATGTATATATTATATACTTATATTTGCATGTACAGTATATCCTCAATAAAAAATAATAATAATAATAAAAAAATAACACTTATCACTCGTGCACTAACCCGAAGGTAGTTATTATTTTACATTCCAATGTTCTTCACATAGAAGAAAATGATATATTTATTTTTAAATATATATGTATTTTTTGTAAAATATATATCTATATGAATATATACAGGTACAGAGATATACAGATATATATCTAAAATACATAGAACATTTTCCCCTATGTGAAGAACATTGGAATGTAAAATATTTACAGTACATACACACTTAAACACATTATTAAATATCAATATTGATAAAAAAAGAATTTTCTTGTTTTCAGGTATTTGAGTGGAAAGGGCTTCAAAATATATATATATATATATGCACACAAATAAACATAAATACACACATATATATATATATATATATATATATATATATATATATATACATACAAAACACAGGAATGGACCGCACTCACAGACTGGACTGGGTACACATCCTTCGTCACATGTTAACTCCACAGCCCTGAACACAGACAGCTGCCCAGTTCCCAGCAACCCAAGCAGTTAACCCCTGAACAGCCTGGGTGACAGGCCCGCAGGGAAGCATTACAAACATTATAAACACAACACACAGAAAACCTGGCACTCGCCAGCAGATACTCAGTAATGTTTAAAAGCAAAACTGGGGGAAGTCCGTTACATTTGGCGCCAAAGGATTAAGCCCAGGACCACATCAAGGTCTCCCCCTTCCCGGGACCCTAAACCAGCACCCACACAATGCATACTTGTGTGTACCCAGTCCAGTCTGTGAGTGCCGTCCATTCCTGTGTTTTGTATTTACATAGGGGAGATTACAAAAGCCTGTGTCACTCTGGGAGGTTCCCAGTTGGTTTGTTTGGAAGTATGCATTGTGTGGGTGCTGGTTTAGGGTCCCAGGATGGGGGAGACCTTGACGTGGCCCTGGGCTTAATCCTTTGGTGCCAAATGTAACTGACTTCCCCCAGTTTTGCTTTTAAACATTACTTAATATCTGCTAGAAAGTGCCAGTTTTTCCGTGTAATGCTTCCCTACGGGCCTGTCACCCAGGCTGTTCAGGGGTTAACTGCCTGGGTTGCTGGGAACTGTGCAGCTGTATGTCAGTGTTCAGGGCTGTGGAGTTAATAGTGGCTTAGGATGTGTACCCCCCCCCCTAGTTCATTCCTGTGTTTTGTATTTACATAGGGGGATTACAAAAGCCTATGTCACTCTTGGAGGTTTCCAGTTGGTTTGTTTGAAAGTATTGAAAAGAAAAGGAAATTCCCTGACAAAAAGACCAGGGAGGGGCGAGGGTTACTGGACACACATCCAAAATTCCCCTTATAGCAATATATACATGTAGGGGGGCAGTGCCTAGTGCTAAATATATGAAATGAAAAAAAGAGAGGTAGAGAAACAAAAAAAGAAAGCACTTTAGTGGCACACTTGTACTATATGTGGATAGTGTGAACGCTCAAGATAAATTTAATTCAAATTTGTCATTAAGAGGAAGGGAATGAACTGGAGTGGTTAGTTAATTAAAACTTAACTTTTGCTAAATTTAATTAATATAAAAAGTGACTAAGCACTCATGTTAAAAACACAGATTAAAGGACTGCTCCCTGTATGTGTTTAACAAAAGGCCTAAGGCTCTCCAAATTGTTTGGTGTGGAAACAAAATTAGTACTAGAAAGCCAATCCTCAATAGGTTGAGCAAATGTGCAACTATAAATAGAAGATTACCATGATTTCTTAACCTATTATATGAAGATACCGCCTACTACATGGGGTAACAAACATCTATATGTATGGGTACTTGTAATGGAACAAAGGAGGGTATATCAAGTAACAGGTGTATTTAATATGGTGATTGGTGTAACTTAAAAAGACAGGGAGATAAGGTAGTCTCCGAGATTTCAGAATGGTCACTTGGGTGGCTGAAAGCAGTTAGAGTATTGCTAACCAGTTATATTAACTATTTAACTTCTGAATACCATGTTTATTCACAGTATCAACAGCATCTTACAGATATAAATGTCCCTTTCTAGAATTACGTTTTGAACAGCTGATTACCTCTTAATACCGTTTATGTAATATCGCAATCATACAGGGGAATATTTCCCTGAAATAATTGTATAAATAAGTAATTATCTTAAAATATGGTATTGAGGATGTTATATCCTGTTACAACCTATATCTAGGAGATAGTGTTACCTTCTGACACCATGCTAAGTCACAATGATAATAAAGTCAAGCAGGTATATATGACCCTGTTTAAACTTACGATTTAAGCTGCTGATTATCTTCTAATATCATATGCCACCATCTTAGTCTGGTAAGGGAATATTTCCCAGAGATGGTTCCATACATTTTTAATAAGTGAGATGTTATCTAAAATTACCTGTAAAAACCGTATTAGAGGTGTAGAACCCTGCTGCAACTCACATCTAAGTGGTTGAATGACCTTCTAATACCAAACTGAACCAAAATAGCTCAAAAATCAAAATGATATCAACTAAATACCTTCTAATACCGTATTACAAAAACACAATTATCTAGGGGAAAATTTCCCAAAAGAAGTCTAAATTACCTTTTAATACCGTATTACATATATTAGTTTAGATATAGGGGCCTATTTATCAAAGGTCTTGCAGACCTGATCCGACAGTACGGATCAGGTCCGCAAGACCTCGCTGAATGCGGAGAGCAATATGCTCTCCGTATTCAGCATTGCACCAGCAGCTCACAAGAGCTGCTGGTGCAACGCCGCCCCCTGCAGACTCGCGGCCAATGGGCCACCAGCAGGGGGTGTCAATCAACCCGATCGTACTCGACCGGGTTGATTTCCGGCGATTCCTGTCCTGTTAGAGCAGGCGGACAGGGTTATGGAGCAGCGGTCTTTAGACCACTGCTTCATAACTGGTGTTTCTGGCGAGACTGAAGACTCGCCAGAAACACGAGCCCACAAGCTCCGAACTTGGAGCTTGATAAATGGGCGCCATAGTATATAAACCCAGGAACATACGAACAAATTGATCCCAAATAGTTAACTAGATTGAAAGTTCTGCTAGGAGAGCAGTTTAAAAATCCAGTAAATTAGTCTAGTAAGTTCAACCGTTCCGCGTACAAATTACAGCGGTTATAAGGAGAGTTATGAGAATAACCATCTACATACTAGGAAGCAGTGCGAACTAGTATGTAGACGGTTATTCTCTTAACTCTCCTTATAACCGCTGTTATAGCGTTCACACTATCCACATATAGTACAAGTGTGCCACTATGGTCCTTTTTTGTTTCTCTACCTCTCTTTTTTTTCATTTCATATATTTAGCACTAGGCACTGCCCCCCTACATGTAAATATTGCTATAAGGGGGATTTTGGATGTGTGTCCAGTAACCCTTGCCCCTCCCTGGTCTTTTTGTCAGAGAATTTTCTTTTCTTTTCAATACTTTCAAACAAACCAACTGGGAACCTCCAAGGGTGACATAGGCTTTTGTAATCTCCCTATGTAAATACAAAACGCAGGAATGGACCGCACTCACAGACTGGACTGGGGGTACACATCCTAAGCCACTGTTAATGGTTGAACTTACTAGACTAATTTACTGGATTTTTAAACTGCTGTCCTAGCAGAACTTTCAATCTAGTTAACTATTTGGGATCCATTTGTTCGTATGTTCCTAGGTTTTTATACTATATCTAAACTAATATATGTAATACGGTATTAAAAGGTCATTTACACTTCTTTTGGGAAATTTTCCCCTACATGATTGTGTTTTTGTAATACAGTATTAGAAGGTATTTAGTTGATATAATTTTGATTTTGGAGCTATTTTGGTTCAGTTTAGTATTAGAAGGTAATTCAACCACTTAGATGTGAGTTGCAGCAGGGTTCTACACCTCTAATACGGTATTTACAGGTAATTTTAGATAACATCTCACTTATTGAAAATTTATGGAACCATCTCTGGGAAATATTCCCTTACCAGACTAAGATGGTGGCATATGATATTAGAAGATAATCAGCAGCTTAAATCGTAAGTTTAAACAGGGTCATATATACCTGCTTGACTTTATTATAATTGTGACTTAGCATGGTGTAAGAAGTAGGGGTGTCGTAAATAATCGTTAGTCCGATGCATCACGATGCAGACTTAAACGATTCTGCATCGATGCACTGAAGTTAAGAATCGATTCCGGAGTGACGTTATCACGCAAGGACACGTGACCCTGCGCACATTTTACCGACG
This sequence comes from Bombina bombina, assembly GCF_027579735.1. Lineage (NCBI taxonomy): Eukaryota > Metazoa > Chordata > Amphibia > Anura > Bombinatoridae > Bombina > Bombina bombina. Next base: position 200,009,549 of record NC_069503.1, on the reverse strand, counting down.
CACCAAGCCCTGCGCCTGTTCGTTTGCCGTGGTCTTGTTGCTTTTATTGGCTGGGACAGGTATAGCTGGTTAGATTGTGTCTGGAGCTGTCATTGACCGCGCTTCCTCTCTGTATTGGCGGTCAGTTACAGCGTTTGCCCACGGATGGTTTTGCTAGTGTCAGCAGCAAGTCCCGGCTGTGATGGTGGATGAACTGGTGCAGAAAGTTTAAGGTCTCTGAGGTAAATGAGAGAGTAGGGTTATAGAACACAGGCCCCATGATAAACATTAACCCTCAATTGTTGTGCATTGCGGGGTCTGTGTTCTATAATCCTACTCTCTCATTCACCTCAGAGACATTAGAGAAGTTTGACTAACCCATAGCCCACACTGTGTGAATCACAGAAGTTAGATACATTCACAGGCTACATCATATGCAATTTAACGGTTGTGTTTCCCCATGTATCCAGTTAGATTATGATTTTGACAACATACTATTATTTTAAAATTTTAAGATCTTTAGAGCTGTGATATGTGTCACTGTATTTTTATTTGCTCTTGCTGTGTTAAAAGCCAGTATTCCCTTTATATTTACAACAAAGTGGCAGAGTGTGGCTGGTTGCATGCATGTGCATTGTCCTTTCACAAACCCTACTGATCTGAATGTTTCAAGTTTATCACCCATTTAATACTCAGATGTGCAAGAATTGACATCTTTAGGGGTCTTATGATATTTAAACTTCTTATTTTTCTATTATAACAGAATCTGTTTCAGTCCTGATGATTCAATAATATGTGTGTGTGCATATATATATTATATATATATTGTGTGTATGATTGTGTGTGTATATATATATATATATATATATATATGTGTGTATATATATATATATATATATATATATATTATATATATAGGGCTCCATGTACTAAGCCGTCAATTCATCCGTCATTGTAGACGTGGCTAAACTCGCCGTTACTCGCCGCGGGCAAAATGGTGTCCGCTGTTGCTATGTACTAATAATCCCACAATAAATAGACACATCTAGCCCGCCGCGAGCAGTGGCGGAATATTGATAAATTTGACGCCTCGCTCGCCGCGACTAAGCTGATGTACTTAACTTTCAGTTGAATTGTCTGGCCAATTGTTAACACGTGACTTGCAAGGTGTCACGAACGTCATAGTAGTCACGGGAATAGAATTTTGTTCCTATAAATGTACAACTTTTCTAAACAACTTTATTATTGTTCCAAAATTTTTGGAGAGTGATTACAGAGTGTTATTTTTTGTGATCTTTATTTACAAATTCGATATGGCTTCATCTGGATCTGAAACCGCTTCAAAATCCAAGAATCCTCACTTTTCTCATCAGCAAAATGTCGTTTTGATTGACATGATTATTGACTCTTATGATTATTTGTTTGGATGTTGTGTCAAACAGACAAATTTTTCTAGGAGGCAGCAGATCTGGCAAAGGATCAGCGATGCTGTTAGTGCCCAGGGTCCAGGAAAAAAGGATGTCGATCAGCTGAAGAAGCATTACAACAACATTAAACGTTTCGCCAAAGCTAAATTGGCCAGAGAAAAAAATTCAGCACGTGCTACCGGAGGTGGACCAGCATATGTTGCAGACCTCAATGATTATGAGCAGAAGCTTGTTCAGCGTCTGGGACCAGAGATCATCACTGGCATAACGGATGATTGTGACAGTGATTTAAGAGGTAAATGTACAACATAATTGACGCAAAAATGTTTGTTAAATTATGATAGCTCATTGTCTCCAATATATATTTCTTAAAAATAACATGATCTGACTTCTTACGCTTCCGTATCTGAATCTATATAGGCCATTTAGGCCCCAAATACTGTAATCATTTATGTCGCATATATGTATTAGGGATTGTACAGTAATAGGGTTGTTATACTGCCTTTTTTTTTAAAGCTATAACGGAAATATACATTTGTTGATTATAAATATAGTGATTCCTAAAGATAACACCCATGTGTTCATTTACAAACCAGTATTGCATAGAAACTCCTTAAAGAGATAATGACAATAGAAATAATGTAATTTCAAACTATTACAAAAATATTGATGTTGTGTAACATGGTATGTTAATCATGAGACTGACCCCAGATCACATGCCTTCTTAAATCTCTGCTCTATTGACTTCCATGTAGCGTTATTTGAGTATAGAATATTATTTTTACCATCTTTCAAAATTAGAATATATAATTGTTCTCCGCTTTCTAAACATATACTTTTTTCAGACATAGCTATGCACATAGTTGACGCAGTCATATGACCCATCTATGTGCATCAACCAATGATCATTTACTGTGCCTGTATAGATTTGCTTTTCATCAAAGTATATCAATCCAATGAAGCCAAAAACATAATACAATTAAATATTTTTGAAAAAGCATTTTCTTATGAGATTTCGAAAGGAAATTTTATTTGTTCATGTCCCTTTAAAGGGCCACTAAACCCAAAATCTTTCTTTCGTGATTCAGATAGAGAATAGAAATTTAAACAACATTACAATTTACTTCCATTATTTATTTTGCTTCATTTTCTAGATATTCTTAGTTGAAGAAAAAGCAATGCACATGGTGAGCCAATCACACGAGGCTTCTTTGTGCAGCAACCAAACAGCAGCTAGTGAGCATATCTAGATATGCTTTTCATCAAAGAATATCAAGAGAATAAAACAAATTAGATAATATAAGTAAATTAGAAAGATGTTTATAATTGCATTCTCTTTCTAAATCATAAAAGAAAAAATGTGGGTGGCATGTCCCTTTAATGATTGAGCCTTCATTCACTGCTGTGATTATATTATTATTAACACTTTTAGCTTTCAGTTTAAACTAGAAATAAAAATAAAACTAAAGTATTAATTTTTTTTTTTTTTAAAGCAACACCAACAACACAAGCAGAGCCTGTGAGGAGTAACAATGAAGTGCCCACTTGTTCTACTTCGTCTTCTGCTGTTTACAGACCACCCAGTGCAGCTGGTTCCAGACCTTCGGCCAGTTTTTCACATGGCCAATTCATACGCTCCACATCTAATGTTACACACACTACTTCATCGGCGGACACACTTCCTGATGTAAGGACCAGCACTCCAGAAACTGGTGTTGGCAGAGCAACTGGTAAGTAATTTACAAATTTAATGAATAATTTCAATGTTGTGTGTTTTATCTCTTTTATCTATCAAATATTTTTTTTTTTTTGGAAAAAAAATGTCAAATGTCATTATTGACATAATCGAGTTCGAGATCTTTTACAGATGGAATGGAATTTGAAGGACAAATAGCAATGATCTTAGATTTTCATGAAAGGGACACTGTACAAATTTTTTTAAATGAGGATTCATGTAGAGTATGCATGCAATTGTAAGCAACTTTCTAATGGGTTTAAATTTTATCATTATTTTCTTTTTGAGAATTGATCATAGTATTACATTAGAAAGTTGATTGAAATTCCATGCTATATATCTTATTCTCAAAAATATTATTTCTTTCATGTAATTAACAAGAGTCCATGAGCTAGTGACGTATGGGATATACATTCCTACCAGGAGGGGCAAAGTTTCCCAAACCTCAAAATGCCTATAAATACACCCCTCACCACACCCACAAATCAGTTTTTACAAACTTTGCCTCCAAGGGAGGTGGTGAAGTAAGTTTGTGCTAGATTCTACGTTGATATGCGCTCCGCAGCAAGTTGGAGCCCGGTTTTCCTCTCAGCGTGCAGTGAATGTCAGAGGGATGTGAAGAGAGTATTGCCTATTGAATGCAGTGATCTCCTTCTACGGGGTCTATTTCATAAGGTTCTCTGTTATCGGTCGTAGAGATTCATCTCTTACCTCCCTTTTCAGATCGACGATATACTCTTATATTTACCATTTCCTCTACTGATTCTCGTTTCAGTACTGGTTTGGCTTTCTACAAACATGTAGATGAGTGTCCTGGGGTAAGTAAGTCTTATTTTCTGTGACACTCTAAGCTATGGTTGGGCACTTTATTTATAAAGTTCTAAATATATGTATTCAAACATTTATTTGCCTTGACTCAGAATGTTCAACTTTCCTTATTTCCAGATAGTCAGTTTCATATTTGGGATTATGCATTGAATTATCATATTTTTTCTTACCTCAAAACTTTGACTTTTTTCCCTGTGGGCTGTTAGGCTCGCGGGGGCTGAAAATGCTTCATTTTATTGCGTCATTCTTGGCGCGGACTTTTTTGGCGCAAAAATTCTTTTCCGTTTCCGGCGTCATACGTGTCGCCGGAAGTTGCGTCATTTTTTTACGTTATTTTGCGTCAAAGATGTCGGCGTTCCGGATGTGGCGTCATTTTTGGCGCCAAAAGCATTTAGGCGCCAAATAATGTGGGCGTCTTTTTTGGCGCTAAAAAATATGGGCGTCATTTTTGTCTCCACATTATTTAAGTCTCATTATTTATTGCTTCTGGTTGCTAGAAGCTTGTTCACTGGCATTTTTTTCCCATTCCTGAAACTGTCATTTAAGGAATTTGATCAATTTTGCTTTATATGTTGTTTTTTTCTTTTACATATTGCAAGATGTTCCACGTTGCAACTGAGTCAGAAGATACTACAGGAAAATCACTGCACAGTGCTGGAGCTACCAAGCTAAGTCTGCTATAAACTTTTGGTATCTGTTTTCTCCAGCTGTTATTTGTATTGCATGTCATGTCAAACTTATTAATGCAGATAAAATTTCCTTTAGTACTGTTACATTACCTGTTGCTGTCCGTCAACATCTAATTTTCAGAGTGTTCCTGATAACATAAGAGATTTTATTTTTTAAATCCATTAAGAAGGCTATGTCTGTTATTTCTCCTTCTAGTATACATAAAAGTCTTTTAAAACTTCTCTTTTTTTTTTCAGATGAATTTTTAAATGAACATCATCATTCTGATACTGATAATGGTTCTTCTGGTTCAGAGGTTTCTGTCTCAGAGGTTGATGCTGATAAATCTTTGTATTTGTTCAAGATGGAATTTATTCGTTCTTTACTTAAAGAAGTGTTATTTGCATTAGAAATAGAGGATTCTGGTCCTCTTGATACTAAATGTAAACGTTTAAATAAGGTTTTTAAATCTCCTGTAGTTATTCCAGAAGTGTTTTATCTCCCTGATGCCATTTCTGAAGTAATTTCCAGGGAATGGAATAATTTGGGTAATTTATTTACTCCTTCTAGACGTTTAAGCAAATTATATCCTGTGCCATCTGACAGATTAGAGTTTTTTGGGACAAAAATCCCTAAGGTTATGGGGCTGTCTCTACTCCTGCTAATGTACTACTATTCCTATGGCAGATAGTACTTCATTTAAGGATCCTTTAGATAGGAAAATTGAATCTTTTCTAAGAAAAGCTTACTTATGTTCAGGTAATCTTCTTAGACCTGCTATATTTTTAGCGGATGTTGCTGCAGCTTCAACTTTTTGGTTAGAAGCTTTAGCGCAACAAGTAACAGATCATAATTTTATAGCATTATTATTATTCTATAACATGCTAATAATTTTATTGGTGATACCATCTTTTGATATTGATGTCAGGTATATGTCTCTAGCTATTTTAGCTAGAAAAGCTTTATGGATTAAACTTGGAATGCTGACATGTCTTCTAAGTCAACTTTGCTTTCCCTTTCTTTCCAGGGTAAATAATCATTTCGTTCCTTTCCTCACAAACAAGGAACAAAAGCCTGATCCTTCATCCTCAGGAGCGGTATCAGTTTGGAAACTATTTCCAGTTTGGAATATATCCAAGCCTTATAGAAACCTATAGCCAGCTCCTAAGTATCTATGAAGGTGCGGCCCTTATTCCAGCTCAGCTGGTATGGGGCAGATTACGTTTTCTTCAAAGAAATTTGGATCAATTCCGTTCTTAATCTCTGGTTTCAGAAACATTGTTTCAGAAAGGTACAGAATTGGCTTCAAGTTAAGGCCTCCTGCTAAGAGATTCTTTTCTTTCCCGTGTCCCAGTTGACACAGCAAGGCTCAGCATTTCTGAAATGTGTTTCAGATCTAGAGTTGGCTGGAGTATTTATGCCAGTTCCAGTTCTGGAACAGGGGCTGGGGTTTTATTTTATCTCTTCATTGTACCAAAGAAGGTCAATTCCTTCAGACCAGTTCTGGATCTATCATTATTGAATCGTTATGTTAGGATACCAACATTCAAGATGGTTACTGTAGGACTATCCTGCCTTTTGTTTAGCAAGGGCATTATATGTCTACAATAGATTTACAGGATGTGTATCTGCATATTCCGATTCATCCAGATCACTTTTAGTGTCTGAGATTCTCTTTTTAGACAAGCATTACCAGTTTTGTGGCTCTACTGTTTGGCCTAGCCTCAGTTCCAAGAATTTTTTTCAAAGGTTCTCGGTGCCCTTCTTTCTGTAATCAGAGAATAGGGTTTTGGTATTTCCTTATTTGGACGATATCTTGGTACTTGCTCAGTCTTCTCATTTTCGAAGAATCTCATACGAATCGACTTGTGTTGTTTCTTCAAGTTCATGGTTGGAGGATCAATTTACCAATCAGTTCATTGATTCCTCAGACAAGGGTAACCTTTTTAGGTTTCTAGATAAATTCAGTGTCTATGACTCTGTCCTTGTCAGACAAGAGAAGTTTAACATTGATATCAGCTTGTCAAAACCTTCAGTCACAATCATTCCCTTTGGTAGCCTTATGCATGGAAATGTTGGGTCTTAGGACTGTCGCATCAGATGCGATCTCCTTTGCTCGTTTTCACATGCGACCTCTTCAGCTCTGTATGCTGAACCAATGGTGCAGGGATTACTCAAAGATATCTCAATTAATATCTTTAAACCGATTTTACGACACTCTCTGACATGGTGGACAGATCACCATCGTTTAGTTCAGGGGGCTTCTTTGTTCTTCCGACCTGGACTATAATCTCAACAGATACAAGTCTTACAGGTTGGGGAGCTGTGTGGGGGTATCTGACGGCACAAGGGGTTTGGGAATCTCAGGAGGTGAGATTTCCGATCAATATTTTGGAACTCCGTGCAATTTTCAGAGCTCTTCAGTCTTGGCCTCTTCTGAAGAGAGAGTTGTTCATTGTTTTCAGATAAGACAATGTCACAACTGTGGCATACATCAATCATCAAGGAGGGACTCACAGTCCTCTGGCTATGAAAGAAGTATCTCGAATTTTGGTTTGGGCGGAATCCAGCTCCTGTCTAATCTCTGCGGTTTATATCCCAGGTATGGACAATTGGAAAGCGGATTATCTCAGTCGCCAAACGTTGCATCCGGGCGAATGGTCTCTTCACCCAGAGGTATTTCTTCAGATTGTTCAAATGTGGGAACTTCCAGAAATAGATCTGATGGCTTCTCATCTAAACAAGAAACTTCCCAGGTATCTGTCCAGATCCCGGGATCCTCAGGCGGAGGCAGTGGATGCATTTTCACTTCCTTGGAAGTATCATCCTGCCTATATCTTTCCGCCTCTAGTTCTTCTTCCAAGAGTAATCTCCAAGATTCTGAAGGAATGCTCGTTTGTTCTGCTGGTAGCTCCGGCATGGCCTCACAGGTTTTGGTATGCGGATCCTGTCCGGATGGCCTCTTGCCAACCGTGGACTCTTCCGTTAAGACCAGACCTTTTGTCTCAAGGTCCTTTTTTCCATCAGGATCTGAAATCCTTAAATTTAAAGGTATGGAGATTGAACGCTTGATTCTTGGTCAAAGAGGTTTCTCTGACTCTGTGATTAATACTATGTTACAGGCTCGTAAATCTGTATCCAGAGAGATATATTATAGAGTCTGGAAGACTTATATTTCTTGGTGTCTTTCTCATCATTTTTCTTGGCATTCTTTTAGAATACCGAGAATATTACAATTTCTTCAGGATGGTTTAGATAAGGGTTTGTCCGCAAGTTCCTTGAAAGGTCAAATCTCTGCTCTTTCTGTTCTTTTTCACAGAAAGATTGCTATTCTTCCTGATATTCATTGTTTTGTACAAGCTTTGGTTCGTATAAAGCCTGTCATTAAGTCAATTTCTCCTCCTTGGAGTTTGAATTTGGTTCTGGGGGCTCTTCAAGCTCCTCCATTTGAACCTATGCATTCATTGGATATTAAATTACTTTCTTGGAAAGTTTTGTTCCTTTTGGCCATCTCTTCTGCCAGAAGAGTTTCTGAATTATCTGCTCTTTCTTGTGAGTCTCCTTTTCTGATTCTTCATCAGGATAAGGCGGTGTTGCGAACTTCTTTTGAATTTTTACCTAAAGTTGTGAATTCCAACAACATTAGTAGAGAAATTGTGGTTCCTTCATTATGTCCTAATCCTAAGAATTCTAAGGAGAAATCGTTGCATTCTTTGGATGTTGTTAGAGCTTTGAAATATTATGTTGAAGCTACGAAATCTTTCTGTAAGACTTCTAGTCTATTTGTTATCTTTTCCGGTTCTAGGAAAGGCCAGAAAGCTTCTGCCATTTCTTTGGCATCTTGGTTGAAATCTTTAATTCATCTTGCCTATGTTGAGTCGGGTAAAATTCCGCCTCAGAGAATTACAGCTCATTCTACTAGGTCAGTATCTACTTCCTGGGCGTTTAGGAATGAAGCTTCGGTTGACCAGCTCTGCAAAGCAGCAACTTGGTCCTCTTTGCATACTTTTACTAAATTCTACCATTTTGATGTATTTTCTTCTTCTGAAGCAGTTTTTGGTAGAAAAGTTCTTCAGGCAGCGGTTTCAGTTTGAATCTTCTGCTTATGTTTTTTGTTAAACTTTATTTTGGGTGTGGATTATTTTCAGCAGGAATTGGCTGTCTTTATTTTATCCCTCCCTCTCTAGTGACTCTTGTGTGGAAAGATCCACATCTTGGGTAGTCATTATCCCATACGTCACTAGCTCATGGACTCTTGTTAATTACATGAAAGAAAACATAATTTATGTAAGAACTTACCTGATAAATTCATTTCTTTCATATTAACAAGAGTCCATGAGGCCCACCCTTTTTTGTGGTGGTTATGATTTTTTTGTATAAAGCACAATTATTCCAATTCCTTATTTTATATGCTTCGCACTTTTTTTCTTATCACCCCACTTCTTGGCTATTCGTTAAACTGATTTGTGGGTGTGGTGAGGGGTGTATTTATAGGCATTTTGAGGTTTGGGAAACTTTGCCCCTCCTGGTAGGAATGTATATCCCATACGTCACTAGCTCATGGACTCTTGTTAATATGAAAGAAATGAATTTATCAGGTAAGTTCTTACATAAATTATGTTTTTTGGTTCAGTGTCCAGTTAATTGCAAAGTACATTTTCATTAATAATTTTACTAATAGAAATTTCACTGAATGTAATAGCGTTTGAATATATGGTTACATTGACTAAAAAAACGTTTTTATTTTATTTATTTTTTTAAGGTGATTTGGGACATCTTTTCCAGAGATTGACTGGACATTCATCTCCATTATTTGATGGTATGTATCACATATGTATATATATAATATAACTTAAATTTGTGTATGACTGTTGTATCTGCTCTCTCCTTCTATTCTATTTCTGCAAAGTATATATATACTAATATAGTTATATTTTACTCTACTAACTCTGTTCTGTATGCTAACTTTTCTAACCTTTTAAGTGTATATAGCAATATAGTTAAATTTTAATCTACTAACTCAGTTATGCATGCTTACTTTTGTAACTTGTTGCAATTGTATATACTAATATAGTTAAAGTAACACTCAGAAAATAATATTGTCCTTGATTCATCAATGATGACGCAGTTCAAAAATACCATCCTTATTTTATATTATAAAAAATAATTTCATATATAATTTTGGAACTTACATGTCCTTATCAATCTTCGAATAGATTTATAGTACTTCGGTTCTCTTCTCTTCAAATCACTATATTTTCTAAGACACTGTCGTCTTGTTCTTTTAATTTTTGAAATACGATGCATTCTTCTCAGCATCTCGTATATAATTTTGTCTCTGCATTCCTGTCTCACTGCCCTCACACCACCAATCCGTTTAGGGAAATATTTATCCATGGCATTAACTAATATCACCAATTCTCCAGCACCAAAAGGTTCAGGACGCGACATGTTTGACGATGACGTGATTAATCGTTATGTCAATCATTAGCGCATTGATCTAGATATGTATCCCCGAAAAATTTAAAAAAATATAATGTATATGTAGATTAATGTATTTTATGAAGGTTTGTAAATTGAATCAATGTTATAGTTATTACAAATGATATTTTGTTTCTCAACATTTTCTTTGTTTCAGATGTGTTGATATGTATTAAAATTTACTTTGGTTTACAATTGTTATTTTGTTTCTAAACATTTTCTTTGTTTCAGATGTGTTGATATGTATTAAAATTTACTTTGGTTTACAATTGTTATTAATAATATTTAATATATAATGTTTCAAGATTGTCAGTTTGTAATAAAATAATTTATTTTTCATTATTTTCTATATGCCACTATTCTTTTAACAAATCTTGAATGGAAATAGATATTATTAAGGATAAGAAAATAAGTGTTAAGAGTAAGCCCTTAAGGTATTTTTAATTGGAATATGGGGCAACCTAGTAGCTGTTAAAAATTGAGATTAGAATAAAACAAAGCAAATTAGCAAGTCTTTTTTAACTCAAAAATCCTATCTGAAAACATAAAGCACTTTGGAATATACTGTCGCTTGTTACAGCTACAATTCAATGACACAATACAATGAATTAGCATCAGCTATGGAGGGATTACATTACACTAATCACATTATGTAAAAGAGTGAGAGCAGCTGTAGACACTAGTGTGATGTCACAAAGACAATGTATTACCTATAATATATTGTCTCTAATAACTTTGATCATAAACTTTATTTATTTGAAACCTTTGATAATTGAAGAGCAACAACTGTTATGTATTTAACTGTTTATCATGAGTGATTTTTAATAACCTTAATTCTTAAAAAAAAGTAGAAGACAAGTTAATAAAGAAAGTTTTTTATTGATCAACTGAAACTTTAATCTTCAAAATATTGTTCTGAAACCATGTCCCTTGTTGCCATACCACGCCTATTAGCTTGTTCTACACATATTTCTTCTGGTAAATCATCAGCATCTATGGTATTTTCATCTTCTAATGGACATCCTCTTTTTATAGCTATATTGTGCAGTATGCAGCAAACCAATATAATTTTTGCAACTTTCTCTGGTGCATACTGCATAGCACCACCAGAACAATCAAGACATCGAAACCGCATTTTCAAAAGACCGAAAGTCCTCTCAATAACCCCCCTGGTAGATCGGTGAGCTTCATTGAAACGTACTTGACTTCTGGTCTGTGGGTTGTTATAGGGAGTCAACAGCCATTCTGTACATGAGTACCCTCCATCTCCTAATAGAAGATATAATAAATATAAATATTAATATAAGAATAATTATAAAGATTGAGAACTATACAATACAAATTTAAAATATACAGATTACAGTCGACAAATTGGGCGCAATTTTTGTACATTGAAATGAGAGACAAATTAGACGCCAGTTATGCTTACCTAGAAGCCATCCTTCAGGCATATTTCCGTCCTCGAACTTCCGGTATAAGCCAGTCTGCCTTAAGATGTAAGAATCATGACAGGAGCCAGGAAAGTTAGAACGGACACTGATAATCCTCATGTTGGGGTCACAGACCATCTGGACATTCAAGGAATGGAAATGCTTTCTATTCCTATAGATCTCCTCACGAGCTTGAAGTGGTCTTACAGCAACATGGGTACAGTCTATGGCACCTAGGACATTGGGGATCCCAGCCATCCTATAGAAATTTGACTTTATAGATTGCCATTCTTCAGGGGTAGATGGCAAACAAACATATCGAGGAAAAATCACCATCATAGCCCCAATGACTTTGGATAAGTGGCGTGAAAAAGCTGATTGACTCATTCCAATAATGACGCTAGAAACTGCCTGAAAGGAGCCTGTTGCCATAAAATGCAATGCAGCTAATAGTTTCAGAAGTCCCGGAATAGCTTGTGAACGAGCCGTCATCGGCTCCAAATGATCTTCAATCTCTCGATACAGGTGTAATATGGATTCACGATCAAGCCGTAATCTTTGTATGATCTCTCGGTCAGAAAGGCCGTGCAAACCAACCCGTGGAAGGAATACACGGGGGACACGAACCCTCCTTCTTCTAACCATTCGATTAGCGACATTTCCAGTATTCTGTCTTCTAGCCCGGATTTGCATCACACGGAGAATAAACAAATACAGAATTCTCTCCATAGCTGCTGAAATGAACAATGTAAGTACAATGCTGATATTACTGCCTTTTATATATGTCTAGACTGGCGTCTAGAGTGACTTTCCTATTGTTTTGTACCTTGCCCGCCACCTAAAAGGTGGCGAGGCAAAAATAACGAGGTGGGAGCGGAAATTGACGCGAGCGGACAAATAGATTTTTTAGTACATTCGTTTTTGGTGAGTTGGTGGTCAAATGTGTCTAATTACAGTGAAAAATGGAGAGGTAGCGAGGTTTGGCGGATAAGTACGCTCGCAATTTTAAAGATGCGAGTTTGAACATAGTTGACGGCTTTGTACATATCAGTTTGCGAGTTTTGACGCAAGATTTGTTGCGGGTAGCTCGCTGACTGCTTAGTACATGGAGCCCATATTGTTTGTATGTGTGTGTATATATATATATATATATATATATATATATATATATATATATATATATATATAATATGGAATAGAACAAGTTCATGAAAATCATGGGCAGTAATCGTAATGCATCGTGATGCATCGCGGAATCAAATCGAATCACTGACAGGATAATCGTAATCGAATCGTGAGACAAGTGAAGATGCGCATCCCTAGGAAGGTAACACTATCTCCTAGATATAAGTTGTAACAGGATATAACATCCGCAATACCATATTTTAAGATAATTTCTTATTTATACAATTATTTCAGGGAAATATTCCCCTGTATGATTGCGATATTACATAAACGGTATTAAGAGGTAATCAGCTGTTCAAAACATAATCCTAGAAAGAGACATTTATATCTGTAAGATGCTGTTGATACTGTGATTTAACATGGTATTCAGAAGTTAAATAGTTACTATAACTGGTTAGCAATACGCTAACTTCTTTCAGCTCAGCCACCCAAGTGACCATTCTGAAATCTCGGAGACTACCTTATCTCCCTGTCTTTTTAAGTTACACCAATCACCATATTAAATACACCTGTTACTTGATATACCCTCCTTTGTTCCATTACAAGCACCCATACATATAGACGTTTGTTACCCCATGTAGTAGGCGCCGCGGTATCTTCTTATAATAGGTTAAGAAATCATGGTAATGTTCTATTTATAGTTGCACATTTGCTCAACCTATTTAGGATCGCCTTACTAGTACTAATTTTGTTTCCACACCAAACCATTTGGAGAGCCTCAGGCCTTTTGTTAAACACATACAGGGAGCAGTCCTTTAATCTGTGTTTTTATTCTTGCTTTTTAACATGAGTGCTTAGTCACTTTTTATATTAATTAAATTTAGTAAAAGTTAAGTTTTAATTAACTAACCACTCCGGTTCATTCCCTTCCTCTTACTGACAAATTTGAATTAAATTTATCTTGAGCGTTCACACTATCCACATATAGTACAAGTGTGCCACTATAGTGCTTTCTTTTTTGTTTCTCTACCTCTCTTTTTTTCATTGTTTGAAAGTATGCATTTTGTGGGTGCTGGTTTAGGGTCACAGGAAGGAGGAGACCTTGACGTGGTCCTGGGCTTAATCCTTTGGCGTCTAATGTAACTGACTTCCCCCAGTTTTGCTTTTAAACATTACTGAGTATCTGCTGAGTATCTGTGTGTTGTGTGTATATATGAATGTAACTGATAAATGTAATTTATTTATGTTGTGTTTAAGAATTTTCTTTTAGCCCTAACCCTTTACTCAAGATCTTCATTCGTGCTAACCTGACAAATGAAAATGTAGTTTGTGCTCGTGAGTTAACTTTCAACTCAATATTTTGAAATTGCACGCTAACGTTAACACGCCACTTGCAATCTAACCTTCTGTGTGGACCATCAATTTTTACTTTCTTGTCCCTTTAAGTATTCCTTGTTTGCCCAGCTACTACTATATCAGTTAGCATCTGATTTACTTTTTTACTGATATTTCATGTCTTGTCTCTGAGTTCTTGTCTGCGCATTTCTTTTTTTGGTTTAAATTCATGCCAATTATTTCTTCTCCATCTGTGCTGTCATCTGTATTTTTTTTTTTAAATGTCTGAGTGTAATTAAATACATTTACTTAGTAAGTTCATATTTTTTTTTAGCTGTGCACAAACATTTAAAGAGTGCAATGCTCCTTTTTATTGATGATATATTCTGAATGGACTTCATTTACTATAGTTAGATAAGTTGGATAAATCGACAATATATTTGCTACATAGGTTTCCTGTATATTTGAAGGGACAGTCTACACCAGAATTTTTATTGTTTTAAAAGATAGATAATCCCTTTATTACCCATTCCCCAGTTTTGTATAACCAACACAGTTATATTAATATACTTTTAACCTCTGTGATTATCTTGTATCTATACCTCTGCAAACTGCCCCTTTATTTCAGTTCTTTTGACAGACTTGCAGTTTACCCAATCAGTGCCTGCTCCCAGATAACTTCACGTGCACGAGCACAGTGTTATCTATATAAAATACGTGAACTAACACCCTCTAGTGGTGAAAAACTGTTAAAATGCATTCTGAAAAGAGGTGGCCTTCAAGGTCTAAGAAATTAGCATATGAACCTCCTAGGTTAAGCTTTCAACAAAGAATACCAAGAGAACAAAGCAAAATTGGTGATAAAAGTAAATTGGAAAATTGTTTAAAATTACATGCTCTATCTGAATCATGAAAGTTTATTTTAGCCTAGACTGTCCCTTTAAAGGGCCATAAAATACAAAAAGAAAATGCTGTTGTATACTAATAAATAAGTGTTTAACCCTTGCAAATATTAAAATCAGCTACAGCAATGCACTCCTGGGACATAGCTGAGCCAATGACATGAAACATGTGTCCAACCATCTCCCAGTACTGCTCCATGGCTTACCTGGGTATTCTTTACAACAAAGGACTCCAAGAGAACAAAAGTAGATTTGATAATAGAAAAAAATTTGAAAAGTCTCTTAAAATTGCATTCGCTATCTGAGGGATGAATTTAAATTTGACTATCATGTCCCTATGAGGAGCAAGGTTGGCTCTAGATCTGAATAACTGAAGGTTCTATCAGAGGTTGCCATAAAGCTATATTTAGGATATATTTAGGATGGACAACATACGTATCTGATATCTGTTCTTTCTTTTCAATGAAAATCCTCCATGCATTTACCTCTCTTGTGTTTTTTAGAGCTCAGGGTATGTAATAATGGGTTATATTGCAAATTTATGACTGTTGATACTTTAGAGAACTGTGGATGTTACAATAATGATTAGGGTGCTTAGCACTCCTCTAGAAACACCTCTGTTAAGGGGTGATGAATATTTCCCATTTTATATTTACTTTTAAAGGGATAGTAAACCCATAGTATACATCAGCAATTAAGCACTTCATTGTAAAATAATTATGTAAAATTATATTACATTGCCATCTTGTTAACATATTTTACAAGGTTTTGCAAATCAAGAGCATTTTACAGATAGAGCTCTGGAAATACCTGGTGGAATCCACCTGTTCCCCTTTGCTGGGGCTAATTAAGGGCAGATATAATTGAGTTTGTGCTCTGATCTAATCAATGGCTGTGCAGAATGTTGCAGGGTTAGATAAACCTCACCATGGTTTAGTATTATGGAGGCACAATTACCTCTTTGGGAGAAAGTCGAACACGCACACATTTCAAAAGTAATTTACAGCAAAGACATGCAAAATAAGTAATGGATGTAAATGTTTTTTTCTTTTATTAAACATTGTGGACTAGACTATGAGTAGAGCAGATATTACCGTATTACAAGTTCAAAGTAAATATTTTTTGCTTATGTGCTAACCCAATGCACAAAGAGCAGAAGTAAAAAATATTGCAACAGCGATAACGTACTCTCCCATAGACATCAATGGAGAGACAAAAGTGGAAAAAAATACCCATAATCACCTAAATCCCCTAAACAGCTAACTCGCCAACCTCTAACCTGGTGCATAGCCCACCGCAAAGTCCCCTCTACTCTATTAACCCCTAACCCACCACAAAGTTCTCACTACATTATTAAACCCTAAACTGCCACAACCCCCATTGCAAAATACCCACTAACAATTAAACCCCCTAACCAGCTAACCCCTAAGTTACTCTCCAAGAAAAACCTAACCATTACCTGAAAAAAAACAACCTAACCTTACCTTAAAAAAAAACTAATCTTATCTGAAAAATAATTTGACCCAACATTACTAAAAAAAAAAACAACAACCCACCCTTCCCAGTTAAACACCTTCACATATACCATATCCCTTTAAAACCCTTTTTATTCATTTATTTCTATAATAAAATTATATATATATATATATATATATATATATATATATATATAAATCCAATGGTACCAGCACTCGCTATTAAATTGCAGCGTCGGGGTGCTCCCAAGTATAAAGTATGCATAAGGGGTTCCAGTGAACAGAGGCACTCGCCGTTATAGTGAACAAAGTGTTTTTATTCTTTCACATCAGAATAAACGTTTTCGGGCGATAATGCCCGTCATCAGACTCCTGTGAATACAAACAGTGTAAGTTAATTGTTACCTGGCCAGGGCCTAAATAGACCATGAACTGCCCGGGACGCCACCAGCCCCTCCGCTGCCGCACCGGAAAACCGGAAGTGACGCATGAGCATCGGACGTCACACGTTGGAAGCCGTAGTGCCCGGACCACTCCTGGCAGGAAACAAAAAAAGTTATTACAAAAAGTGCATATAACATTGATTACTCATATTCACATAGTGTACATAGTGAAAAGGTAACTTAATCCAGTAGGGTAATTTTATGTGATTGGGAAATATGTGCATACTCGATAGTGTAAATTACTATAGGGAATAATGTGAAAATTAAAAGTTAAAGGTTAAAAAGTCTATGGGAGGGCTGTTAGGTGACAGGTTATCTCGTTATCATCCATTGTTCCTTATATGTAGGGCTAAAACAATATATAGATGAATAATGCTCTATAATGAGAGCAATCATATAGGTGCCCCATATGGGTTGGCAATTTATTAAATCAGGGTGTCATCATGGTGTTGGTAGTTATTACTTCACAGTAGTGAAGAGCAGTGTGGTGATACTAGTTATACTTTCTGGTTAGTACAATTTACAGATAGCTACGCCAATCTAGATGGGTATTTAGACCCCCTGGAGTCATGGTACCCAATTCAAAAGACCATTTTGCTTCCAATTGTAGCAGTCTTCTGCCCCTATCGCCCCCTCTAGGAGAGGGGGGTACATGGTCAATAAGGGTATATTTTAAGTCAAAAGGATCTGGAACTGCACGGCGTGTACCTTTCAGAGTACCACCGCAAAAGATACATCCCACGGGGCTTCAGAATAAGGAACACACCAACTATAGGGCGGTACAACCCAGTATTTTGTGAGAAATGGTGTAGTGTATTAAATAAATGCTCCCTGGACCTTATACTCCTGGTTATACAGGAAGTTACCACACTGCTACATCAAACCAAATTGGAGATACAACAAAATGAATCTATTAATCTTGAAAGTATGCAACAGGACAAGCAAGAAAACTGGCTGGAAAAACTACAGACACAAATCTCCAACTATGAAAAAGACCTGATACAGTTTAAAAATAAGAAACTGGCCACAGTAACTGAAGATTATAGAGACAGACGTATCTACATATGGCAACTGTCAGCACAAGACAGACAAAGAGTGTACCAGGGAAGACAGAGGAGGATGAGATATAAGAAACCATCTACACTACAGACCGTGGATTCATCAGGATCAAGTTCAGACGCATGAGCGCAACGAACATAGCACAACATAGCACAACGAACCAACAGGCACGTGCAGCAGGGGTGACTACGCGCTCAAAAAACGGGGTAGGCCGAGACCACACCCCCGAGGTGGGTACAAAGAAAAAGCCCCCACGTCCACCAAACAAATAGGGGCCAACATAGTAGTAAACCTCAGTAGCAGACCATTAACCACCACTGAGGAAACCGTGCTGAATAAGGGCCTAACCTTCATACCAACATGTAGCACTGATCAATTTGGTCTATATATTGACTTACAAAGATTTCAGAGACAATTGAAACTAAAGGAGAAATTTGCTATAACAGCAGAGGAAG
Organism: Bombina bombina; assembly: GCF_027579735.1. Lineage (NCBI taxonomy): Eukaryota > Metazoa > Chordata > Amphibia > Anura > Bombinatoridae > Bombina > Bombina bombina. The sequence continues at coordinate 199,991,206 of NC_069503.1, read as the reverse complement.
AACCCACAACCTCCACTTTTAGGAAGAGGTCAACATTTGACCCTCAAAGTCATAATGCAAGTATTCGTACTTACCATAGATTGACGACTATGGATATGACTAAGCAAATTCAACAACAAAAGAACAAAGGCTTCAACAACCTATCGAGGAAGGAACGTGAGGCTCTACAAAATCTGGCAAAGGATCCATCTATCATTATACGGGAGGCTGACAAAGGTGGGGCTATAGTCCTTCAGAATTATAGCGATTACAAGATGGAAGCCCTAGCACAGCTAGAAGATCCTCAGACCTACCGAAAGCTACCAAGAGATCCCACGGGACACTTTAAGGAAAAGATAGACAAGTTCCTAGACCAAACCCATACAGAGGGCTATATCACAAAACAAGAACTGGGATTCCTGAAGACACAACATCCACGAATACCAGTGTTCTATACAGTTCCCAAGATCCACAAGAGGTTAAACCAACCACCTGGACGACCAATTGTGTCAGCTATCCAGTCCCTACATCAACCATTAGCAAAATTCGTAGATTCTTTTCTCCAGCCACTTGTGAGAAACATGGATACCTTCTTATTGGATTCCAATATGCTCCTTAACATCATTGGGAATATGGGACCAATATTGGATACAGACATACTGGTAACGCTTGACGTTACCAGTTTATATACGGCTATTCCTCACCATCTAGGTATGAGAGCCATTACTAAACAGCTCCAACGTTATCCATATGTGGGACCCCCAGCAGAAATACTGCTGACACTACTTGAGTTTTGTTTGACAATGAATTATTTTAAATTCGAAAATCAACTTTACCTACAACTAACAGGCACAGCGATGGGGTCCAATGTGGCCCCATCCTATGCAAACTTGTTTATGGAGATATTCGAAACTGAAGATACAGACCTTTTTCTAGATTCTAGAATACAGCTGTTTAAACGGTACATAGACGATCTCATTCTAATCTGGCGTGGTACAGAGGAATAACTACTTGCATGGTTTAAACAGTTGGACCAAGTATCTCCAGACATCAAGTTCAAAATGAATTATAGCAACAAAACCATTCTTGGACCTACATTTATATAAGGAGGATAATCATTTACAGTCCACTCTGTACAAAAAGGATACAGACAGGAACTCCTTATTGCACTATACCAGCTGTCACCCCCCAGCGCTAAAAAAGGCTCTACCCAAATCTCAACTTTTGAGAGTCATTAGAAACAAAACGCAACAAAATAATGTGGACATACAACTTGGAGAAATGAAGGAGCGCTTCACCCAACGAGGATATCCAGAGAGCCAACTCAGAAAAACGGAACAAGACCTCAGAAAACAAGATGCAGAAACCACAAAAGAGAAGATGCAACCTAGAATGACTTTTATAACAACTTACACACAGGATAAACGCAATTTGACAACTAGCTTGCACAAGAATTGGGACATTTTGAGTACGGACAATACTCTTCCATTCAAAAACCTAGCACCACCAAGGATTGGTTACAAAAGAGCTAAGTCCCTCAAGGACTATCTTGTACATACTGACCCGACACATAATTATGAAAAAAGAACCTGGTTGAATAAAAATAAAAAAACAGGATGTTTCAGGTGTCTGGGATGTACTACCTGTAGTGCTCTCATCACAGGAACCTATTTCACACACCCCTATAAAAAGAAAAAATATCAACACAAACATCGGATGACATGTACCACTACACATGTGGTTTATCTCCTACATTGTGTAAGTGGCATATTTTATGTGGGGAAAACAGAAGATGACCTGCGTACCAGAATGGCCAATCACAGGTCATCAATAAGGACGGCTATAGAAAAGGGGACATCTGAGCAACCAGTTGCTCGACATTTTGCGCAAACAGGTCATACAGTTAAGGACTTAAAATATACCCTTATTGACCATGTACCCCCCTCTCCTAGAGGGGGCGATAGGGGCAGAAGACTGCTACAATTGGAAGCAAAATGGACTTTTGAATTGGGTACCATGACTCCAGGGGGTCTAAATACCCATCTAGATTGGCGTAGCTATCTGTAAATTGTACTAACCAGAAAGTATAACTAGTATCACCACACTGCTCTTCACTACTGTGAAGTAATAACTACCAACACCATGATGACACCCTGATTTAATAAATTGCCAACCCATATGGGGCACCTATATGATTGCTCTCATTATAGAGCATTATTCATCTATATATTGTTTTAGCCCTACATATAAGGAACAATGGCTGATAAAGAGATAACCTGTCACCTAACAGCCCTCCCATAGACTTTTTAACCTTTAACTTTTAATTTTCACATTATTCCCTATAGTAATTTACACTATCGAGTATGCACATATTTCCCAATCACATAAAATTACCCTACTGGATTAAGTTACCTTTTCACTATGTACACTATGTGAATATGAGTAATCAATGTTATATGCACTTTTTGTAATAACTTTTTTTGTTTCCTGCCAGGAGTGGTCCGGGCGCTACGGCTTCCAACGTGTGACGTCCGACGCTCATGCGTCACTTCCGGTTTTCCAGTGCGGCAGCGGAGGGGCTGGTGGTGTCCCGGGCAGCTCATGGTCTATTTAGGCCCTGGCCAGGTAACAATTAACTTACACTGTTTGTATTCACAGGAGTCTGATGACGGGCATTATCGCCCGAAAACGTTTATTCTGATGTGAAAGAATAAAAACACTTTGTTCACTATAACGGCGAGTGCCTCTGTTCACTGGAACCCCTTATATATATATATATATATATATATATATATATATATATACACACAACACACAGAAAAAACCCAGCACTCACTTACAAGCTCTCAGCTAAGATTTAAAAGCAAAAATGGAAAGGTTAGTTACCGCATCTGGCCAAATGGGACAAGCTCAGGTACCACGTCAAGGTCCTTTCCAATACCTGACACCCTAAAACAGCCACACAATGCAAGCTTTCAAATCCAAACAAACTGAAAACAAGGGAAGGGTGCACAGGAATATGTAATCACCCTAGACATATACAAAACACGGAAGGGAACTGCACTCTCATACCGCACAGGGTACACATCCCATGACCCTGCAACATGCTCAGCCCTGGGTGCCACTGGCACTCACAGGAAGCTGTGCTGTCCCCAGAGCCACAAGCAGTTAACCCCAGACAGGTCTGGGTGCAATAACCATAGGGAAAATTACAAAACAAATTAATACAACACACAGAGAAAACCCAGCACTCACAAGCTCTCAGCTAAGATTTAAAAGCAAAAATGGAAAGGTTAGTTACCGCATCTGGCCAAATGGGACAAGCTCAGGTACCACGTCAAGGTCCTTTCCAATACCTGAGACCCTAAAACAGCCACACAATGCAAGCTTTCAAATCCAAACAAACTGAAAACAAGGGAAGGGTGCACAGGAATATGTAATCACCCTAGACATATACAAAACACGGAAGGGAACTGCACTCTCATACCGGACCGGGTACACATCCCATGACCCTGCAACATGCTCAGCCCTGGGTGCCACTGGCACTCACAGGAAGCTGTGCTGTCCCCAGAGCCACAAGCAGTTAACCCCAGACAGGTCTGGGTGCAAGAACCATAGGGAAAATTACAAAACAAATTAATACAACACACAGAGAAAACCCAGCACTCACTTACAAGCAAAAATGGAAAGGTTAGTTACCGCATCTGGCCAAATGGGACAAGCTCAGGTACCACGTCAAGGTCCTTTCCAATACTTGACACCCTAAAACAGCCACACAATGCAAGCTTTCAAATCCAAACAAACTGAAAACAAGGGAAGGGTGCACAGGAATATGTAATCACCCTAGACATATACAAAACACGGAAGGGAACTGCACTCTCATACCGGACCGGGTACACATCCCATGACCCTGCAACATGCTCAGCCCTGGGTGCCACTGGCACTCACTGGAAGCTGTGCTGTCCCCAGAGCCACAAGCAGTTAACCCCAGACAGGTCTGGGTGCAAGAACCATAGGGAAAATTAGAAAACAAATTAATACAACACACAGAGAAAACCCAGCATTCACTTACAAGCTCTCAGCTAAGATTTAAAAGCAAAAATGGAAAGGTTAGTTACCGCATCTGGCCAAATGGGACAAGCTCAGGTACCACGTCAAGGTCCTTTCCAATACCTGACACCCTAAAACAGCCACACAATGCAAGCTTTCAAATCCAAACAAACTTAAAATAAGGGAAGGGTGCAAAGGAATATGTAATCACCCTAGACATATACAAAACACGGAAGGGAACTGCACTCTCATACCGGACCGGGTACACATCCCATGACCCTGCAACATGCTCAGCCCTGGGTGCCACTGGCACTCACAGGAAGCTGTGCTGTCCCCAGAGCCACAAGCAGTTAACCCCAGACAGGTCTGGGTGCAAGAACCATAGGGAAAATTACAAAACAAATTAATACAACACACAGAGAAAACCCAGCACTCACTTACAAGCTCTCAGCTAAGATTTAAAAGCAAAAATGGAAAGGTTAGTTGCGTTGTGTGGCTGTTTTAGGGTCTCAGGTATTGGAAAGGACCTTGACGTGGTACCTGAGCTTGTCCCATTTGGCCAGATGCGGTAACTAACCTTTCCATTTTTGCTTTTAAATCTTAGCTGAGAGCTTGTAAGTGAGTGCTGGGTTTTCTCTGTGTGTTGTATTAATTTGTTTTGTAATTTTCCCTATGGTTCTTGCACCCAGACCTGTCTGGGGTTAACTGCTTGTGGCTCTGGGGACAGCACAGCTTCCTGTGAGTGCCAGTGGCACCCAGGGCTGAGCATGTTGCAGGGTCATGGGATGTGTACCCGGTCCGGTATGAGAGTGCAGTTCCCTTCCGTGTTTTGTATATGTCTAGGGTGATTACATATTCCTGTGCACCCTTCCCTTGTTTTCAGTTTGTTTGGATTTGAAAGCTTGCATTGTGTGGCTGTTTTAGGGTGTCACGTATTGGAAAGGACCTTGACGCGGTACCTGAGCTTGTCCCATTTGGCCAGATGCGGTAACTAACCTTTCCATTTTTGCTTTTAAATCTTAGCTGAGAGCATGTAAGTGAGTTCTGGGTTTTCTCTGTGTGTTGTATTAATTTGTTTTGTAATTTTCCCTATGGTTCTTGCACCCAGACCTGTCTGGGGTTAACTGCTTGTGGCTCTGGGGACAGCACAGCTTCCTGTGAGTGCCAGTGGCACCCAGGGCTGAGCATGTTGCAGGGTCATGGGATGTGTACCCGGTCCGGTATGAGAGTGTAGTTCCCTTCCGTGTTTTGTATATGTCTAGGGTGATTACATATTCCTGTGCACCCTTCCCTTGTTTTCAGTTTGTTTGGATTTGAAAGCTTGCATTGTGTGGCTGTTTTAGGGTCTCAGGTATTGGAAAGGACCTTGACGTGTTACCTGAGCTTGTCCCATTTGGCCAGATGCGGTAACTAACCTTTCCATTTTTGCTTTTAAATCTTAGCTGAGAGCTTGTAAGTGAGTGCTGGGTTTTCTCTGTGTGTTGTATTAATTTGTTTTGTAATTTTCCCTATGGTTCTTGCACCCAGACCTGTCTGGGGTTAACTGCTTGTGGCTCTGGGGACAGCACAGCTTCCTGTGAGTGCCAGTGGCACCCAGGGCTGAGCATGTTGCAGGGTCATGGGATATGTACCAGGTCCGGTATGAGAGTGCAGTTCCCTTCCGTGTTTTGTATATGTCTAGGGTGATTACATATTCCTGTGCACCCTTCCCTTATTTTAAGTTTGTTTGGATTTGAAAGCTTGCATTGTGTGGCTGTTTTAGGGTGTCAGGTATTGGAAAGGACCTTGACGTGGTACCTGAGCTTGTCCCATTTGGCCAGATGCGGTAACTAACCTTTCCATTTTTGCTTTTAAATCTTAGCTGAGAGCTTGTAAGTGAGTGCTGGGTTTTCTCTGTGTGTTGTATTAATTTGTTTTGTAATTTTCCCTATGGTTCTTGCACCCAGACCTGTCTGGGGTTAACTGCTTGTGGCTCTGGGGACAGCACAGCTTCCTGTGAGTGCCAGTGGCACCCAGGGCTGAGCATGTTGCAGGGTCATGGGATGTGTACCCGGTCTGGTATGAGAGTGCAGTTCCCTTCCGTGTTTTGTATATATATATATATATATATATATATATATATATATATATATATATATATATACTGTGTGTATATATATATATATATTTTATGTTAAATATGTTTATATATGAGTGTAATACTTTGTTTTTGATGTAGCCCTAACACTTTACTTCAGGTCTCAAGTTGTGGTAAGTTTTCTAGTGCTATTATGTATTGTGCTTGCACACAAAGAATACCTTTCAACTTGTAATGTGAGCAATGTTTTGGGTGATTGTGATATCCATTGAAAGTATAGGACGCGCTAATGGGATTATTCAGTTTATCATGGCAATTCATGGGATTTACCTGGGCATTTACCTAGTTATTCAGTTTTACCATGGACTTTAAATATCAATTTGCATGCTAATCCTAGCACGGTCAAGTGATATTGATAGCACACCCTGCCAGTGGACTTCTTTTAGGTGTGGATATAAAGGATGCAGCAACTTCTCACCCACCTGGTGAGAAAAAATAAAAATGATATCGCATGTCATTGACTTCAGTTAGATTTTTCCTTTCATGAGTACAAACTGGGAATAATTGCACATGAAACTTACCTGTTCTTTGGAACCAGCCCTGAGAAATCAATCTACATCTGACAATTAGACATGTGCGTTTCATTTAGTTCCGAATCAAAATTCGGACAAATTCACCAAATTCGGAGATTCGAATCGATTTGAATTTCCAAATTACCCTAGCAACAAAACTAAACTAATCTGAATGCATTTGTAACTAATAAATCCAAATTAGTTTGGATTTATTCGTTACATTAGAATGGCCATGGACTAATCACAATTCAGTATAAAAATTTAATTTAAAATCACAATTCAGTATAAAAATTTAATTTATAATCACAATTCAGTATAAAAATTAAATTTAGTGAGATTTAGTGAACTGAGCTTGCTTGCTACTCTGGGTGCTGAACCTAAGATGGGTCGGTCCCTAAGCTTACATTCCTGCTTTTTCAAATAAAGATACCAAGAGAACGAAGAAAAATTGATAATTGGAATAAATTAGAAAGTTGCTTTAAGCTGCATTTTAAAGAAGACTCAATAGCAGACCTGGCGCTGCGGGGTTCAAAGAAATGGAAGTGGCACATCAGGGCCTAACACAGTTGCCCAGAGCGCGCTGCTGAGAAATAAAGAGACAGGCACAGATCGGCTATATACGCCAACAAGAGACTCATCGCACTCGCACAAACCATGGAGTTCTGACCTATCAAAGCACCGCAGACCTGACAGCTCAGCGAAAGGCCACACGGAACATCCAGGTTAAATCGGCAGCAACGGAGCGACTAACAGAGTGACTAACTCCCAGGGAACAGCAAAAATCACAAAAGTTACAGGTGAGCCGCTACACGCCATACTGGTATTCTAGCAAACTAACACCAACACTGCCATTTGAGCCGAGGATCGATACATACAAGCGCGGCTACGCACTAAGACCTGAACTGAGAGATATACCCTCATAAAGGCCTACTACAAGTAAATCAGACTTCCTATCCCAAGAATTAACAATCTACACATATTCATCTATAGTGCCAACCTTCAGTGGAGCAAATAATATTATTTAAAAGCCACACATTATTATAAAAGCTACGTATAAGTGGAGAACACCCACCACATGGAGATAAGGGATAGAGCTGAGCCTTGTCCACTTATGATCCTCACAAGAACCAGATGACGCTCCCTCACTACTTAGTTGGGATAATCTAACTTCCCCATCAGACACTTAGAACAAACAACTGTTGCGGTGTACATTGTATTCTTCTCAAAGAATACAACTACTATATAAGATGCCTTATTGAATAAGAAAATAGCCAAAACAAACTGCTACCTGGGACTCTCTACACTGTGTGCAGAATTATTAGGCAAATGAGTATTTTGACCACATCATCCTCTTTATGCATGTTGTCTTACTCCAAGCTGTATAGGCTCGAAAGCTTACTACCAATGAAGCATATTAGGTGATGTGCATCTCTGTAATGAGAAGGGGTGTGGTCTAATGACATCAACACCCTATATCAGGGGTGCATAATTATTAGGCAACTTCCTTTCCTTTGGCAAAATGGGTCAAAAGAAGGACTTGACAGGCTCAGAAAAGTAAAAAATAGTGAGATATCTTGCAGAGGGATGCAGCACTCTTAAAATTGCAAAGCTTCTGAAGCGTGATCATCGAACAATCAAGCGTTTCATTCAAAATAGTCAACAGGGTCGCAAGAAGCGTGTGGAAAAACCAAGGCGCAAAATAACTGCCCATGAACTGAGAAAAGTCAAGCGTGCAGCTGCCAAGATGCCACTTGCCACCAGTTTGGCCATATTTCAGAGCTGCAACATCACTGGAGTGCCCAAAAGCACAAGGTGTGCAATACTCAGAGACATGGCCAAGGTAAGAAAGGCTGAAAGACGACCACCACTGAACAAGACACACAAGCTGAAACGTCAAGACTGGGCCAAGAAATATCTCAAGACTGATTTTTCTAAGGTTTTATGGACTGATGAAATGAGAGTGAGTCTTGATGGGCCAGATGGATGGGCCCGTGGCTGGATTGGTAAAGGGCAGAGAGCTCCAGTCCGACTCAGACGCCAGCAAGGTGGAGGTGGAGTACTGGTTTGGGCTGGTATCATCAAAGATGAGCTTGTGGGGCCTTTTCGGGTTGAGGATGGAGTCAAGCTCAACTCCCAGTCCTACTGCCAGTTTCTGGAAGACACCTTCTTCAAGCAGTGGTACAGGAAGAAGTCTGCATCCTTCAAGAAAAACATGATTTTCATGCAGGACAATGCTCCATCACACGCGTCCAAGTACTCCACAGCGTGGCTGGCAAGAAAGGGTATAAAAGAAGAAAATCTAATGACATGGCCTCCTTGTTCACCTGATCTGAACCCCATTGAGAACCTGTGGTCCATCATCAAATGTGAGATTTACAAGGAGGGAAAACAGTACACCTCTCTGAACAGTGTCTGGGAGGCTGTGGTTGCTGCTGCACGCAATGTTGATGGTGAACAGATCAAAACACTGACAGAATCCATGGATGGCAGGCTTTTGAGTGTCCTTGCAAAGAAAGGTGGCTATATTGGTCACTGATTTGTTTTTGTTTTGTTTTTGAATGTCAGAAATGTATATTTGTGAATGTTGAGATGTTATATTGGTTTCACTGGTAAAAATAAATAATTGAAATGGGTATATATTTGTTTTTTGTTAAGTTGCCTAATAATTATGCACAGTAATAGTCACCTGCACACACAGATATCCCCCTAAAATAGCTATAACTAAAAACAAACTAAAAACTACTTCCAAAACTATTCAGCTTTGATATTAATGAGTTTTTTGGGTTCATTGAGAACATGGTTGTTGTTCAATAATAAAATTAATCCTCAAAAATACAACTTGCCTAATAATTCTGCACTCCCTGTAGAGCGCAAATACAGAGGCAAAGAAGTGCCACCTTATTAGATACATACAGAATCTGGACATTATAGCCATACTAAAATACATTGCTGTGATATCTATCCCAGAATGGCTTTGAAGAGATAACAGAAAAGCGAGAAACTCAAGAAAAATACACCTCACACGGGTTCCAAAGTAAATATGTACTTTCAAGCTTTCAATGCTTCCACCCAAGCATTGAAACATCCTCAAAACAACATGAAGATGATTCTATTCCACAAGACCCAGAAAACGAATCCTCAATAACCCGCGCTGACCTAAAAGACCTACCCACAAAAGAAGATTTTGCCTCCTTTATACAGCAAGTTGGTCGTTTAATTAAAGACGGACTAGCGAAGGATAAGAAAGAAGTGGCAGAATTTGGGAATAGAGTCGAGTTCCTTGAGGAGCAAGCAGACTCACAAGCATCGGACATGGACATTCTTACTAGAAGCTAAACTCTCAAGAATCCCAGATATTATTCCTACAAGAAAAATCGAGGATTTAGATAATAGAGGCAGAAGACAGAATTTACGCTTAAGAGGCATTCCTGAAAGGGTGTAAGAGGAATCCCTAAACTCCTTTCTCCAAGATGTCTTCAAATTTCTACTAAATGACCCGTAACTACAAGAACTTCAACTTTATAGAGCCCATAGGGGCCTAACACCACATCCAAAAGAATCCGACCCACCACGGGATGTTATCCTTAAACTCCAAAAGTTTACTGACAAAGAACGGATCACAAAATCAGCCAGACAAAAACAACCTGTCACGTTTAACGGCATCCAACTTCAACTATATGCCTACCTCAGCCCCATCATTTTGCAAAATCGTAAAGTAACACAATTCCTCACCCAACACCTACAAAGTCAAGGGATATCTTATAGATGGCTATTCCCCTTCAGCATAAAGATGATGAAAAATAACAAACTTGCTACCTACCGCACCCTGGATGATTTGGAGGACTTCAACTCGATATTCCACAACCTTCATTACCTTCAATAAGTGAAACAACACAACACACATCTGAGAAGTTAAAACCTAAACATCAAAGATCATACTGCAATAAAGTTCAAAGGAAAAGAGACCGCCTTTCCAGGAGTCTGACAACAGATGAGATGGTATCCCAAATCCAAAACTTAATCAAGGGACTAATTACAGACAAAACACTGTGAGAACTTTCCTTATTTTTATACCCCTTAGGAGTCATATGACAATAACTATTTGCTCTCTGTGAACCCCAATATCTGTGCTCTTATAATGTATCTTATAATCATAAAACTCTGTGGTTGGCAAATTCCAAATCATAAATTCCTACTATAGCCAGCCACTACTAAAACTACCTCACCCCACGAGACCTGTAGCCCCAAGTACATTTTTTCTACTCACTCTTCTTAACATATTTTACCACCACATATAGCCCTAATATTCTACTAATGTTCTACTTATATAAACCCATTTATCCCTGTAGTGATTAGACCTGTTAGGTCCACAAACACCCCCAAAATTCACACCCTCACCATGGGCGTACCAGCTGGGAACGTTATACAAGTTGTTTTTATGTTATTTCATTTGTCTTTGTTATATATTTTATAATTACACTGGTCAATATCATACTTTGCAGATTGGTGCCACATACAACAATGTTGTAGACATTATGTTTTAACCTACACTTGTCTTCTCCTTGCAAAATTTTGCAGGACTGTTGTCCTTCTTCCCTTCCTACACTCTTATTTTACCCTTTCTAACTACACCTTTCATGGAGGAGAGAGGGACGGAGACTTAACTGCTTCCCCCTCGGACAAGGTAAAAACTATAATACATTACATGCCACAACATAATGAATACACCTAGGATTACTGTCAGTATATTTTATAAGAATCTCAGTAGTGCTCTCCAAATAATATGTCAGTCTATGGCAGGGTTATAACACAATATATTTAATAATTCTCCTTTAAAAATAAACCCTCAATCAATATGCATCTACTAGAAACCATAAAATTAATATAAATACCGGAATTCTTTTTATTAGTTAATATCTATGAACACATTGGAATATATTTGTAATACCAGAATATGAAACAATATTATACACATTTAAAAACTATTAAGATATGCTATACTTCTTACAAAGCTCATAAAAGTTTACCTTTAAAACTAGTCTTATTTACAATAACCTTTCATTCAATTAACACAATGAGATTCTAAGTAATATACTCAGCTATTTACCCGCGCTTTACTCTAACACAATTCTACTTTAAAACATCAGAAATTGTACAGATAAATTACTTAGCCTACAAGATACAAATTTGACACTATACAGGGCTATGGATACCAGTTTTAAAATACAATTTATTTCTTTAAGTCTGCTACATACAGCAACAATGAATGTTTTCTTTAAAATGTTTTGCATACAAAAGGCAAGCTAAGAGCTATTCAAGACTATGAAATACAGTTTAAAACACAAATTGCTCTCTTCAATCTACCAACAATCTTTTAATACTTTACCAGGATGAACACCAATCGATATCCAATATCTCTCAGCAGGTTTAATCTCACCTCAGAAATACCAATAAGTATATTTTGCAATCAATGAGAAAAGGTAGACTAGCTTTGCTAGAGTAAATGGTATCTCACGCCCAACAACCAGTTACAAGTCAGCTCAGCAGAATCTGTGTCCTTTTCCTATCTTGCCTTAAGCTTATATGTGTTTCATCATGGGTGAGAATATGGGAGGCCCTTTTGCTTGTCCCTTCTGATTGGTTCAACTTGTGAATGTATGTTGTCAAGGAGATGCATCCTTGCAATAACCAATCATCTCTTTGCTGTAATACCTGCATCGCAACACCAGATTCTGTCCATCGGGGGCAGCGTGGCACACAACACAGCAATACATTTACTATCCAACATTTTTAACAATTCATTATTTCTATTAAATGGTTATTGATTAGATCATAATTTCCTGCAACAATCACTCACAATATTAATTATAGATGGGGCAGCATCATATCATGTCTCTGATTATTTCAATATGAAACATCATGTGTCCCCAACATCATACTATATTAAAAGCAAATTAATACTGCTAATTATTCTAAACTTAATGGCATTTATACATCTGTTATATATGTATTCACACAAATACAGCATGTTCTACATTTCCAACAAATTCTGCATGTATGAATCTTGTCTAGGGTCCATCTGAAATAAAAATAAGTGTTATTAATCATTACTTTTTAGGTCCACAAATATTCTTAAAACACAGATGCTAAGACATTTTATGCTTTCAATATATATATATATATATATATATATATATATATATATATATATATATATATATATATATATATATATATATATATATATATATATACACATACATTCATTTCTATGCAGTATCTTGCATTTATCATCTTTGAAAAATAAAAAAATAAATATAGAGGTTATTATTCTGACACAGTTAAACATTTTAGACCGACTAAAATAGTCACCTATCAAGCTTAGCAACTACTCATGTAATATTAGAAAATTAGACAATCTCCCAAATTTCTATATTCAATACATTCTGAGACATACATTCAAATAAGTTTACATACAATATATAATAAAGATAGAAAAAATACCAGGGTATATAAGATTACCCTAGAACAGCAAGGGATAAATAAACGGCACACATAAGAGACTTTCAAAAATTTATTAATAATAAGTTCCCAAAATACACTTCAGTATATAGCAATATCTTATCTGTCAATTTCAGTCACCACTAAAGACAGCAAAATCTAAAACATTTAAAGTGCACTGAGACCTAATTCTTTCCCTATACTATAAATCTCAGAAAAAACATCATAAACAATCAGGGGTTAACCAGAAAACTTATGTTTATAACGAATTGTACATAGAATCTAATGTTTATAGGACATATATAGTAGGTAGGCAAAATACATGTTATATATATGGCTGCAGTCCAAACAGGGGTGAACTATATTGTATATAGAAAAGCGCTTTTTTCCTTTTTGGTATGTACCAGGGAATCTCCTCTTAAGGCAAATGGATATGCCGCAGTTAGTGCTGCTGTATAGGGAGTCTCTAGCAAGTATAGTAATTCAGTTGGAAAACACAGCATATACTTAGCTTAAGTCCTCCGGTTTTTGTTGCTTCCACTTTTCTTCTGCTTGCAAGCACCTGTGATGATTGCTTGGCGTGTGACGTCAACAGACAGTGGGAGTGGTGTAGCGTCACCAGGGACTGTGAGTGGCTGTAAACGGAAGGATCCAGTTGAATCAATCTTTACGTTGTCAGTTTTGCCAAGAGCTTTGACAAAAGGCTGTATCACAATGTTATATGTATGTTCACCTATCGTATAGGCACATCTTCCATTGCACTCCAATAGCACACTCCTCAAACCACTTACTCCACTGTCGGAGTCACACCAGGAAAATTCGTAGCTCACTTGAAATGTACAGCTGCATGTATAGAGCCAAAATTTCTCTGAAGAAACATGAGATTCAGGGAATAGGTCTAGTCAGGTGCACTAGAAATTCTGGCCCACGGTACATTCGACAGGTACCTGGGTTCTCATAAACACATAGTGCCATTGCACGTTTCTCCCCCACCTAAGCTAAGTATATGCTGTGTTTTCCAACTGAATTACTATACTTGCTAGAGACTCCCTATACAGCAGCACTAACTGCGGCATATCCATTTGCCTTAAGAGGAGATTCCCTGGTACATACCAAAAAGGAAAAAAGCGCTTTTCTATATACAATATAGTTCACCCCTGTTTGGACTGCAGCCATATATATAACATGTATTTTGCCTACCTACTATATATGTCCTATAAACATTAGATTCTATGTACAATTCGTTATAAACATAAGTTTTCTGGTTAACCCCTGATTGTTTATGATGTTTTTTCTGAGATTTATAGTATAGGGAAAGAATTAGGTCTCAGTGCACTTTAAATGTTTTAGATTTTGCTGTCTTTAGTGGTGACTGAAATTGACAGATAAGATATTGCTATATACTGAAGTGTATTTTGGGAACTTATTATTAATAAATTTTTGAAAGTCTCTTATGTGTGCCGTTTATTTATCCCTTGCTGTTCTAGGGTAATCTTATATACCCTGGTATTTTTTCTATCTTTATTATATATTGTATATTTACTATAAGGGTGGCACCATTTAGAGCAAATTAGCAATATTACCTACTCTCTCACACCCCCTACATTTTATTCAAATAAGTTTATTTGCTGTATTTTTAGTAATTTTCAAAGTTACACTATAACATATGTCTTTGCTGGCCAAGTTTTCATTGCCCCACTTACATAGCATGGGGTCAATTTGCATGTGAAATGTAAATGGATACTTTCTCACAAAATATCTCACCTAGACCAGACTACCAGGCAACATTGTGATTTTATCACATATTTCCAGGTAGTGACCACATGGCCTTTTGAAATGGTTGTTAAATTTAATTAAACCAAATGCCTTATTGTCCTCACTTGTGTGTTTAGAATAACTTTGCATACTAAGTGGGGAAAGAACTGAACATAAGTGAAGTCAATTTTTCTGAATGAATGAATCCTTTGCTACTAACTAGCCAAATATATTATTAAAATATATATATATTTATTAATCCTTATATATACCTTGACATAAATCCCCCTTCCAATTTTAAATAGATGTAGGACACATGTATTTAAATTGGCTTAAAGTCAATGGTATTTGGTGAGGATGTTGACTGTACGCATCATAGACAGTCTTCTATGTAGAAAGTCCGTCATTTTTTAGCCTTCATGTTCATCAACTAGGCATCTTTAACCCCTTAAGGACCACAGCACTTTTCCATTTTCTGTCCGTTTGGGACCAAGGCTATTTTTACATTTTTGCGGTGTTTGTGTAAATGTGTAATTTTCCTCTTACTCATTTACTGTACCCACACATATTATATACCGTTTTTCTCGCCATTAAATGGACTTTCTAAACATACCATTATTTTCATCATATCTTATAATTTACTATAAAAAAAATTATAAAATATGAGGAAAAAATGGAAAAAAACACACTTTTTCTAACTTTGACCCCAAAATCTGTTACACATCTACAACCACCAAAAAACACCCATGCTAAATAGTTTCTAAATTTTGTCCTGAGTTTAGAAATATCCAATGTTTACATGTGCTTTGCTTTTTTTGCAAGTTATAGGGAAATAAATACAAGTAGCACTTTGCTATTTCCAAACCACTTTTTTTTAAAATTAGCGCTAGTTACATTGGGACACTGATATCTTTCAGGAATCCCTGAATATCCCTTGACATGAATATATTTTTTTTTAGAAGACATCCCAAAGTATTGATCTAGGCCCATTTTGGTATATTTCATGCCACCATTTCACTACCAAATGCGATCAAATAAAAAAATTTGTTCACTTTTTCACAAATTGTTTCACAAACTTTAGGTTTCTCACTGAAATTATTTACAAACAACTTGTGCAATTATGGCACAAATGGTTGTAAATGCTTCTCTGGGATCCCCTTTGTTCAGAAATTGGAGACATATATGGCTTTGGCATTGCTTTTTGGTATTTAGAAGGCCGCAAAATGCCACTGCGCACCACACATGTATTATGCCCAGCATTGAAGGGGTTAATTAGGAAGCTTGTAAGGAGCTTTTAGGGTTAATTTTAGCTTTAGTATAATGTAGTAGACAACCCAAAGTATTGATCTAGGCCCATTTTGGTATATTTCATGCCACCATTTCACCGCCAAATGCTAACAAATAAAAATAAAGCGTTAAATTTTTCACAATTTTAGGGTTCTCACTGAAATTATTTACAAACAGCTTGTGCAATTATGGCATAAATGGTTGTAAAAGCTTCTCTGGGATCCCCTTTGTTCAGAAATAGCAGACATTTATGGCTTTGGCTTTGCTTTTTGGTAATTAGAAGGCAGCTAAATGCCGTTGCGCACCACACGTGTGTAATGCCCAGCATTGAAGGGGTTAATTAGGGAGCTTGTAGGGAGCTTGCAGGGTTAATTTTAGCTTTAGTGTAGGTATCAACCTCCCACATGACACATCACACCCCCTGATCCCTCCCAAACAGCTCTCTTCCCTCCCCCACCCCACAATTGTCCCCGCCATCTTAAGTACTGGCAGTAAGTCTGCCAGTACTAAAATAAGAGTTTTTTGGGGATTTAAAAAAAAAAAAAGATAATTCTGCTCTGTAGGATCCCCCCTTAGCCCCCAACTTCCCTGATCCCCCCCCAAACAGCTCTCTAACCCCCCTCTCGGCCTTATTATGCGCCATATTGGGTACTGGCAGCTGTCTGCCAGTACCCAGTTTGAAATCAAATATGTTTTTTAGAACATTTTATTATTTTGTTATTTTAAAAATAGTATTTTCTGTAGTGTAGCTGCCCCCCCTCAACCCCCAACCTCCCACCCTCCCAGATTGTTAACATTTGTAATGTTCCCACCCTCTCTCCCACCGAGTACCACCTTACAGTGTTCCATAGTGTAGGGTTCCCACCCGCGCGCGCACCCGCTCCCGTGCACGCGCGCGCACTCGATCCCGCCCCCCTTCCCCACCGATGGCCGCCCACCCGCCTCCCATGATCAGCTCCCACCCACCAACGAACAGGGCCATTGATGGCCGATGCAGAGAGGGCCACAGGGTGGCTCTCTCTTCATCGGACGGCTTAAAAATGTTATAGCAGGATGCCTCAATATCGAGGCATCACTGCTATAACATGAAAGCAGTTGGAAGTGATCAGGATCGCTTCCACTGCTTTCAAAGACCAACGACGTACGGGGTACGTCCTTGGTCATTAACTGCATTTTTTTTCAGGACGTATCCCATACGTCGTTGGTCGTTAAGGGGTTGAACTACAGTATGTCTTTAGTGCATTTGGGGATATGACACTTCATTCTCCCTCTATGACTTGTAGTTGGGACCTAGGATGACACACTCGCAGCTGATTGATATAGACCCATTTATCTATGAAACTTTCATTTTTGGGGATCCTTATTTTATAGGCTACTGGAGATATTTTGTCAGTAATGACAAAAGGACCTTTCCATGAGGGTAGAAATTTCTTCTCCCTAACCTGATCTCTTCCAAAGTTATAAAGATAAACTTTATCATTTATTTCATATTCCTTTTTGGACGTTTTGAGATCATAATAGGTTTTAGTGGCAGTTGCGGCTTTCTCTAAATTCCTCTGAGCAAATGCAAAGGCATATTGCAGGTGCTTCCTTAGGTTCTCCACATATTGATGTGTATTGGCAGTGTTCACCAAGTTTTGGTCTGATGTACAGTACAGCAGATGCTGAGGTAGAACCATTCTTCTACCAGTCATCAGTTCAAAAGGTGACATTTTGGTAGCATTGCTTGGAGTTGCTCTTAATGCCATTAAGACTAGAGGTAGTTTTACATCCCAGTCTTTACCCATTTCACTCACAAACTTTTTGAGGATTTTAACAATGGACTGGTTGTAACACTCTACACCACCACTTGAGGCAGCTCTATAAGCAATATGGAGCTTTCTTTTTACTCCTAGTATTTTCCACATTTTTGTCATCACTTCGCTAGTGAACTGGGTTCCCCAATCTGAGTCGATTCTTTGGGGTAAACCAAATCTGGAAAATACGTGGTTGATGAGCAATGCTGCACATGTTTCAGCACTATTGTTAGGTGCACTGATGCACTCTACCAATTTAGTGAACAGGCATGTCACTGTTAACATGTATTTGTTACCTCTTGATGACCTTGTTACTGGACCAATAAAATCAATTTGTATATCTGACCATGGCATTACCATCCCCTTTTCTGCAATGGCGCTCTATGCGTTGGCGCAGTGGGTTGGAACTGTGGACAGATTAAACACCCTTGACAGTAGCTTTGAACATTTTTCAACATGTGTGGCCAAAAAGCATAGTCACGCAATATTTCATACGTGAGTTTGGCACCACGATGACCAGATGTGGGAGCATCATGGGCATGTTGGAGCATTAGACTTCTGAACTTGGTGGGTACTACCCATTGCTGGATGCCAGTTTTGAATGTTCTAATTAACAAACCATCCTGTAACTTGAATTGTGATCAGAATTTCATTAAGATCTTCTTTGCCAATACAATCATCTTTTGAGATGGGGTTGCTTTCAGGATCTTCTATGTGTTTATAGAAGATGCCTACAATGGGGTCTTCTTTTTGACTAGTGATCAGGTCCTCACTAGGAGAATCCTGACTCCATTGTACCAGGTTAGGATCACTCTGTTGTTTAGCTTGGTTTCTGGTAATGGCTTCTACCTGAATTACACCCATTAAGTGGTCAATATTAAGGAGTTCTCCAGTTATGGCTCCTTGTTTGGCTAATGAATCCGCAAGATCATTGCCTTCCTTATCTGGGCCTAGAACCCTGGAATGACCCTTGGTCTTTTTCCAGTGTATGGTTAAATCATTGGACACCACCAGATTATCAATCTCGCAGAACAACTTGCCATGCTTGACTGGTTTGTTGTTACTTTTCTGCATGCAATTTCTTTTCCAAGTTGGCAGGTATTCAACAAAACTGTCACGCACATAATTTGAGTCAGTTATGATCACAAATTCATGAATACCATGTTCAATAGCCATTTCAATGGTTTTTAGAATAGCAGTTAGTTCTGCAACTTGACTGGATCTTGGTCCAATGTTGAAACCTATAGATATATTTGAGAATCCATTTGGCAATTGCTGGTTTGATTTCAGGGCTGCATTTTTATCCTGAAATACTTCAGGGACCCCCTTTTACCTGCTCCAGAGGCAAGAGTTAATCAAATCTATTTGTATGGCATATCTATGTAAGATATCATTGCCAATGTATATTTGATTATGGGGAGTATTTAAAACTAAAAACAGGTGCTTCACTGACTTATTACCTATAGAGACAGATAATAAGCACTTAGCTGTGATGTTATAGCTTTCAAACCTGTCACCCAGGCCGTTGACACAGAGGTCTTGGGGAGAAAGATATTTAATCACTTTAGGTTCAGCTATCTGCGCTAATAAACCTTCGCTTATATAGCTAGCTTCCTGTTTTAAGTTCAATTTGGCATATTTTGATGTACCAAGGTCATGCACTTGTATAGGGATAAATAGATCCTCTTTAACTCTCTCAATCCCTGCGAGGTATTGAGCATGCCCCCCCCCCTTAGGGATTTTATGATCCCCCTTGTGGAGAGATATGGTTAATACATCGCCGTCTAAGGAAATATTCGCTATCTTTCCAGGCAAAATTTTAAAAGTATTACCATCAGAGCCACTTAAAGGAGTCTGATCATCTATTTGTAAAATAGTAATTTCAGGTACAGAGTTATTCCTGAAATTAATCTCCACATCTTCTGGTTTCTCTTCCAGCACGTGACAGTTATGTCGGGGGCGAGATATACCAGATTTCTCATAATTGATAGGCCTTTTAACTTGTGACCAAATTATATTATTTATGCAATCAATTATGGTGCTTAATCGCTTCAGGAGATCACTACCAATAATTAAACGATCAGTTGGCAGATCCACTATAATGACAGGGTGTCTTATGACCCTGTTCCCTAATTTAAATTTTAACCAGGCAGTACCGTAAACTTTTAGGGATTCACCCCAACCCCTATTAGAGAACCATCAAATTCTTTTATTTTAGGTTTGTGGGGTGTTAGCTCATTTAGCTGTGTGTAGTACCTGTGGGATAAAATAGTTGCCTGAGACCCAGTATCAATTAATCCCATGATAGGGTTGGAGACTGAAACTTGCAGCTCAGCTAGTACATAATATCTCCCTGCAGTTTCTACCATTTCACACATAAAATTGGCGTTATCATACATCTGTGGGCTTCGCCACGTGTTACCTGAATCCGCCATGCTTTCTGATGCGGAAGAAACTTCATACCTACCTGCCCCCTCTATGACAGGGTCGGCCGGATTCTTGTGTACTGCATTTGTGGAAATAAGGTTAAGAGAACACTGCAAAGGGAAAGATTGGTTAATTCTTTCAGGCCGAGGTTGCTCGTCATCCCAGCTAAATCATCCGTTTCCGGTCTGTGGGGAGAGAACATGATTAGTACCATTGACATTTATCATTACACTTTGTATATCTCTCCCCTTCTTTTCAGGTGATACTGCAGTATTTATGACTGTGCCTGTGGTCCACTGCTGACCACTGGCTGCACCCCTAAAAAAGTATTGTTCGTTTGCTGAGCCGTAGAAGGTTGACTCATATTAGCAAATTGTTCGCTCAGCCGATTTAACTGGGTAAAGAGCATATCTACCTGATTGTACAAGTTACCTCTACCCCTGGGCCTATCTCTTGATGCCTCATAATAATGATTCCTGGACCATTGGGTTCCCTCAGACTCAGGGCTGCTATTTCTATTCCGGCGTGGTTGCCCCTGGGGTTCAGCTTGTTCAGTATTAGTACTTTGGGGAGCATTATATACTTGAGGTGTCTGGTTACCCTGAGAATATCTTTGCCATCTATTGTATCTACCCTTGTGCGGATACCAATTATTTGGTGAGTATTCTCTTAGTGAGTAATTATTCACCTGATTATGTCCCCCACTTTGGTTATAGTCTCTCTGCGCCTCAGCCCGTGTTGGGGAAGGGGTAGAGTTAAACCTCTGTGGAGATGGCCTGTTTTGACTGGCCACCTCAGCATAGGTTTTCTTTTTAGACTCCAAATTGAGGGGGCTAGGTGACACCCTAGTTTCTGCCACGATTTTGGGTTTTGATTCCTTTTTAACCCCCTGTTCACTGGACTGCTGAATAGAGTATAACTTTGTACTCTCTTTGATCAGCCATTCCAATGAGCAGTCCTCATCAAAATCTCTAGCTAAATTAATTTTGATGGGTGTAGGCAGTGCTTCAAAAAATGAATTTACAGATTCTGAGCATTCAAATATGGGATTATCTTCAGCCATACTGTATGCATTTTTCAATTCACTAAGGCCTAGATTTGGAGTTTGGCGGTAGAAGGGCTGTTAACGCTCCGCGGGCTTTTTTCTGGCCGCACCATAAATTTAACTCTGGTATCGAGAGTTCAAACAAATGCTGCGTTAGGCTCCAAAAAAGGAGCGTAGAGCATTTTTTCCGCAAATGCAACTCTCGATACCAGAGTTGCTTACGGACGCGGCCAGCCTCAAAAACGTGCTCGTGCACGATTCTCCCATAGGAAACAATGGGACTGTTTGAGCTGAAAAAAAAACTAACACCTGCAAAAAAGCAGCGTTCAGCTCCTAACGCAGCCCCATTGTTTCCTATGGGGAAACACTTCCTACGTCTGCACCTAACACTCTAACATGAACCCCGAGTCTAAACACCCCTAACCTTACACTTATTAACCCCTATTCTGCCGCCCCCGCTATCGCTGACCCCTGCATTATATTATTAACCCCTAATCTGCCGCTCCGTAAACCGCCGCAACCTACGTTATCCCTATGTACCCCTAATCTGCTGCCCTAACATCGCCGACCCCTATATTATATTTATTAACCCCTAATCTGCCCCCCTCAACGTCGCCGACACCTGCCTACACTTATTAACCCCTAATCTGCCGAGCGGACCTGAGCGCTACTATAATAAAGTTATTAACCCCTAATCCGCCTCACTAACCCTATCATAAATAGTATTAACCCCTAATCTGCCCTCCCTAACATCGCCGACACCTACCTTCAATTATTAACCCCTAATCTGCTGAGCGGACCTCACCGCTATTCTAATAAATGTATTAACCCCTAAAGCTAAGTCTAACCCTAACACTAACACCCCCCTAACTTAAATATAATTTACATCTAACGAAATAAATTAACTCTTATTAAATAACTTATTCCTATTTAAAGCTAAATACTTACCTGTAAAATAAATCCTAATATAGCTACAATATAAATTATAATTATATTATAGCTATTTTAGGATTAATATTCATTTTACAGGCAACTTTGTATTTATTTTAACCAGGTACAATAGCTATTAAATAGTTAAGAACTATTTAATAGTTACCTAGTTAAAATAATAACAAATTTACCTGTAAAATAAATCCTAACCTAAGATATAATTAAACCTAACACTACCCTATCAATACATTAATTAAATAAACTACCTACAATTACCTACAATTAACCTAACACTACACTATCAATAAATTAATTAAACACAATTCCTACAAATAAATACAATTAAATAAACTAGCTAAAGTACAAAAAATAAAAAAGAACTAAGTTACAAAAAATAAAAAAATATTTACAAACATAAGAAAAATATTACAACAATTTTAAACTAATTACACCTACTCTAAGCCCTCTAATAAAATAACAAAGCCCCCCAAAATAAAAAATTCCCTACCCTATTCTAAATTTAAAAAGTTACAAGCTCTTTTACCTTACCAGCCCTGAACAGGGCCCTTTGCGGGGCATGCCCCAAGAATTTCAGCTCTTTTGCCTGTAAAAAAAAACATACCATACCCCCCCCCCCCAACATTACAACCCACCACCCACATACCCCTAATCTAACCCAAACCCCCCTTAAAGAAACCTAACACTAAGCCCCTGAAGATCTTCCTACCTTGTCTTCACCATCCAGGTATCACCGATCCGTCCTGGCTCCAACATCTTCATCCAACCCAAGCGGGGGTTGGCGATCCATCATCCGGTGGCTGAAGAGGTCCAGAAGAGGCTCCAAAGTCTTCCTCCTATCCGGCAAGAAGAGGACATCCGGACCGGCAAACATCTTCTCCAAGCGGCATCTTCGATCTTCTTCCATCCGGTGCGGAGCGGGTCCATCTTGAAGCAGGCGACGCGGATCCATCCTCTTCTTCCGTTGTCTCCCGACGAATGATGGTTCCTTTAAGGGACGTCATCCAAGATGGCGTCCCTCGAATTCCAATTGGCTGATAGGATTCTATCAGCCAATCGGAATTAAGGTAGGAATTTTCTGATTGGCTGATGGAATCAGCCAATCAGAATCAAGTTCAATCCGATTGGCTGATCCAATCAGCCAATCAGATTGAGCTCGCATTCTATTGGCTGTTCCGATCAGCCAATAGAATGCGAGCTCAATCTGATTGGCTGATTGGATCAGCCAATCGGATTGAACTTGATTCTGATTGGCTGATTCCATCAGCCAATCAGAAAATTCCTACCTTAATTCCGATTGGCTGATAGAATCCTATCAGCCAATCGGAATTCGAGGGACGCCATCTTGGATGACGTCCCTTAAAGGAACCGTCATTCGTCGGGAGACAACGGAAGAAGAGGATGGATCCGCGTCGCCTGCTTCAAGATGGACCCGCTCCGCACCGGATGGAAGAAGATCGAAGATGCCGCTTGGAGAAGATGTTTGCCGGTCCGGATGTCCTCTTCTTGCCGGATAGGAGGAAGACTTTGGAGCCTCTTCTGGACCTCTTCAGCCACCGGATGATGGATCGCCAACCCCCGCTTGGGTTGGATGAAGATGTTGGAGCCAGGACGGATCGGTGATACCTGGATGGTGAAGACAAGGTAGGAAGATCTTCAGGGGCTTAGTGTTAGGTTTCTTTAAGGGGGGTTTGGGTTAGATTAGGGGTATGTGGGTGGTGGGTTGTAATGTTGGGGGGGGGTATGGTATGTTTTTTTTTACAGGCAAAAGAGCTGAAATTCTTGGGGCATGCCCCGCAAAGGGCCCTGTTCAGGGCTGGTAAGGTAAAAGAGCTTGTAACTTTTTAAATTTAGAATAGGGTAGGGAATTTTTTATTTTGGGGGGCTTTGTTATTTTATTAGGGGGCTTAGAGTAGGTGTAATTAGTTTAAAATTGTTGTAATATTTTTCTTATGTTTGTAAATATTTTTTTATTTTTTGTAACTTAGTTCTTTTTTATTTTTTGTACTTTAGCTAGTTTATTTAATTGTATTTATTTGTAGGAATTGTGTTTAATTAATTTATTGATAGTGTAGTGTTAGGTTAATTGTAGGTAATTGTAGGTAGTTTATTTAATTAATGTATTGATAGGGTAGTGTTAGGTTTAATTATATCTTAGGTTAGGATTTATTTTACAGGTAAATTTGTTATTATTTTAACTAGGTAACTATTAAATAGTTCTTAACTATTTAATAGCTATTGTACCTGGTTAAAATAAATACAAAGTTGCCTGTAAAATGAATATTAATCCTAAAATAGCTATAATATAATTATAATTTATATTGTAGCTATATTAGGATTTATTTTACAGGTAAGTATTTAGCTTTAAATAGGAATAAGTTATTTAATAAGAGTTAATTTATTTCGTTAGATGTAAATTATATTTAAGTTAGGGGGGTGTTAGTGTTAGGGTTAGACTTAGCTTTAGGGGTTAATACATTTATTATAGTAGCGATGAGCTCCGGTCGTCAGATTAGGGGTTAATAATTGAAGGTAGGTGTCGGCGATGTTAGGGAGGGCAGATTAGGGGTTAATACTATTTATGATAGGGTTAGTGAGGCGGGTTAGGGGTTAATAACTTTATTATAGTAGCGGTGCGGTCCGCTCGGCAGATTAGGGGTTAATAAGTGTAGGCAGGTGTCGGCGACGTTGAGGGGGGCAGATTAGGGGTTAATAAATATAATATAGGGGTCGGCGGTGTTAGGGGCAGCAGATTAGGGGTACATAGGGATAACGTAGGTGGCGGCGCTTTGCGGTCGGAAGATTAGGGGTTAATTATTTTAAGTAGCTGGCGGCGACGTTGTGGGGGGCAGGTTAGGGGTTAATAAATGTAATACAAGGGTCGGCGGGGTTAGGGGCAGCAGATTAGGGGTACATAAGTATAACGTAGGTGGCGGTCGGCAGATTAGGGGTTAAAATATTTTAATCGAGTGGCGGCGATGTGGGGGGAGCTCGGTTTAGGGGTACATAGGTAGTTTATGGGTGTTAGTGTACTTTAGGGTACAGTAGTTAAGAACCGGCGTTAGCCAGAAAGCTCTTAACTCCTGCTATTTTCAGGCGGCTGGAGTTTTGTCATTAGAGCTCTAACGCTCACTTCAGAAACGACTCTAAATACCGGCGTTAGGAAGATCCCATTGAAATGGCGTAGGGGGATCTGCGGTATGGAAAAGTCGCGGCTGAAAAGTGAGCGTTAGACCCTTTAATCACTGACTCCAAATACCAGCGGGCGGCCAAAACCAGCGTTAGGAGCCTCTAACGCTGGTTTTGACGGCTACCGCCGAACTCCAAATCTAGGCCTAAGGAACTCGATGGGACTTTGATTCACACTACATTTTAAACCATATTCAGCTATTGCCGCTGCAGTTTTAGTGCGATGTTGCCCGAATTCTTTTCTGCATTGTCGTTTTATTTCACTCCAGGAATATTCATATCCTTTAGTGAAGTAAAGAATTTGTCATGTTTTACCGTCAAATACCCAGGGCAGAAGTTTAATTTTTAATTTCTCACTTGTAACATTCATTATAGCTAATGCATTTTCAAAGGCCTCTAAGTGATCAATTATAGACTTTGTTCCCTTGTTGGAGAATACAGGTACGGCACCTTTTAGGAAAGTAATTATTTTATGGGAGTCATACACCTTATTGGACGTGCTTTGGGACTCCTTATTAGAGTTTCCCTCACACGCACCAGCTGAGTTACAGCTGTTCCCTGGATTTACATCATGAGGTGATTGTCTATTTGGAAAATCTAATTCTGACTCAATAGCGGTCATTTGTCTACATTCTTCCATATATTTCTGCACTTCGTCCCTGACGCGTTCTCTAAGGGAGTTAGCATTATCTGCATTATTCTCACTGTTAATATAGGGGTTTTCATTATGGTCATATGACCTTTTTAAATAACTTAGTTCTCTCTGGCTTTGCGCAAGCTGTTAATTTAACTCTTGTATCTGTGCTAGTAAGTCTATGTTATGCTTATCTAAGGTGGTTAGGTTTTGGGCAAACTCATCCATTTTATTTTTGGCTATTTTTAAATCCTCTTTGCATCTGCGTGAGGAACGAATACTACTTTCTAGCTCCTGTATTTGCAATTCTTTGTCTATGACACAAAGCGAAATTTCGTCAACGCATATCACAAGGGGCCAAGATTTTAGTATTAGTTCGTCTCGCTTTTTGAGAGCCTTGCATTGATTAATCATTAATAGTTCTTGGAATAATTCATTGTTTTCATTCCACATATTATTATCAACGGTAATATTTTTAGCCCTAATTTCAAGCATATCCATAAAATCATTTAATTTACCCGCAATATTAAGCCTTTCTTTAATGTGGCCTATAATGTCCTTCTTCAGGACCTGACCTCGAGTAAGGGGTATTGTCAGGGGACCATATTCAACGCTATGTACAGATTCACTTTTGGCTACAGACATTATTATATTGGTTTAGTATTTAGTTAAATTAAAACACTAGTACAATTTTTTTTACCAATAAAAAGAGAAGAAAAAAAAATATATTTTCAAAAAAAAATTAATATTAATTTTGAAATATGAAAAACCAATATTTTTATGAATTTTGAAATATGACAAATTAATATTTTTATGAATTTTGAAATATGAAAAATTAATATTTTTTATTAATTTTGAAATATGAAAAATCTATATTTTTATTAATTTTTCAAAAATTAATCTTTAACAATATTTCAAAATATCAATATCAATCTCGAGATATGAACATCAATATTTCAATCTTCAAAAAAAAATGTTATTTTCAAAATATTAATTTCGAAATATGATTTTTTTTCCCTCACTTTTATAATAATTTCTATTTACTTCAAATATATGATATCAATATGATAAATATTAATAATATCTCATGCAAGTGCCTCCATATAATATGCCAGTATATTTTATAAGAATCTCAGTAGTGCTCTCCAAATAATATGTCAGTCTATGGCAGGGTTATAACACAATATATTTAATAATTATCCTTTAAAAATAAACCCTCAATCAATATGCATCTACTAGAAACCATAAAATTAATATAAATACTGGATTCTTTTTATTAGTTAATATCTATGAACACATTGGAATATATTTGTAATACCAGAATATGAAACAATATTATATATGTTTAAAAACTATTAAGATATGCTATACTTCTTACAAAGCTCATAAAAGTTTACCTTTAAAACTAGTCTTATTTACAATAGCCTTTCATTCAATTAACACAATGAGATTCTATGTAATAAACTCTGCTATTTACCCACGCTTTACTTTAACACAATTCTACTTTAAAACATCAGAAATTGCACAGATAAATTACTTAGCCTACAAGATACAAATTTGACACTATACAGGGCTATGGATACCAGTTTTAAAATACAATTTATTTCTTTAAGTCTGCTACATACAGCAACAATGAATGTTTGCTTTAAAATGTTTTGCATACAAAAGGCAAGCTAAGAGCTATTCAAGACTATGAAATACAGTTTAAAACACAAATTGCTCTCTTCAATCTACCAACAATCTTTTAATACTTTACCAGGATGAACACCAATCGATATCCAATATCTCTCAGCAGGTTTAATCTCACCTCAGAAATACCAATAAGTATATTTTGCAATCAATGAGAAAAGGCAGACTAGCTTTGCTAGAGTAAATGGTATCTCACGCCCAACAAACCAGTTACAAGTCAGCTCAGCAGAATCTGTGTCCTTTTCCTATCTTGCCTTAAGCTTATATGTGTTTCCATCATGGGTGAGAATATGGGAGGCCCTTTTGCTTATCCATCGGGGGCAGTGTGGCACAGAACACAGCAATACACTTTAGAAAAAATGGAGAAACAATTTACCCAAAATTACTTCAATTCCTTTACTGTGTTGTGATATATATTTTAGGATTCTCCTTGGAGACCTTGATTTAAAGTATTACTTAAATGAATGGATCTTCATATAGGAGCAGTGCGTAAGCATAAAATTAACAATTCTAAAGGAAGACTGAGGTCACAGGTGTGTGAACCGAGTCCAAAAAAGTATGCTTCTATGCACTATTAGGAAACATTAGATTATCTTATTAGATCACCACAGTAGACAAAAGAAATGTTAAAATGTAACTTTTATTATATCAATCTAAAAAATGACAGCTAGATTTCACTGACATCTGCTGCCTTCGCTCAATGTTAAAAACACATCTCCTTAATGTAGAATGTCACTTTTGGTTACAGGGTGGTGTGGGGAGCAAGCACTTTGTGAAATTATAGTTTTCTCAATGTTGCTAGAAAAATCTCGTAGCCATCTTAATGGCTTGCTTGAAATAACAACTTGGTTTGAACTTTATGTGTCTATTTAGCAATTAAGTTTGCTTAACCTAGGTATTGGTTTATTTCTGTTCTCCGAATGATATTCAGCTGAGAAATAATAAGTAAACACCGTGAAGGGTTATATCTTCAACTGGGGGTATAGATACTTAAATATGTGTGTTATACACCTTTATTCCACAATTTTGTGGAATTATAATTATCACAAAGTTGTTAGAAAATTCTCATAGCCTTCTTAATGGCTTGCTTAAAATAACAACTTTGTTTAGTCTTATTGTGTTTATTTAGCAATTAAATTTGCTTAACCCAGGTATTTGATATATCTCTATTCTCAGGATGATATCCAGCTAAGAAGTATTGAGTAGACACTGAGAATGATTATATCTTACACCGGGGGTATAAGTACTTAAGTATGTATATTATACACCTTGGTATTGAGTAAACACTAGTGAAACCATTGGTGTTGCCCAATTGAAATATTTGTACAGTATTTACCTTGTATTAACGAAGCTACCTTTTAAGTGGCATTTATTGTCAGTATCAATAGACTATCCATCTAGGCAGTCTGTATGACTTTGTTAATGACAGTACTACTTGAGAATTTTATCATGTGATGTTACCTATTAATGGCAATGTCTTGGTTGAGTAACAGTATAAATAGACTGTTTGTTATCTATTATAACCAGTACTTCTTGCGGTTTTGTTTGCTGGTAATACTTGATATATAGCGGTATCCCTATTATCTGTATATTGCCTGAAACATGCTGGAAAGTACTTATAGTGTTAGTTTGCAAATATTACTAATTGGTATCCGTTGAGATCTAAGTATACTCTAGTATTCTCTGTTTATAAACAGAGAGTGAATTACATATTAATACCGTAGGATTTGGAAAACGTTGCCACACTGAGTTAAATCATTTGTAGTTACTTAGTTGAATATCGGGTGTCAAATATATAGCAATGTCCTTGTTACCTATTATTACCAGAAATCTACTACAAAATACTTTTAGTGTTGATTTGCAAATAGTGCCAACTGTTACCCGTTTTGATCTAAGTATACTGTGGTTTCCACTGCTGATAACCAGTGGATGGATTACCTGTTAATACCGTAGTGTGCAAATAGTACTAATTGGTATCCATTTAGATCTAAGTATACTCTAGTATTCTCTGTTTACAAACAGAGAGTGAGTTACCTATTAATACCGTAGGATTTTGAAAGACGTTGCCACACTGCGTTAAATCATTAGTAGTTACTTAGTTAAATATCGGGTGTCAAATATATAGCAATGTCCTTGTTACCTATTATTACCAGAAATCTACTAAAAAATACTTTGGGTGTTGATTTGCCAATAGTACCAACTGTTACCCGTTTTGATCTAAGTATACTGTGGTTTCCTCTGTTGATAAACAGTGGATGGATTACCTGTTAATACCGTAGGATTTGGAAGACATTACCACACTGAGTGAAAACTTTTGTTTATACTACTTTGAATACGGGTGTTTAAATATTTGCAGAAGTGCCCAATATTGCTGCTGCTGTTTATATCATTGAGTTAGCTGCTTGGCTTTGATATTCAGAGCTACCGCAAGTGTCAATTCAGTGTTATTTAGTAGCTATAGGAACAATTGTGATATACAATAGCAAGGACAGTAACGGTAATATAAAGGTAACAAGGACTATGTAATTAACACCTTGCAAAGCCAAGCAGCAAACTCAATGACATAAACAGCAGCAGCAATATTGGGCACTTCTGCAAATATTTAAACACCCGTATTCAAAGTAGTATAAATAAAAGTTTTCACTCAGTGTGGTAATGTCTTCCAAATCCTACGGTATTAACAGGTAATCCATCCACTGTTTATCAACAGAGGAAACCACAGTATACTTAGATCAAAACGGGTAACAGTTGGTACTATTGGCAAATCAACACCTTAAGTATATTTTAGTAGATTTCTGGTAATAATAGGTAACAAGGACATTGCTATATATTTGACACCCGATATTTAACTAACTACTAATGATTTAACGCAGTGTGGCAACGTCTTTCAAAATCCTACGGAATTAATAGGTAACTCACTCTCTGTTTGTAAACAGAGAATACTAGAGTATACTTAGATCTAAATGGATACCAATTAGTACTATTTGCACACTACGGTATTAACAGGTAATCCATCCACTGGTTATCAGCAGTGGAAACCACAGTATACTTAGATCAAAACGGGTAACAGTTGGCACTATTTGCAAATCAACACTAAAAGTATTTTGTAGTAGATTTCTGGTAATAATAGGTAACAAGGACATTGCTATATATTTGACACCCAATATTCAACTAAGTAACTACAAATGATTTAACTCAGTGTGGTAACGTTTTCCAAATCCTACGGTATTAATATGTAACTCACTCTCTGTTTATAAACAGAGAATACTAGAGTATACTTAGATCTCAACGATACCAATTAGTACTATTTGCAAACTAACACTATAAATACTTTTCAGTATGTTACCAATTAGTACTATTTGCAAACTAACACTATAAGTACTTTCCAGCACGTTTCAGGCAATATACAGATAATAGGGATACCGCTATATATCAAGTATTGCCAGCAAACAAAACCGCAAGAAGTACTGGTTATAATAGATAACAAACAGTCTATTTATACTGTTACTCAACCAAGACATTGCCATTAATAGGTAACATCACATGATAAAATTCTCAAGTAGTACTGTCATTAACAAAGTCATACAGACTGCCTAGACGGATAGTCTATTGATACTGACAATAAATGCCACTTAAAAGGTAGCTTCATTAATACAAGGTAAATACTGTCCAAATATTTCAATCGGGCAACACCAATGGTTTCACTAGTGTTTACTCAATACAAAGGTGTATAATATTCATACTTAAGTACTTATACCCCCGGTGTAAGATATAATCATTCTCAGTGTCTACTCAATACTTTTTAGCTGGATATCATCCTGAGAATAGAGATATATCAAATACCTGGGTTAAGCAAATTTAATTGCTAAATAAACACAATAAGACTAAACAAAGTTGTTATTTTAAGCAAGCCATTAAGAAGGCTATGAGAATTTTCTAACAACTTTGTGATAATTATAATTCCACAAAAGTGTGGAATAAAGGTGTATAACACACATATTTACGTATCTATACCCCCAGTTGAAGATATAACCCTTCACAGTGTTTACTTATTATTTCTCAGCTGAATATCATCCAGAGAACAGAAATAAACCAATACCTAGGTTAAGCAAACTTAATTGCTAAATAGACACATAAAGTTCAAACCAAATTGTTATTTCAAGCAAGCCATTAAGATGGCTAAGAGATTTTTCTAGCAACATTGAGAAAAACATAATTTATGTAAGAACTTACCTGATAAATTCATTTCTTTCATATTAGCAAGAGTCCATGAGCTAGTGACGTATGGGATATACATTCCTACCAGGAGGGGCAAAGTTTCCCAAACCTCAAAATGCCTATAAATACACCCCTCACCACACCCACAATTCAGTTTAACGAATAGCCAAGAAGTGGGGTGATAAGAAAGGAGCGAAAGCATCAAAATAAGGAATTGGAATAATTGTGCTTTATACAAAAAAATCATAACCACCACAAAAAGGGTGGGCCTCATGGACTCTTGCTAATATGAAAGAAATGAATTTATCAGGTAAGTTCTTACATAAATTATGTTTTCTTTCATGTAATTAGCAAGAGTCCATGAGCTAGTGACGTATGGGATAATAAATACCCAAGATGTGGAACTTCCACGCAAGAGTCACTAGAGAGGGAGGGATAAAATAAAGACAGCCAATTCCGCTGAAAAATAATAATCCACAACCCAAAACAAAATTTTTAATCTCAATAATGAAAAAAAACTAAATTATAAGCAGAAGAATCAAACTGAAACAGCTGCCTGAAGTACTTTTCTACCAAAAACTGCTTCAGAAGAAGAAAAAACATCAAAATGGTAGAATTTAGTAAAAGTATGCAAAGAAGACCAAGTTGCTGCTTTGCAAATCTGATCAACAGAAGCTTCATTCCTAAACGCCCAGGAAGTAGAAACTGACCTAGTAGAATGAGCCATAATTCTTTGAGGCGGGGATTTACCCGACTCTACATAAGCATGATGAATCAAAGACTTTAACCAAGACGCCAAAGAAATGGCAGAGGCCTTCTGACCTTTTCTGGACCCAGAAAAGATAACAAATAGACTAGAAGTCTTTCTAAAATCTTTAGTAGCTTCAACATAATATTTCAAAGCTCTTACTACATCCAAAGAATGTAAAGATCTCTCCTTTGAATTCTTAGGATTAGGACACAATGAAGGAACAACAATTTCTCTACTAATGTTGTTATAATTCACAACCTTAGGTAAAAATTTAAATGAAGTCCGCAACACTGCCTTATCCTGATGAAAAATCAGAAAAGGAGATTCACAAGAAAAAGCAGATAACTCCGAAACTCTTCTAGCAGAAGAGATGGCCAAAAGGAACAGAACTTTCCAAGAAAGTAATTTAATGTCCAGAGAATGCATAGGTTCAAACGGAGGAGCTTGTAAAGCCCAAAGAACAAAATTAAGACTCCAAGGAGGAGAGATTGACTTAATGACAGGTTTGATACGAACCAAAGCCTGTACAAAACAATGAATATCAGGAAGATTAGCAATCTTTCTGTGAAAAAGAACAGAAAGAGCAGAGATTTGTCCTTTCAAGGAACTTGCAGACAAGCCTTTATCCAAACCCTCCTGAAGAAACTGTAAAATTCTAGGAATTCTAAAAGAATGCCAGGAGAATTTATGAGAAGAACACCAAGAAATGTAAGTCTTCCAGACTCGATAATAAATCATCCTAGACACAGATTTACGAGCCTGTAACATAGTATTAATTACTGAGTCAGAGAAACCTCTATGACTAAGAATCAAGCGTTCAATTTCCATACCTTCAAATTTAATGATTTGAGATCCTGATGGAAAAAAGGGCCTTGAGATAGAAGGTCTGGTCTTAACGGAAGAGTCCAAGGTTGGCAACTGGCCATCCAAATGAGATCCGCATACCAAAACCTGTGAGGCCATGCTGGAGCCACCAGCAGTACAAACGAACGTTCCATTAGAATTTTGGAAGAAGAACTAGAGGCGGAAAGATATAGGCAGGATGATAATTCCAAGGAAGCGACAACGCGTCCACTGCCTCTGCCTGAGGATCCCTGGATCTGGACAGATACCTGGGAAGTTTCTTGCTTAGATGAGAGGCCATCAGATCTATTTCTGGAAGTCCCCACATTTGAACAATCTGAAGAAATACCTCTGGGTGAAGAGACCATTCGCCTGGATGTAACGTCTGGCGACTGAGATAATCCGCTTCCCAATTGTCTACACCTGACCTGAACCGCAGAGATTAGACAGGAGCTGGATTCCGCCCATACAAGTATCCGAGATACTTCTTTCATAGCCTGAGGACTGTGAGTCCCACCCTGATGATTGACATATGCCACGGTTGTGACATTGTCTGTCTGAAAACAAATAAACGATTCTCTCTTCAGAAGAGGCCAGAACTGAAGAGCTCTGAAAATCGCACAGAGTTCCAAAATGTTGATTGGTAATCTCGCCTCCTGAGATTCCCAAACCCCCTGCGCTATTAGAGATCCCCATACAGCTCCCCAACCTGACAGACTCGCATCTGTTGAGATCACAGTCCAGGTTGGACGAACAAAAGAAGCCCCTTGGACTAAACGATGGTGATCTATCCACCACGTCAGAGAGTGTCGTACATTGGGATTTAAGGATATTAATTGTGATATCTTTGTATAATCCCTGCACCACTGGTTCAGCATACAAAGCTGAAGAGGTCGCATGTGAAAACGAGCAAAGGGGATCGCGTCCGATGCAGCAGTCATGAGACCTAGAATTTCCATGCATAAAGCTACCGAAGGGAATGATTGAGACTGAAGGTTTCGACAGGCTGAAACCAATTTCAGACGTCTCTTTTCTGTTAGAGACAAGGTCATGGACACTGAATCTATTTGAAAACCCAAAAAGGTTACCTGTGTCTGAGGAATCAACAAACTCTTTGATGAATTGATCCTCCAACCATGTCTTTGAAGAAACGACACAAGTTGATTCGTATGAGATTCTGCAGAATGTGAAGACTGAGCAAGTACCAAGATATCGTCCAAATAAGGAAATACCGCAATACCCTGTTCTCTGATTACAGAGAGAAGGGCACCGAGAACCTTTGAAAAGATCCTTGGAGCTGTTGCTAGGCCGAACGGAAGGGCCACAAACTGGTAATGCTTCTCTAGAAAAGAGAATCTCAGAAACTGAAAGTGATCTGGATGAATCGGAATATGAATATATGCATCCTGTAAATCTATTGTGGACATATAATGCCCTTGCTGAACAAAAGGCAGAATAGTCCTTATAGTTACCATTTTGAATGTTGGTATCCTTACATAACGATTCAATATCTTTAGATCCAGAACAGGTCTGAAGGAATTCTCCTTCTTTGGTACAATGAATAGATTTGAGTAAAACCCCAGACCCTGTTCCAGAACTGGAACTGGCACAATTACTCCAGCCAACTTTAGATCTGAAACACATTTCAGAAATGCCTGAGCCTTCACTGGGTTTATTGGAATGCGAGAAAGAAAAAATCTTCTCGCAGGCGGCCTTACCTTGAAACCTATTCTGTACCCTTGTGAAACAATGTTCTGAATCCAAAGACTGTGAATCGAATTGATCCAAATGTCTTTGAAAAATCATAACCTGTCCCCTACCAGCTGTGCTGGAATGAGGGCCGCACCTTCATGTGGACTTGGGGGCTGGTTTTGACTTTCCAGATTGGAGAAGGTTTCCAAACAGAAACCATTCCTTTAGGGGAAGGGTCAGGCTTCTGTTCCTTATTCTGATGAAAGGAACGAAAAAGATTAGCAGCCCTGTATTTACCTTTAGATTTTTTGTCCTGAGGCAAAAAAGTTCCTTTCCCCCCAGTAACAGTTGAAATAATAGAATCCAACTGAGAACCAAATAATTTATTACCTTGGAAAGAAAGAGAAAGCAAAGTTGACTTAGAAGACATATCTGCATTCCAAGTTTTAAGCCATAAAGCTCTTCTGGCTAAAATAGCTAAAGACATATACCTGACATCAATTCTAATGATATCAAAGATGGCATCACAAATAAAGTTATTAGCATGTTGAAGAAGTTTAACAATGCTATGAGAATTATGGTCTGACACTTGTTGCGCTAAAGCCTCCAACCAGAAAGTGGAAGCGGCAGCAACATCAGCCAAAGAAATAGCAGGTCTAAGAAGATTACCTGAACATAAATAAGCTTTCCTTAGGAAGGATTCAATCTTCCTATCTAAAGGATCCTTAAAGGAAGTACTATCCGCCATAGGAATAGTAGTACGTTTAGCAAGAGTAGAGATAGCCCCATCAACTTAAGGGATTTTGTCCCAAAACTCTAATCTGTCAGATGGCACAGGATACAATTTCTTAAACCTTTGAGAAGGAGTAAATGAAGTACCCAAATTATTCCATTCCCTAGAAATTACTTCAGAAATAGCATCAGGGACAGGAAAAACTTCTGGAATAACTATAGGAGGTTTAAAAACCGAATTTAAACGCTTAGTAGATTTAGTATCAAGAGGACTAGACTCCTCCATATCTAATGCGATTAAAACTTCTTCAAGTAAAGAACGAATAAATTCCATTTTAAATAAATATGAAGATTTATCAGTGTCAATATCTGAGACAGAATATTCTCAACCAGATAAATCCTCATCAGAAACAGACAAGTCAGAATGATGACGGTCATCTAAAAATTCATCTGAAATATGAGAAGTTTTAAAAGACCTTTTACGTTTACTGGAAGGAGGAATAACAGACAGAGCCTTCCTAATAGATTTAGAAACAAATTCTTTTATATTAACAGGAACATCCTGAGCATTAGATGTTGAGGGAACAACAACAGGTAATGGATTATTACTAATGGAAGTACTATCTGCATTAGCAGGTTTATCATGACATTCATCACAAACTACAGCCGGAGGAACAGTTACCACAAGTTTACAACAAATGCACTTAACTTTGGTAGAACCAGCATCAGGCAGCGTCTTTCCAGAAGTAGATTCTGATCCAGGGTCAATTTGAGACATCTTGCAATATGTAAAAGAAAAAACAACATATAAAGCAAAATTTATCAAATTCCTTAAATGACAGTTTCAGGAATGGGAAAAAATGCCAATGAACAAGCCTCTAGCAACCAGAAGCAATGAAAAATGAGACTGAAATAATGTTAAAAAAAAAAAAAAAAAAAGGTGGAGACAAGAATGACGCCCACATTTTTTGGCGCCAAAAATTACGCCCACATTATTGGCGCTAAGTACAACGCCTAAATTTTTTTTTTGGCGCTAAGAATGACGCCACATCCGGTGACCCCGACATTTTTGGCGCAAAAAACGTAAAAAAAATGACGCAATCACGAACAACTTCCGGCGTCAATTAGGGCGCCGGAAATGAAAAAAAAATGTTTTGCACCAAAAAAGTCAGCGCCAAAAATGACGCAATAAATAGAAGCATTTTCAGCCCCCGCGAGCCTAACAGCCCACAGGGAAAAAAGTCAAATTTTTAAGGTAAGAAAAAATGATCATTCATATGCATTATCCCAAATAATGAAACTGACTGTCTGAAATAAGGAATACTGATCATCCTGAATCATGGCAAATATAAGTTTAAAGACATATATTTAGAACTTTATATATAAAGTGCCCAACCATAGCTTAGAGTGTCACAAAAAATAAGACTTACTTTTCCCAGGACACTCATCTACATATAGTAGATAGCCAAACCAGTACTGAAACGAGAATCAGTAGTGGTAATGGTATATAAGAGTATATCGTCGATCTGAAAAGGGAGGTAAGAGATGAATCTCTACGACCGATAACAGAGAACCTATGAAATAGATCTCGTAGAAGGAGACCATTGAATTCAAATAGGCAATACTCTCTTCACATCCCTCTGACATTCACTGCACTCTGAGAGGAAAACCGGGCTCCAGCCTGCTGCGAAGCGCATATCAATGTAGAATCTAACACAAACTTACTTCACCACCTCCACGGGAGGCAAAGTTTGTAAAACTGAATTGTGGGTGTGGTGAGGGGTGTATTTATAGGCATTTTGAGGTTTGGGAAACTTTGCCCCTCCTGGTAGGAATGTATATCCCATACGTCACTAGCTCATGGACTCTTGCTAATTACCTGAAAGAAAGTATAATTTCACAAAAGTGTTTGCTCCCCACACCACCCTGTAACCAAAAGTGACATTCTACATTAAGGAGATGTGTTTTTAACATTGAGCGAAGGCAGCAGATGTCAGTGAAATCTAGCTGTCATTTTTTAGATTGATATAATAAAAGTTAAATTTTAACATTTCTTTTGTCTACTGTGGTGATCTAATAAGATCATCTAATGTTTCCTAATAGTGCATAGAAGCATACTTTTTTGGACTCGGTTCACACACCTGTGACCTCAGTCTTCATTTAGAACAGCAATACATTTACTATCCAACATTTTTAACAATTCATTATTTCTATGAAATGGTTATTCATTAGACCATAACTTCCTGCAACAATCACTCACAATATTAATTATAGATGGGGCAGCATCATATCATGTCTCTGATTATTTAAATATGAAACATCATGTGTCCCCAGCATCATACTATATTAAAGCAAATTAATACTGCTAATTATTCTGAACTTAATGGCATTTATACATCTGTTATATATGTATTCACACAAATACAGCATGTTCTAAATCTCCAACAAATTCTGCATGTATGAATCTTGTCTAGGGTCCATCTGAAATAAAAATAAGTGTTATTAATCATTTCTTTTTAGTTCCACAAATATTCTTAAAACACAGACTAAGACATTTTATGCCTTTAAAAAAGAAAAATAATAAAAATATATATACGGAGTTTTACTCGCCAGAGCACTTAAAAAACAAGCATCTCAAAATCACATTTTTAAAATTGACAACTTGTCAGGGACGACCATAACCAACCTGAAAGAAATTGCTAATTCCTTTAGAGAATTTTACCATCAACTTTATAACCTCCCAAGTCAAAAGGGACTATCACAATTAAAATTAAAGGGACACTGAACCCAAATTTTTTCTTTTGTGATTCAGATAGAGTATGAAATTTTAAGCAACTTTGTAATTTACTCCTATTATCAAATGTTCCTTATTCTCTTGGTATCTTTATTTGAAATGCAAGAATGTAAGTTTAGATGCCGGCCCATTTTTGGTGAACAACCTAGGTTGTCCTTGCTTATTGGTGGATAAATTCATCCACCAATCAAAAACTGCTGTCCAGAGTTCTGAACCAAGAAAAAAGCTTAGATGCCTTCTTTATTATATAAAGATAGCAAGACAATGAAGAAACATTGATAATAGGAGTAAATTGAAAGTTGCTTAAAATAGCATGCTCTATCTGAATCAAGAAAGAACATTTTTGGGTTCAGTGTCCCTTTAAATAAAATCACCAATATCTCCAAACAGTAGAATGCCCAGTAATATCACTGCAAGAATCAGAACTTATAGACTCCCCATCACCTTAAAATAAGTTCTTGATGCAATAGATGCCCTGCCAAATAATAAAAGTCCTGGTCCAGAAGGGTTTTCGAATAAATACTTTAAATTATACAAACACACCTTAGCCCCTCACATTGTCAGTATATTTATAAGAATCTCAGTAGTGCTCTCCAAATAATATGTTAGTCTATGGCAGGGTTATAACACAATATATTTAAATAATTATCCTTTGAAATAAGCCCTCAATCAATATGCATCTACTAGAAACCATAAAATTAATATAAATACTTGAATTCTTTTTATTAGTTAATATCTATGAACACATTGGAATATATTTGCAATACCAGAATATGAAACAATATTATACACGTTTAAAAACTATTAAGATATGCTATACTTCTTACAAAGCTCATAAAAGTTTACCTTTAAAACCAGCCTTATTTACAAATAGCCTTTCATTCAATTTACACAATGAGACTTAAGATCTTTAGCTGCTAACATCCAAGCAATACAATTTTAACAATGCTTATTTAAACAATAGGAGAATATATATACTCTAATTGAAACACTAGAAATTATATATGTTATTTGTGCCAACAATCAAACTCTGAGTTATAACTATATTTGCACAGATAAAAACAACTTAGCATTAAGGATATATGTTTAATAATATACAGACTGAATATAAACTAAAATATAAACTGCTCTTTACATCCAGCATATATCTTATTTTAAAACATCACGCGTAATTTCAATACTTTACCAGATGATATTCAGCTTCAAAACTTGTCCCACCTCATACAACGATAAGTTTAATAGCAATTGATCAGAGAAATTATGGCCCACTTTGCTTATAGTTTGACTGTATCCCATGCAACAGTTTCAGTCAGTTTAGCAAAGAAAAATCACAGCCAGTCTTTTTTTTTTTCTCCTCTCCTGCCTACCACTTATATTGTTTAATCATTGGTGAGAAATATGGGCGGCCCTTCGGAACCTTCTTATTGGCCCTTACGGAGCTGAGCATGGTCACCATGGAAACGCATCTTTTAACAGTTAAGTCCCTTAACTGTCATAATGGGTTCTGGCCCAGAAGACAACACAGCAATACATTTACTTTCCAACACTTTTAACAATTCAATATTTCTATGGAATGATTATTCATTAGACCATAACTTTCTGCATCAATCACTCACAATAACAATCACAGATGGGGTAGTATCACATCACCTCTCTGATCATTTTGATATGAAACATCATGTGTCTAACATTATATTATATTAAAACAATTCATACTGCTAATTCTTCTGAAATGAATGGCATTTATATATCTGTTATATATATGTATTCACACAAATACAGCATGTTCTACATCTCCAACAATTTCTGCATGCATGAACCTTCTTGTCTATGGTCCATCTGAAATAAAAATAAGTGTTATTTATCATTTCTTTTTAGGTCCACAAATATCTATTTATATTCTTAAAAGCACAGAGGCTAAGACATTTTATGCTTTCAATATATATACATATATATATATATATATATATATATATATATATATATATATATATATATATATATATATATATATATATATATATATATACACATATTTATTTCTATACAGGCAATCTTGTATTTAGAATTTTCATTACATTTCAAAATTACCTTGTAACATGTGTCTATAGTTCACAAGTGATCACTTAACAGGCAGGAAGCCCATATATGATAAAACGTGGTAAACTAAGCGCTGTAGGGTCCTAATGCTCTCCTCCAAATGGTCCCCTAGCGGACTGAGTGAAACAGATAAATAGATAACGAAGGGAGCGCTTAAAGCTTAATAGGAAATGGTCTTACTTAAAATGCATAACACTGATATGTAAGCAGATATATAAAATACGTGACCGCAGTCTAAAATATAAACAGGAACAGGAAGAGGTTTTCCATTGTAATTTTGGCGCCAAACTGATAACCAATCACAGCATCTAGCACCCTATATAAGCTTCCAGTTGAGCAACATACAGTATAGTCTTGAGAAAGGCCTTGATATAGGCCGAAACGCGTAGACACAGACATACTGGTAAGCTTATTCCCTATTCTTTACAAAGTGTAAAAACTTTATTGCACCATGGTTAAAATGTTATTTTTCCACTGACAAGTTTGTTTCCAGCGTTTGTCTATTGACACTAGTTTTTAACCATCACCTGTTTTCATTTGGAAGCACGTTTTATATTGTATGCCCTTTTCAACTCCGATTTTTTCCACAGTTGTTTGCTATCACATGTATTGAACTTTCTTTTGTGGATTATTATTTGGAATCATTTGGATTTACTTTTAAGTTGAGGATTTGACTTTCTTCGTGGGCACATTTTTGTATTTCAGCTTGAACTTTTAAAACTTATCTGATCCCCCTTTTTTGGATAATTTTTTGGATCACATTTTGGATCACTGTTCCAAACACCTTTTTGGTTTACACTTTTTTCATTGGCTACTGTACTATATATTTTTATTGACACTTCACATTTTTATTGACACTTCACAGATTTATCTTTTTAACAACTCGCTGCTATATTGTGTATCCCTATTCTATTACCAGACTCCTAGGCTGGTTTTACAGGTCTGTGTACTGTTTATTCAGACATCAATTGCTTTTAATTTTCTTGTATGTATCATGGATCCATGTTACTATAATTTTATATTTTAGATTGTTGTATTAAAATTATAAATTTTAATTTTATATTTTAGACTGCGGTCACGTATTTTATATATCTGCTTACATATCAGTTTTATGCATTTTGAGTAAGACCATTTCCTATTAAGCTTTAAGCGCTCCCTTCGTTATCTATTTAAGCCCATATATGAGCATGTACCTTTGAGATTCCAGCAATCTAATTTCCATCTCATTTGGCCTCAAAGGCATATCTCAGACACCCCGTCTCCACTCACTGTATGGGGCAGAGAGTGCTCTGAAATTTGCACTTCCTATTAAGGAATAAATGTTGTATTTTGCAATTTTAAAAAGGGTTGATGGCCCCTGTTTGTCAACCTGGGTCTTGCCCCCCACAGGGCTGTTGGCTTCAAAGACTATGTTATCTTAAGCCATAAAAACTCTGTATATAGTTAAGTAAACATGGTCATTTCTTTTTAAGTGATTGCTTAAGTTAATTAGAGCAAATGTTTTCTCTAAGGTTACTTGAGAAAATTTCTTTGTTCTACAAACAATCCATTTGATGAGAGAGAGAGGGGGGGTTGGTTTCTGTCCAGTGTTCATTTATAGATGTTCATTTATAGCTTTTAGAAGTTAAATGAATTATTTGATGTACACATCCACAGACCTGTTAAATAATAACAAGC
This sequence comes from Bombina bombina, assembly GCF_027579735.1. NCBI lineage: Eukaryota > Metazoa > Chordata > Amphibia > Anura > Bombinatoridae > Bombina > Bombina bombina. Next base: position 199,948,450 of record NC_069503.1, on the reverse strand, counting down.
ATACCTGTATATATTATTTAATAATATTTCAAATACCTTGACAACATCCTCTCTGCTTTTCACTAAATCAACAACACCACCATAGAGCCTAGAAGCACATATCTCCATAATTCCCAAACCGTATAAACCAACAATCATCCTCAGAGAAATTATGCTTCAGCGCATCAAAAGATTATACCAAAGTCCCATAATGGTACAGGCCAGGGCTGCCCACTATACCCACTTTTTGTAATTAGCATTGAAATACTAGCACAAAGAATCAGAAAATCCATTGATATCTGGTATAAAAGTTGACTATAAATTAAATAATAAAACCTATTTTCAGTTGACCAGTTTAGTTCAGTTTAACAATTACTTGTTGTTACTCATTATAATTTGAATTTGACGATATGTACTTAATGATGACTTGTCAAGATTTAACGCTACAAACATAATGAATGCTTCATTATTATGTATCAATCTATCTATTGGGTACTTATAGAGAGTGAACTAATCATCGTGAGGGTCTAAAGGCGCTAAGGGAAAGCGTATAGGATGAGGAGGGAGGAGATGGCCATTCAGTCGAAGAGCCAGGTTTTGAGGTCCTTTCTGAACTTTGTAAGGGAGGTGGATTGTCTGAGGTGCAGTGGGAGGGTGTTCTGTGTCTTTGCTTCCATGTGGGAGAAGGATCTTCCACCCGCTGTGGATTTGCTGATGCAGGGGATGACTGTGAGTGCTTGGTTGGCCGATTGGAGTTGTCTGGTGGGGGTGTAGAAATTAACGTGGTGGTTGATGTATTCGGGTCTTATGTTGTGTAGGGCCTTGAACGCGAAGGTAAGGAGTTTGAAGGTGATTCTCTTGTTGATGGGGAGCCAGTGAAGGTTCCTTAGGTGTTCAGTGATGTGGCATTGGAGAGGGATGTCGAGGATGAGTCTGGCTGAGGCGTTCTGGATACGTTGGAGTCTCTTTTGGATTTTGATGGTGGAGTCAGTGTAGAGTGCGTTACCGTAGTCCAACCGGCTTCTGATGAGGGCGTGGGTGACTGTTTTCTTGGTTTCGGTAGGGATCCACTTGAAGATTTTTCGTAGCAGGTGGAGAATGTGGAAGCATGTTGAGGTGATGGTATTGATTTGTCGGTGCATGGAGATTGAGGAGTCCAGGATGAAGCCTAGATTTTGTGCGTGGTCGGTTGGGGTTGGTGGTTGACCGAGTGCTGTGGGCCACCAGGAGTCGTCCCATGTGAATTTATTGGGTCAGAGGAGGAGAACTTCAGTCTTGTCTGTGTTTAGTTTGAGCCGGTTGTCATTCATCGAGGTGGCGACTGCAGTCAGGCTTTCGGGGATGTCCTTTTTGGCAGTGGCGGGATCTCGGGTGAGTGAGATGATTAACTGGGTGTCGTCAGCATAGGAGACGATGTTGAGGTTGTGGTGTCGGACGATGGCGGCAAGAGGGGCCATGTAGATGTTGAAGAAGGTGGGGCTCAGCAAAGAGCCTTGCGGTACACCGCAGTTGACTGGTGTGGGTTTGGGGGAGAAAGGCGGGAGTCTGACTTTCTGAGTCCTGCCCATGAAGAAGGAGGTGATCCATTCCAGGGCTTTGCTGCAGATGCCCGCGTCATGTAGGCGGGTGCGTAGGGTGTTGTGGTCGACAGTGTCAAAAGCTGTTGAGAGGTCTAGGAGGATGAGGGCGGCGGTCAAGGATGGCGAGGATGTTGTCTGTGGCGGTGAGGAGGGCGGCCTCTGTGCTGTGGCTGCTTCTGAAACCGGATTGGGAGTGGTCCAGGGTGTGGTTGCCTTCAATGTGGTCAATAAGTTGCAAGTTGATGGACTTCTTTATGACTTTGGCCGGGAAGGGGAGTAGAGAGAGATGGGGCGGTAGTTATTCGGGTCCGTGGGGTCTGCCAAGGGTTTCTTCAGCAGGGGTTTTAGTTCTGCATGCTTCCAGACATTCAGGAAGGTGCCGGTTTCATTGGAGCAGTTGATGGTGCGGCGGAGTTCAGGAGCGGTGGTGTTGCTTGCTTTGTTGAATATATGATGGGGGCATGGGTCTGAGGGTACACCGGAGTGGATGGATTTCATGATTCTGAGGGTGTCCTCTGTGGTGAGGGGGCTCCAGATAGTCCGTGTGTGGTGTGGGGGTGGCGAATTTGGGAGGGGTGTTGAAGGGGAGTGTGTGGTGGAGGTTGAGTTATGAGGCGTGAAACTGTCATTGATGTCGAGGATCTTGAGGTGGAAGTGTGCAGCGAGAGTATTGCAGAGGTCCTGGTAGGGTGGGAAGTTGGTGTACAATGTACAAATCTGCATTTATTTTCAATAAAGCTTTGGAAAAAAAATATTTCTGTTTAGTAAGAGTTTAAATAAAAATAATTATGATTGTTTAGATCATTAGAAATTCCCGTCAGTTTCCTCATTATAATCAAGTCGTGCACTAATTTTTTTTCCACTTGCACACAAACACCATTCAAAGTAAACTTTTAATGCTGGCGGGTTAGCGCACATATTATAGGCTAAAGTAAATTGTTTGCTAGCTTCAGGACTTCTTATATTATGACTGCGCTAAATTCTTCTCCCCATAGACTTCAATGGAGCGCATTTTTAAAAAAAAAAAAAGAAAAAAAACTAAAACGTGTTGCTCGCTCGCTAACCCGACAACATGTAAGACTTCTAGCACTAAACCCAAAGGTAGTTATGAATATTTTACATTCCAATGTTCGTCACATAGAAGAAAATGTTCTTTCTTTCATGTAATTGGCAAGAGTCCATGAGCTAGTGACGTATGGGATATACAATCCTACCAGGAGGGGCAAAGTCTCCCAAACCTCAAAATGCCCATAAATACACCCCTCACCACACCCACAATTCAGTTTTACAAACTTTGCCTCCTATGGAGGAGGTGGTGAAGTAAGTTTGTGCTAAGATTTCTACGTTGATATGCGCTTCTCAGCATTTCGAAGCCCGATTCCTCTCAGAGTACAGTGAATGTCAGAGGGTTGTGAGGGAGTATCACCTATTGAATGCAATGGTTTTCCTCGCGGGAGATCTATTTCATAGGTTCTCTGTTATTGGTCATAGAGATTAATCTCCTACCTCCCTTATTCAGATCGACGATATACTCTTATATTCCATTACCTCTACTGATAACTGTTTCAGTACTGGTTTGGCTATCTGCTATATGTGGATGGGCGTCTTTCGGTAAGTATGTTTTCATTACTTAAGACACTCTCAGCTATGGATTGGCACTTTATGCATTAATATAAGTTCTAAATATATGTATTGTACTTATATTTGCCATGAGTCAGGTTTATTTATATTTCCTTTTGCAGACTATCAGTTTTATATTTGGGAGAAAAACATGTTTAGGAAAATATTTTTCTTACCTGGGGTTTAGTCTTTTTTTCAATTAACTGATTTTTCATTAAATTTTGCAGGCAAAATTAGGCTCGCGAGGGCGCAAAATGCCAAAGTTTATTGCGTCATTCTTGGCGCGAGAATTTTTTTGGCGCGAAGGTACGTCCGATGACGCAAAATATTCATTTCCGGCGTCTTAGTTGACGCCGAGTTCCTTGCACAAGCTTGCGTCTACAATGACACGAGTGTGTCATTTCCGGATGTTGTTAGCGCCAAAAAAATTCAGTTTGCATTGTGCGTCATACTTGCCGCCAAATAATTTCATTATTTAAAACCCCATTCCTATATCCCTCTTGCCTTTTTCTATATCAGAGGGCTATGCTGTTTGCATTTTTTTCCCATTCCTGAAACTGCCATATAAGGAAATTGATAATTTTACTTTATATGTTGTTTTGCAAGATGTCTCAATCTGATCCTGTCTCAGAAACCACTGTTGGAACCCTGCTGCCTGATAACAGTTATACCAAAGCTAAGTGCATTTGTTGTAAATTTGTGGAGATTTTATCTCCAGCTGTGGTATGTAATAGTTGTCATGATAAGCTTTTACATGCAGAGAATGTGTTCATCAGTAATAGTACAATGCCTATTGTTCCTTCAACATCTAATGTACATGATATATCTGTGAATATAAAAGATTTTATTGCTGATGCGATTCAGAAGGCTTTGTCTGCCATCCCGCCTTCTAATAAACATAAAAGGTCTTTTAAAACGTCTCATAAAGTTGATGAAATTTCAAATGACCGACAACATACTGAATTATCCTCCTCTGATGAGGATCTTTCTGATTCAGAAGATCCTTCCTCAGATATTGACACTGACAAATCTACTTATTTATTTAAAATGGAGTATATTTGCTCCTTCTTAAAGAGGTGTTGATTACATTGGATATTGAGGAAACTAGTCCTCTTGATATTAAAACTAGTAAATGTTTAAATTCTGTTTATAAACCTCCTGTGGTTACTCCAGAGGTTTTTCCAGTTCCATATGCTATTTCTGATATGATTTCTAAGGAATGGAATAGGCATGGTACTTCTTTTATTCCTTCTTCAAGGTTTAAAAAATCGTATCCTTTGCCAGAAGTTAGATTGGAGTTTTGGGAAAAGATCCCCAAAGTTGATGGGGCTATTTCTACTCTTGCTAAATGTACTACTATTCCTATGGAAGACAGTACTTATTTTAAAGATCCTTTAGATAGGAAACTTGAATCCTATCTAAGGAAAGCTTATTTATAGTCTGGCCATCTTCTGAGGCCTGCCATTTCTATGGCTGATATTGCAGCTGCTTCAACTTTTTGGTTGGAAGGTTTAGCACAACAGGAAATGGATCCTGATTTGTCTAGCATTGTTCGCTTGCTTCAACATGCTAATCATTTTATCTGTGATGCCATTTTTGATATCATTAAAATTGATGTTAAATCTATGTCTTTAGCTACTTTAGCTAGAAGAGCTTTGTGGCTCAAATATTGGAATGCTGACATGGTATCTAAGTCTAGATTACTATCTCTTTCTATCTATCTATCTATCTATCTATCTATCTATCTATTGGGTTCTTGTAAAGCGCGGCTATTCACCCATAAGGGTCTCAAGGCACTGAGGGTTGCAGTTCAGTCGAAGAGCCAGGTTTTGAGGTCCTTTCTGAACTTAGTTAGGGCGGTAGCTTGTCTGAGGTGCAGCGGGAGGGTGTTCTAAGTCTTGGCTGCCAGGTGAGAGAAGGTGGAGCTGGCGTAGAGTGCATTGCCGTAGTCCAGTCGGCTGATGATGAGGGCGTGGGTGACAGCCTTCCTGGTCTCGGTTGGGATCCATTTGAAGATCTTTCGCAACAGGCGAAGTGTGTGGAAGCATGCAGAGGAGACAGAGTTGATTTGTCGGTCCATGGAGAGTGATGAGTCCAGGATGACGCTTAGATTGTGTGCATGGTCGGTGGGGGTTGGAGGGTGTCCGAGGGCTGTGGGCCACCAGGAGTTATTCCAGTTGCATGTGGTGGGACCGAGGAGGAGGACTTGTCTGCATTCAGCTTTAGGCAGTTGTAGCTCATCCAGGTGGTGACTGCTGTCAGCCCTTCATGGGCGTTTCTCTTGGTGGTGGTGGGGTCACTGGTGAGTGAGATGATTAGCTGGGTGTCATCGGCATAGGAGACGATGTTGAGGTTGTGTCGTCAGGCGATGGCGGCAAGAGGGGTCATGTAGATGTTGAATAGGGTGGGGCTCAGCGAAGAGCCTTGGGGTACACTGCAGCTGATTTCTGTGGGCTTGGTGAAGGGTGGGAGTCTAACTTTCTGGGTTCTGGCAGTGAAGAAGGAGGTGATCCATTCCAGGGCTTTATCGCATATGCCGGCATCGTGTAGGCGGGTGTGGAGGGTGAGGTGGGAGACAGTGTCGAATGCTGCTGAGAGGTCTAGGAGAATGAGGGCGGCGGTCTCTCCTCGGTCGAGTAGGACGAGGATGTAGTCTGTGGCGGAGAGGAGGGCGGTCTTGGTGCTGTGGTTGCTCCTGAAACCGGATTGGGAGGGGTCCAGGGTGTGATTGGCCTCAATGTAGTCAACGAGTTGCGCATTGATGGACTTCTCAATGACTTTGGCCACAAAGGGGAGCAGAGAGATCTGGCAGTAGTTCTTCAGATAAATGGGGTCAGCCATGGTTTTTTTCAGTAGGAGTTTTAATTCTGCGTGCTTCCAATCATCCGGGAGGGTGACGGTTTCGATGGAGCAGTTGATGGTGCTGCAGAGCTCGGGAGTGATTGTGTAACCCGCTTTGTTGAATATGTGATGCGGGCATGGGTCTGAGGGTGCTCTGGAGTGGATCGATCTCATGATTCTGATGGTGTCCTCTGTGGTGAGGGGGCTCTGGATGGTCCGTGGGGGGTAGGCGGTGGTGTATTAGGATGAGTTATCAGTGGGAGTTGGTGGGTAGGCGATGGTGGGTGAGTTCTGGGGCGCGAAGCTGTCATAGATGTCGATGATCTTGAGGTGGAAGTACGTTGCAAAATTATCGCAGAGGTCCTGGGAGGGTGGGATGTCATTGGTGTCACTGTTGGGATTGGAGAATTCCTTGATGACTGTGAATAGCTCCTTGCTGTTGTGGACGTTGGCATTGATTCTATCATGGATGGCTGTCTTCTTGGTGGTTTTGATGAGGTGGTGGTGGGTAGTGATGGCTTCTTTGTAGGCCGTTTTATTCGCAGGGGTCTTGCTGTATCTCTAGGTCCTTTCCAATTGCCTGCAGTGGCATTTGTAGTCCTGGAAGGCTGGGGTGAACCAACTAGCCTTGTTGGTGGGTTGGCGGTTGGATGGTTTCTTGAGAGGGACGAGGGTGTTGGTGCAGTCTGTGAGCCAGTGGTGGAGGTTGCGGGCGGAGGAAGACAAGCAGGAGGAGATCAGGCAGGAAGAAGCTTCTGTCTCAAACTAAGGCAGAAGCGACCTCCATTAAATAGGTGCCGGGAGATGGGAGGGTTATGAGGCGGGGGGCAGGGCAGTGGCTGTGGCATGGGAGAGACAAGCGGGAGGAGAGCAAGCAGGAAGAAGCTGCTGTCTCAATCTAAGGCAGCAGCGACCTCCATTAAATAGGTGCCGGGAGGTGGGAGGGCTGTGAGGCGGGAGGCAGGGCAGTGGCTGTGGCATGGGAGAGACAAGCAGGAGGAGAGCAGGCCAGAAGAAGCTGCTGTCTCAAACTAAGGCAGCAGCGACCTCCATTAAATAGGTGCTGGGAGGTGGGAGGGCTGTGAGGCTGTGAGGTGGGGGGCAGGGCAGTGGCTGTAGAAAGAAAGTTAAGAAAGGGAGTTACCTGTGCTGTGTTGGGAGGCGGGGTGCAGGGCAGTGGCTGTGGCATGGGAGAGACAAGCAGGAGGAGAGCAGGCAGGAAGAAGCTGCTGTCTCTTTCTTTCCAAGGTAATAAGTTATTTGGTTCTCAGTTGGATTCGATTATTTCAACTGTTACTGGGGGTAGGGAGTGTTTTTGCCTCAGGATAAAAGACCTAAGGGTAAATCTAAAGTTTCTAACCGTTTTCGTTCCTTTCGACAAAGTAAGGAACAGAAACCTAATCCTTCCCCCAAAGAATCTGGTTCCAATTGGAAACCTTCTTCAAGTTGGAGTAAATCCAAGCCGTTTAAGAAACCAAAGCCAGCCCTCAAGTCTGCATGAAGGTGCGGCCCTCATTCCAGCTCAGCTGGTAAGGGGCAGATTAAAATTCTTCCAAAACATTTGGGCAGATTCTGTCCAAAATCAATGGATTCAGAGTATTGTCTCTCAAGGGTACCGAATAGGATTCAAATTAAGACCACCTGTGAGAATATTTTTTCTCTCACGCATCCCAGTAAATCTAGTAAAGGCTCAGGTTTTTCTGAAGTGTGTTTCAGACCTGGAGCTTTCAGGGGTAATCATACCAGTTCCGTTTCAGGAACAGGGTCTGGGGTTTTATTCAAATCTATTCATTGTCCCAAAGAAAGAAATTTCATTCAGGCCAGTTCTGGATCTGAAAATTTTGAATCGTTATGTAAGAGTGCCAACTTTCAAAATGATGACTATAAGGACTATTCTGCCTTTTGTTCAGCAAGGGCATTATATGTCCACAATAGACTTATAGGATGCATATCTTCATAATCCGACTCATCCAGACCACTATCAGATTCTGAGATTCTCTTTTCTAGACAAGCATTACCAATTTGTCGCTCTTCCATTTGGCCTAGCGACAGCTCCAAGAATCTTTTCAAAGGTTCTCGGTGCCCTACTCTCTGTAATCAGAGAACGGGGTATTGCGGTGTTTCCTTATTTGGACGATATCTTGGTACTAGCTCAGTCTTTACATTCTGCATAATCTCACACGAATCAACTAGTGTTGTTTCTTTAAAGATATGGTTGGAGGATCAATTTACCAAAAAGTTCTTTGATTCCTCAGACAAGGGTCACCTTTTTAGGTTTCCAGATAGATTCAGTGTCCATGACTCTGTCTCTAACAGATAAGTGTAACGAATCCACTCACACACAAACCAGAAATAGAATATTTGTAGCTCTTTTGTATATCTATCTCTGCAAACACAGACTTAGTTTGAACAGAAATAGTAACAGTGAGCAATTAATAGCCAGTAGTATAGGTTTTAGAACTCTAACTCTGATAGCCCAGAATCAGGAGTTAGATAAAGGGTTGATTTGTGGATGAATCGTATAACTTCTGTAAACCTTGATTCAGTGTCCGTATACTTCACACACATTCACCCAATAAAATATATACAAAGTCACTCACACGAATTGCTTATTACAACTTTAGGTTTATCCAAATATGTAACTTGTAAGCAGTATTTGTTGTGGAATTAATATGCACCGGTATAGTGATTCACATCCCATGTGTATAGCAACATATTTAGAGAGAGTCAACTTGAATATATGTGGCAACAAGAGGAATAACCGATGCAAACGATATCCAGAAATAGTAACAAACAGAGGTTACCTGTGGCCAAGGAGTCAGAGAGAGCTTGCCTGTTGCAGGAGAGAACCGCTTGCGGTGAATGTGTGACTCACTTCCGGTTTGAGGATCCAGCGTCGGCAAGTTGCGGAGGTTCCGCGATGTGAAGAAAATAACTGACAGGAGCTGCAGAGGGAGACCTGAAAAGGGATTTTGTGCAGAGCGGTAATCACAGAAATTTAGTAACTGGTATATAACACAGAGGTAGCTGTGGATATTCAGTTCAAAGTTTAACAACTTAAGGTATAATTCCCAAACATAAATTTGAAAGGAAACGAAGTGACCTGAGTAGTAACAAAGGGGAACAGCCTCCAGGCTGTTGAACTTCAATAATCAGGCAAAGATTGATTGTAGGAGGCTCCCTTTTAAAGGAGTAAGGTGCATGAAGGGAGATACCTTAAAGGTATATCACATACCCCCCTCCTCAAGGGCAGTCAACAGGGGTGTGGAGATATGGCTTCCCAGGATACCGCCGATGAAAAGCGGAGAGTAGATCAGGTGCGTGAACATCCTCATGAGATTCCCATGAATTGCTTTCAGGACCATAGCCTTTCCATTGTATCAAGTATTGTACATGACCGCGACGTATCCGGGAATCTAAGATGGACTCCACTTCATATTCCAACTGATCTTGGTGATAAATGGGTGGAGGAGGATCTGCCAGTTGTAATGAAGGGTTTCCTACGTAAGGCTTAATCAGAGATACATGAAATGTAGGATGAACGGTGAGATCTTTGGGCAGAGTCAACCGAACAGCGTTCGAGTTGACTATTGCTGCAATCGGATATGGACCAATAAATTGATTGGCCAATTTTTTACATGGCACACGAAGTTTCAGATACTTGGTGGACAATAGAACCAAATCTCCTACTGCATAAGTGGGACTAGGGGAATGATGTAAGTCATAGTACTTCTTTTGGTGTTCTTGAGCATCCTGCAAGTGAGTCTTAAGCAACAAAAGTCTATCTTGTAAGGAATTACTAAAATCCATTGCTCCCGGGCAATTCACTGTAGTATGTGATAATGTGATAGTGGTTGGATGGAAACCATATGTAGCGAAGAATGGTGATACTTTGGTTGAGGTAGAAATCGAGTTGTTGTATGAGAACTCTGCCATTGGGAGGTAATCTACCCAATCATCCTGAAGATGACTTAGATAACATCGTAGGAATTGTTCTAGCGTCTGATTCAGACGTTCAGTCAATCCATTTGACTGAGGATGAAAGGCTGTGGTATAACGAGTATCTATTTGTAACAGTTTGCACAGAGACCTCCAGAATGCTGAGGTGAACTGAGTACCTCTATCTGTGATCACTGTAGTCGGTAATCCATGTAATTTGACTATATTATCCAAAAAGACTTTTGCTGTAGTAATGGCTGTGGGTAAACTTGTTAGTGGAATAAAATGACCTAATTTAGTTAAGTGATCTACAACCACTAGAATGGTGGTGTACTTTTGTGAGACTGGAAGATCAACAATAAAATCCATTGATATGGTGGACCATGGCATATCTGGTATTGGTAAGGTAGTTAATAAACCAATAGGTTTTTTGTGTGCCACTTTGTTTCTTGCACATATATCACATTTTTTCAAATGATGGATAACATCTTGATTTAGCTGTGGCCACCAAAAGTGTCTTTTGATCAAGTTGGTGGTCTTTTGTACACCTTTGTGGCCTGACATAACATTGTCATGATAATGTTTTAATATCATCATTCTAAGAGCCTTAGGTACATATAAACTATCTTTGTGGTACAACAACCCTGATGTGGAATCTTTCTCACAATTTGGAGGGCAGACTTTTTCTTTTTGAGTTTCCAGTAGAATGTCCCTTTCTAAGTTAGAAAGTGAGTATATAAATTTTTCTTCTGGTATGATTGGATTGAGGATCTCGGAGATATTCGTAGAATCATACATTCTGGAGAGGGCATCAGCTTTAGTGTTAGAATGTCCTGGTCTGTAAGTAATCAAAAAATTAAAGCGATCTAAAAACAAAGACCATCTGACTTGGCGTGCAGAAAGAGTTTTACTTTTTCTTAAATATTCAAGGTTTTTGTGATCAGTAAAAATGAGAAAAGGTTCCTTTGACCCTTCTAATAGATGCCTCCAGTGCTCTAAGGAACTTTTAATTGCTAAAAGCTCTTTGTCTCCAATGCTATAATTTATTTCAGCTGGGAGCAAGGTTCTGGAATAAAAAGCTACAGGATGCATTTCTTGGTTTTCCTTGATTTTTTGTGAAAGAACTGCTCCTATACCAGTGTTGGAGGCATCAACCTCTAAAATGAATTGAGATTGATAGTCTGGCAGCGTTAGCACTGGGGCAGTGGAAAAACAGTGCTTTAGCTTGTTAAAAGCAGTTTGAGCTTCTTCATTCCAATGAAATCTTTGGGATTTCCTTGTGAGTTGGGTTAATGGTCTTACAATAGTAGAAAAATTTCTGATAAATTTTCTGTAAAAATTTGAGAAACCCAAAAACCTCTGTAGTGCTCGAACCGTGCGTGGTATGGTCCATTCCTGGATTGTGTTTATCTTTTCAGGATCCATTTGAATCTTTTGAGGAGATAAGATATAACCAAGGAACTTAATCTGTTTAACATGGAAATTGCATTTTTCCAGTTTGGCAAACAATCTATGTTGTCTTAGTCGGGTGAGTACCCATCGTACATGCCTTTCATGGTCTTGTAAATTTGTGGAATATATTAGAATATCATCTAGATAAATTACAACACATATGTCAGTTAAATCTCAGAATATCTCGTTGATGAAATGTTGGAAAGTAGCTGGTGCGTTACTCAACCCGAAAGGCATGACATTGTACTGAAATAACCCGTATCGTGTGCGAAAAGCTGTCTTCCATTCGTCTCCACTTCTAATGCGAATCAAATTATACGCCCCCTTCAAATCCAGTTTGGTATATATGGTAGCATTAGTGAGTCTTTCCAGTAATTCTGGTATTAAAGGCAATGGGTAACGGTTTTTTACTGTTATTGCATTTAAGGCTCGGTAATCTATTATGGGTCTTAGACTTAGATCTTTATTTTTAACAAAAAAAATACCAGCTGCTGCGGGTGAAGTTGAATGTGAAATAAAACCTTTTTTAAGGTTTTCATCCAGGTAAGTGCGTAAATGGGTTAACTCATCTTGGGACAGAGGATATATTTTGCCATAGGGTATTTGAGACCCGGGTATTAATTCGATGGGGCAGTCAAATTCACGGTGTGGCGGCAATGATTCAGCCTCTTTTAAATCGAATACATCTACCAAATCAGAATATGCCGCTGGTATACCATTCTCAATAGAAGATATAGAACAGTGTGGATAACACGTATTAGTGCAATATCTAGATGTTAAATTTATCTCACCCTTTAACCAATCAATGCTAGGATTATGTGTCTTTAACCACAGATATCCTAAAATAATAGAATGTCTATCAATAGGAATTATATCGTATGTAAGGTATTCTGTGTGACCACTTTTTGTGGTAGTAAGTAAAGGTATAGTGTGATGTGTAATAGGACCATTCTGGATGAGAGTACCATCTATTAACTTCACAAAAATTGGTTGCTGTTTACACACTGTGGGTATTTTATTCTTTTTAACAAATGTATCATCAATATATATCCCTGAAGCACCAGAATCTATTAATGCATCACTCTGGATGTGGAGACGGTCCCACTGTAAAGAAAGAGAGACAGTGAGCTGGGTTGCAGTAGATAAATTGTATATTGATACTATATTTTTTTCCTTACCCTTCTTCTGTTTTGATAAGAGGGGGCAGGTTGCAACTGTATGCTCCTTGTGAGCACAGTAAAGACATAAATTTCCTAATTTCCTTCTTGTTTTTTCCTCTTGAGTCAGAGGTCCTTTGATTGTCCCAATCTCCATTGGGGTGCTAAAAGTCTGATTTCTGTCTTGAGAGACTGTGGATGGATGAAAGCGTCTGATAGAGGGGTCATACATGCTTTTTTCAGCTTTCCTTTCCCTCAGACGTCTATCTAATGTGGTGCTTAGCTTGATTAAGCCGGTGAGTGTTTCAGGCATTTCCAATCGTGAGAGTTCATCTTTTAGAGATTCAGACAAACCTAGGCGAAACTGATTACGTAAGCTTACCTCATTCCACAATGAGTCTGAGGCCCACATCTGAAAGTCTGTTGTATATTCCTCTACAGTCCTTTTGCCTTGTTTTAATGACCGTAATTTGGTCTCAGCTAGTATTTGGCTGTTTGAATCCTCATACAAACTTGTCATTGCTGAAAAGAAATCAGTTAATGAATCTAGAATAGGGTTGTTCTGTTCAAAATATCTGTTAGCCCAGGTACGTGGCTCTCCTGTCATATATGAAATTGTGGTGCAAACTTTAATCCTGTCTGAATGATAGGTGCGTGGTTTCAAAGAAAATAGCAAGTTACATGCGTTTTTGAAATCACGAAACTCAGATCGTTTTCCAGAAAATGGTGTTGGTGTATGTACTTGGGGTTCAGGTATATCCATAGGTTTAGGTGTAATGAAATCCTTTAACATTGCTTTTATGGCTACATTGTCAGTCTGTAATTCTTGTAAAGCATGGCCTAAATAATCTAATTTCTGGTACACATTAGTGAATTCATTTTTTACTTCTGTGGGATCCATGTTTTAGTAATTTAACAGGATCAATTTTAGGCCTGATTATTATGTAACGAATCCACTCACACACAAACCAGAAATAGAATATTTGTAGCTCTTTTGTATATCTATCTCTGCAAACACAGACTTAGTTTGAACAGAAATAGTAACAGTGAGCAATTAATAGCCAGTAGTATAGGTTTTAGAACTCTAACTCTGATAGCCCAGAATCAGGAGTTAGATAAAGGGTTGATTTGTGGATGAATCGTATAACTTCTGTAAACCTTGATTCAGTGTCCGTATACTTCACACACATTCACCCAATAAAATATATACAAAGTCACTCACACGAATTGCTTATTACAACTTTAGGTTTATCCAAATATGTAACTTGTAAGCAGTATTTGTTGTGGAATTAATATGCACCGGTATAGTGATTCACATCCCATGTGTATAGCAACATATTTAGAGAGAGTCAACTTGAATATATGTGGCAACAAGAGGAATAACCGATGCAAACGATATCCAGAAATAGTAACAAACAGAGGTTACCTGTGGCCAAGGAGTCAGAGAGAGCTTGCCTGTTGCAGGAGAGAACCGCTTGCGGTGAATGTGTGACTCACTTCCGGTTTGAGGATCCAGCGTCGGCAAGTTGCGGAGGTTCCGCGATGTGAAGAAAATAACTGACAGGAGCTGCAGAGGGAGACCTGAAAAGGGATTTTGTGCAGAGCGGTAATCACAGAAATTTAGTAACTGGTATATAACACAGAGGTAGCTGTGGATATTCAGTTCAAAGTTTAACAACTTAAGGTATAATTCCCAAACATAAATTTGAAAGGAAACGAAGTGACCTGAGTAGTAACAAAGGGGAACAGCCTCCAGGCTGTTGAACTTCAATAATCAGGCAAAGATTGATTGTAGGAGGCTCCCTTTTAAAGGAGTAAGGTGCATGAAGGGAGATACCTTAAAGGTATATCACAATAAGAGACGATTAAAATTGGTTTCAGCTTGTCGGAACCTTCAGTCTCAATCATTCCCTTCAGTAGCTATGTGCATGGAAGTTTTAGGTCTCATGACTGCAGCATCGGACGCGATCCCCTTTGCTCATTTTCATATGAGACCTCTCCAGCTTTGTATGCTGAACCAATGGTGCAGGGATTATACAAAGATATCACAATTGGTTTTGAAGGTTTTACAGGCTCCTCCGTTTGAGCCTATGCATTCTTTGGACATTAAACTACTTTCTTGGAAAGTGTTGTTCCTTTTGGCGATCTCTTCTGCTTGAAGAGTTTCTGAATTTTCTGCTCTTTCTTGTGAATCTCCTTTTCTGATTTTCCATCAGGATATGGCAGTTTTGCGGACTTCATTTAAATTTCTACCTAAGGTTGTGAATTCTAACAACATTAATAGAGAAATTGTTGTCCCTTCTTTGTGTCCTAATCCTAAGAATTCTTTGGAGAGATCCTTACATTTTTTGGATGTGGTAAGAGCTTTGAAATATTATGTTGAAGCTACTAAAGATTTCAGGAAGACTTCTAGTCTATTTGTTATCTTTTCTGGTTCTAGGAAAGGTCAGAGGGCTTCTGCCATTTCCTTGGCACCTTGGTTAAAGCTTTTGATTCATCATGCTTATTTGGAGTTGGATGAATCCCCGCCTCAGAGATTTACAGCTCATTCTACTAGATCAGTCTCCACTTCATGGGCTTTTAAGATTGAAGCTTCAGTTGATCAGATTTGCAAAGCAGCAACTTGGTCTTCTTTGCATACATTTACTAAATTCTACCGTTTTGATGTATTTGCTTCTTCGGAAGCAGTTTTTGGTAGAAAAGTTTTTCAGGCAGCTGTTTCAGTTTCATTCCTCTGCTTATGTTTGAGTTTTGTCTTTTCATTATGAGAATAAACTTATATTTTGGGTTGTGGATTTATTTTTTTCAGCGAAAAATGGCTGTTATTATTTTATCCCTCCCTCTCTAGTGACTCTTCTGTGGAGTTCCACATCTTGGGTATTACTATCCCATACATCACTAGCTCATGGAATCTTGCCAATTACATGAAAGAAAACATAATTTATGTAAGAACTTACCTGATAAATTCATGTCTTTCAAATTGGCAAGAGTCCATGAGACCCACCCTTTTAATGGTGGTTATGATTTTTTGTATACAGCACAATTATTTCCAAATTCTTTTGTTGATGCTTTTTACTCCTTTCTTTATCACCCCACTACTTGGCTATTCATTAAACTGAATTGTGGGTGTGGTGAGGGGTTTATTTATAGGCATTTTGAGGTTTGGGAAACTTTGCCCCTCCTGGTAGGATTGTATATCCCATACGTCACTAGCTCATGGACTCTTGCCAATATGAAAGAAATTAATTTATCTGGTGAGTTCTTACATAAATTATGTTTTTTATTTTTAATATTTACATATATATATATATATATATATATATATATATATATATATATATATATATATATATATATATATAGTATACAACAGAAGTGAGTGCACCCCAGTGCAATATCACTTAAGTGTCAAATGATTCAAAATTGTATAACCTAACAGTAACTGCATTACAGTTTAACAGTAGGGTATTTGTTCTTATGTAAAATTAAAAACAGTTTAGATTTACTGTTTTAAAAATACCAGCTCTAAACCAGGAAATCAATGCATCAAAAGTCAGTGCACCTTTCATTACTGAGATTCAAATCATTTATTTTTTCAATACTTTGCATGTCCACCTTTATTTTTGATGACAAACTCAATCCACCTTGGCATGAAGGAAACCAGTGTTGTACAAATTTCTGGAGAGATGTTCTACCCTTCTTTAGAGATCATTTTTTTTTTTTAGCTGCTCTTTGCTGGAGGGGTTTTGTTGCTCTACCATTCTCTTTAAAATACCCCAAAGGTGTTCTACTGGATTTGTCAGGTGACATACTTGGCCAGGTCATAGTTTTCACTTGTTTCTCCTTTAGAAACTCCTTTGTGATTTTGGCAGTGTGCTTTGGATCGTTATCATGCTGGAATATTCATACTCTGCCAAACTTCTGGAGACTGGGAGTCATCTTGTCAGCCAATATTTTGGTATATTCCAGGCATTCATGATGCCATCTATAAATCTCATCTCCCCAACACCTTTTACAGCCATGCAGCCCCATATCGTCACACTCCCACCTCCATGATTCACTGTTGAGACTATGCATTCACTGTAATAATCATGCTGCATCCCATCTGAGCCAAAAATTGTATCTTGGTCTTTGTCATCTTACCAAAGAATGTGCTCCCAGTTTTCATCAGGCTTTTCATGTTGTTTAGAAAAGTTTAATCTTGCAGTTTTGTGCCAAAGAGCAAGCAAGGTTTTTTCCTTGGATGCTGTCCATAGAAGTTGACATTATGCAATGTCCTTATCATTGTCTGAGCTGTCACAGAAACTCCAATTTCTATCGATAATCCCTGAGCCAAATTTGAAGCACTTGCCTTGATGCAAATCTGAAGCACTTGCCTTGATGCAAATCTGAAGCACTTGACTGATTTTCAGAGCTAGATTGTGCAAGTAGCGCACTGTCAGTGGCGTCATTTTAGGAGGACAACCACTGTGGTTGTTTTTTTGGCATTGTGTATCATTCTATACCTCCTGATTACTGCTGCAACTCCATTTTGACTATTTTTTAGTTGGTCACCAATCTTCCTGTATCCTTTTACATCTTTGTGAAGTTTCACAATCAGATTTTTCAATTCCTCTGGCTTTTCCATGTGGAGACATGATGCAAACTTGCAGATAGACACAGCCCATTGGTCCAAAATTAGACTGCTCTGATAACTATGCTCATGCAATTAGGCTAATTAGAAATCATAGGTGTACTCAATTTTGTTTCAGTGATCTAACTTGTGTGTCAGTGACCAACGGTTTTTGATTGTTTATAATAGGAAATACTCTACTTGTCAACTTAGAAATAAAAATTATTGAGAGGTGATATAATTTTAAATAATTTGATATTTAAGTGATATTATCCAGGGGTGTTCTGTTGTATACTGTATATATATATAGATATATAGACTAGAAATAACAACCGTTCTTCACAAATAAAGGATTTACATTACAGAAATAGCTTGTACCGGTATCAGCTGAGACTTTTTATGAGACATTTTGAAAAACTGGAAAAAGTTTATGCCTGATTCTGTTGCAGAGTTTTTCATTAGAAGATGCCTGAATTCAAGATATTATTTTTCTATATTGCAATCAAGGGCATTTATGTCATATAGTATTTTATAGTTTGCTATAAGACCATTTTGATTATTTAGATTAATTTTACATTTAAATTTTATACATATTATATTTACATTCATATTTTTTACCCACTTTATTTATTGTTTACACTGCTCTAATGGTTCCCATAGGTTACTGATGCAGTACATTTAGGGCTCCATGTACTAAGCAGTCAGCGAGCTACCCGCAACAAATCTCGCGCCCAAACTCGCAAACTGATATGTACAAAGCCGTCAATTATGTAAAAACTCGCATCTTTAAAATTGCGAGCGTACTTATCCGCCATACCTCGCTACCTCTCCATTTTTTACTGTAATTAGACACATTTGACCACCAACTCGCCAAAAACGAATGTACTAAAAAATCTATTTGTCCGCTCGCGTCAATTTCCGCTCCCACCTCGTTATTTTTGCCTCGCCACCTTTTAGGTGGCGGGCAAGGTACAAAACAATAGGAAAGTCACTCTAGACGCCAGTCTAGACATATATAAAAGGCAGTAATATCAGCATTGTACTTACATTGTTCATTTCAGCAGCTATGGAGAGAATTCTGTTTTTGTTTATTCTCCGTTTGATGCGAATCCGGGCTAGAAGACAGAATACTGGAAATGTAGCTAATCGATTGGTTAGAAGAAGGAGAGTTCGAGTCCCCCGTGTATTCCTTCCACGGGTTGGTTTGCACGGCCTTTCTGACCGAGAGATCATACAAAGATTCCGGCTTGATCGTGAATCGATATTACACCTGTATCGAGAGATTGAAGATCATTTGGAGCCGATGACTGCTCGTTCACAAGCTATTCCGGGACTTCTCAAACTATTAGCGGCATTGCATTTTTTTGCAACAGGCTCCTTTCAGGCAGTTTCTAGCGTCATTATTGGAATGAGTCAATCTGCTTTTTCACGCCACTTATCCAAAGTAATAGGGGCTATGATGGTTATTTTTCATCGATATGTTTGTTTGCCATCTACCCCTGAAGAATGGCAATCTATCAAGTCAAATTTCTATAGGATGGCTGGGATGCCCAATGTCCTAGGTGCCATAGACTGTACCCATGTTGCTGTAAGACCACTTCAAGCTCGTGAGGAGATCTATAGGAATCGAAAGCATTTCCATTCCTTGAATGTCCAGATGGTCTGTGACCCCCACATGAGGATTATCAGTGTCCGTTCTAACTTTCCTGGATCCTGTCATGATTCTTACATTTTAAGGCAGACTGGGTTATACCGGAAGTTCGAGGAGGGAAATATGCCTGACGGATGGCTTCTAGGTAAGCATAACTGGCGTCTAATATGTCTCTCATTTCAATGTACCAAAATTGCGCCCAATTTGTCGACTGTAATCTGTATAGTTTAATTGTATTGTATAGTTCTGAATCTTTATAATTATTCTTATATTAATATTTATATTTATTATATCTTCTATTAGGAGATGGAGGGTACTCATGTACAGAATGGCTGTTGACTCCCTATAACAACCCACAGACCAGAAGTCAAGTACGTTTCAATGAAGCTCACCGATCTACCAGGGGGATTATTGAGAGGACTTTCGGTCTTTTGAAAATGCGGTTTCGATGTCTTGATCGTTCTGGTGGTGCTATGCAGTATGCACCAGAGAAAGTTGCCAAAATTATATTGGTTTGCTGCATACTGCACAATATTGCAATTAAAAGAGGCTGTCCATTAGAAGATGAAGATCCAATAGATACTGATGATTTACCAGAAGAAATATGTGTCGAACAAGCTAATAGGCGTGGAAATGCAACAAGGGACATGGTTTCAGAACAATATTTTGTGTTTGAGGATTAAAGTTTCAGTTGATCAATAAAAAACTTTCTTTATTAACTTGTCTCCATTTTTTTTTAAGAGTTAAGGTTATTAAAAATCACTCATGATAAACAGTTAAATACATAACAGTTGTTGATCTTCAATTATCAAAGGTTTCAAATAAATAAAGTTTATGATCAAAGTTATTACAGACAATATATTATAGGTAATACATTGTCTTTGTGACATCACACTAGTGTCTACAGCTGCTCTCACTCTTTTACATATGTGATTATTGTAATGTAATCCCTCCATAGCTGATGCTAATTCATTGTATTGTGTCATTGAATTGTAGCTGTAACAAGCGACAGTATATTCAACAGTGCTTTATGTTATCAGATTGGATTTTTGAGTTAAAAAAGACTTGCTAATTTTATTTGTTTTATTCTAACCTCTATTTTTAACAGCTACTAGGTTTTCCCATATTCAAATAAATACCTCTTAGCACTTATTTTCTTAACCTTTATAATATATTTTTGCATTCAAGATTTGTTAAAAGAATAGTGGCATATAGAAAATAATGGCAAAATAAATTATTTTATTACAAAATTATAATCTTTAAACATTATATATTAACAATTGTAAACCAAAGTAACTTGTTATACATATAAACACATCTGAAAAAAAAGGAAATGTTTAGAAACCAAATAACAATTGTAAACCAAAATAAATTCTAATACATATAAACACATATGAAACAAAGAAAATGTTTAGAAACAAAATAACAATTGTAAACCAAACAACATTTTAATACATATAAACACATCTTAAAAAAATTAAATGTTTAGAAACAAAATAAAAATTGTAAACCAAATTAAATTTTAATACATAAAAACACATCTGAAACAAATAAAAAAATGTTTTGAAACAATAACTATTGTAAACCAAAGTATAAATGTTAATACATACACATCTGAAACAAAGAAAATGTTTAGAAACAAAATAACAATTGTAAAACAAAGTAAATTTTAATACATATCAACACATCTGAAACAAAGAAAATGTATATGAAACAAATATCATTTGTAATAACTATAAACATCGATATTTACAAACCTTCATAAAATACATTAATCTACATATACATTATATTTTTCTCTATTTTTCGGGGATACATATCTGGATCAATGCGCTAATGATTGACATAACGATTAATCACGTCATCGTCAAACATGTCGCGTCCTGAACCTTTTGGTGCTGGAGAATTGGTGATATTAGTTTATGCCATGGATAAATATTTCCCTAAACGGATTGGTGGTGTGAGGGGAGTGAGACAGGAATGCCGAGACAAAATTATATACGAGATGCTGAGAAGAATGCATCGTATTTCAAAAATTAAAAGAACAAGACGACAGTGTCTTAGAAAATATAGTGATTTGAAGAGAAGAGAACCGAAGTACTATAAATCGATTCGAAGATTGATAAGGACATGTAAGTTTCAAAATTATATATGAAATAATTTTTAATAATATAAAAAAAGGGTTTATTTTTGAACTGCGTCATCATTGACGAATCCAGGAAAATAATATTTCCTGACTGTTACTTTGACTATATTAGTATATACAATTGCAAAAAGTTACAAAAGTTAGCATGCAGAACTGAGTTAGTAGATTAAAATTTAACTATATAACTATATACACTTAAAAGGTTAGAAAACTTAGCATACAAAAATGAGTTAGTAGAGTAAAATATAACTATATTAGTATATAACATTGAAACATGCAGAACTGAGTTAGTAGAATAAAATATAAATATATTACTATATAACATTGAAACATGTTAGAAAAGTAAGCATGCAGCATAATTATTTCAATTTTTTTTATTAAATTTTTTTCTTATATATATGTTTATAGATATGAGAAGTAGGAGAATGAAGTGTGCACACCCACCACGCTACTTAAGGTCAATGTTGGTGCAAACACCCAGAAGTGAAGCTCTTTCTCCACCTTTGCCAATAACACTATTGGATATTGAATTATCTCCAAATCCATATGCAATTTGTCATAAAGAGACACAGACAGGTAATGACTTATTATTTAAATTTTAAATCATATATTTTAGGTTTTGGCTTAAAAAGTTTTAGCATGCAATATTAATCAAGTTGCTAATTTACTTCTATTATCATTTTTTTCCTCATTTACTTTCTATTTTTATTTGAAAAAGAGGGCATCTAAGCTAAGGAGCCAGCCAATTTTTGGTTGAGCACCATGGACAGCACTCTTTGATTGGTTCTGTCCAATTATCAAGTACAACACAGTTGGTTCACCAAAAATGGGCTGGCATCTAAACTTAGATTCTTGCTTTTCAAATAAAGATACAAAAAGAATGAAGTAAAATATAAAGTTTATTTAAATTGCATGCACTATCTGAATCATGAAACTTAGAAATTGGTTTCTATGTCACTTGTAATGATTATTATTATTATTGTTTTAAATAATATATACAAGGTTTTTGATTTAATAGTTTTCTATCTTTGTAATTTCGTTCATAGATATTACCATGGAAGAAATGGAAACTAGTATGGAAATGGAAGAATTTCAAAATCCAGATAGTGTGACAATATTTGAAGCATTAACTTCAGATGATACTCAACCAAGGATAGAAGTTTTACCAACAATGATGGTAGATAAAGGTATGTTTCATACTCAGTAATCTTAAATCTAAGAAAATACAAGTTTTAACTAATACATATATTGTATATTTCAAATAGGAGTTGGCTCAGATGAAAGCTTTAAAGGAGTGGACATAAGTGTAGAAGCTAATATAGTAGATAACGTAGATAACAGCACATCAGGAGGTAATATTTGTGATGAAAAACCCTATCATACATTGAATATGTATATGACAATTGAATTAAATTTTGCTTTTCATTTATTTTTCTACAGATTTATCTTCAACATCAACTATTGAGACTGCAGACAAAAGTACTCAGAGTTGTCTAGAAGATCATGTCAAACAAAAAATTTCTAAAATTAGGGCAACTTTGGCAATGTTAATGGAGCAAGTAGATTTTTTATACCGTAAATATGTAATTTGATTTCATTTTTTGTTTTGTCATGATTAATAACTGAGAAAAAGTTTTGTGTTGAAGAATCAAAAGTGAGTTTGAATTTATGTAAATAAACTTTTTTTTTGGCCATAAAAAAATTTGTCTTTATTAAATAATAACATTTTAAACTTAAAGGGACACTGTATCCAAATTTTATCTTTTGTGATTCAGATAGAGCATGCAATTTTAAGCAACTTTCAAATGTACTCCTATGATCAAATTTGCATGCTCTATCTGAATCACAAAAGAAAAAATTTGAGTACAGTGTCCCTTAAAAATACACAAACAATAACTTTGTACACAATATACAGAGTAAAAAAATTAACAGTGACTAACATTTTAAACTTAAAGGGACACTGTATCCAAATTTTATCTTTTGTGATTCAGATAGAGCATGCAATTTTAAGCAACTTTCAAATGTACTCCTATGATCAAATTTGCATGCTCTATCTGAATCACAAAAGAAAAAATTTGAGTACAGTGTCCCTTAAAAATACACAAACAATAACTTTGTACACAATATACAGAGTAAAAAAATTAACAGTGACTAACATTTTAAACTTAAAGGGACACTGTATCCAAATTTTATCTTTTGTGATTCAGATAGAGCATGCAATTTTAAGCAACTTTCAAATGTACTCCTATGATCAAATTTGCATGCTCTATCTGAATCACAAAAGAAAAAATTTGAGTACAGTGTCCCTTAAAAATACACAAACAATAACTTTGTACACAATATACAGAGTAAAAAAATTAACAGTGACTAGATAATAAAAAATGTTCACTCCAGACGTTGCCTCTTTGGGTCTGTTGTCGCCTCCCTTTCACTGACAATAGCCAACAGAGATTGTAATGTCCTTTCGCTGATGCTCAAAGCTCTGTTAATTTGATGGTTTTTCTCTTCATCCATCTGCCTCTGCCACTGGAACATCTCTCTTTGCAGCTGTAATTTCTGCATCTCTATCTCATTCCTTTGCCTTTCGATTTCCACATTTTTTTCTGACAGAGCAGCCCAGCGTTCAATATTAGTGTTAATAATATTCAGCATTTCTCTGTGGTCCTCTCTGTATTGCCTTGCCAGTGTCAACATTTCCCTCAATGCAACATCGCCAAATTGTCCTTCTGCCGGTGTATTGTCAATATTTACACCACCTGTTTGCAGTTCAATTGGTGGTGCCTGTGTTTCAACAGGTTCCTCAATGTTTTCTGGTGTGTGAATTTCATCCGGTTGCGCATCTCCCAAATCTTCAAGAATATCCGGAGTCTCACTTCCATCATGCCCTCCTGGTGGTTCATCTTGAATGGGATTTTCCACTATCGGCATGAGATTGATAGTGATCTCCCTTGATGAGTTTTCTTCTTCTAGATCAAGACATAACAAATTGTTAGTAAATAAAAATAAAATGTTATAAAAACACTTGCAGAAATAGAATAGAAGGAGAGAGCAGATACAACCGTCATACACCAATTTAAGTTATATTATATATATATATACATATGTGATACATACCATCAAATAATGGAGATGAATGTCCAGTCAATCTCTGGAAAAGACGTCCCAAATCACCTATAAAAAAATAAATAACATAAAAATAAATAAATAAAATGCTTTTTTGTCAATGTAACGATATATTCGAAATTATTAATGGAAATGTATTTTGCAATTAACTGGACACTGAAGCAAAAATAATCTTTTTGAGAATAAGATATATTGCATGGAATTTCTATCAGCTTTCTTATGTAATACTATGATCAATTCTCAAAAAGAAAATAATGATAAATTTAAAAAAAATTTGAAAGTTGATTAAAATAGCATGCATGCTCTACAAGAATCCTCATTTAAAAAAATATGTACAAAATCTCGAAATAGAATATGTCAATAATGACATTTGACATTTAAAAAAAAAAATTACAAAAAAAAAATTGAGAGATAAAAGAGATAAAACACACAACATTGAAATTATTCATTTGTAAAGTACTTACCAGTTGCTCTACCAACACCAGTTTGTGGAGTGCTGGTCCTTAGATCCGGAAGTGTGTCCGCCGAGGAAGTTGTGTGTGTAACATTAGATGATGAGCGTATAAATTGTCCATGTGTAAAACTGTCCGAAGGTCTTGAAACAGCTGCACCGGGTGGTCTCGAAACCGCAGAAGAAGAAGTAGAACAAGTGGGCACCTCGTTACTCCTCACAGGCTCTGCTGTTGTTGGCATTGCTTAAAAAAAAAAAAATTAAAAAAAAAATTAGGTTTATTTTTATTTATATTTGAAACTGAAAGTTAAAACTGTTAATAATAATAATTACAGCAGTGAATGCAGGCTCAATCATTAAAGGGACATGCCAACCACCTTTTTTATGATTTGGAAAGAGAATGCAGTTATAAACATCTTTATAATTTACTTATATTATCTAATTTGTTTTATTCTATAGATATTCTTTGTTGAAAAGCATTTGATTGATGCACAAAGAAGCCTCGTGTGATTGGCTCAACATGTGTATTTATTTTTCTTCAACTAAGAATATCTAGAAAATTGAAGTAATATGTTGTTTAAATTTCAATTCTCTATCCGAATCATTAATAAAAGATTTTGGGTTTAGTGGCCCTTTAAAGGGACATGAAAAAAAATAATTACCTTTACAAATTGCATAAGAAAATGCATTTTTAAAAATATTTAAATGTATTATGTTTTTGCATTCATTGGATTTTTATACTTTGAGGAAAAGCAAATCTATACAGGCACAGTAAATGATCATTGGTTGATGCACATAGATGGTTCATGTGACTGCGTCAACTATGTGCATAGCTATATCTGAAAAATGTATGTTTATAAAGCGGAGAACAATTTTGAAAGATGCTAACAATAATATTCTATAGTGAAATAACGCAACATGGAAGTCAATAGATCAGAAATTTAAGAAGGCATGTGATCTGGGGTTAGTCTCATGATTAATGTCGGACATACAATATTATTTTAATAGTTTCAAATTACATTATTTCTATTGTCATTATCTCTTTAAGGTTTCTATGCAATACTGGTTTGAAAATAAACACATGGGTGTTATCTTTAGGGATCACTATAGTAATAATCAACAAATCTTTAGTTCCGTTAGACCATTAAAAAAAAGGCAGTATAACAATACTATTATTGTACAATCCCTTATACATATATGAGACATAAATGATTACAGTATTTGGGGCCTAAATGGCTTGTACAATCCCTTATACATATATGCGAGATAAATTATTACAGTATTTCGGGCCTAAATGGCTTGTACAATCCCTTATACATATATGCGAGATAAATTATTACAGTATTTGGGGCCTAAATGGCTTGTACAATCCCTTATACATATATGCGACATAAATGATTACAGTATTTGGGGCCTAGATGGCATATAGGATACTGAAGCGTAAGAAGTCAGATAATGTTATTTTAAAGAAATATATATTGGAGACAATAACCTATCATAACTTTAAAAAGAACATTTACGTCAACTATGTTGTACATTTACCTCTTAAATCACTGTCACAATCATCCGTTATGCCAGTGATGATCTCCGGTCCCAGACGCTGAACAAGCTTCTGCTCATAGTCATTGAGGTCTGCCACATATGCTGGTCCACCTCCGGTAGCACGTGCCGAATTTTTCTCTCTGGCCAATTTAGCTTTGGCAAAGCGTTTAATGTCGTTGTAACGCTTCTTCAGCTGATCGACATCCTTTTTTCCTGGACCCTGGGCACTAACAGCGTCGCTGATCCTTTGCCAGATCTGCTTCCTTCTAGAAAAATTTGTCTGTTTGACACGACATCCAAACAAATAATCATAAGAGTCAATAATCATATCAATCAAAACGACGTTTTGCTGATGAGAAAAGTGAGGATTCTTGGATTTTGAAGCGGTTTCAGATCCAGATGAAGCCATATCGAAATAGTAAATAAAGATCTCAAAAACGAGCGCTCTGTAATTACTCTCCAAAAATTTTGGAACAATAATAAAGTTGTTTAGAAAACTTGTCCATTTATAGGAGCAAAATTCTATTCCCGCTTCTACTATGACGTTCATGACACCTTACATGTCACGTGTTAACAATTGGCCAGACAATTGAACTGAAAGTTAAGTACATCAGCTTATTCGCGGCGAGCGAGGCGTCAAATTTATCAATATTCCGCCACTGCTCGCGGCGGGCTAGAGGTGTCTATTTGTTGTGGGATTATTAGTACATAGCTACAGCGGACACCATTTCGCCCGCGGCGAGTAACGGCGAGTTTAGCCGCGACTAAAATGACGGATGAATTGACGGCTTAGTACATGGAGCCCTAAGTGAGGGGTTGTTTTGACTGGCCAGTCATTTACGAATTTAGTTCGTTTTTTTTTTTTTTTTAAATTCTTTTTATTATTAAAGAAACACAGGTACAAGGAGATATATATCAGCATTTACAAGGCATAGTTATAAGACATTAAAGAAATGCTACATACTAAACATCTGTATATTAACATTTGTGGTATAGTTGTCATTGAGCATTACAGAAGAAGGTGGTATATTTCTCAAAGGTATATATGCACTATGCAAATCTGAATACAAAGGATTAAGTCTGTATAAAAGAGATCTGAACATTGAGAGGTACATAAAGGACTAGTCGAGTCCAATTTTATACTAAACCTGTGCCTCTTATTTTTTTTTATATATATTAACAACTAAGAACAGAACAAAACATACAACAAAACATACAACAAAACATACAACCAAATATTAACACTGGTGGTATGCCCAAAAGGGTATACTAATTCTCGTTGCAGTAGGTATAACAGGTAATATGCAGCTTTATAGAAGATGGAATATATGTATATGTGGTGCTCACATAGCAAAGAAACCAAGTGACATTCAGTTGTGCATATATATATATACGCATACACACATACATATACATACATACCCACACATACAAGTCGTTGTAGATGAAACTAATAAAGTGAAACAGCAGGCTTTTATAATATGTGATGAGGTAAGCCAAGGCATGAAAAAACAGATGCATCATTCAATATAAAGAGAGAGGCAGCACTGAAAGATAATTAGCAGGAATGTTTAAGTAATGCTACTAATGTCTAGGCTATACTTTGGAAACAGAGACTGGGCAATCCCAGTGTATTAAACACAAGTGATGCATGAGACTGCAAATAATTCTTATAAAGTAATACAGCATGCTTCTGCATATAGTGTAAACTGAAGTATATCAGAATAGAAAATACAAATGGCATCCTACAATGTAAAAAAAAAAAAAAAAAAAGAGGCAGGATTGAGAAATCATTAACAAAATCTATAAGCAATAATACCAATGTCTAGCTTATACTGTGGAAACAAATCAGGAGTTTTCAGCATGGGAAGCTGGGCAACCTCAATATGTTAACTCTAAAGTATTTAACTTTAAGAAAGGGAAACCATATTTTCCTACATATACATATACACATAGAAAGCAAAATGAGGTATCAGAGTATAAAATGCAAATTGTTTCATTCAATGTGATGATTGAGACAGCATTGATGGGAAGTGAACAAAATCTGCATTGCTGAATACTTGCTGTTGAATATTCAAAATAAAAATAAATAAAAAAGGATTGCAGGCATATTTTTTTATCAAGGTTGTAAGCAACCTGTCATAAGTCATAAGTAAAATGATGGTGCACTGCCATCTCTTTAAAGCAGTCCCTTATGGAAGTCCCAAACATGAGGGGGGTGAGTTAATACCCTATCTCTGCAAAGGATATCATCCAACTCCTACACGAGCAGGGAGAGGATGAATGCTGCAAACAAAGCATGAGTGAACAGGACATAAACTGCTCCAAGTGTGGAATGAGAAATATATTGCAGCTGTCCCTGAAAAGGTCCTGCAGAGCTTTACATCTTTTCTATCCAGACAGTCTGCCCACATGTTGCTCCACTGAAATGGTCTTGTAAGTTTATTACACTGAGGGTTCCTCTGAGAGCAGCCAGCTGTTAGTAGCTCAGGAGCTGACATCAGTAAATCAAATAGGCACAAGTCTGTTACGTTTAAACTGACCTCAGGGCATGTTTCTGTAGAGTCTCAGTGATCCAAGTGATATATCCTCTGAGCAGCCGTTATGAGAGTCCAATATGAGAACAGTTAGATTGTCAGCATACTTCACATAGCCATGCTGTATTCAGTGGCGGCTGGTGAATTTTGAAGATGGGGGTGCACTAGACCACACCCCTTGAAATGAGGCCCCGCCCCTTTAACGAGAAAACATAATTTATGTAAGAACTTACCTGATAAATTCATTTCTTTCATATTAACAAGAGTCCATGAGCTAGTGACGTATGGGATATACATTCCTACCAGGAGGGGCAAAGTTTCCCAAACCTTAAAATGCCTATAAATACACCCCTCACCACACCCACAAATCAGTTTAACGAATAGCCAAGAAGTGGGGTGATAAGAAAAAAAGTGCGAAGCATATAAAATAAGGAATTGGAATAATTGTGCTTTATACAAAAAAATCATAACCACCACAAAAAAGGGTGGGCCTCATGGACTCTTGTTAATATGAAAGAAATGAATTTATCAGGTAAGTTCTTACATAAATTATGTTTTCTTTCATGTAATTAACAAGAGTCCATGAGCTAGTGACGTATGGGATAATGACTACCCAAGATGTGGATCTTTCCACACAAGAGTCACTAGAGAGGGAGGGATAAAATAAAGACAGCCAATTCCTGCTGAAAATAATCCACACCCAAAATAAAGTTTAACAAAAAACATAAGCAGAAGATTCAAACTGAAACCGCTGCCTGAAGAACTTTTCTACCAAAAACTGCTTCAGAAGAAGAAAATACATCAAAATGGTAGAATTTAGTAAAAGTGTGCAAAGAGGACCAAGTTGCTGCTTTGCAGATCTGGTCAACCGAAGCTTCATTCCTAAACGCCCAGGAAGTAGATACTGACCTAGTAGAATGAGCTGTAATTCTCTGAGGCGGAATTTTACCCGACTCAACATAGGCAAGATGAATTAAAGATTTCAACCAAGATGCCAAAGAAATGGCAGAAGCTTTCTGGCCTTTCCTAGAACCGGAAAAGATAACAAATAGACTAGAAGTCTTACGGAAAGATTTCGTAGCTTCAACATAATATTTCAAAGCTCTAACAACATCCAAAGAATGCAACGATTTCTCCTTAGAATTCTTAGGATTAGGACATAATGAAGGAACCACAATTTCTCTACTAATGTTGTTGGAATTCACAACTTTAGGTAAAAATTCAAAAGAAGTTCGCAACACCGCCTTATCCTGATGAAAAATCAGAAAAGGAGACTCACAAGAAAGAGCAGATAATTCAGAAACTCTTCTAGCAGAAGAGATGGCCAAAAGGAACAAAACTTTCCAAGAAAGTAATTTAATGTCCAATGAATGCATAGGTTCAAACGGAGGAGCTTGAAGAGCTCCCAGAACCAAATTCAAACTCCAAGGAGGAAAAATTGACTTAATGACAGGTTTTATACGAACCAAAGCTTGTACAAAACAATGAATATCAGGAAGAATAGCAATCTTTCTGTGAAAAAGAACAGAAAGAGCGGAGATTTGTCCTTTCAAAGAACTTGCGGACAAACCCTTATCTAAACCATCCTGAAGAAACTGTAAAATTCTCGGTATTCTAAAAGAATGCCAAGAAAAATGATGAGAAAGACACCAAGAAATATAAGTCTTCCAGACTCTATAATATATCTCTCGAGATACAGATTTACGAGCCTGTAACATAGTATTAAACACGGAGTCAGAGAAACCTCTTTGACAAAGAATCAAGCGTTCAATCTCCATACCTTTAAATTTAAGGATTTCAGATCCGGATGGAAAAAAGGACCTTGTGACAGAAGGTCTGGTCTTAACGGAAGAGTCCATGGTTGGCAAGATGCCATTCGGACAAGATCCGCATACCAAAACCTGTGAGGCCATGCCGGAGCTATTAGCAGAACAAACGAGCATTCCCTCAGAATCTTGGAGATTACTCTTGGAAGAAGAACTAGAGGCGGAAAGATATAGGCAGGATGATACTTCCAAGGAAGTGATAATGCATCCACTGCCTCCGCCTGAGGATCCCGGGATCTGGACAGATACCTGGGAAGTTTCTTGTTTAGATGAGAGGCCATCAGATCTATCTCTGGGAGCCCCCACATTTGAACAATCTGAAGAAATACCTCTGGGTGAAGAGACCATTCGCCCGGATGCAACGTTTGGCGACTGAGATAATCCGCTTCCCAATTGTCTACACCTGGGATATGAACCGCAGAGATTAGACAGGAGCTGGATTCCGCCCAAACCAAAATTCGAGATACTTCTTTCATAGCCAGAGAACTGTGAGTCCCTCCTTGATGATTGATGTATGCCACAGTTGTGACATTGTCTGTCTGAAAACAAATGAACGATTCTCTCTTCAGAAGAGGCCAAAACTGAAGAGCTCTGAAAACTGCACGGAGTTCCAAGATATTGATCGGTAATCTCACCTCCTGAGATTCCCAAACTCCTTGTGCCGTCAGAGATCCCCACACAGCTCCCCAACCTGTGAGACTTGCATCTGTTGAAATTACAGTCCAGGTCGGAAGAACAAAAGAAGCCCCCTGAATTAAACGAAGGTGATCTGTCCACCACGTTAGAGAGTGTCGAACAATCGGTTTTAAAGATATTAATTGATATATCTTCGTGTAATCCCTGCACCATTGGTTCAGCATACAGAGCTGAAGAGGTCGCATGTGAAAACGAGCAAAGGGGATCGCGTCCGATGCAGCAGTCATAAGACCTAGAATTTCCATGCATAAGGCTACCGAAGGGAATGATTGAGACTGAAGGTTTCGACAAGCTGTAATCAATTTTAGACGTCTCTTGTCTGTTAAAGACAGAGTCATGGACACTGAATCTATCTGGAAACCCAGAAAGGTTACCCTTGTTTGAGGAATCAAAGAACTTTTTGGTAAATTGATCCTCCAACCATGATCTTGAAGAAACAACACAAGTCGATTCGTATGAGACTCTGCTAAATGTAAAGACTGAGCAAGTACCAAGATATCGTCCAAATAAGGAAATACCACAATACCCTGTTCTCTGATTACAGACAGAAGGGCACCGAGAATCTTTGTGAAAATTCTTGGAGCTGTAGCAAGGCCAAACGGAAGAGCCACAAATTGGTAATGCTTGTCTAGAAAAGAGAATCTCAGGAACTGATAATGATCTGGATGAATCGGAATATGCAGATATGCATCCTGTAAATCTATTGTGGACATATAATTCCCTTGCTGAACAAAAGGCAATATAGTCCTTACAGTTACCATTTTGAACGTTGGTATCCTTACATAACGATTCAATAATTTTAGATCCAGAACTGGTCTGAAGGAATTCTCCTTCTTTGGTACAATGAAGAGATTTGAATAAAACCCCATCCCCTGTTCCGGAACTGGAACTGGCATAATTACTCCAGCCAACTCTAGATCTGAAACACAATTCAGAAATGCTTGAGCTTTCACTGGATTTACTGGGACATGGGAAAGAAAAAATCTCTTTGCAGGAGGTCTCATCTTGAAACCAATTCTGTACCCTTCTGAAACAATGTTCTGAATCCAAAGATTGTGAACAGAATTGATCCAAATTTCTTTGAAAAAACGTAACCTGCCCCCTACCAGCTGAACTGGAATGAGGGCCGTACCTTCATGTGAACTTAGAAGCAGGCTTTGCCTTTCTAGCAGGCTTGGATTTATTCCAGACTGGAGATGGTTTCCAAACTGAAACTGCTCCTGAGGACGAAGGATCAGGCTTTTGTTCTTTGTTGAAACGAAAGGAACGAAAACGATTGTTAGCCCTGTTTTTACCTTTAGACTTTTTATCCTGTGGTAAAAAAGTTCCTTTCCCACCAGTAACAGTTGAAATAATAGAATCCAACTGAGAACCAAATAATTTGTTTCCCTGGAAAGAAATGGAAAGTAGAGTTGATTTAGAAGCCATATCAGCATTCCAGGTCTTAAGCCATAAAGCTCTTCTGGCTAAGATAGCCAGAGACATAAACCTAACATCAACTCTAATAATATCAAAAATGGCATCACAGATGAAATTATTAGCATGCTGGAGAAGAATAATAATATCATGAGAATCACGATTTGTTACTTGTTGCGCTAGAGTTTCCAACCAAAAAGTTGAAGCTGCAGCAACATCAGCCAATGATATAGCAGGTCTAAGAAGATTACCTGAACATAGATAAGCTTTTCTTAGAAAAGATTCAATTTTTCTATCTAAAGGATCCTTAAACGAGGTACCATCTGACGTAGGAATGGTAGTACGTTTAGCAAGGGTAGAAATATCCCCATCAACTTTAGGGATTTTGTCCCAAAATTCTAACCTGTCAGGCGGAACAGGATATAATTGCTTAAAACGTTTAGAAGGAGTAAATGAATTACCCAATTTATCCCATTCCTTGGAAATTACTGCAGAAATAGCATTAGGAACAGGAAAGACTTCTGGAATAACCGCAGGAGCTTTAAAAACCTTATCCAAACGTATAGAATTAGTATCAAGAGGACTAGAATCCTCTATTTCTAAAGCAATTAGTACTTCTTTAAGTAAAGAGCGAATAAATTCCATCTTAAATAAATATGAAGATTTATCAGCATCAATCTCTGAGATAGAATCCTCTGAACCAGAAGAGTCCAAAGAATCAGAATGATGGTGTTCATTTAAAAATTCATCTGTAGAGAGAGAAGATTTAAAAGACTTTTTACGTTTACTAGAAGGAGAAATAACAGACAAAGCCTTCTTTATGGATTCAGAAACAAAATCTCTTATGTTATCAGGAACATTCTGCACCTTAGATGTTGAGGGAACTGCAACAGGCAATGGTACATCACTAAAGGAAATATTATCTGCTTTAACAAGTTTGTCATGACAATTATTACAAACAACAGCTGGAGGAATAGCTACCAAAAGTTTACAGCAGATACACTTAGCTTTGGTAGATCCAGCAGGCAGTGGTTTTCCTGTAGTATCTTCTGGCTCAGATGCAACGTGAGACATCTTGCAATATGTAAGAGAAAAAACAACATATAAAGCAAAATAGATCAAATTCCTTATAAGACAGTTTCAGGAATGGGAAAAAATGCCAAACATCAAGCTTCTAGCAACCAGAAGCAAATGAAAAATAAGACTGAAATAATGTGGAGACAAAAGCGACGCCCATATTTTTTAGCGCCAAATAAGACGCCCACATTATTTGGCGCCTAAATGCTTTTGGCGCCAAAAATGACGCCACATCCGGAACGCCGACATTTTTGGCGCAAAATAACGTCAAAAAATGACGCAACTTCCGGCGACACGTATGACGCCGGAAACGGAAAAGAATTTTTGCGCCAAAAAAGTCCGCGCCAAGAATGACGCAATAAAATGAAGCATTTTCAGCCCCCGCGAGCCTAACAGCCCACAGGGAAAAAAGTCAAATTTTTGAGGTAAGAAAAAATATGATAATTCAATGCATAATCCCAAATATGAAACTGACTGTCTGGAAATAAGGAAAGTTGAACATTCTGAGTCAAGGCAAATAAATGTTTGAATACATATATTTAGAACTTTATAAATAAAGTGCCCAACCATAGCTTAGAGTGTCACAGAAAATAAGACTTACTTACCCCAGGACACTCATCTACATATTTGTAGAAAGCCAAACCAGTACTGAAACGAGAATCAGTAGAGGAAATGGTAAATATAAGAGTATATCGTCGATCTGAAAAGGGAGGTAAGAGATGAATCTCTATGACCGATAACAGAGAACCTTATGAAATAGACCCCGTAGAAGGAGATCACTGCATTCAATAGGCAATACTCTCTTCACATCCCTCTGACATTCACTGCACGCTGAGAGGAAAACCGGGCTCCAACTTGCTGCGGAGCGCATATCAACGTAGAATCTAGCACAAACTTACTTCACCACCTCCCTTGGAGGCAAAGTTTGTAAAACTGATTTGTGGGTGTGGTGAGGGGTGTATTTATAGGCATTTTAAGGTTTGGGAAACTTTGCCCCTCCTGGTAGGAATGTATATCCCATACGTCACTAGCTCATGGACTCTTGTTAATTACATGAAAGAAACTATGTATATTTGATACACACTTCACACACTTACACAGACAAACTGCATACATACTGTACACACTACATAAGCATACATACTGTACACACTACATAAGCATACATACTGTACACACTACATACATATACACATTACACAAGCATACATACATACACACTACACACACACACAGACTATATACTTTCTTGTAATGCATTTCCCATTGAATATAATATAAAAGCTTTGACGTGACATTATATTAAACAATAATATTGTCAGTCTCAATGCAAATGATTAAATATTAGCTTTGGTGGAAACACGTTTTAGTACGTTAATAATGTATGTGCTGACTTGGTGATAAACTTCTAAAAATGTTCTTGCAGGCAGTATGGTGGTAGCCATATAGGAATTGTAGTTAAAGGGACAGTCTACACTAAAATTGTTATTGTTTAAAAAGATAGCTAATGCCTTTACTACCCATTCCCTAGCTTTGCACAACCAACATTGTTATATTAATGTACTTTTATATATGTGATTATGGAGCTGTCAGATGATGCACTCATACAAGGTAATCACAGAGGTAAAAAGTGTATTAATATAACAGTGTTTGGTTGTGCAAGACTGGGGGATGGGTAATAAAGGGATTATCTTTATAAACAATAAAAAATATATTGTAGACTGTCCCTTTAAATCTAGGATAGGCATATCAAAGATCTGGTATTCATATGTACATGAGAGGTATAACAGCATTAATAAAGCTTCTGAATGATAATGGGAGTAATCTGATGTTTTTATTACCCCAAGCAACCATCCCAGCTCACCTTAAAGGGACATGAAACCCAAAATGTTTCTGTCATTATTCAGATAGAGAATACAATTTTAAACAACTTTCTAATTTACTTCTATTATCTAATTTGTTTCATTCCCTTGGTATCATTTGTTGAAGGAGCAGCAATGCACTAATGGTTTCTAACTGAACACATAGGTGATATATATATATATATATATATATATATATATGCAGCCAGCTAGAACCTAGGTTCTCTGCTGCTCCTGAACTTGCCTAGATACACCTTTCAGCAAAGGATAACAAGAGAAGGAATCAAATTAGATAATAGAACTAAATTGGAAAGTTGTTTAAAATTTTATTCTCTATCTGAATCATGAAAGAGAAGCAGGGTGAAAATGCCAAGCTAAAAGAAACATAGCTTATTAAAACCATTAGAAAACAGGCAGATATATGCATAGAAAATGGAGGTTGTGAAAGGAGAAATATTTATCTTACATTTTAAGATGACATCAGATATATATTTTTAATAACACAAAATAAGTACAATGCAGAATTTCAATATGCAAAATTAAAGAGTACTAGCAGAGTAACTGTTATAGAACTGTTCAGAGCACTGGTGCTTTTTGTTAGTTGATTTTACAGTGGGAGAACCGTGCAGTAAATCTAGGGGAAACAGAATGCTGGTTATACACTGAAGCTTCAAGTCACATTGGGGAGGGAGATTAGCTTTTAAAAATATGTTAGTGATTTATATTTATACAGCTCACACAGCACACACAGGGTCATGGATTTCTCACTCACTTGTATTTGCAGCCAGCTAGCCCCTTTGTATCGCTGTAGTCTTACATAACCATTAAACAGATCTGACCCCTCACCTAACCCCCGCACATGGCTTGTGTAGTAAAAACAAACAGTGGAGTCACAAGGCTGTAAAACTGTCAATCAAAAGCCTCCTGGATCCTCCGGTGCAGCCATTATCTATTTTTTTACTCTACATCAGCCAGCCTCCCTCACAGCGTGCTGCCTGTGTTTGTGACACTGCCTGCCTGTTAGTATGACAACAGAGCAGTGTCATAGTGCAAAAAGTGTGCAGATAACGTTCCTCCCAGTCCCTTTTACCACTGACACAGCCACCGTACCTTAGTAATCCAGTTGGGTCACAGAAGGATCAAGGATGGTGTATCTGCTGCTATTGTTAGGGCTGCAGGATTTGCCTGTCCTCTGCTGCTTCTCAACCAGTCCCCACCAACACATGGCACATGTCCCCATGCTGGCATTTCCTCCTCACAGCACACTGTGCGCACTCATAGTCAGTCACCTCAAAGAGAGTGGGTGGAGGCGGAGCTGGACTCTGGAGCTGACTGATCATCACGTGATCAGTGATGACGTATCCAGACCAGCTTAACACCACCTCACTGGCTCAAGAGCACAGGCTGAACTGTGCGATTAAGCCAGTATAGGGATGGGGTGGAGAGTGGGAGTGGTCTGCATGAAAATATACAGGCAGCTAATGAGACAGGCATGTAGGCTCTACCGCACGTGCGGTTACATAAAGAAAAAACAGTGGAATTGTGGAAACATTAAAAATATATAATTTAACAACAAAAAACAGTTTTCCTTTAACTTTTTTGGGGGTATAAATTAAATATAATTTTTCCAATAGGGGGGCTACTGGAAAAATTATATTTTCTTCAGAATTTTTTTTTTCTTCTCTTCTTCTGAATGGGGGTTCACATCTGAATGGGGGTTCACGTGCGAATGTGAACAAATGGAGGAGCCTCCACTGGCTGTATTGGGTACTCAGTAATAGAATTTTCCTTGTGATCTTCACACATGGTCATTATTGGTTTGCTGCCTCTCACAACTCCCTGAACTTCCTGGCATAACTCTGAACAGGCAGATAGCAATCTGTCCAGTGAAGGTGTAAACAGCATGGTCAGTTCCTGGATGAGGTTATCTTTGCACATCAGCATGTTGACTCCTACTTTGCATCCAGGATTATAGGAGGCCTCAGCTGCTGTTTATAAGATGGTGTAGGCAGTTTTACTGCCGTCTCTTCTCAGGGGCAAGGGCGTGATGTAGGGGCCCTTCACGCATCAGGTTTCAGCTGCAGCAAGTGCCCGCATATATTAGGATGCCTGCTCAGCAAGAAAAGTAGCGTGGGTTAGCTGGTGGCAGCGATTAATTGCTTTTTTTAAGAGCTGTTTTGCAGAGCTCTTTCTTCTTGCTGCCACCCGGTTGCTCCGCCCACAGGAAGTCCTGAATTTAGTTTGTTTTTTATGTAATAAACATTTGATATATCTATTTAAGTTTTTTTAGTCAAGGGTATTCTATTATCTACTTTATACCATTATCTAAGGTTTTGATATTAAATTTTATATATGAATTTATGTGTACTTTATACATTTTTTAATTGTTGAGTCTTTTAACTACCATCTTTTGAGATTTTTATTGTAGTTTATAGTTGTATTATCCACTTTTAGACTTATCTGTGTGCCCTTTTTTGGGTAAGCAGTTATAGGCGCAACCACGCTTCTTTTCTTTTCACTTTGTTCAATTTATCAATTTTTAAAGGTTTTATTGATTTAGCTTGGTTGTCTAGTGGGTGTACTGTAATTACACTATTATCAACTTCTTATATCAATTTTGCTCTAGATCCTTTCACAACATCTCAAGCAATGCAGTAACATTACTAAACATATAGCGTAAAACAATGTTTTTGATGATGTTTCTTTTGCTATTGGCTACTTGATTTTTGACCATGTGCTTTTGCAAAACAGGATATGAAAGAAAACACTTGTTACATGTATGTTTATATGTTGGAAATCCAGATGGGGTGTAGCTTTCCAGCATTTGTTGGGCAGCCTAACATATGTAAATACTGAAGCTTCTCTAGGATTGTAATACTGTGTTAAATGATAAAAAAAAACTAGCAAGAAAAAATAAATAAACCTACGCACCAAAATGGAAATATTGGAATATAATCCCATATCTGTACATGTAAATAAAATATGTTAATAAGTAAAAAACGGGTTGCACTTTATTATCAGGGTATTATATTATCAATAATAAAGTGAACTTGATTAAAAAAAAAATAGACATTATTAAAAAGAAGCATCTTTACAAGTCTAAAAATTAATAAAGTTTTTATAGGGGGAATATGGTGTTAAATGGTGGCAAAAATATTAGATTTTTTTTCCTCACAAAAATGGAATAATTGATATACAACATTGAGAGACCTAACCATACAGAATAACATAGTGATAGACTTGTCACTCCCTTTAAAATGGACTTGGCAATCTCAGCTATCTAACAACGACCTATATGGTATATATTTACTATTATTCTTTTTATTGTTTTGTTTCCTTTTACTGTAATTAATTTTGTTTACCTATGTTTTATGTTGTAAAAATTTACAGTTGAGCCTTTTGACTTAGTAATTTGGGCCTTGATCCGATATGCAGCGTCGCCCGCAAAAGCCGGCGACGCAAAATTTTGCGCTGGTTTGGTATCACATATACGGCGTAACATAGAAGTTACGCTCGTATATTTCTGCCTTCGGCCGTAGTTTTTTGGCCCATAGACAGGTATACCAAACCAGCGCAGTTTGGTATCCAATATACAGCGTAAGGACATACGTGGCGAAAATGGAGAAATCTTACTCCATTTTCACCTCGCCCCAAATTGCAGGCGAAGTAAGCCTTACGCTGTGTATTGGAGCCCCGTAACTCCCTAAACTACCTGCAAAATAAAACCTAACACCTAACGCATGCGCAATGTCTATCTACCTGTCAACCGCAATCCCCCGCCGCAATCCCTAATAAAGTATTTAACCCCTAAACCGCTGCTCCCGGACCCCGCCGCCACCTACATTAACTACCCCCTAATGTGAGCCCCTTACTCCGTCGCCACCTACATTACCTACCCCCTAATGTGATCACCTTACACCGCCGCCACCTACATTACCTACCCCCTAATGTGATCTCCTTACACCGCCGCCACCTACATTACCTACCCCCTAATGTGAGCTCCTACCCCGCCGCCAGCTATATTAAAATTATTAACCCCTAATCTAATCCCCCTATCCCGCCGCCAGCTATATTAAAATTATTAACCCCTAATTTAATCCCCCTACACCGCCGCCAGTTATATTAAATTAATTAACCCCTAAAATACTAAAATATCCCTACAACTAAACCTAAGTTTAACCCTACAAATAGCCCTGAAAAGGGCTTTTTGCATGGCATTACCCCAAAGTAAACAGCTCTATTGCCAGCCCTTAAAAGGGCATTTTGCGGGCCATTGCCCCAAAGTAATCAGCTCTTTTACCAGCTCTTAAAAGGGCTTTTTGCGGGGCATTGTCACAAAGTAATCAGCTCTTTTGCCTGTTATCTAAATCCCCCTACACCGCCGCCACCTATAATAAATGTATTACCCCCTAATCTAATCCCCCTACACCGCCGCCACCTATATTAAAATTATTAACCCCTAATCTAATCCCCCTACACCGCCGCCACCTATATTAACTATATTAACCCTAATTATATTAGGGTTAATATAGTTAATATAGTTATTATATTATATATATTAACTATATTAACCCTAATTATATTAGGGTTAATATAGTTAATATAGCTATTATATTATATATATATTAACTATATTAACCCTATCTAACTCTAACACCCCTAACTTAATTATTATTAAAATAAATCTAAATAATATTAACTAAATTATTCCTATTTAAATCTAAATACTTACCTATAAAATAAACCCTAAGATAGCTACAATAAAATTAATAATTACATTGTAGCTATTTTACGGTTTATACTTATTTTACAGGTAACTTGGTATTTATTTTAACTAGGTACAATAGCTATTAAATAGTTAATAACTATTTAATAGCTACCTAGTTAAAACAATTACCAATTTACCTGTAAAATAAATCCTAACCTAAGTTACAAATACACCTACACTATCAATAAATTAAATAAATTACAAATATCTAAACTAAAATACAATTAAATACACTAAACTAAATTACAAAAAACAACAAACACTAAATTACAAAAAATAATAAAAGATTACAAGAATTTTAAGCTACTTACACCTAATCTAAGCCCCCTAATAAAATAATAAATCCCCCCCAAAATAAAAAAATGCCCTACCCTATTCTAAATTAAAAAGTAACCAACTCTTTTACCAGCCCTTAAAAGGGCTTTTTGCGGGGCATTTCCTCAAAGTAATCAGCTCTTTTGCCTGTAAAAAAAAACACAATACCACCCCCCAACATTACAACCCACCACCCACATACCCCTACTCTAAACCCACCCAAACCCCCCTTAAAAAAACCTAACACTAACCCCCAGAAGATCTCCCTACCTTGAGTCGTCTTCACCCAGCCGGGCCGAACTCTTCATCCAGATGTGGTCCTCCATCCCAGCGATGTCTTCATCCAAGCGGCAAAGAAGAGGTCTTCCATCCCGGCGATGTCTTCATCCAAGCGGCAAAGAAGAGGTCTTCCATCGGGGCGAAGTCTTCCTCCAAGCGGCATCTTCAATCTTCCGACCTCCGATGCGGAACATCCAGCTGGCCCGACGACTGAAAGACGAATGAAGTTCCCTTTAAATGACGTCATCCAAGATGGCGTCCCTCGAATTCCATTTGGCTGATAGGATTCTATCAGCCAATCGGAATTAAGGTAAGAAAATCTGATTGGCTGATTAAATCAGCCAATCAGATTCAAGTTCAATCCGATTGGCTGATCCAATCAGCCAATCAGATTGAGCTCGCATTATATTGGCTGATCGGAACAGCCAATAGAATGCGAGCTCAATCTGATTGGCTGATTGGATCAGCCAATCGGATTGAACTTGAATCTGATTGGCTGATTGAATCAGCCAATCAGATTTTCTTACCTTAATTTTTTAATTGTAATTTAGTTTAGTGTATTTAATTGTATTTTAGTTTCGATAATTGTTTATTGTTTATTTAATTTATTGATAGTGTAGGTGCATTTGTAACTTAGGTTAGGATTTATTTTACAGGTAAATTGGTAATTGTTTCAACTAGCTAGCTATTAAATAGTTATTAACTATTTAATAGCCATTGTACCTAGTTAAAATAAATACCAAGTTACCTGTAAAATAAGTATAAACCGTAAAATAGCTATAATGTAATTATTAATTATATTGTAGCTATCTTAGGGTTTATTTTATAGGTAAGTATTTAGATTTAAATAGGAATAAATTAGTTAATATGATTAATATTATTTAGATTTATTTTAATAATAATTAAGTTAGGGGTGTTGGAGTTAGATAGGGTTAATATAGTTAATATATATATATATAATATAATAACTATATTAACTATATTAACCCTAATATAATTAGGGTTAATATAGTTAATATAGGTGGCGGCGGTGTAGGGGGATTCGATTAGGGGTTAATAATTTTAATATAGGTGGCGGCGGTGTAGGGGGATTAGATTAGGGGGTAATACATTTATTATAGGTGGCGGCGGTGTAGGGGGATTTAGATTACAGGCAAAAGAGCTGATTACTTTG
Source organism: Bombina bombina (assembly GCF_027579735.1). Classification (NCBI taxonomy): domain Eukaryota; kingdom Metazoa; phylum Chordata; class Amphibia; order Anura; family Bombinatoridae; genus Bombina; species Bombina bombina. The sequence goes on along the minus strand of NC_069503.1, from coordinate 199,906,407 downwards.
TGACAATGCCCCGCAAAAAGCCCTTTTAAGGGCTGGTAAAAGAGCTGATTACTTTGGGGCAATGGCCCGCAAAAGGCCCTTTTAAGGGCTGGCAATAGAGCTGTTTACTTTGGGGTAATGCCACGCAAAAAGCCCTTTTCAGGGCTATTTGTAGGGTTAGACTTAGGTTTAGTGGTAGGGATATTTTAGTATTTTAGGGGTTAATTAATTTAATATAGCTGGCGGCGGTGTAGGGGGATTAGATTAGGGGTTAATAATTTTAATATAGCTGGCGGCGGGGTAGGAGCTCACATTAGGGGGTAGGTAATGTAGGTGGCGGCGGCGGCGGCGTAAGGAGATCACATTAGGGGGTAGGTAATGTAGGTGGCGGCGGAGTAAGGGGCTCACATTAGGGGGTAGTTAATATAGGTGGCGGAGGTGTAAGGGGCTCACATTAGGGGGTAGGTAATGTAGGTGGTGGCTGAGTAAGGGGCTCACATTAGGGGGTAGTTAATGTAGGTGGCGGCGGGGTCCGGGAGCGGCGGTTTAGGGGTTAATAACTTTATTAGGTGCGGCGGGGTCCGGGAGAGGCGGTTTAGGGGTTAATGCATTTATTAGGAGAGTGAGGGGGGATAGCGGATAGAGGGGTATACGTGTCGGGCTATGTTTGGGAGGCGTGTTAGACAATACGGGAGATTTAATACTTTAGTCAGTTTTTGTAGGCACCGGCAGTTTCTAAAGTGCCGTAAGTCACTGGCGACTCCAGAAATTTGTACTTACGCAGATTTCTGGACATCGCTAGTTTGTCAGACTTACGGCACTTTAGCATCTGACGGCGCCGTATATGGGATAGCTCGAGTTGCAAGCTGACACTACAGGCGGCGCAGGTTTCCACGCTTGCGCCAAAACCTGCGCCGTATATTGGATCGCGCCCTTCGTGTTTAACAATGTAATACTTTGAGATCAATAAACATTAACATTTAAAGTATTTACAGTATACTCACCATCCAAAATATGTAATAACCTGTTTAGTTATTTATTGAAATGTGGTGATATTATAGCATTTATTGGTGTGTGTATATGTTTATAAGGGACAGTAAATACAAAATTAAACTTTCATGATTCAAATAATGCAATTTTAAAAAACGCTCCAAATGCCTTTTATAATAATATTTCCTTTGTTGAAATGTAGGCTCAGGATCAGCCGTGCACTACTGGGAGCTAGCTGAACACATCTGGCAAGCCAATGACAAGAGGCATATGTGTGCAGCCTCCAATCACTAACTAGCTCCCAACAGTTAATTGCTTATCATAAGCCTACCTAGGTATGCTCTCCAAAAAAAGACTCCAAGAGAATGAAGCAAATTTGCTAATAAAATTAATTTATAAAGCTGTAAAATGGCGTGCTATATCTGAATTATGAAAGTCTATGCTCCTTTTAATTTCCATAATCAGCTCTAGGCATTTACAGGAACCTGAGACAAAATGATCAAAACCTTATTGACAGATACCAAATTATATGCAGGACAGGAGTTTCTGACCTAAATATTGAAGCATTACTAAATCATGGCTTTTGAATGAAGCATTTAATTATGTGCAATTACATTCCTTGCTTGTTAAACCCCATCATGTCTATCTGCAACTAAAAGAACACCACGTATCTGAAAATGTTCTGAACACAAATGATACTTTCCTACTGAAGTTTCCTTTACCTTTACAAAACACCTTTCAGATATAGGAAAAAAACAACCTTTTAAGTAGAGAGAAAGCCTTGTTCGTAAACAACCCGGATATTTTAATGTCTACAGCGCATCTCTTTATAGTATAAAAGCAGGTTTAAACCGAAAAGAATGTTTTTGCACTAGCACTAATGTTAAAAACAAGAATGAGATCACATATTTGTTTGCAGAAGGTCACATCTGCACATTTATTCAGCCTTTTCTTAATAATACAAATAACATTAGGAACCATACAGACAATCACAAACTATTTTAAATAGCAATTAAAAGCTGACTCTCAGAACACATACAAGGACATACAAGAATGTATCATAAATTATATAACAGGGAAAAAAATGAAATAATATATTTTAGAAATAAAGATAGCCCATAGCGTTTATCAGCAATATTTTCTTTATCATTATGTATTCATCTGTTCTATGAACAAAATCAAAATATAATTGAGACATTACTCAAATAAAATAAACCCATGTTTATCTGCTGAGATCTTATTTAAATACAGGACTGGAACATTGGTGGGAAGCCAGATATTTATTGTTTTATTTTTACCATGTTTAGAGCGTCCTCTACTTTCTTGGATGTCTAGTGAAGACCCCTGACATCTAATAGACTTCTGCTCCTCTTCTAATGAGGTTACCTATTGTTGTGTATGATGTTATCTGCACAGACAACAAGAACACTTACCAAGCAAAATTGAGTTTCATTAGTTAATCAGACAATATTTAGTATTTTAGAGATGAGTGACAAGCACTGTTCCCTTTACTTTGTTTCCACATAAAATATTCATCTACAGAGAGCGGAAAAATTGTTCATTAGAATTTCTTCTTAACCCTAAATCCTCCAAATGGGTTGCTTATGTCACTGGGCTGGAACCAATAAGTAGCTAATATATGGAATATATGGAATTGTTAGAGAGTATAGCAAACACTTCCTTTTTAAGCTACAAAACAATAACTCCTGCCCCTTAACCCCTGTAGTGTGGGTCCCGTGTAACAACTTTCTACAGAGACAATATTGAATAGCTAAGAGAGCAGCCAAACCTTAGCTGACTTCAAACAGAAAGAATATGTTTGCAGGAAAAGCAAAAGTATCAGAAACGAAAAGCACCAAACAACAAAAATAACAAAGATAATATTGTAATGAGCTAGCAAAGAAAGAAAAGAAAAAATATACAATACACGTAGTTGAAAACGCTTGGAAAACAAAATCCAGGGGCATCGCAGCAGAGCACTCAAGCAAGCCAGTTACAATTGACCACTGCTCACTCAACTGTAAAACATGCCCAAAATATAAAATGTGTATTATATGATCTATGTATAGTGCAGGAGATTTACAGAGGCCCGTTCACCAGATTAGAGTATGGAATGGAATAAATATATTTAATATACCGAAGACGTATCAGAAGCAGAACTGAATAGAAGCTGCAGGGTATAAAAAGATAAAACAGCAAAGAACACAATCAAAATAATAGAGTGAACCCCCCCCCCCCCCCCCCCCACACACACACACACTTTGTCTGTTTCAGCAAGAAAAAAATGTCCTTTAGGATTTTCCTGCTCTGGACTAAGAAGTCTTTACAGGTAATATAGCCACAATTTAATTTTTCTAGAAAATAAAACATCTCTTGTATATAATTAGACTAAAACATAGAGGCCCATCGAGCCAGGCAGTTCTGACCTAGGATGGGTGGTAACCAGATGACAGTTTGCAATAACAGGAGATGGTATTTAAGTCATTCATATTTATTTATTTTCAAATCAAAGATTTTTATTGAGGTTTTTATATTTGACAACATAAGCAAACAAAATGTGTATACAAATAAAACATTGTATTGAAGCTAAGCATCTAAGGATGTCATAATGTACAAATTTAAGAATAAACTAGTTGTAGAAGATCATATTAGCTGGAGATAAAATTAAAATAACAAAAATTCTTACATATATGAAATACCCCTGCTTCTACTTTGTAGACCTACAACAAAATGAGTGACATCCTCCGCTTAAAATACACAAAAATAACAGTCTAGATCTAAGGAGAATTATAGGTCTACAAAGAAATACACAGTAATGAACCCTCTCGTTTTCCTAGCAATGATCCTCACGTGCTTAAAGGGTCAGTCTTGGACCTGTCAAGGCTAATGTTGCAGGAAAAAGGAATTATAGTAATGAGAGTGGCCACTTTTGGGCCTTAGCGTAAATAGATATAATGGAAAATATGAAATGAAATATCATAACAATGAATTGCAAAAGGTAGATATCTGGAACCTCCATTTTAAATAATTTGCTTAATAAGATTCCTCATTTGACACAAAAGGTAACTCTTGCACCCAAAATGGCTTATATATTATAGTAGAGGAAAATTAGCATTTTAAGTGGTCACTTTTGGACCTAGCATTTTAATAGAAACTAGCAACTGATATAATAACTGTTTAACAATAGGAGATGTGAATATATAGTATAATGGTATAAGTAATGTATAGCCTTATTTTATGGAGATAACAATTTAGGTTATACTGATGATAACAAAGTAATATCATAAGGTTTTTGCATACTTAATAGATGAGAAACATTTAGTGATCTGGGACCTTAGCATATTGAACATGGAGAACAAAGGAAGGAAAACCATACATCAATTGGTGCGTGGGAGGACTGCAATATAGATAAACATAGCCCAAACATCTATTTTCTGGGTATAGCTATATCATGTGTATACATTGTTCAAGCTCTCAAGTAGGTAGTAGTATGTGTCAGGAAGATTTCCCTTGAACTAAAGATTGAGAGCAAATTAGTGTGTTTCATAGTGAAAGGTTAATATGTGGATGCTTAAGGAAACCTCTCTCCATGAAAACAGAAGTGTTAGGTAAGAGATCTTATTTATGGTAAACCTTAGGAAATATAATCTGCTAAAGAATAAGAATGAGGTATGAGGCAAGTGACATATTAAGTTAAATATAGTTCTCAATATGATAAACCTCCAAGATAAATAGAGAAACATTTCTAAGTGTGTATACTACAAAGGGAGGTAAAGCTGGCTATTTATAAGCTAAAATAATTGCAATTATAAGTGAGCGTGTGTAGGAAGGGAATGTGGGAATATGAGTGATAACTCAGTGAGATAAGAGTCCACCGTTAGGAAGTAACGGTTGGTAATTAGCTTCCAAATCGTATGGGATCCATATAGATATAGTGATCTGTATTGAACTTGTGAGGAGCCCTAAATTGCTGTGAACTTGTTTCAATGCTGTTATGGTAAAGGAGATTATAATGGTAGTATTGTGCTTACTACTGTGAGGGGATAATTAAATGAAGTCCTTCACAATAGTCTGTGAAAAATACAGAGGGTGTAGACTCATAAACCAATGGGTTAATCCGATAACTCGCCAACAATGATATGTGTTGGAGTAAATGTCAGGGTGCTTTCACCCGATTCCCCTCTTTGCTCGGCAATCCAGTGGACCCATCTGTGGTACCTCTAGCCCCTGGGTAACAGAAAGGAGAGCTGAGTTAGTAAGTCCGTGATGTATATCGAAAGCGCTGCAATCATGGGCTCGGGTGCACTGGGCACAGCAAATGGGCGACCAGACAAGTGGCTCCTGTTTGTCCCTACTCTCAGTATATCCCCCAGAGTACGTGAGCTCCAGACCTTGTGGTGGGAAGTAGGCCGCACATCCCCTGCGATATGCTAGAGGTGAGTCACAAAAGTTTTGCTGTAACCAAGACCGGTCACATAAGGAGCCCCCTGGGGAGGCTTGGTTTGCTGTGTGGTTGGAAATGGATCCCCTATCTCTGTCAGGTCAACCAACGATTCTTCTGGGTCATTTAGCTTGATGAAGTTGGGGTCCTCCCTTCTACCTCGTTGCCGAGTGCAGTCTGAGGTAATATCAAAGTGTCTGGTAAAGGTCCCTTGTCTTTTGGCGGGAAAGCTGCTACTGCCTCACCTCTAGTAATGGTTAGTAGATTGTTAAAATTCTCATCGAGTTTGTGCATAGGATCCCTGAGTAGGGCGTGAAGAATTGAAGAAAAGTCCTCCATTATAATAATCTTCAGTATAGTTAGTACGGCAGTTCGTGTTAACCTGCTTAACCCGGGTTAGAGGGGGAGGGTGCCAAGATCTGAAGTGATAGCCGCCTGCTGAGATCTTGCTAGTCCAGAACGAAGCTCGTAGATCATTAAAGCGGCTGAGACTGAAGTGTCTGGTGCACCGGCGCCTAGTGTACCTTTAGCAATAATAGTTGAGAATGGATGCTGTTAGTGTCTCGAGATAGGCAACAGATATCCTAGACATCGCTGCAAGATTCCATTTTTGCGGCCATTACGGTTGCTGCCTCAAGTCATTCTTTTTATCTGAAAAATAATCTAAATCCCATATTTCAAACAGCCTAAAATAGAAGTGATCCAAAAAATCAAATACAGCAGCACTTTAAGCATAGGAGTCACAGGGCCAAAAATAGTTAAAAAATATTACCTTTATTTGAACATGTATTTAAAAAGTACACAGCTCCAAACTCCCTGACTAGTTTCGTGCTCAATTGAGCACTTAATCATAGGGTAAGTTTGTCAGGTGTTATTTCCCCTATTTAAAGGGACAGATACACCTGTTAACAATTAAATGAAACAACATACAAATATATATAAAACACAAATATATATCACAAAAACAAATATTCCAAATTGCATACACTACATCACTGAGGAAGAAAAAAGTGAGATAGAAAACCCATTTGCCTGTGATTAAACTATTGAACATATACAGATAGATATATTTGTATAAAATATATCAGAATACTACATAACAACTTGAAATATCACACAAAAAGGGCCCAATGCAGCATAACCAAAAAAGCACATATTTGACAACCCTTTACTCATTCTGTATATAAATCCAATAATGCTGTCAAGTTAAGGTGTCACTATGATTCTTGATGAGTCATCACAAAAATCCGCAAGCAAAAGCTGCAAAAAATTGCTGCATAAAGTTGCAAACAATTGCAGAGATTTCTGAAAGCCCATCAAAAAACAATAAACAACTATCCGAAATTGATGAACAACTATCCTAAATTAATGCCCAAAAACACATACATATGCATCATGTTTAACCAATAGGTATAAACATATTATCTGTGATATTTGAACATTCCTCATAAAAAAAACAAGTTATGGAATACACGATTAAAAGTTAATAGGATCCTCCAATTAATAATATGTTATTTACTCCCATTAGGAAATTATTTATTTAATAACATGTTTCCTATTTGTTTGTATTCGATTTTTGTTGGGTATTTATTTCCTTAAAGCTAGGATATTATTATATAGATATATATGTATATGTTTGTGACCCATAAGATAATTACTCAACGAAACAACTCATGTCCCATCCACAATTCAAACCTAGGGGGGTGATGGTTCTTAGTTTGTAAATCCAATATAATTCTTTTTTTAATAACAATTTACACCTATCACCCCCCCAGGTGGGAACATGATACGGTCAATCACTTGAACCCTCATGTTAAAAACATTGGTCATGTGTATGAGATTAAAGTGCCTTGCTACTGCAGATTCTTTTACATATTCCCTTGTGTCTCTTATGTGCTCCCTAATCCTGGACCTTAATTCCCTGGTCGTTTGAGAACAAAAAGAAAGGAACCAATGGCACTACTGGAACATTAATGAGCACTGCTGCCCTATCAAAAGGATACTCAGGTATAATAACCTGAACTTAGGGGTTGGTGCTGTGTATTGGAGAAAGTACATTAACTAGGTTTGAGGGGAGAAATCACTCACCTCAACAAGAATACACATATAGCACTCCTGAGTGCTCTCACATAGATACTTTTGTGCGATATATTCATTCACAATAGACTACTGTCCATGGTATGGCTCATTATTAGCAAATGAGTTCAGATAGATAGAAGTGAAAGAATGTACATTAAAATTTTACTTTTATTCTTGTTATGTTAAAAATGTATACACACATACACATGACACACAATTTTATTAAAACTACGGATAGGGGGAACAAGGCTCAGCGTGATAGCCAGATAAAAAATAAGGAGAATAATGAGTAATACTGGTAGTATAGCAGGTTCAGTGTTTAAATCTCATTAGAGAAATTCTATGTAAGTACTGCTATACATCCTGGTAAGCTGCCAATACTCCTGAATAAAATAGTGATAGATTACAGTGCCTAAAGTGTGACTCAGGATTACTGCACACTAGATTAACGTAATAGATAATACTTAACTAATAAGTATTACAAGTTGTATGTAAATATAGTGAGTAAATCAATGAGGTTAATCTTCATAGTGCAGAAGGTTTAGTGTGCAATTTGGCTTATATATAGTGGGTAACCTAAAGCCAATGCACTTTATATCACCACAATTTAAATGGAATAATGGTGTTAATCATAGTTGAACTGAGAAGTATATATATATATATATATATATATATATTTTTTATTTTTTTTTGTGTTTGTGTGTATACATCATAACAAGAATAAAAGTTAAATTTTAATGTACATTCTTTCACTTCTATCTATCTGGACTCATTTGCTAATAATGAGCCATACCATGGACAGTAGTCTATTGTGAATGAATATATCGCACAAAAGTATCTATGTGAGAGCACTCAGGAGTCCTATATGTGTATTCTTGTTGAGGTCCCTGGTCGTTTGACCTGTGTACTGTAGATTGCAATATTTACATTCAAGAAGATATACTGCAAACGTGGTTCTACAATTAGCATAGAATTTATGTAGAAATTCTTCTCCAGTTTGTGTGCTCTTAAAACCATTACCTACGCTAATGTAACTACAAGTAACACAAGGACCATGGCCACACCTATAGGTCCCTTTCTTTTTGATCCAATCACTTCTGTCTAACTTTTCAGAACAAACCAAACTCGGAGACAACTTGGAAGACAATGTTGGTGGTCTTTTCGACACAAATTTACATTTGCCAATATGTGACCTTAAGGTCTCATCTTCTTCAAGTAAGTGAAGATTTTTCTTCAAAATAGAACAAACCTGATTGAATTGGCTCGAGTATTCAGTCAAAAAGACCACTGTTTCTTGTGTCGCCACACTTGGTCTGGTAGATCCCTGAACCAACTCCTGTTGCGATTTAGACCTCACCTCATTGTAACTCTGATTCAATAATGATTCGTCATAACCCCTCACCTTGAGTCGTTCAATCAATGCCTTGTTCGTCAAATAGAACATCAGAATTGGTAGTCCTGCGCAATCGCAAGAGCTGACCTCTTGGGATTGAACACACCAAGTGGGGAGGATGACAAGATTTCGCGTGGAGAATGGTATTTCCTGCTGTCATCTTACGGAATGTGTCACTTATGACCATTCCTACGTCAGCATCTCCCTTTAAAGTAAGATCAAGAAAATTAGCTGTGGTTCCATAAGTGTCACCCACAAAGCTAAGATTAAATTCATTATTACTTAAATATGCAAGAAAATTATTATAATCAAATGGCTCCTTAACAACAAAGATCAGGTCGTCAATAAAACGCATGTAAAAGACGATCTGACCTTTAAATGGGTTGTCATTAGAATAAAGATACCTGTCCTCCCAACATCCCACATACAGATTTGCGAACGAGGGAGCAAATTTTGCCCCCATGGCCGTCCCGCAAATCTGTATGTGGAATTCTTTATTAAACATGAAAAAATTGTGTTTGAGCAAGAAATCAATGATTTCGCACAAAACCAATTTGGTCTCTTCCGAAAATCTAGTCTGACCATCAAGAAAATACCTGATACACACCCATATGATGAGGGATACTGGAGTATAGGGCAGTGGCGTCCACCACTACCCATTTGTATTCCTTCTCCCATTTTAACAACTTCAACAACTGCAAAAGATGTGTGGAATCTCTTAAATAGCTTTTTAGACTCCTCACCAGGGGTTGCAAAATTGAGTCTATCCATTCAGAAGTGGGCTCAAAGAGAGACCCAATCCCCGAGACGATGGGGCGTCCCGGAGATTGGGTCAAACTCTTATGGGTTTTGGGTAAGTAATGGAAAATTAGAATCCGCGGATTCTCAGGGACCAACATCTCAACTTGATCCCTGGTGAGGAGTCCAACAGCCACAGTTTGTTCCAATATTTTCATTAGCCTTGACTTGAATAGAAAAGTGGGATTAGAACTGATCTTCCTATATGTTTTAGGGTCACACAGTTGCCTATTACTCTCTAGGATGTAGTCGCTCTTATTAAGAACGACCACATTCCCACCCTTATCTGAATTACGGATAACAATGTTGTCATTATTCTCAAGAGAAGTTAATGCAGCTCTTTCTTTCAGTGTTAAATTAAATTCTCTCTTCTTCATCTGTTTAACACTATCCTCCAACGCTAATATCTCTCTTTCAACCCTTTTCTGGTACATATTTAATGCAGTTCCCCTAAAATGTGTAGGGTAAAAACTGGATGAATGTTTTAATGGTGCTGGAATATCTGTGTCTTGTAAACCATGATCACCCTCCATTTCCCTGAGATCTTGTATCAAGATATTATCCTCGAAATCTAACAACTGGTTAATACCTAAATCTGTTGCATCATTTACATTGGTACTATTAACCTCTACGATTGGTATGAGCGATGCGATTCTGCACCGAAAAAAACCTCTTCAGAGTCAGCTTCCTGACAAATTTATTGACATCCAATAATGTCTTGAATGCAGAAAAGGTATTTGTCGGTGCAAAACCCAGTCCCCTTGACAATAAGGCAGTTTGTTCAGGACTTAAAGTGATATCAGATAAATTTAGAACTGTTAGTCCTTCTTGTTTGGTTTGGCCCTCCTTCCTGATTTTCTTGGTTCTTCTCCTGGCTCTTCTGATCTTTTTTCCTAAAGGGATCTCAGAGATCTTTTTAACTTTAGGACGAGCAGCTCTTTCTCCTTCTTTGGAACTATCCCGGTCCACACCTTCTGAGACCTGTAAAGGAATGGAAGAACAGGAAGAAAAGGAAGAGGAAGATAGAAGAGAAGAGGAAGATGAAGAAGAGGAAGAAACAGAAATAGGAGCAGACGCCCCGCTGTCATCAGACATATTAGAATCTTGCTCTGAGTTTTCTGTGGAAGAAAACACCACTCTTCGTTCACCCTTTTTCTTCAAAATGGACTTGGGGACCACATTTGAGACTCCATCTTTATCATCCTTAGCCTTGTCCTGTATTAGAGGGGTATTTTTCTTATTTTTACCAGAACGTCTTTTGAAATGTTTCCTTCTAGGTTTACGCTGGAATTGTGACCAATTGTACACTTTATTATTTGTGTAATCCTCCAAATCACGACTGAATTTCGTGCCCTTTCTCTTGGCCAGTTCTTCATTAGACCTCTTTATTTTATTTTATTTTTTAAGGCAGTTTTGAATTCTTTATACTTTTCATCAGACTTAAGGTCACATTTGACAGATGATATTTCCTCCTTTAATTTGCCCCTTTTAAAGTTCTTACTTCTATTAACAATGTTCATCAATGTTAATGAACACATTGTGAGTGCCTCATTCCATTCATCCATCAGTTCAGGGACTTCCAAATCAAAAGATGGGTACTTTTTGATACGCAATCCACAAGGGATTTTCAATATAGTGATCAAATGACACCACATCCCACATCAGTCTCAGATCATCCAATAATAATTTTTCCAACCGAAAGAAAGAATTTCTGAAAGTGTTAGAAGTCCCTCCTGAGGTCTCACTTTTCATAAAGATTTTTTCAAAGAAACTTTTCCTGCGTTCCACATTAAAAATGGACTTGTTAAAACTTACATTCTCCTCCTCCATAGTGTATGCAAGGGAAAGCAAAATGTGTACTTTAAAACACAAAAATAGAAGTGAAGGCAGCAGAAAAGAAAAGTAAAGCAAAAGAAACCTGAACATTTCTGTGAAGTTTCTACCAAGCTTCGAGTCAAGGCCAGGTTGGCCTACCAGGACAGCAGTAGATTTACCAGTGGGCCACATTAGCCGGGACTGACCTGCTACAATTTAAAGGGGGGGTCTGCTAGTGAGGTAATATAGCTATATCACCACTTTTGTCCTCCTAGCTATACATATTAAGGTCAAAAAGTGTTTCCTTGTAAGTTTTATTTTCTAGACTATGTACCAGTAGTCCTCCTGTGAATGGTTATTAGTGTCTAGTGAGACAAAGTGACACACTTTTTTGAGTGTCTTTACCAAATCCACATTATGGATAATCAATTTTCACACTATAAAATGGAGTCATTGATGAAATTGGGTTATAGGTGCCTATATAGCAACAATGTGGGATTTTTTTTCCATTACAAATTTATATAATTTAATTATGGGAAAAAAAATATTCAGGGAAAGAGTATTCCAGTAATCCCCTTGATAAAAATGGGGCATGTGCATTCTACATACTCAACAGAAAATAGGGTTGGTCTTAAAAATTTTCAGGGCCTGCTATTTATTGACGGTCCGGCCCTGCTTCAAGTCATGTGACGTTATGTACTAAAGTGTATGGAATATGCTATGACATGAATATGAGAGAAAACACAATTATATTAAACTGCTATTTTTAATATATTAGTTATATGTTTGAAGCATTCATCTGTTACAGAAGCTATGCCAACACATTTTCTATGCTAGTGCTTAATAAAGTTAATGAAATCAAAGCATTCTCCAACTTTTTATAACATTTTCTCCAAAAAGGACATGTGTTCAGGGGGAAGGAAATCATGGGAAGTACAGTATAAATGAAATGCAGTTTGTTCATTCAACAATATATGAAATATTAAAGTAATGTGTTTTCTTTTGGTATTTTAATTAAAAGGAAAAAAACAACACTAACTGCAGAATTCATCTTGTATTACTTTGAATATTTGCATTTTGTCAACATACCATATGCTTTGCTTATTCTAGTTAGAGTTATGCAGCAAGCATTTTGCTTCCTCTGTTATAAATATGCAGAACAAGCTGGCGTTTTAGACCAGATTAAATATGTCACTCCAACCTTAATTACTAATAAATTAAAACTGTATCATGTTGCCTCACATACCATCGATTCAATAAGTATATATCAATCCAACTTTAATAACCAATGAATATAAATTGAATCATGTGGCCTCACCTACCCCAGTTTCAATAAGTATATATCAATCCAACTTTAATTACCAATGAATATAAATTGAATCATGTGGCCTCACCTACCCCAGTTTCAATAAGTATATATCAATCCAACTTTAATTACCAATGAATATAAACTGTATCATGTGGCCTCACATGTCCCAGGGCAGCCCCTGTTTTTGGCCTTCTGTCCTGTTGTATAATTGTCCTGGGAGTCTGACCCACATGGCAAAAACCTGTCCAATAATGACTTGCCTTTCTTAGATACTTCAGCCCTGCCTCTGGTCTCAGCATATAAAAAGGCAATCTTTGGTTTCACCTTGGGGTGACTGATGGAGACAGCACCTGGAGTGGGTGCCTAATTGACTTGTCCTCCACACAAGTGGGAGATTTTTAAAGGGCCATTATACACTCATTTTTTCTTTGCATAAATGTTTTGTAGATGATCTATTTATATAGCTCATAAAGTTTGTTTTTTTTAAAAATGTATAATTTTGCTTATTTTTAAATAACATTGCTCTGATTTTCAGACTCCTAACCAAGCCCCAAAGTTTAATTTGAATACCGTCAGCTACCTACTCCAGCTTGCTCCTGTTTGTGTAAAGGGTCTTTTCATATGTAAAAGAAGGGGGGGGGGGGTCCTTATTTCCCACTTGCAGTGGACTTTCCAGCTACCTTTTCAACAGAGCTAAACTGAAAGCTTCTAAGTACGTTTTTAAACCATTTTATACTGGATTTTTATATCAGTATCTGTGCATCTTATTCTTTATAGTAGTGTCTATTACATGCAGTTATATGAAAATGAGTGTATACTGTCCCTTTAAGGGCAGTGGGGAAACTGGTGGATGAGAGTGCAGAGATTAATTTTACCTCACTGGTGTTTTTGTGCTCTGCTTCCTGGGGCTGCAATAGCAGTACAGTTCACTTGATGGCTTCCTAGATTGTATTGTATCCGACAGTGAATATAGAGTCATTGACATAGCCACATAAGCTGATGTCTTATTCTATGGGTCCTGGTGGTTTCTCAGATTACCAAAAACATTTCCTTGCAACCTATCTTGTAACAGTCCATTTTTTAAGACTCCTGGCATCATCTTCACTCAGGTCTTCTCTATGCTGCAAAGACTGCAAAGTGTCCCATAGCATTTTTTTTGCAGATGTTGAAACTATGCCCTCAATGAGTACCTGGTTGGAACTCACAAATAACATCAACAGAATTAATTTTTAGGCAATATTGTTCAAAACTACTATGCTATTTATTTCTTGTTCTACTGTACATCTATAATGGTTTATTATGTTATTTTATACAGTGATTTTGTATAACTGTTTACTAAAACATGAGTACAAAGAAACATGTAAAAAAAAAAAAATTACAATAGACAAGTGTCACATTGGAGCATGGACAGGATGTGAAGTGTATTCTTCTAGTAATAACAAAATCCTGAAAATTCCAAATCCCTAAACTTAAAAAACCTATGTATATGATGTGCTGTGATTTCCCCATCTTCACTATCATTTTGCCTCCGCCTGGGGAGCCCCCCTTGTAAAGCTCATTCCCCTAGGTTCACTTGGGGTCAGGGGTGGATTCAAGAAAAGATGTGTGAACACCGAACGACATGGCAAACCCATAGGAAACACAGAAGTTGGTAGGTTTGCCATCTCCCAAAATATCATGACATGTCACTGCAGTAAATCAACTTTGTATTCAAAGTAGTGACATAATTGCAAGTAGATATATATCTTTATGCCTCTTTCAGTTAGGTAAAACTTTCCACAAGTCTTTGCATTTCTCTTTTCTGGTTATATTTAGTTTATAAAAAAATGACCTATGACCTTATTCGAGAGATTAAAAAACAAAATGAAAAGGATGCTTATAATATTCCATATATTGACACAGTTGCCTGCATAACATTCACCAACCAAGATTGGCCCATTTTAAAAGAAGGCTAGGAAGGAACATTAAGCCCAAGACTCTTCCTCTTCCTGTCATATTCCATCATATTAAGAAAAACACTAAAGAAATGGAGCAAAGCTTCGTGAGTGCCACTTAGGCAAGTCAATATGATGTATTTAATATTCATTTATTTTGGCCCTCCATGGTATAATACTTAGCAGGTGAGCAATCACCTCCCTGTAGAGTTCACAGAACTGACCACTCCATTATGTAACTCTATAATAGTTTTCTTACTACCCCACCCCTTCCTACACCTAGTTCTGTCCATTCAGTAAGGACAGAGCTAGGACCCTCTCCAGGACTTACCCTCACAAGTGGATCCAGCTGCTGGAGCTTATAATAGGCTTCACGCTAGGGTAACCTTCAGTAGCCACTCTGGATCCTGGCACAAGTCTTTGTATGACTATTGTCCTCTATAGGTCCCAGGTCAGCTCTCTTGCATACTCTCTCCAAGTCTGTCAGGCCCTGATGGGTGTCACATTCTTGCCGTTATTGGGTTAATTCTGGACTTCTGAGTATGCATATGCTTGTTTGTGGTTCCCCTGTCTCTCCATCCATTCACATGCTTGTGTCCTTGGAGTCTGAAGATGTAAACATGAGTCTGCAGCATTAAACTGCCAAATCTCTTTACTGTAACATTGTAAGCAGTGTTATGCTAAAGGCAAGTGTTCTGGCTATTATATTTTAAAACGTTGCATCTGACTTTTATGTAGTTGGAAGAATCCTCCCCCCCTCTCAGCCTATGGATCCATAGAAAGTAAAAATATACCCTGAAAAAGGTATGTTTTATGTTTACAATGAATGCATACTCTTCAGTACTTTTCTATGAATAGATAACTTTATTTACTGGGTTTTAAAATATTTATTTCTGCAGCATTGAGCCTAAACAGCCTGTGTGTACAGCCTGTGAAAATCCATGTTGGCGTAATAAAAATATTTGCAAGGAATGTTTGTCAGTTTGTTTGGTGGCTTTTCCTCTGGGAAAGACACTACTCCTGGGGAACAGAGAAGGTTTACTAAAATCCACGTCAGCCTCTGCTTCTGAGAGTGAAGCTTACTCTATTGATGTGGAATTCTCTGTTGCAATTGAGATTGTAGGGGCAAGATTACATATACGGCACAGGCTTCAGCGCAAGCGCTGAAGCCTGCGCCACCCATAATTTCACCTCGCACATTGGGGTATTACATAATCCCCGCTTTACAGTTCAAAAAGTGCCGTAAATTAGATAAAGTAGCGATGTCCAGAAATGAGCGTAAATACAAATTTCTGGAGTCGCCAGTGACTTACGGCACTTTACAAACCACCGGGACCTAAGAAAATAAAAAAAACATAAAATCTCCCGTAAAAGTCTAACACGCCTCCCAAAAATAAACCCGACACGTAAAACCCCTATATCCACCATCAAACCCACATCGGAACTAATAATAAAAATATAAACACCTAAACCGACAACCCCCCATGACGCAATATGCCTAATTAATCTATTAACCCCTAATCTGCAATTCACCCACATTGCGATCAAAGTATTAACCCCTAAATCTGCCAACCCCAACATCGCAAACTACTTATTAAAACTATTAACCCCTAATCTGCCATTAACCCACAACGCAATAAACCTATTAAACTATTAACCCCTAATCTGCCAAACCCACAAAACGCAATAATGCTAATAAATCTATTAACCCCTAAACCACCAAAGCCCACAACGCAAATAACTAATCACTAAGCCCCATAACCTAACACCCCCTAAATTAACCCCATTACATAAATTAAAAATAAAACTAAATTACAATAAAAATAAAAAACTAACATTACTTTAAAAATAAAAAAAATAAGTTTCAATTAAGCTAAAATTACAGAAAATAAAAAAAGGTAAAATTATACCTAATCCCTATGAAAATAAATAAATAAATAAAAACACCCAGTCAGTAGCTCTCATCCAATTGGCTGATTTGAATTTGAAGAATCAAATCAGCCAATAGGAATTCAAGGGGCGCTATTTCTAATCGCTTACCTTGAATTTACTATTCAGTGTACGGCAGCGATCGTACGAAGAGGATCCTCCACGCTCCATGGCTCCACGGTCGTCAGTCTTCAGTTCCGCATTCCTTGATGAAGATAGAAGAGGTCGCCACTTGGAAGAAGACTTCACCTCCGGACTTCAGTAAACGGTCGCCGCTTGGAAGAAGACTTCACCACCGGATTTCAGGAACCCTGAGTACCTATCTGGGGGTTAGAGCTGAATGCCCTTTTAAGGACAATGCCGATACAAATGCCCCTTTAGGGGCAATGTTTAGTTTAGTTTTAGTGTTAGGTTTTTTATTTTGGGTGGTTTGGTGGGTGGAAGGTTTTACTGTTGGAGGGGGGACTTAGTATTTTTTTAAGGAAAAGAGTTGTTTAACTTCAGGCAATGCCCTACAAAAGGCCCTTTTAAGGGCTATTGGTAGTTTGGTATTAGATTAGGGGGTATTTTTATTTTGGAGTGCTTTTTTATTTTCATAGGGACTAGGTATAATTTTTTTATTTTTGATAATTTTGTTTTTTATTTTCTTTAATTTTAGCTTTTTTATTTTCTGTAATTTTAGCTTAATTTAAAATTAGTTTTTTTATTTTTTAAGTAATGTTAGGTTTTTTATTTTAATTATAACTTATTAGGGGGTGTTAGGTTAGGGGGCTTAGGGATTAGTTGTGGGCTTTGGCGGTTTAGGGGTTAATAGATTTATTAGCATTATTGCGTTGTGTGGGTTTGGCGGATTAGGGTTTAATAGTTTAATAGGGTTTTTTGTGTTGTGGGTTAATGGCGGATTAGGGGTTAATAGTTTAATAGGTTTTTTGTGTTGTGGGTTAATGGCGGATTAGGGGTTAATAGTTTTAATAGTATATCTTATTATACAAACGTTTTATTGATGACCTATTATTCATCTGGTCAGGAACTGGTCAATACTATTGTGGAATGGTTAAATGATAACCAAGTAGGCTTGTGATTCATTCTTGAATATTATTATTATTATTATCAGGTATTTGTAGAGCGACAACAGATTCTGCAGCGCTGAATATCAAAATAAGTCAGTTATTTTTTGGATATTGCCTTAATTAGAATTGTTTATAGCGTATATCCCAAGTCTATTTCAGGTAATTCGCTTTGACATCTGAGCAGTTGCCATACCAAACTAGTCCCTTATGCTGTGACAATTTATTCGTTTAAGCAAAATTACAGAACAGGATTATTTGAAAGAAGACAAACAGTTGGAATTGCGACTTAAGAGACAGTCTAATCAAATGAAACTGTCATGCCTCAGATAAGGCATGCTGTTTTAAAAAACTTTCCAATTTACTTTAATCATCAAATTTGCTTTGTTCTCTTAGTATCCTTTGTTAAAAGCTAAACCTAGGTAGACTCATATGCTAATTTCTAAGCCCTTAAAGGCCGTCTCTCTTCTGCATTTTGACAGTTTTCACAGCTAAACATTGCTAGTTCATGTGTTCCATATAGATAACATTGTGTTCACACTTCTGTGGAGTTATTTATGAATCAGCACTGATTGGCTAAAATGCAAGTCTGTCAAAAGAACTGAAATAAGGGGGCAGTCTTCAGGGGCTTAGATACAAGTTAATCACAGGGAATGAGTACTAAAGGGATTATCTATCTTTTTAAACAATAAAAATTCTGGAGTAGTCTGTTCTTTTAAAGAAAGAGGGTATACTCACAAGGATATAAAACGGGTCAGATTAGAAGTTCAGTCTGAAAGCAGGGAAGTCCTTTTGATGGTCAAGATACATCACAGGAGGAAAATTTATTTTAAGGGTTTGTCACCAGTTTCAGTGCTCATTATACCGAAATATGTAAAATTATCTGAATGTTTTTTCTTTATTATCTACTGATGACAAACTAACAGGAGTTGTAGCTGATAGTTTGAGGTGTTCATATAGAAAGTGTAAGACTATAGGTAATATACTTTTACTATCACGATTGAAGAGTGTTGGTCAACCCATTAGCTTGTGGTTAAGACATGTGGGCATGCTTAGATGTGGACACATGGGGCGCGATCCGATATACAGCGCAGGTTTCGGCACAAGCGTGGAAACCTGCGCCGCCCGTAGTTTCAGCTCGCAACTCGAGCTATGACATATACGGCGCCGTCAGATGCTAAAGTGCCGTAAGTCTGACAAACTAGCGATGTCCAGAAATCTGCGTAAGTACAAATTTCTGGAGTTGCCAGTGACTTACGGCACTTTAGAAACTGCCGCCGCCTACAAAAACTGACTAAATTATAAAATCTCCCGTAACTGTCTAACACGCCTCCCAAACATAGCCCGACACGTATACCCCTATATCCGCAATCCCCCCTCTCACTCCTAACAATAAATATATTAACCCCTAAACCGCCGCTCCCGGACCCCGCCGCCACCTATATTATATGTATTACCCCCTAATCTGACTCCCTTACACCGCCGCCACCTATATTAAAATTATTAACCCCTAATGTAATCCCCCTACACCGCCGCCATCTATATTAAAATTATTACCCCTAATGTGAGCCCCCTACACCGCCGCCACCTACATTAAAATTATTACCCCCTAATGTGAGCCCCCTACACTGCCGCCACCTATTTTAACTACATTACCCCCAATCTAATCCCCCTACACCGCCGCCACCTATAATAAATGTATTACCCCCTAAAATGTCCCTACCCTAAACTAAATTACAAATAGCCCTGAAAATGGCCTTTTGCAAGGCATTGCCCCAAAGTAACCAGCTCTATTACCAGCCCTTAAAAGGGCCTTTTGCAGGGCATTGCCCCAAAGTAACCAGCTCTATACCAGCCCTTAAAAGGGCCTTTTGTGGGGCATTGTCACAAAGTAATCAGCTCTTTTACCTGTAATCTGACCCCCCTACACTGCCGCCACCTATATTAAATATATTAACCCCTAATCAAATCCCCCTACACCGCCGCCACCTATATTAAATATATTAACCCCTAATCTGACCCCCCCTACACCGCCGCCACCTATATTAACTATATTAACCCTAATTATATTAGGGTTAATATAGTTATTATATTATATATATTAACTATATTAACCCTATCTAACCCTAACACCCCTAACTTAATTATTATTGCAATAAATCTAAATAATATTAATCTTATTAACTAAAATATTCCTATTTAAAACTAAATACTTACCTATAAAATAAACCTTAAGATAGCTACAATATAATTAATAATTACATTGTAGCTATTTTAGGGTTTATATTTATTTTACAGGTAACTTGGTATTTATTTTAACTAGGTACAATAGCTATTAAATAGTTAATAACTATTTAATAGCTACCTAGTTAAAATAATTACCAATTTACCTGTAAAATAAATCCTAACCTAAGTTACAAATACACCTACACTATCAATAAATTAATTAAATAAACTACAATTAAATAAACTAAAATATAATTAAATACACTAAACTAAATTACAAAAACAAACACTAAATTACAAAAAAATAAAAAAAGATTACAAGAATTTTAAGATAATTACATCTAATCTAAGCCCCCTAATAAAATAACAAAGCCCCCCAAAATAAAAAAATGTCCCTACCCTAAACTAAATTACAAAAAGTAATCAGCTCTATTACCAGCCCTTAAAAGGGCCTTTTGTGGGGCATTGCCCCAAAATAATCAGCTCTTTCACCTGTGAAAAAAAGAACATCCCCCCCATTACAACCCACCACCCACACACCCCTACTCTAAAACCCACCCTATCCCCCCTTAAAAAAACCTAAGTCTAACCCCCAAGTGCTCCTTACCTGTCCTAAAGACTGGCGGAGAAGGTCCTGTTCCAGGTGGGGAAGTCTTCTTCCAGGCGGCGACCTCTTCTTCTTCCAGGAACCAGCTGGCAGAGGAGTTGAAGACCGATGACCGCGGAGCTGAAGACCGTCTTCTCTGGAACTGAAGACCGGCGATGCAGGAACTGTAGACCGGCGATGCAGGAACTGTGGACCGGCGTCGCTGGAACTGTGGACCGGCGTCGCTGGAACTGTAGACCGGAGCCATGGAGCGTGGAGGATCCTCTTCATACAATCGCCGTTGTACACTGAATCAGAATTCAAGGTACGCGATTAAAAATGGCGTCCCTTGAATTCCTATTGGCTGATTTGAGCCTTCAAATTCAAATCAGCCAATCGGATGAGAGCTACTTTAATTCTATTGGCTGATTTGATTAGCCAATAGAATAAGAGCTACTGTAATTCTATTGGCTATTCTAATCAGGTGTTATTCTAATTAGGCTTAAAATTCTTGTAATCTTTTTTTATTTTTTGTAATTTAGTTTAGTGTATTTAATTATATTTTAGTTTAGATAATTGTAGTTTATTTAATTAATGAATTTATTGATAGTGTAGGTGTATTTGTAACTTAAGGTTAGGATTTATTTTACAGGTAAATTGGCAATTATTTTAACTAGGTAGCTATTAAATAGTTATTAACTATTTAATAGCTATTGTACCTAGTTAAAATAAATACCAAGTTACCTGTAAAATAAATATAAACCCTAAAAACATAATTTATGTAAGAACTTACCTGATAAATTAATTTCTTTCATATTAGCAAGAGTCCATGAGCTAGTGACGTATGGGATATACATTCCTACCAGGAGGGGCAAAGTTTCCCAAACCTCAAAATGCCTATAAATACACCCCTCACCACACCCACAAATCAGTTTAACGAATAGCCAAGAAGTAAAGTGAGAAGAAAAAAGTGCGAAAGCATAAAAAGTAAGGAATTGGAATAATTGTGCTTTATACAAAAAATCATAACCACCACAAAAAAAGGGTGGGCCTCATGGACTCTTGCTAATATGAAAGAAATGAATTTATCAGGTAAGTTCTTACATAAATTATGTTTTCTTTCATGTAATTAGCAAGAGTCCATGAGCTAGTGACGTATGGGATAATAAATACCCAAGATGTGGAACTTCCACGCAAGAGTCACTAGAAAGGGAGGGATAAAATAAAGACAGCCAATTCCGCTGAAAAATAAAATAAAGTTTTAATCTTATAATGAAAAAAACTGAAATTATAAGCAGTAGAATCAAACTGAAACAGCTGCCTGAAGTACTTTTCTACCAAAAACTGCTTCAGAAGAAGAAAACACATCAAAATGGTAGAATTTAGTAAAAGTATGCAAAGAAGACCAAGTTGCTGCTTTGCAAATCTGATCAACCGAAGCTTCATTCCTAAACGCCCAGGAAGTAGAAACTGACCTAGTAGAATGAGCTGTAATCCTTTGAGGCAGAGTTTTACCCGACTCGACATAAGCATGATGAATCAAAGACTTTAACCAAGACGCCAAAGAGTCTTCCAGACTCGATAATATATCTTCCTAGACACAGATTTAC
Organism: Bombina bombina; assembly: GCF_027579735.1. Lineage (NCBI taxonomy): Eukaryota > Metazoa > Chordata > Amphibia > Anura > Bombinatoridae > Bombina > Bombina bombina. The sequence continues at coordinate 199,884,251 of NC_069503.1, read as the reverse complement.
GAGCCTGTAACATAGTATTAATTACGGAGTCAGAGAAACCTCTATGACTGAGAATCAAGCGTTCAATCTCCATACCTTCAAATTTAATGATTTGAGATCCTGATGGAAAAAAGGACCTTGAGATAGAAGGTCTGGTCTTAACGGAAGAGTCCAAGGTTGGCAAGTAGCCATCCGAACAAGATCCGCATACCAAAACCTGTGAGGCCATGCTGGAGCCACCAGCAGAACAAACGAACGCTCTTTTAGAATCTTGGAGATCACTCTTGGAAGAAGAACTAGAGGCGGAAAGATATAGGCAGGATGATACTTCCAAGGAAGTGACAATGCATCCACTGCCTCCACCTGAGGATCCCTGGATCTGGACAGATACCTGGGAAGTTTCTTGTTTAGATGAGAGGCAATCAGATCTATTTCTGGAAGTCCCCAGATTTGAACAATCTGAAGAAATACCTCTGGGTGAAGAGACCATTCGCCCGGATGTAACGTCTGGCGACTGAGATAATCCGCTTCCCAATTGTCTATACCTGGGATGTGAACCGCAGAGATTAGACAGGAGCTGGATTCCGCCCATACAAGTATCCGAGATATTTCTTTCATAGCCAGAGGACTGTGAGTCCCCCCTTGATGATTGACATATGCCACGGTTGTGACATTGTCCGTCTGAAAACAAATGAACGATTCTCTCTTCAGAAGAGGCCACGACTGAAGAGCTCTGAAAATCGCATGGAGTTCCAAAATATTGATTGGTAATCTTGCCTCCTGAGATTCCCAAACCCCCTGCGCTGTCAGAGACCCCCATACAGCTCCCCACCTGTCAGACTCGCATCTGTTGAGATCACAGTCCAGGTTGGAAGAACAAAAGAAGCCCCCTGAACTAAACAATGGTGATCTGTCCACCACGTCAGAGAGTGTCGAACAATCAGATTTAAAGATATTAACTGTGATATCTTTGTATAATCCCTGCACCACTGGTTCAGCATACAAAGCTGAAGAGGTCGCATGTGAAAACGAGCAAAGGGGATCGCGTCCGATGCAGCAGTCATAAGACCTAGAATTTCCATGCATAAGGCTACCGAAGGGAATGATTGAGACTGAAGGTTTTGACAAGCTGAAACCAATTTCAGACGTCTCTTGTCCGTCAGAGACAAAGTCATGGACACTGAATCTATTTGGAAACCTAAAAAGGTTACCCTTGTCTGAGGAATCAATGAACTCTTTGGTAAATTGATCCTCCAACCATGTTCTTGAAGAAACGACACAAGTCGATTCGTATGAAATTCTGCTAAATGTGAAGACTGAGCAAGTACCAAGATATTGTCCAAATAAGGAAATACCACAATACCCTGTTCTCTGATTACAGATAGAAGGGCACCGAGAACCTTTGAAAAAATCATTGGAGCTGTTGCTAGGCCGAACGGCAGAGCCACAAACTGGTAATGCTTGTCTAGAAAAGAGAATCTCAGAAACTGAAAGTGATCTGCATGAATCGGAATATGCAGATATGCATCTTGTAAATCTATTGTGGACATATAATGCCCTTGCTGAACAAAAGGCAGAATAGTCCTTATAGTTAGCATTTTGAATGTTGGAATCCTTACAGAACGATTCAATATTTTTAAATCCAGAACTGGTCTGAAGGAATTCTCCTTCTTTGGTACAATGAATAGATTTGAGTAAAACCCCAGACCCTGTTCCAGAACTGGAACTGGCACAATTACTCCAGCCAACTCTAGATCTGAAACACATTTCAGAAATGCTTGAGCCTTCACAGGGTTTATTGGAATGCGAGAAAGAAAAAATCTTCTTGCAGGAGGCCTTACCTTGAAACCTATTCTGTACCCTTGTGTGTAACGTTTCACCAACCAATTCTATGAAAACTGATGTAAAAATGTATAATGATTGTTTGTAGCTATTTGTTACTACTTCATTCACATATAACTTTGTGAGGAAGTTAAACCCAAATAGCAGATATTGGAAGGATTGAGTAAAGTTCGTTTTGAGTCACAAAATCACAATGAGTAAAGTTATGAATATTGATTTTCAGTAGTTCAGCTTTAACAACCTCGGTAGTATTGAAATGAAAACTCTTATTCAGAATCTGTGATAATTCAAAGTTTAAACAGCAACAGTATCGGATTAGATAAATATGGACACAGTTTGTATGAGCATTTGACTGTTGTTACAATTGTTACTAATTAGTTATACTTGCGGTTGATTCCACTGTAGAGATTGACAGACTGTATCTGTGTTAGTCACCTCCGGTATTGTTAAATGGATAAGGTTCCACTGTGGGGGTACAGGGAGAGTTGTTCCAGCTTGGTTTACCCTGTCCGCGATGTTAGTATGAGACAGACTCTCAGATTTTCCGACACTGGATGGAGGAGATGAGAAGGAACCGCGCTGCGGTTGGCGTGTGACGTCACAATGCTGTGTGATTCTGACAGGCACACGGAACACGCTCAGAGCAGTAGGTAGATTTTGTTTAAAGCTGAATTTGGATGTTAGGTGAAAAAGTTAATGTCCCAAATATAGTTAGATGCTTTAGGATGACTTGATGATTTCAAATTATGTGATGAAGAAAAGGTTTTGGAAAAGTTATAATCCAGGATATAGGGAGATACAAGTTACTAACTAACTATCCCTATACACTATAATAATCAAGCAGGGAAGCAAGGAAGAGGAGTTCCCTTTATAGAGAGAAACAGGAAGTTGGATTTCAGTAATTAAAGGAACAGCAGAACGTGACAGATCCCCCTTCTCAAGATCCCCTTGAAGCAGGACCAGGACCCGGTTTCAACGGGTACTTGTCATGAAAAGAGGCCAATAAACGTGGGGCATGTAAATCATGCGCTGGAACCCATGAGTCCTCAGAAGTATCATAACCTCTCCAATGCACCAGATATTCAAGCTTACGATTGCGAATGCGGGAATCCAGAAGTTTGCCCACCTCGTATTCTTGTTGATCATCCACTAATGAGAGTGACTCAGTAGGAGATGGCAATTGAATGTCCGGATCGCCTCTGTACGGTTTTAGTAATGAGACGTGAAAAGAAGGATGAATATGTAGGTCTTCTGGCAACTGGAGACGAACTGCATTATCATTGATGACTTTGGAGATGGGAAAGGGTCCCAAATACTGAGAGGCCAATTTCTTACAGGGTACTGACATTTTAATGTTCTTCGTAGACAACCATACCAAATCCCCTTCTTCATAAACAGGAGGTGTAGAGTGTTTAGCATCAAAATATTTTTTCTGAGTTGCTTTAGCATTAGACAATTGATCCCGAAGAGTATCAAGAGTATTCTTGAGTGTCATAGAATAATCTTGAGCAGCAGGAGAGTTGGAGGAAGTGGTGGGATTTGGGAAACTGACAGGGTGGTATCCAAAGGTTGCATAGAATGGAGATTGTTTAATAGAATCATTCACAGAATTATTATAAGCGAACTCAGCCAGTGGAAGCCATTCGGACCAATCATCCTGTGAGTTACTAATATAACATCTTAGATATTGCTCCAGAGTCTGATTTAGACGTTCTGTTAGTCCATTTGACTGGGGATGGTAGGCTGTGGAAAACCTGTTTGATATTTTGAGTTGGTGACATAAATTCCGCCAGAATAGGGAAGTAAATTGTGTTCCCCTATCCGTTACTATAGAGGAGGGGAGACCATGTAATTTCACGATATGTGATAAAAAGATTTTTGCAGTTGTTGTTGCATTTGGAACTTGTTTTAATGGTACAAAATGTGCCAATTTAGTCAGATGGTCTATAACTACTAAGATGGCAGTATATCCATTGGATGTAGGTAGATCCACAATGAAGTCCATACCTATGATGCTCCAAGGTTTCATAGGAACTGGTAATGGGGTTAATAGACCACTAGGTTTAGTATGTAGTTTTTTCTTGGTAGCACAAGTGAGACAGGAAATTATGTAATGATGTATATCTTTTTTCATAGATGGCCACCAAAATTGTCTTTTGATAAGTTCTGTCATACGTGTTATGCCCGGATGGCCGGCCATAGGAGAATCATGATGATTTTGTATGATTTGATTCCGTATAGCTGGTGGAATGTATGTTAAATTTTGATATGTGTATAACCCCGTTGTGGCATCCTTTATACAGTGGTTGGGTATTGATGAATCCGACTGTAGAGCCACTAAAATATCAGATTGAAGTGTAGTTAAGGTACAAATAAGCTTAGTAGGAGGTATGATAAACACTTTTTAAACCTGTTGAGAAATAAGGCCCAACGTACCTGCCTAGAAGTCAATGTTTTACTTTTCTTCAAATATTGGAGATTCTTGTGATCAGTAGATATTGTAAAAGGGGTTGAACAACCTTCTAGCAGATGTCTCCATTGTTCAAGTGCTGCCTTAACAGCTAACAACTCTTTGTCCCCTATTGAGTAGTTCTTCTCTGCTGGGGTTAACAAACGTGAATAATAAGCAATAGGACGTTCTTCTTTGGATTCTTGATTGATTTGAGACAAGACAGCACCAATCCCGGTATTGGATGCATCTACCTCTAGAGTGTATGGAAGGGATGGATTGGGTAGTTGTAAAAGCGGAGCAGAAGTAAATTTCTTCTTTAATGTTTGGAAGGCGTTTTCTGCTTCTGAATCCCATTTAAACTTGCTTTTCCCAGTTAAACGAGTAAGTGGTTGTACTATGCTGGAGTAGTGGTCAATAAACTTTCTGTAAAAATTTGAAAATCCGAGGAATCTCTGTAAGGATTTTACATTGGTTGGAGTAGGCCAGTTGAGTATAGAAGTGATCTTTTCTGGATCCATTTGGATTCCAGTTGGTGAAATAATGTAACCAAGGAATTTGATAGTTTTTTGATGAAAATAACATTTCTCCATCTTTGCGTAAAGATGATGTTCCAGCAAAGTAGATAGTACCCATCTCACATGTTTTTGATGTACCAACAAATTTTTTGAGTAGATGAGGATGTCGTCGAGATAAACTATTACACATATATCCATAAGATCTTTAAATATCTCATTAATGAAAAATTGAAAGGTGGCGGGAGCGTTAGTGAGGCCAAAAGGCATAACATTATACTGATATAATCCGTAACGGGTTTTAAATGCTGTTTTCCACTCATCTCCAGGTCTCATTCTGATGCGATTGTAAGCTCCTTTCAGGTCCAGTTTAGTGAAAATGGTGGCCCCAGCTAAACGTTCTAACAATTCAGGTATTAAAGGAAGTGGATAGCGATTTTTTATGGTTATTGCATTTAATGCTCTGTAATCGATAATGGGGCGTAGGGTTCCGTCTTTGTTGGTAACGAAGAAGATGGCAGAAGCAATTGGAGATGATGATGGTGAAATAAAACCTTTTCTGAGATTTTCATCGAGGTATTCACGAAGATGTTGTAGTTCCTTTTGTGATAAAGGAAAAATGCGGTTGGCTGGCAGTATAGCGTCTTCCTTGAGATCAATAGGGCAATCGAAGGATTGATGAGGTGGAAGGTTTTCTGCACTTTTGAGATTGAAGACATCAGAAAAATCACTGTATTGTTTTGGTAACAATGGATCTAAATGATTTATTGAAACATATGGAAAACATGTTTGTGAACAGAATGTGGAATCAAAGGTGAGTGTGCAATTATGCTAGTTAATAACTGGGTTATGTTTCTGTAACCATGGGAAACCGAGTATAATTGGGTGTAAAGAACTAGGTATTATATCATAAGTGATGAATTCTTTATGACCTGTGTTGGTTAAAGTGAGTATTGGAACAGTGTGGTGTGTGATGGGTCCTTTGAGATATTGAGACCCATCAATAACTCTCACAAATACAGGGATTGCTTTCTTCACACATGGTATTTTATTTTTTGTTACAATTGATTGATCAATGAAATTGCCATAAGCTCCGGAATCAATTGTGGCTTGTTCCTGGATCTGTAACTGGTCCCACTGTAATGATAGAGTTAGAGTTAGATGAGTACGTGATTCATGAGTATCAGAGATAAGTAATGATTTTATCTTACCCTTTCTAGGTCTGTTTAATAGAGGACAAGTAGCAACATCATGTTCTCTGTTACCACAGTACATGCATAGATTTGCCTGTTTTCTTCTTAATTTTTCTTCTATCGATAGTGGACCTCTTATGGTTCCGATTTCCATAGGTACTACTGTTGTAGCGGGTTTTTCATGAGTTGTTGAGTAATGTTTTCTAGGGTTAGATTCAGGTTGGAATTTTTCATGTCTTCGTTCTCTATATCTTCTGTCTATAGAGATACTCAACTTGATAAGTCCCTCTAAAGTCTCTGGGAGTTCAACCCTAGATAACTCATCTTTTACATATTCAGAGAGTCCTAAACGGAATTGATTCCTGAGAGAGATGGAGTTCCATTGTGAATCAGTACTCCATAGCTGAAATTCAGCTATGTAGTCCTCGACGGCTCTTTTACCCTGTCTGAGGGAACGCAAATGATTTTCTGCGGTTTGCTGTTTATTTATATCTTCGTAGAGAACTGCCATAGCGTGGAAGAAATCTTCTAGGGAACTTAATATTGGGTCATCAGATTCAAAAAATCTGTTAGCCCAAGCCCTAGGTTCACCACTTAAATATGAAATGGTAGTGCAGACCTTTATTTTGTCATTATAGTATGTCCTGGGTTTCATTGCAAATAGTAACAAACATGAGTTTCTAAACTCACGAAACTTAGTTCTGTCACCTGAAAAGGGAGTAGGGGGGTTAACCTGTGGTTCAGGCCTTTCATTGGCTTTCTGAGTTATTAATTCATTCAGTGCTCTTTTTAAGGTGGAGTTTTCACTTTGTACTTCTCTTAAACCTTGTGCTAGTAAGTCCATCTTTTGATTAATTGTGGTTATTTCATTACTCATGGCTACTGGGTCCATGTTTATAGATATAAGTGTTTTTAATGGCTTGATTATTCTGTAACGTTTCACCAACCAATTCTATGAAAACTGATGTAAAAATGTATAATGATTGTTTGTAGCTATTTGTTACTACTTCATTCACATATAACTTTGTGAGGAAGTTAAACCCAAATAGCAGATATTGGAAGGATTGAGTAAAGTTCGTTTTGAGTCACAAAATCACAATGAGTAAAGTTGTGAATATTGATTTTCAGTAGTTCAGCTTTAACAACCTCGGTAGTATTGAAATGAAAACTCTTATTCAGAATCTGTGATAATTCAAAGTTTAAACAGCAACAGTATCGGATTAGATAAATATGGACACAGTTTGTATGAGCATTTGACTGTTGTTACAATTGTTACTAATTAGTTATACTTGCGGTTGATTCCACTGTAGAGATTGACAGACTGTATCTGTGTTAGTCACCTCCGGTATTGTTAAATGGATAAGGTTCCACTGTGGGGGTACAGGGAGAGTTGTTCCAGCTTGGTTTACCCTGTCCGCGATGTTAGTATGAGACAGACTCTCAGATTTTCCGACACTCGATGGAGGAGATGAGAAGGAACCGCGCTGCGGTTGGCGTGTGATGTCACGATGCTGTGTGATTCTGACAGGCACACGGAACACGCTCAGAGCAGTAGGTAGATTTTGTTTAAAGCTGAATTTGGATGTTAGGTGAAAAAGTTAATGTCCCAAATATAGTTAGATGCTTTAGGATGACTTGATGATTTCAAATTATGTGATGAAGAAAAGGTTTTGGAAAAGTTATAATCCAGGATATAGGGAGATACAAGTTACTAACTAACTATCCCTATACACTATAATAATCAAGCAGGGAAGCAAGGAAGAGGAGTTCCCTTTATAGAGAGAAAACATAATTTATGTAAGAACTTACCTGATAAATTCATTTCTTTCATATTAGCAAGAGTCCATGAGCTAGTGACGTATGGGATATACATTCCTACCAGGAGGGGCAAAGTTTCCCAAACCTCAAAATGCCTATAAATACACCCCTCACCACACCCACAATTCAGTTTAACGAATAGCCAAGAAGTGGGGTGATAAAAAAGTGCGAAAGCATATAAAATAAGGAATTGGAATAATTGTGCTTTATACAAAATCATAACCACCACAAAAAAAGGGCGGGCCTCATGGACTCTTGCTAATATGAAAGAAATGAATTTATCAGGTAAGTTCTTACATAAATTATGTTTTCTTTCATGTAATTAGCAAGAGTCCATGAGCTAGTGACGTATGGGATAATGACTACCCAAGATGTGGATCTTTCCACACAAGAGTCACTAGAGAGGGAGGGATAAAATAAAGACAGCCAATTCCTGCTGAAAATAATCCACACCCAAAATAAAGTTTAACGAAAAACATAAGCAGAAGATTCAAACTGAAACCGCTGCCTGAAGTACTTTTCTACCAAAAACTGCTTCAGAAGAAGAAAATACATCAAAATGGTAGAATTTAGTAAAAGTATGCAAAGAGGACCAAGTTGCTGCTTTGCAGATCTGGTCAACCGAAGCTTCATTCCTAAACGCCCAGGAAGTAGATACTGACCTAGTAGAATGAGCTGTAATTCTCTGAGGCGGAATTTTACCCGACTCAACATAGGCAAGATGAATTAAAGATTTCAACCAAGATGCCAAAGAAATGGCAGAAGCTTTCTGGCCTTTTCTAGAACCGGAAAAGATAACAAATAGACTAGAAGTCTTACGGAAAGATTTCGTAGCTTCAACATAATATTTCAAAGCTCTAACAACATCCAAAGAATGCAACGATTTCTCCTTAGAATTCTTAGGATTAGGACATAATGAAGGAACCACAATTTCTCTACCAATGTTGTTGGAATTCACAACTTTAGGTAAAAATTCAAAAGAAGTTCGCAACACCGCCTTATCCTGATGAAAAATCAGAAAAGGAGACTCACAAGAAAGAGCAGATAATTCAGAAACTCTTCTGGCAGAAGAGATGGCCAAAAGAAACAAAACTTTCCAAGAAAGTAATTTAATGTCCAATGAATGCATAGGTTCAAACGGAGGAGCTTGAAGAGCTCCCAGAACCAAATTCAAACTCCAAGGAGGAGAAATTGACTTAATGACAGGTTTTATACGAACCAAAGCTTGTACAAAACAATGAATATCAGGAAGAATAGCAATCTTTCTGTGAAAAAGAACAGAAAGAGCAGAGATTTGTCCTTTCAAAGAACTTGCGGACAAACCCTTATCTAAACCATCCTGAAGAAACTGTAAAATTCTCGGTATTCTAAAAGAATGCCAAGAAAAATGATGAGAAAGACACCAAGAAATATAAGTCTTCCAGACTCTATAATATATCTCTCGAGATACAGATTTACGGGCCTGTAACATAGTATTAATCACAGAGTCAGAGAAACCTCTTTGACCAAGAATCAAGCGTTCAATCTCCATACCTTTAAATTTAAGGATTTCAGATCCTGATGGAAAAAAGGACCTTGTGACAGAAGGTCTGGTCTTAACGGAAAAGTCCATGGTTGGCAAGAGGCCATCCGGACAAGATCCGCATACCAAAACCTGTGAGGCCATGCTGGAGCTACCAGCAGAACAAACGAGCATTCCTTCAGAATCTTGGAGATCACTCTTGGAAGAAGAACTAGAGGCGGAAAGATATAGGCAGGATGATACTTCCAAGGAAGTGATAATGCATCCACTGCCTCCGCCTGAGGATCCCGGGATCTGGACAGATACCTGGGAAGTTTCTTGTTTAGATGGGACGCCATCAGATCTATTTCTGGAAGTTCCCACATTTGAACAATCTGAAGAAATACCTCTGGGTGAAGAGACCATTCGCCCGGATGCAACGTTTGGCGACTGAGATAATCCGCTTCCCAATTGTCTACACCTGGGATATGAACCGCAGAGATTAGACAGGAGCTGGATTCCGCCCAAACCAAAATTCGAGATACTTCTTTCATAGCCAGAGGACTGTGAGTCCCTCCTTGATGATTGATGTATGCCACAGTTGTGACATTGTCTGTCTGAAAACAAATGAACGATTCTCTCTTCAGAAGAGGCCAAAACTGAAGAGCTCTGAAAATTGCACGGAGTTCCAAGATATTGATAGGTAATCTCACCTCCTGAGATTCCCAAACTCCCTGTGCCGTCAGAGATCCCCACACAGCTCCCCAACCCGTGAGACTTGCATCTGTTGAAATTACAGTCCAGGTCGGAAGCACAAAAGAAGCCCCCTGAATTAAACGATGGTGATCTGTCCACCATGTTAGAGAGTGCCGAACAATCGGTTTTAAAGATATTGTTTGAGATATCTTCGTGTAATCCTTGCACCATTGCTTCAGCATACAGAGCTGAAGAGGTCGCATGTGAAAACGAGCAAAGGGGATCGCGTCCGATGCAGCAGTCATAAGACCTAGAATTTCCATGCATAAGGCTACCGAAGGGAATGATTGTGACTGAAGGTTTCGACAAGCTGCAATCAATTTTAGACGTCTCTTGTCTGTTAAAGACAGAGTCATGGACACTGAATCCATCTGGAAACCCAGAAAGGTTACCCTTGTCTGAGGAATCAAAGAACTTTTTGGTAAATTGATCCTCCAACCATGATCTTGAAGAAACAACACAAGTCGATTCGTATGAGATTCTGCTAAATGTAAAGACTGAGCAAGTACCAAGATATCGTCCAAATAAGGAAATACCACAATACCCTGTTCTCTGATTACAGAGAGAAGGGCACCGAGAACCTTTGTAAAAATTCTTGGAGCTGTAGCTAGGCCAAACGGCAGAGCCACAAACTGGTAATGCTTGTCCAGAAAAGAGAATCTCAGGAACTGAAAATGATCTGGATGAATCGGAATATGCAGATATGCATCCTGTAAATCTATTGTGGACATATAATTCCCTTGCTGAACAAAAGGCAAGATAGTCCTTACAGTTACCATTTTGAACGTTGGTATCCTTACATAACGATTCAATATTTTTAGATCCAGAACTGGTCTGAAGGAATTCTCCTTCTTTGGTACAATGAAGAGATTTGAATAAAACCCCATCCCCTGTTCCTGAACTGGAACTGGCATAATTACTCCAGTCAACTCTAGATCTGAAACACATTTCAGAAATGCTTGAGCTTTTACTGGATTTACTGGGACACGGGAAAGAAAAAATCTCTTTGCAGGAGGTCTTATCTTGAAACCAATTCTGTACCCTTCTGAAACAATGTTCTGAATCCAAAGATTGTGAACAGAATTGATCCAAATTTCCTTGAAAAAACGTAACCTGCCCCCTACCAGCTGAGCTGGAATGAGGGCCGCACCTTCATGTGGACTTAGAAGCAGGCTTTGCCTTTCTAGCTGGCTTGGATTTATTCCAGACTGGAGATGGTTTCCAAACTGAAACTGCTCCTGAGGATGAAGGCTTTTGTTCTTTGTTGTTCTTTGTTGAAACGAAAGGAACGAAAACGATTATTAGCTCTGCTTTTACCTTTAGATTTTTTATCCTGTGGTAAAAAAGTTCCTTTCCCACCAGTAACAGTTGAAATGATGGAATCCAACTGAGAACCAAATAATTTGTTACCCTGGAAAGAAATAGAAAGTAAAGTTGATTTAGAAGCCATATCAGCATTCCAAGTTTTAAGCCATAAAGCTCTTCTAGCTAAAATAGCTAGAGACATAAACCTGACATCAACTCTGATAATATCAAAAATGGCATCACAGATAAAATTATTAGCATGCTGAAGAAGAATAATAATGTCATGAGAATCACGATGTGTTACTTGTTGCGCTAAAGTTTCCAACCAAAAAGTTGAAGCTGCAGCAACATCAGCCAAAGATATAGCAGGTCTAAGAAGATTACCTGAACACAGATAAGCTTTTCTTAGAAAGGACTCAATTTTCCTATCTAGAGGATCCTTAAACGAAGTACCATCTGACGTAGGAATAGTAGTACGTTTAGCAAGGGTAGAAATAGCCCCATCAACTTTAGGGATTTTGTCCCAAAATTCTAATCTGTCAGACGGCACAGGATATAAATGCTTAAAACGTTTAGAAGGAGTAAATGAATTACCCAATTTATCCCATTCTTTGGAAATTACTGCAGAAATAGCATTAGGAACAGGAAAAACTTCTGGAATAACCACAGGAGCTTTAAATACCTTATCTAAACGTTTAGAATTAGTATCAAGAGGACAAGAATCCTCTATTTCTAAAGCAATTAGAACTTCTTTAAGTAAAGAACGAATAAATTCCATTTTAAATAAATATGAAGATTTATCAGCATCAACCTCAGAGACAGAATCCTCTGAACCAGAGGAGTCATCAGAATCAGAATGATGATGTTCATTTAAAAATTCATCTGTAGGGAGAGAAGTTTTAAAAGATTTTTTACGTTTACTAGAAGGAGAAATAACAGACATAGCCTTCTTTATGGATTCAGAAACAAAATCTCTTATATTATCAGGAACATTCTGTACCTTAGATGTTGAGGGAACTGCAACAGGCAATGGTACTTTACTAAAGGAAATATTATCTGCTTTAACAAGTTTGTCATGACAATCAATACAAACAACAGCTGGAGAAATAGCTACCAAAAGTTTACAGCAGATACACTTAGCTTTGGTAGATTCAGCACTTGACAGCGATTTTCCTGTAGTATCTTCTGGCTCAGATGCAACGTGAGACATCTTGCAATATGTAAGAGAAAAAACAACATATAAAGCAAAATTGATCAAATTCCTTAAATGACAGTTTCAGGAATGGGAAAAAATGCCAAAGAACAAGCTTCTAGCAACCAGAAGCAATAAAAAATGAGACTTAAATAATGTGGAGACAAAAGCGACGCCCATATTTTTTCGCGCCAAATAAGACGCCCACATTATTTGGCGCCTAAATGCTTTTTGGCGCCAAAAATGACGCCACATCCGGAACGCCGACATTTTTTGGCGCGAAATAACGTCAAAGAATGACGCAACTTCCGGCGACACGTATGACGCCGGAAACGGAAATAGAATTTTTGCGCCAAAAAAGTCCGCGCCAAGAATGACGCAATAAAATTAAGCATTTTCAGCCCCAGCGAGCCTAACAGCCCACAGGGAAAAAGTCAAATTTTAAGGTAAGAAAAAATGGTCAAATCAAAAATGCATTATCCCAAATATGAAACTGACTGTCTGAAAATAAGGAAAGTTGAACATTCTGAGTCAAGGCAAATAAATGTTTGAATACATATATTTAGAACTTTATAAACAAAGTGCCCAACCATAGCTTGGAGTGTCACAGAAAATAAGACTTACTTACCCCAGGACACTCATCTACATATAGCAGATAGCCAAACCAGTACTGAAACGAGAATCAGCAGAGGTAATGGTATATATAAGAGTATATCGTCGATCTGAAAAGGGAGGTAAGAGATGAATCTCTACGACCGATAACAGAGAACCTATGAAATAGACCCCGTAGAAGGAGATCACTGCATTCAAATAGGCAATACTCTCCTCACATCCCTCTGACATTCACTGCACGCTGAGAGGAAAACCGGGCTCCAACTTGCTGCGGAGCGCATATCAACGTAGAATCTAGCACAAACTTACTTCACCACCTCCATCGGAGGCAAAGTTTGTAAAAACTGAATTGTGGGTGTGGTGAGGGGTGTATTTATAGGCATTTTGAGGTTTGGGAAACTTTGCCCCTCCTGGTAGGAATGTATATCCCATACGTCACTAGCTCATGGACTCTTGCTAATTACATGAAAGAAACAGGAAGTTGGATTTCAGTAATTAAAGGAACAGCAGAACGTGATATTGTGAAACAATGTTCTGAATCCAAAGACTGTGAATCGAATTGATCCAAATTCCTTTGAAAAATCATAATCTGCCCCCTACCAGCTGTGCTGGAATGAGGGCCGCACCTTCATGTGGACTTGGGAGCTGGCTTTCGCTTTCTGAAAGGCTTGGATTTATTCCAGACTGGAGATGGTTTCCACACAGAAACCGTTCCTTTAGGGGAAGGATCAGGCTTCTGTTCCTTATTCTGACGAAAGGAACGAAAACGATTAGCAGCCCTATATTTACCTTTAGATTTTTTATCCTGAGGTAAAAAAGTTCCTTTCCCCCCAGTAACAGTTGAAATAATAGAATCCAACTGGGAACCAAACAATTTATTACCTTGGAAAGAAAGGGAAAGCAAAGTTGACTTAGAAGACATATCTGCATTCCAAGTTTTAAGCCATAAAGCTCTTCTAGCTAAAATAGCTAAAGACATATACCTGACATCAACTCTAATGATATCAAAGATGGCATCACAAATAAAGTTATTAGCATGTTGAAGAAGTTTAACAATGCTATGAGTATTATGATCTGACACTTGTTGTGCCAAAGCCTCCAACCAAAAACTGGAAGCTGCGGCAACATCAGCCAAAGAAATAGCAGGCCTAAGAAGATTACCTGAACATAAATAAGCTTTCCTTAGAAAGGATTCAATTTTCCTATCTAAAGGATCCTTAAAGGAAGTACTATCTGCCGTAGGAATAGTAGTAAGTTTAGCGAGAGTAGAGATAGCCCCATTAACTTTAGGGATTTTGTCCCAAAACTCTAATCTGACATTCTGGTGAGCATTATTTCATTATTTCCTGCTTTTTGAAACTTTATTGCACTATGTTATTTTTTTAATTTACAGGGATTACCAGAGTTTATATTGAACAGAAAAGTAAAGTCATCTAGCTCAAAGAGTTCATTACCATCATTCATATAGATTTAGCCACAAGGAGGATTATTCATTAACATTTAATAACTGAAACTTTCACCTGGATTATATTATATATACACTATTTTCAATCTATATATTTTTTTCACCCGGATTTTACATATACACCGTTTTATTTTGTCACTTATTTTTGACACTTATTTATTGATTTAGGGGATCCCCCATTTTTTAGTTTTTAATATATTTTTTATATATATTTTTTACACTTTCATTTTTTCACACATTTTTTCACACATTCTCTCCAAGAGTTTTTTCAAAGTTCTTTTATCATCAGTTTATTTTTATATTTGATTTTTTTCACTGGATTTCTTCACTGGATTTCTTCACTGGACTTTTTTGATTTTATATATATAGACTTCATTTGACTTATTGGACCACCTTCTCCTCAAATATCATTTTATATGACTCTTACCTTGTATATCCCCGTAATTGGTGACATACCCTTATATTGTGTTTTTAGCAATTATTATTTATTTGATAGTACTATGTATTTTTAGCTCATTTTAGTATATATGTTTCATGGATCCATGTTATTAACTATATGTTGAATAAATGTTTGATAATGTTTGATAATTATTGATTCATCTGTTGGAATTTTCCTTTGCCTCTAGTTGGCGCTCTTGGAATATTTGTTGTTTTTTCGTGTTCTTATTAGGGTAAGCTAGATACCCTTTATCCAGGAGCTATAAGGAACTAGGTTGAGCGCTGTTAGATATTTTGTACCCCAAAACTCTAATCTGTCAGATGGCACAGGATACAATTTCTTAAACCTTTTAGAAGGAGTAAATGAATTACCCAGATTATTCCATTCCCTAGAAATTACTTCAGAAATAGCATCAGGGACAGGAAAAACTTCCGGAATAACTAAAGGAGGTTTAAAAACCGAATTTAAACGCTTATTAGATTTAGTATCAAGAGGACTAGATTCCTCCATCTCTAATGCGATTAAAACTTCTTTAAGTAAAGAACGAATAAATTCCATTTTAAATAAGTATAAAGATTTATCAGTGTCAATATCTGAGACAGAATCCTCTGAACCAGAAAAATCATCATCAGAAACAGACAAATCAGAATGATGATGTTCATTTAAAAAATCATCTGAAAAATGTGAAGTTTTAAAAGACCTTTTATGTTTACTGGAAGGAGAAATAACAGACATAGCCTTCCTAATAGATTTAGAAACAAAATCTCTTATATTAACAGGAATATCCTGAGTATTAGATGTTGATGGAACAGCAACAGGTAATGGAATATTACTAATGGAAATACTATCTGCATTAGCAAGCTTATCATGACATTCATCACAAACTACAGCCGGAGGAACAGTTACCACAAGTTTACAGCAAATACACTTAACTTTGGTAGAACCAGCATCAGGCAGCGTTTTTCCAGAAGTAGCTTCTGATCCAGGGTGAATCTGAGACATCTTGCAATATGTAAGAGAAAAAACAACATATAAAGCAAAATCTATCAAATTCCTTAACAGACAGTTTCAGGAATGGGAAAAAATGCCAATGAACAAGCCTCTAGCAACCAGAAGCAAATGAAAAATTAGACTTAAATAATGTGAAAAAAAGGTGGAGCCAAAAAAGACGCCCACATTATTGGCGCCTAAATGCTTTTGGCGCCAAGAATGACGCCACATCCGGTGACACTGGCATTTTTGGCGCAAAACGTCAAAAAATGACGCAAACACGAACAACTTCCGGCGACAAGTATGACGCCGGAAATGACATAGAAATTTTTTGTGCCAAAAAAGTCCGCGCCAAGAATGACGCAATAAAATGAAGCATTTTCAGCCAACGCGAGCCTAACAGCCCACAGGGAAAAAAGTCAATTTTAAAGGTAAGAAAAAATTATTATTCATATGCATTATCCCAAATAATGAAACTGACTGTCTGAAATAAGGAATATTGATCATCCTGAATCAAGGCAAATAAATGTTTAAACACATATATTTAGAATTTTATGTAAAAGTGCCCAACCATAGCTTAGAGTGTCACAAAAAATAAGATTTACTTACCCCAGGACACTCATCTACATGTAGTAGAAAGCCAAACCAGTACTGAAACGAGAATCAGTAGAGGTAATGGTATATAAGAGTATATCGTCGATCTGAAAAGGGAGGTAAGAGATGAATCTCTACGACCGATAACAGAGAACCTATGAAATAGATCCCGTAGAAGGAGACCATTGAATTCAAATAGGCAATACTCTCTTCACATCCCTCTGACATTCACTGCACACTGAGAGGAAAACCGGGCTCCAGCCGGCTGCGAAGCGCATATCAACGTAGAATCTAGCACAAACTTACTTCACCACCTCCACGGGAGGCAAAGTTTGTAAAACTGATTTGTGGGTGTGGTGAGGGGTGTATTTATAGGCATTTTGAGGTTTGGGAAACTTTGCCCCTCCTGGTAGGAATGTATATCCCATACGTCACTAGCTCATGGACTCTGGCTAATTACATGAAAGAAATAGCTACAATGTAATTATTAATTATATTGTAGCTATCTTAAGGTTTATTTTATAGGTAAGTATTTCGTTTTAAAAAGGAATATTTTAGTTAATAAGATTAATATTATTTAGATTTATTGCAATAATAATTAAGTTTGGGGTGTTAGGGTTAGATAGGGTTAATATAGTTAATATATATAATATAATAACTATATTAACTATATTAACCCTAATATAATTAGGGTTTAATATAGTTAATATAGGTTGCGGCGGTGTAGGGGGGTCAGATTAGGGGTTAATATAGTTAATATAGGTGGCGGCGGTGTAGGGGGGTCAGATTAGGGGTTAATATATTTAATATAGGTGGCGGCGGTGTGGGGGGGTCAGATTACAGGTAAAAGAGCTGATTACTTTGTGACAATGCCCCGCAAAAGGCCCTTTTAAGGGCTGGTAATAGACCTGGTTACTTTGGGGCAATGCCACGCAAAAGGCCCTTTTCAGGGCTATTTGTAATTTATTTTAGGGTAGGGACATTTTAGTATTTTAGGGGGTAATACATTTAATATAGGTGGCGGCGGTGTAGGGGATTAGATTAGGGGTTAATATATTTAATATAGGTGGCGGCTATGTAAGGGGGTCAGATTACAGGTAAAAGAGCTGATTACTTTGTGACAATGCCCCGCAAAAGGCCCTTTTAAGGGCTGGTAATACAGCTGGTTACTTTGGGGCAATGCCCCGCAAAAGGCCCTTTTAGGGGCTGGTAATAGAGCTGGTTACTTTGGGGCAATGCCACGCAAAAGGCCCTTTTCAGGGCTATTTGTAATTTAGTTTAGGGTAGGGACATTTTAGTATTTTAGGGGGTAATACCTTTATTATAGGTGGCGGCGGTGTAGGGGGATTAGATTAGGGGTTAATCATTTTAATATAGGTGGAGGTGGTGTAGGGGGATTAGATTAGGGGGTAATGTAGTTAAAATAGGTGGCGGCGGGGTAGGGAGCACACTTTAGGGGGTTAGACATTTAATGTAGGTGGCGACGGGGTCCGGGAGCGGCGGTTTAGGGGTTAAACACTTTATTAGGGATTGCAGCGGGGGATTGCGGTTGACAGGTAGATAGACATTGCGCATGCATTAGGTTTTATTTTGCAGGCAGTTTAGGGAGCTACGGGGCTCCAATACTCAGCGTAAGGCTTACTACGCCTGCAATTTGTGGCGAGGTGAAAATGGAGTAAGATTTCTCCATTTTCGCCACCTAAGTCCTTACGCTGTATATTGGATACCAAAATATAGCGTCGCCCATGAAGTGTAAACCATCTTATGTTAAAATTACTGTTGCCTTTAAGTCAACTGTTAATCATGAAGAATTCAAAGTTAAGGGGACAGTGAAGTCAGAATAAAATTTTCACGATTCAAATAGAGCATGTCATTTTAAACAACTTTCCAATTTACTTCTGTTATCAAATTTGCTTGGTTTTCTTCGTATCTTTTATTGAAGAGTAAAACTAGGTAGGCTCATAAGAGCTCAGGAGTGTGCACGTGTCTTTAGTACTCTATGGCAGCAGTGTTTGTCAACATTGTATAACAAAGCAACAGCAACAAAAATGTATTCATTATACCTCTGCAAAATTTCACTTCAAAAGAAGCACAGACATCCATTGTAATTGAGAAATGTGAGTATAACATTAAACTGTGTCACAAAGGTCCTTAGGGCAGATGACTGCTTCAGCTGCTGACAGTGGAGCTTTCCATTTACAATGAGACTGAAGCCCCTGAAGATTAAGAGGTAGATTTAACAAGCAGAGGATGCTGCTTTCTATTCCCAAAGTTTCTGGCTCACCGAAAACGTAAATTAAGAAGCAGTGGTTGTAAGACCACTGCTCCTTAACTTGCCCTCCACCTTTTAGGTGGCGGACTGCAATCATCCCGATCCGATCAGAATGTGGATATAGCCACCCATATTATTATACAACACTCTCTCCTGCATCACAGAATGACTGTGTGTTTCTCCCTGGTGATTTCATATGCCAAAACCATGACACTGAAAGCATATGTGAGACACTCTGAGCAAGACTGGCCCAGTTCAGAACTTTGAAGATTGCTCAGAATGCCAAAAAGTTGATTGGTAACCTCATAAACCACTGTTCCTCAGCCTGCTAGACTGGTGTTTATAGAAACAACCGCCCAAACTGCCCTCCAAAATGAGGTTTCTAGAACTATGGAAGAGTGTAATATCTGCTATAACAGGGAAACTCTGGTTTACTGATTCAAGATTATCACTTGAAATAGATCCTCTTAATCCTTTTTCCCTGATGAATCAGAGAAAACTACAGAGATGAAATCAGACAACAAGTACTGCATCTTAAGCGGCTACCATCAAACCCACAACATCAATGTACAATGTGCCTCAAGTAGGTTGACAAAAGCTACTCCTTGGGCACTGCTGACAGCCTCACAGACAGTGTATTTCTGAAATCCTAGGAAAGACACCTGAGTTATGGGGACTAGCAAAACTCATTGGTACATTTATACACCAACCATGACTCTTGAGCAAGGCTAACAATGTATCTGTATGCCTTAGAACCACCTAAAATTAATTTGCCTGAACCAGACTAACATCCAGATAAGGGGCTACCAAAATGTCTTGAGACTTTACAACAATTACTAAGGCTCCTAAAACCTAAATTAACACGCTGGGAGCCAAGGCCAAATCAAAAAGAGAGCCACAAACTGATAATGGAGGATAAATCTCAAAAACTGAACTTGGTTTGAAAGAATAGAAATGTGCAGGTAGGCGTCCTTAAGGACTACTGTAAACATGAATTGTAACTCCTGAAAGGGTGGTAAAATAGTGTATAATAATGATTGTCTCTATCTTAAAAGAAGTAATTCTTAGGAACTTGAGCGTTAAGATACAGAATGGGATGAAAAGTCTCCTTTTTCTTTGGAACTATAAATGGATTGGAATAAAATACATGTCCTTGCCCTCTAGGAGGAAGTGGAGCAATCGCACATTATTTTCCAAATCTGCCAAACAGACATCAAGGGTCTCAGCCTGAATAGGGTCACAAGAGCCCAAGAAATCAATTTATGCTTACCTTTAAGGACCTGTAATTCAATTGTTCAACACATGGAGGCCTAGTTATCAACGTGTCTACTTACCTGCCATCGCCGGCCCCAATATGCCCGCCTAAGCTCGCCTCACATCGCCGCCGCGGACCTGAATACGCTCGCCAAAGTTATCAATAAAGCTGTCAAAAAGCCGTGCACCAAGTACGGGGCGATGAGCAGCGGACTGTGATAGTTATCACTCATCCAATCTCGCTGCTCTTCGGCTTTTTCCCAACTTTATTGATACCCCTGTCACTAAGCACTCACACTAAACTACACTGTTCTTCCCCCTATACCGGCGCCCCCGGAGCCCCCCGCAACTAAATAAAGTCATTAACCCCTAAACCGCCGCTCCTAGACCCCGCCGCAACTATAATAAATGTATTAACCCCTAAACCGCCGCTCCCGGAGCCCACCGCCACCTACATTATACCTAGTAACCCCTATCCTGCCCCCCCATACCGCCGCCACCTATAATAAATTTATTAACCCCTATCCTGCCGATCCTGGACCCCGCCGCAACTAAATAAATTGTTTAACCCCTAATCCGCCGCTCCCGGACCCTGCCGCCACCTATATTAAACTTATTAACCCCTAATCTGCCCCCCCTACACCGTCACCACCTATAATAAATTTATTAACCCCTATCCTGCCCCCCCTATACCGCCGCAACCTATAATACATTTATTAACCCCTATCCTGCCCCCTACACCGCCGCCACTATAATAAAATTATTAACCCCTAAACCTAAGTCTAACCCTAGCACCCACCTAACTTAAATATTAATTAAATACATCTAAATATTATAACTCTTATTAACTAAATTAATCCTATTTAAAACTAAATACTTACCTTTAAAATAAACCCTAATACAGCTACAATATAAATAATAATTACACTACACTATCAATAAATTAATTAAATTAATTAACTATAAATAACTACAATTAAATACAATTAAATAAACTAACTAAAGTACAAAAAAAAAGTTAAAAAAAATAAAAAAAAATAAGTTACAAACATTTAAAAAAATATTACAACAATTTTAAGCTACTTACACCTAATCTAAGCCCCAAATAAAATAACAAAGCCCCCCAAAATAAAAAAATGCCCTACCCTATTCTACATTAAAAAGTTAAGTTACCTTACCAGCCCTTAAAAGGGCCTTTTGCGGGGCATGCCCCAAAGAAATCAGCTCTTTTGCCTGTAAAAAAAAATTACAACCCCCCAAGATTAAAACCCACCACCCACACACCCCTACTCTAACCCAAACCCCCCTTAAATAAACCTAACACTACCCCCCTGAAGATCATCCTACCTATAGCCGTCTTCAGTCAGCCGACCACCGATGGAACAGAAGAGGACATCCGGAGCAGCCAAAGTCATCATCCAAGGGGCGCTGAAGAAGTCTTCCATCCGATTGAAGTCATCATCCAAGGGGCGCTGAAGAGGTCTTCCATCCGATTGAAGTCTTCAATCTTCATCCATCCGGAGCGTAGCGGAGCCATCTTCAGACGAGCCGACGCGGAGCCATCTTCTTCCACTGACGACTTCCCGACGAATGACGGTTCCTTTAAGTGACGTCATCCAAGATGGCGTCCCTCGAATTCCGATTGGCTGATAGGATTCTATCAGCCAATCGGAATTAAGGTAGGAAAAATCTGATTGGCTGATTGAATCAGCCAATCAGATTGAGCTCACATTCTATTGGTTGTTCCGATCAGCCAGTAGAATGCGAGATCAATCTGATTGGCTAATTGGATCAGCCAATCGGATTGAACTTCAATCTGATTGGCTGATTCAATCAGCCAATCAGATTTTTCCTACCTTAATCCGATTGGCTGATAGAATCCTATCAGCCAATCAGAATTCGAGGGACGCCATCTTGGATGACGTCACTTAAAGGAACCGTCATTCGCCAGGAAGTCGTCGGTGGAAGAAGATGGCTCCGCGTCGGCTCGTCTGAAGATGGCTCCACTCCGATCCGGATGGATGAAGATTGAAAACGCCGCCTGGATGAAGACTTCAATTGGATGGAAGACCTCTTCAGTGCCCCTTGGATGATGACTTCAATCGGATGGAAGACTTCTTCAGCGCCCCTTGGATGATGACTTCGGCCGCTGCGGATGTCCTCTTCTGTTCCATTGGTGGTCGGCTGGCTGAAGACGGCTAAAGGTAGGATGATCTTCAGGGGGGTAGTGTTAGGTATATTTAAGGGGGGTTTGGGTTACAGTAGGGGTGTGTGGGTGGTGGGTTTTAATGTTGGGGGGGTTGTATTTTTATTTTGGGAAAACAGAAAACCAGGTTGCGCCTAATTAATTTTATCCTGGGTGTCCAGGACAAAACTAATTGTCTAAAAGTGAAAATATACAACTAAACTAAAATATAAATAAATATTGAAGGGGATAAGATTTAATTTGAGGTGGTAAAATTTAATTAAGTTGTAAATAAATATTTGAGGTAGTAAAATTTATAAAATATGGTTTATTAAAATGTTAATGAGACAATGAATAATCCTTAAGATTAGTTTAAAATATTTATACTAAAAACATATATATACAATTTTATTGGAAGGAACAGATATAAACATATAAAAAAGTAAATATAATACAGAAACAAATTGTAATATTTATTTTTATTTGCTTGTATTTTTATTTTACAGGCAAAAGAGCTGATTTCTTTGGGGCATGCCCCGCAAAAGGCCCTTTTAAGGGCTGGTAAGGTAATAGAGCTGTTAAGTTTTTTTTTTTTTTTTTTTTTTAAATATTCTTATTGAGGTTTTCAAAACACATATCATACATTGAAAATTCACTTGTTTCAGGAAGCATGTTACAATACAATATGAGGCCAAAATAAACAGAAAGAAATGCATATTAAACAATAATCTGTATAACGACTGTGCAATGGTTAATGCTCAGCATTAAATACCATGACTGCTCGAGTTTAACATATCTCTGGCTTATAAGCCCACCATAGCCAAAATGCTCAAGTAATAAACTCGCATCAGTAACTTTGTTTACTCTAGTAGTCTGTCCCTTAAAATTGAATTATAAGAGTTAAACCTCGTGTTTATTTATGTTTTCTACTATCTATTCCCATTAGGACAAATATGAACCAATATGGATCTATACGACCAGATATATCTTAATATAGGAAGTAGTAGTTAATTAGGAAGGGGGTTCTTAATGGCCGCAATGTTAATATAAATATAAAATAGGTATCTAGGGAGAGTTCGAAGGAGTCTGTGCTCCACTGTTTAACCAGTAAACAGATTCAAGGGGGGGGGAGGGCGGAGCAACTATTCTGGAGATTATGATCTCAAGGCAGATTGTATATAAATATTCTCGTGTCAGAAATTTAATTTACAATTGGAACTGTAGCTGCAGCTCTAGTAGAAATATAGCACTGTTACTTAGTAAGGGATGTATTTGGCTCCATAACTCTGCTGTGTGAGTCAATGTAAGTGGTCTAAGGAATCAAATTTTAACTGTATACATGGGACAGCTATAGTGAAGTACTCATATGTGATATTTACTAGGCAGCCCAGCAATAGGGTTAAAAATAAATATGATGCTACTAACCTAGCCCCACTTGTTCCACACATAAAAATTAGTGACATAAGAGATATTATCTATATGAGACTATATCAGAGTATATTTATATGACAGGTCTACAGTCAAACATATCATGCCCACATACAATCATTTATTTAAAAACTGTTAACAAACACCATATATAACTATAGAAAAAAGTGATAGCATTAAATATTAAAGCGTGTCAGAACCTAGTTCTGCATCAAATGTTGGCACGTGTACTAAACAAGCGCTTGTCATAGGTTATCTAGAAGGCCAATATATCAGGCATATTATAGTGTATAGCTAACAATATCTATCCTTTATGAAAACGCTATGCGTGCAATCCAGCGAGATTCTAAGCACCCTTTGTACAGTATTATAAAATGTAATATAGAGAAAGCACATAATAGTATGGTCACGGACTGAAAAGCAAAAATTACAACTAGATATTGGCGAATGTATGTTTTCAAATCATGCAATAATATAAGATCAAACATAACAAAATATAAGGGTGCAGCAAAACTATAAAGCTCAAGATTTAGCTTCCAATTGGTTGCATTACATTCCAGCTACATATAATGCTAAGCTATGCCTTCTATGAGGAATCTGTATATGGCGACCTACAAAAGGCCCCATGATTTAAGTAATAATTATCCATTGCTATATCTCTAGTGGGTTTGCATAGTTAGAAAAATTAGCTATATGTGAAAATTAATATAAACATATTTAACTGAACCTTAATACTTTTACAAAAAGAGCCTTGAAACATATTTAGATATTGCAAAATGACAGGCAACTTTCAACTTGTATTAGATATAATAAGCAATACATGAGTATCCGTTAGACCCATGGAATGGATCAATGTTCTCTAGTTCTCAGAGTGATGACTCGTCATTTGAAGAGTAAATTCTTATAATATGAGGCTCCAGTGAAGTCCAGCGGTAGGGGCAATTCACTGGTAAGATATAAAATAATAGATGGGCCACATTATCCCACACCAAGCTTTCTGTGCCTCCTGAAATATTGCATGGTAATCTCAGCTAAAGTCCACTGTGGTGCATGTGTGGGTGGGGGCTCAATAACATAAATGTTGATATTGTCAGCTCCAGAGAGAGGGGTGATTGTCTGAAGTTTGCGGGGGGTTGTTAGGCCTTGAAATAACGTTACCTGTAATATTAGAAGTCTCTGAGCCTCAACCCTCCTAACAGTTACGGTCTCTCCTGGAGCGCTGCAGCCAGCTGAAGCAAAGACTTCATATCCAATATGTCGACCGGTAAGGCCATCCGCCGTGTCCGATATCACCATGTTGCTGGAGGGAGACGTCGGAGGTGGCGAAGGACCATCCGCAGAGCCCAACATCCCCCTCCGTCTGACTGTTGGAACGATCGACTGCACCTCACTTGGATATTCTGGACTCCCCAGCAGGTTGATAACGGGACTCTGCGCCAGATGAGCAGCGGTAGCAAGGCAGGTACTCTCCTTAATGTCCGGTCTCAGGGACGCAGCCTGCTCGCAAAATAGCTCCCTCTTTCTCCCTTCACAAGGCTTCCGCTGGAATATTACAGAAGGTATAGGTTTCTCAATATGTGGGTTAAAGTCTCTAGGCATCAAAGACCTCAGGCTCTTTTCAAATTCCCCAAAATGGCTGCGGATCAGCTGGGACATTTCAGCTTCCCATTCATTGAGAGAATCCATAATTGTATCTCTGGTTGACCTAATAAATGCTCTCTGTGTTCCCGATAGGGTCAGTTGTAGTCTGCTGGAGGGGAATTAAATTTAGTAAAGTCCCCAAGTCAGTCTGATTCCTCCGATGAGTCTCCACGTGGGCTGAGATAAAGTCTCTCTCAAGGGCTACAGGCCCCAATGTCTTCAATGGTGTCGTGTCGGTATACTGTAATCCCAAAATAAGTTTTTCCCGGATATTAGGTAGCCATAGCCTCTGTGTCTGTAGTGTGACAATTTAGCTGAAAAATTAGATGCTGGATGGTCGCTAAACTTGACTTTTAAAAGAAATATAGCTAGAGCTGCAGAGAGATGCGACCATCCAGCTCGAGAGTTAGCTCCTCCCCCAGAGCTGTTAACTTTTTAAATGTAGAATAGGGTATGGCATTTTTTATTTTGGGGGGCTTTGTTATTTTATTAGGGGGCTTAGATTAGCTGTAAGTAGCTTAAAATTGTTGTAATATTTTTTAAATGTTTGCAACTTTTTTATTTTTTGTAACTTATTTTTTTTATTTTTTGTACTTTAGTTAGTTTATTTAATTGTATTTAATTGTAGTTATTTGTAGTTAATTTAATTTATTTAATGATAGTGTAGTGTTAGGTTTAATTGTAACTTAGGTTAGGATTTATTTTACAGGTAATTTTGTATTTCTTTTAGCTAGGTAGATATTAAATAGTTAATAACTATTTATTAACTATTCTAACTAGCTAAAAGAAATACAAAGTTACCTGTAAAATAAATATAAATCCTAAAATAGCTACAATGTAATTATTAATTACATTGTAGCTATCTTAGGGTTTATTTTACAGGTAAGTATTTAGTTTTAAATAGGATTAATTTAGTTAAGAGTTATAATATTTAGATGTATTTAATTAATATTTAAGTTAGGTGGGTGTTAGGGTTAGACTTAGGTTTAGGGGTTAATAATTTTATTATAATGAATC
The DNA here is from genome assembly GCF_027579735.1 of Bombina bombina. Classification (NCBI taxonomy): domain Eukaryota; kingdom Metazoa; phylum Chordata; class Amphibia; order Anura; family Bombinatoridae; genus Bombina; species Bombina bombina. The sequence goes on along the minus strand of NC_069503.1, from coordinate 199,857,804 downwards.
TCTGGAGGGCTTCCGGTGTTTGGCGTCACGCTGCTGAGGAGGAGGCGCTTGAGGAAGAAGGAGCGCGTGGCTGAGTGCGCCAACAAACACCGCTACAGTTTCCTAGGCCGGGATCACAGAGGATCTGGACAGGCCGGAAAGACTTCACCTAGCAAGGACACTTGTTGGTCCTGAAGCCCACATTAAAGAACCGCGAGTGAGAATACTCACGGTAGCCCATCGCATACGGACCGGAGGCGTGGAGGCCGCATAACAGCTGGTATTTGGCCCTACGCCAGGAGGCAGAGACACCGCTCCAGGACACACCGTGGACACCGCTTAGGCAGTCCTTTCCCTCTCGCGGAGGAATCAGCTGGAGGGGGGACAGCCTACGGGATAGGTGTAGCAGCCGGTAGCAGGACTGGATCAGAGCTGGTGGAGGTGAGAAGGTACCCTGATATAAGTAGGGCCATACCATATAAAATACATCAAGCTGACTTTTTGTATGGGACATCTATGGGGCCCTAGGAAATAAGAGGGCTTGAGAGAAAGAAAAAAAAAAAAAAGAGGCACTTTCTGGGAAATTGAGAACTACCTGTGTTGGCTCACTGACTCATTCCTTAGTCGCCTTGTTTTTTTTTTAAATACATGGAAAAGGCTGTGCTGCCCCTGCATACATAAGAGGCATTAAGAGAAGCTACAGAACTGTCCTTTTGGTGTTCATTATCCCTCTATTGATAAACAGCTCCAGAAGCAGGGAGACACGATAGAAAAGGCATTAACAGAATAAAATAACATTAACATTCATCACTGGGGTAATACGGAGCCCAAAGGAGTCTCAAACTTGAGACATAAGACACTCTAACCTATTAGCATCAGGGCCTGATATGAATATTGGATTAAAGGATATTGGATTTTAACCCTAACAAGGGGAAAGGGTGCTATAAAAAGAAACCAAAATCCAACCTGGGACCCTTATGAGGAAGACCTTGTAAAGTGGAAAAATTCTGGAATTTGTTTAATATTGCATATAGGTTCATGTCATATTTAGAATGCTATGTGACTATCTAAGCCCGAAATGTTAGCTATTATGAGTAAGAGGCTATAACTTAGCTGTGTATAAGTTCTATACTGCTAGAATAAAACTGTGCCTATAGCATATAAATACTAATAGAGGAGGTTATCTGAATCTAGCCTGTATTACAGAAACCTATATATGTGTGGTGTATAGATGTACAGGTGCATGTATAGGGGTAAACGTAAATAACTATACATATATACATAAGAATCCTAACCAATCACTGTGTGGAAAATAATAGCTGAAGGCTATGTAAAGAGAAAACTGTGGAATATGTTGCACATAGGTTCTTGTTATAAATTAGAATGTTATGTAACTATCTAAGCTCTAAATGTCTGTCACTATGAGTAAGAGGCTATATCTTAGCTGTGCATAAGTGCTATACTGCTGTAGGGGCGTTGTTGATAGAGCTAGAATTAAACTGTGCCTATAGCATATAAATAGGGGTAAATGTAAATATCTATACATATATACATAAGAACCCTAATCAATCACTGTGTGGAAAATAATAACTGAAGGTTATGTCTAGACACCTCAAAAATGCTATGAACCTTGCAGGGCATTGTTAAATACTGTGCACAAACACTCACATCGTTTTTTTTTTATATAATGCACCATTGCACTTTTCTATAAAAAAAAAAAAAAAAAAAAAAAAAAAAAAGTATCTCATATTAATGACACTTCTCTTTTTTCTCTATCTCTATCTTTGAGACACAATTTCAAAGTATACATCACTACACACACATATATATATTCACACCTTTTTTCCTATTTCACTTTTCTCTTTTTTTCACTGATTTTCATAGTCACATATGGATAGATTTTTATCTAATAAATCACCTGGAATGCCTGCTAGAAATAGAGATAAAAGGGCAACAATGAGGAATAGTGTAGAGAATAGCGCAGAGATTAGGACAGAAACAGTAAGTACAGGTATCAACCCTGCAGATATAAGTGAAATATCAAAGCAAGTAGCAAATCTGTTGCTACCCCAATTCGATAAAATCAGACAAGATGTGGCAGCATTAACAATAGAAACCAAACAGTTCATATCAAGAATTACAGAGGCAGAAAATAGGATCTCAACATTAGAGGATACACTGGTCACACAGGAACAGAGTGTACAAACACATAGCGAGCAAATTGCAGACATGCAGAGGAAGATTGAGGAACTCGAAGACAGGTCACGCAGGAACAACCTGAGGGTTATAGGAGTACCCGAGTCAATAGATTTTCAGGATTTGATGAAGTTTGCATCTACTACTTTACCAGAGTCTTTGGGAATAAACACACAGGATAGAGTTATACCAATAGAGAGGGCACATAGAACAGGTTACTCAAAAGCCCCATCAGAAAATGGAACATATAGGAGACCAATAATGATTAAGTTCTTGAATTTTCAAGATAAAGTAAGCATTCTTAGAGCCTACAGAGGAGTTAATAATCTGGAAATAGCAAAAAATAAGGTTTTAATTTTCCAAGATTTCTCGGCCCAGACTATGCTTAAAAGGAGAGAAATGGCTCCATATTGCACAAAATTGATACAGGAAGGCTTCTTAGCTAGAATGGTATACCCTGCGAATATAAAGATCATTGCAGAAGATAAAATTAGCTTTCTCAGATCCAGTCAGGAGGTATCAGAATTTTTAAAAAAGAATGGCGGCGGGAGCCACTGAAAAATGGTTTTATATAAAAATTTTAGTCTGGTTATTTTACTTTGTTTCTCCCTTTTTTTTTTTTTCTCTCCCTCTCTCTTTTGTCCCCCCTCCCTCCTCCTCTTCTCTCCCACTCTTGTTCAGGGATATAGAATTAAGCTTTAGGTATGGCTAATACTAAAATAATATCATGGAATGTGGGCGGAATAACCAGCCCAATAAAGAGGAAGCGTTTACTTGCTGATATTAAAAAAAGTAAAGCGGATATAGCGCTAATCCAAGAGACGCACCTCACCAAAGCTGAAAGTGATAAATTAAAGATAAACTGGGTCCAAGAAGTAATAGCCACACCATGTACATCTAGGAAAAGGGGAGTGGCAATTCTATTGCATCAAAATTTGGAATATCAAATTCTATTAAAAGAGGTCGATATTAAAGAAAGATATATAATAATTAAAATTCGAGTTAAGGATAGAATATTTGTAATCTGTAATGTATATGGCCCAAATAAAAATGATCAAATATTTTGGTTAGATTTAAGAAATAAGTTATATCAATTTCTAGACTTCACTATGATAATAGCAGGTGACTTTAACATGACATTTAATAACTTAGATAGATTGAAAACCGCAAATAAGGAGATGGAAAATAGAACGTCAAATAAAGTGCTTAAGAAATTCTGTAAAGATCTTAATTTAACTGATGCGTGGCGTCTGTATAATCCCACCACACGAGCATATACATGTCAAGCTAAAAAGTATAAATCACTGTCTAGAATTGACTTTTTCTTAGTATCAACAGCTGTATTAGGCTTAAAACCAGAATTAGAGATTGGAGACTTTACAATCTCAGACCACGCTATAATCTCGCTTAAGATGCTTTGGGGGGAACGGATATACGATACAGCCAGAAGCTATAAGTTTCCAATATATCTTACATCCAATGTTAAATTTAAGAATTGGATAATGCAGCAATGGCAGGTATATAAACTAAATAATCCAGCAGATAATTACAAAGAGGAAACCTTTTGGGAAACAGCTAAAGCTGTCCTAAGGGGGGAAATCAGAAAATACGCTATTAATGCTAGGAAAGATGCAAATCGGAAAGAAAATCAGTGCTCAAGTTATTTAAAAAATAGATATAACGCCTATATTGGCTCGCCTACAAAAGAAAATTGGGACAGATATATAAAAGCAAGAGCGGAATGGGCAATAATAACAGAACAAAAAAATAATATTAAGGATCTTAGACTCAGAGCGAAATTCTATCGCTTTGGGGATAAAATCGGAAAACTCTTGGCTAACTGTGTTAAGATACAGAGCACAAAAAATGTCATCAAGAGGATTAAAATTAATGATAAATATATAACAGATCCGGCCAAGATACAGGAGGAATTTTTTAAATTCTTTAAAAAATTATACTCTAACCCAGAAATAAATGTGTCAAACAAGGATAGTTTTTGGCAGGATATTCGCCTACCACAACTAGGTGTAGAAAATTTAGAAACTTTAAATATACCAATATCTCTTACAGAAGTAATGGAGGCGATTGATAATATAAAAATGAATAAGGCGGCAGGGCCGGACCTATTACCTGGGGAATTTTATAAAATATTGAAAGCTCAAATTGCTCCCAGTTTGATGAATCTCTTCAATTCCTATCTTATCAAGGGAGAGGTTCCTTCGAGATCTTTCTCAGAATCTTTAATCACAATGATACATAAGAAAGGCAAAGATCCTGAACTCATAGACTCGTATAGACCTATCTCCCTATTGAACGCCGATTATAAAATATTCACTAGTATTCTGGCTAAAAGATTGAAAAAGGTTATCTCTCCTCTGGTAAATATAGATCAAATGGGATTTATGCCTAATCGTAACCCGTCAGCCAATTTACGTAAAATTTTCCTATTATTAGACTTCTGTACAAATCTACCAAAAAATAGTAAGGAATATAGGACATTACGGAACTCTGCTATATTATCAATTGATGCACAAAAAGCATTTGATTCAATAATCTGGGATCACTTGTTTGGCACGCTGGGACGGTTTGGGTTTAAGTATCAATTTGTTGAATGTATTAAATCGATATATTCTAAAGCATCATCGGCCCTAATAATTAACGGTAACAGAACGAATAACTTTGATCTAGCAAAAGGGACAAGACAAGGATGCCCAATATCCCCATTACTGTTTAACTTGGCAATCGAGCCATTAGCAATTAAGCTTAGAGAGCGCTTAAAAGGAATATCATTGGGAAAGCAGAAATTCATATTGTCACTTTATGCGGATGACTTACTTCTATATATTAAAGATGTTAACTTAGAAATGGGTAAAGTATTAGAGATTATACATCAATTCGGTTCGTTCTCCGGATATCGGATTAATATAGCAAAATCAGAGCTTTTCTGGATATTGCAAAGTGCGAAGCGAACTATGCAAACCCCATTCAAAGAAGTTAATACACAATTTACATATCTGGGTATAAATATATGTAGCGATCCCGAACTATGGTATAAAATAAACTATACGCCACTAACTAATAAAATCAAGCGAGATCTGGAAAGTTGGGCTAAACTACCACTCTCACTCACTGCCAAAGTAAACTTAATTAAAATGATATTGATACCTAAGTTTCTATATCTTATGCATAATATACCAGCTCTGATGCCCAAAAAGGATATTGAAAACGTATACAAAAATTTTAGACTTTTTTTATGGGGCAAGGGACGCAATAAAATTGCACTGAATACACTAATGCAAGCTAAAAATATGGGGGGTCTATCACTCCCTTCACTTAAGATATATAATAGTATTTGTCTAGGGAAAGTAGCTCTAGACTGGCAGAGGAACATATAGTAGCCCCATATAATTTACAAGCATTATTACATTGCCATGTAAGAAATTTGCCAGCCAAGGCAAAAAAATATATGACTATATGTAGTATTCTTAAAGCCTGGCACGGTATATGTGGCTGGCTTAAAACTGATTATACGGTCTCCAATTACCTACCAATAGTAGGGAATCTGTATTTTGTTGCCGGAATTAATAATAAGTTGTTTAAAAATTGGGCCAATAGGGGCTTAAAGTATATTTACCAATTTAAAGAATCTGCTGGCCCTAATATACAAACGTTTTCAGAGCTTAGGCAGCAATATGACCTATCTAACCGAGACTTCTATGCTTATTTGTAAATACGTTATTGGTATAACTCAATAATTAGGAGACCAAATCAGAGTTGGGTAAACCCTAAAATACACTCTGGAATAATCTTATATCAAGCTGGTATCCACTCCTCAAAATATTGGCTCAAAGTGATACTGGAACAGACAGGTGAGGAGAACCGCAGGCGATTGGCCCATATCTGGTCATCAGAGTTTCAAGATATACAAATAGAAGATATTAGTAGAAGTATACAGAAAGCAGAAAATGCTACCTTGGCAGCGAGTTGGAGAGAAAGCCACTTTAAACTGATTAATAGAAGCTATATCACACCGGCTATTTTAAGTAAATGGTTTCATAATACCGAATATGTATGTCCCAGATGCGCAAGTAGTAATGCCGATTTAATGCATATGTTTTGGATGTGTCCCAAAATATACCAATTCTGGGCCAAGACAAGCTATTGGCTAAGCAAAATACTAAAAGTTACTGTCAAATTGGAAAAAAGACATATATTTTTTTTGGTTGACTATGACAATAGAAGCCAAAAAAATGCGCGCTTTATTAATTGTATTATATTAGGTGGTAGATATCTGATACTTAAAGGATGGAAAGATAAAAAAGCCCCTTCAATACACAATTTAACATATCTGATGATGAAACAAGCTATAATGGAACAATTTGATTGTTCTGCTGGCTCTGAGTCATGTATCAAGAAATACTGTATCAAATGGTATAGTTTTATAAAAACCTATGATACAAATACACAAGCTAAATTCTTAGATCCCTTTCTTACATGTAAATACGTGGACTATATTTTGCAGAGGAGCCAGATATAAACGAGAGGGAGGGGAGGGGGGAGAGGGGTAGAGAGAGGTGAGGAAATGAGTCTTCTGTACTGTCTTTCTTTATTCCTTTTTTTTTTTTTTTTTTTTCCTTTTTCTGTGGCCACTCTCAAGTGCCGATTCTGGTACTCTCTTGTTAGCATTATGTCAATCACTAGGATGATCCGAATCTTTAAGTATGTGTATGGACTTATTGTTTAAGGATAGGGCAACAACCCTAATCCTGCTTAGATTAGCTTAGAAAATAAAATATTGGAGTTGTAGAAGAATTATTTTAGACATATAGAGAAGCCTGCTAATGGAAAACTTCTTATTTTTTTTTTCTCTTCTCTTTCCCTAATTACTTATACATATATATACATGGAAGTAATGTAAAGTGTTTTTTTTTATATGTCGACAAAGGAAGCTTATGATTAGAAAATAAAACGGAAATGGAATATTTATAATTTAATGAGACTACGGAATATAAACTGTAACATGTAACAAAATTGACTATTGACTATGTAATCTCTTCTGTTGTACATTCTCCAATGTTTGAATAAAAATTAAAATTACAAAAAAAAATAATAATTTTATTATAGTGGCGGTGGTGTAAGGGGGGCAGGATAGGGGTTAATAAATTTATTATAGGTGGCGATGGTGTAAGGGGGGCAGATTAGGGGTTAATAAGTTTAATATAGGTGGCGGTGGGGTCCGGGAGCAGCGGTTTAGGGGTTAAACAATTTATTTAGTTGCGGCGGGGTCCGGGAGCGGCAGGATAAGGGTTAATAAATTTATTATAGGTGGCGGCGGTGTAGGGGGGCAGGATAGGGGTTAATAGGTATTATGTAGGTGGCGGTGGGGTCCGGGAGCGGCGGTTTAGGGGTCAACATATTTATTATAGTTGCGGCGGGGTCCGGGAGCGGCAGTTTAGGGGGGGAATAACTTTATTTAGTTGCGGCAGTATAGGGGGCGGCAGATTAGGGGTTAATATGTATAATGTAGGTTGCGGCGGGGTCTGGGAGTGGCAGTTTAGGGGATAATAAATGTATTTAGTTGCGGTGGTGTGGGGGGGGCAGATTAGGGGTGTTTAGACACAGGGTACATGTTAGGGTGTTAGGTGTACACATTTCCCATAGGAATCAATGGGATGTCGGGCAGCAGCGAACATGAGCTTTCGCTATGGTCAGACTCCCATTGATTCCTATGGGATCCGCTGCCTCCAGGGCGGCGGATTGAAAACCAGGTATGCTGGGCCGGAAAAGTGCCGAGCGTACCTGCTAGTTTTTTGATAACTAGCAAAAGTAGTCAGATTGTGCCGAACTTGTGTTCGGAACATCTGGAGTGACATAAGAATCGATCTGTGTCAGACTGAGTCCGGCGGATTGAAGCTTACGTCACTAAATTCTACTTTTGCCAGGCAGCAGGGCTTGATAACTTAGGCGAATCAGCCTCGCAACAAATACGCTGTGGAATTCCAGCGTATTTGAGGTTGACGGCTTGATAACTAGGGGTCGTGGTCTTTTCCTCAAAAGAGAAAAGAGCACATATAGTATAATACCGTTATACACTCTTTAAATGCAATCACTATAGGAGCTGCACTCATGCTGCTATTAGCCACATTAGCTTTAAGGATAGCGTTCAAATTAATAAATACCCCAGATGACAGGAATCTTTCTTTCAGAATTTATTAGCATATAGAACTTTAACAATAAAAGCTAATAAAAACAATGAAAAATAAGCAAATTGTCACTCAGGGTTACCAGTATATGCACAAAGGGAACTAAACTGTGTAACAGACTATAGTCCCAAGTGCTGTATTACGTCTGTGCAACCCTTCCCAGTGACACAATCTTTAACGCACGTTTCTCATGTTTTTCACATAGAAAATAATGTACTTTTATTATTAAATATATATTTCTATATATAAATCGAATACATAAATACATATGTGCACACATCTATACACTGTGTGCAGAATTATTAGGCAAATGAGTATTTTGACCACATCATCCTCTTTATGCATGTTGTCTTAATCCAAGCTGTATAGTCTCGAAAGCCTACTACCAATTAAGCATATTAGGTAATGTGCATCTCTGTAATGAGAAGGGGTGTGGTCTAATGACATCAACACCCTATATCAGGTGTGCATAATTATTAGGCAACTTCCTTTCCTTTGGCAAAATGGGTCAAAAGAAGGACTTGACAGGCTCAGAAAAGTAAAAAATAGTGAGATATCTTGCAGAGGGATGCAGCACTCTTAAAATTGCAAAGCTTCTGAAGCGTGATCATCGAACAATCAAGCGTTTCATTCAAAATAGTCAACAGGGTCGCAAGAAGCGTGTGGAAAAACCAAGGCGCAAAATAACTGCCCATGAACTGAGAAAAGTCAAGCGTGCAGCTGCCAAGATGCCACTTGCCACCAGTTTGGCCATATTTCAGAGCTGCAACATCACTGGAGTGCCCAAAAGCACAAGGTGTGCAATACTCAGAGACATGGCCAAGGTAAGAAAGGCTGAAAGACAACCACCACTGAACAAGACACACAAGCTGAAACGTCAAGACTGGGCCAAGAAATATCTCAAGACTGATTTTTCTAAGGTTTTATGGACTGATGAAATGAGAGTGAGTCTTGATGGGCCAGATGGATGGGCCCGTGGCTGGATTGGTAAAGGGCAGAGAGCTCCAGTCCGACTCAGACGCCAGCAAGGTGGAGGTGGAGTACTGGTTTGGGCTGGTATAATCAAAGATAAGCTTGTGGGGCTTTTTCGGGTTGAGGATGGAGTCAAGCTCAACTCCCAGTCCTACTGCCAGTTTCTGGAAGACACCTTCTTCAAGCAGTGGTACAGGAAGAAGTCTGCATCCTTCAAGAAAAACATGATTTTCATGCAGGACAATGCTCCATCACACGCGTCCAAGTACTCCACAGCGTGGCTGGCAAGAAAGGGTATAAAAGAAGAAAATCTAATGACATGGCCTCCTTGTTCACCTGATCTGAACCCCATTGAGAACCTGTGGTCCATCATCAAATGTGAGATTTACAAGGAGGGAAAACAGTACACCTCTCTGAACAGTATCTGGGAGGCTGTGGTTGCTGCTGCACGCAATGTTGATGGTGAACAGATCAAAACACTGACAGAATCCATGGATGGCAGGCTTTTGAGTGTCCTTGCAAAGAAAGGTGGCTATATTGGTCACTGATTTGTTTTTGTTTTGTTTTTGAATGTCAGAAATGTATATTTGTGAATGTTGAGATGTTATATTGGTTTCACTGTTAAAAATAAATAATTGAAATGGGTATATATTTGTTTTTTGTTAAGTTGCCTAATAATTATGCACAGTAATAGTCACCTGCACACACAGATATCCCCCTAAAATAGCTATAACTAAAAACAAACTAAAAACTACTCCCAAAACTATTCAGCTTTGATATTAATGAGTTTTTTGGGTTCATTGAGAACATGGTTGTTGTTCAATAATAAAATTAATCCTCAAAAATACAACTTGCCTAATAATTCTGCACTCCCTGTATATATATATACAGTATATATATATATATATATATATATACATATACACACACATATATATATTTAGACATGTATCTCTATGTTAAAGCCCTTTCCAGCTCTTTTTTCTATCACCTAAGACCTTATATCTTTGAGCCGTTTGAGCCTTTTAAATGCAATTTTTATCAGATAGTGTTATTTTTTATGTTTTTTTGTGCAACTCTTTATTCAAGTTCTACAGTTAACCAGAGCTCTGTGGTTGTTATAACCTGAAGCACATTAAATTAAATTGCGCTCACGCAAACGCATTTACTTGTAACTTGTAATACATGCGCTACTTTCGACCTGTGCAAACACCCATGATAACCCCGGCCCTTATCACTCACACATAACAGTTATCTTGCCACTCTAGCCCATAGCTGGTATATATCATAGACAACTTTTCAATGGATGATCAAGTATGCTAAAAGGCTAATCCCCAGAAAACACAGGTACGTACATTTTTCAAATGAGTTGGTGAGCTTGACCAGTTTTTGTCCTTTGAAAAAATATATTACAGTTATGCTGGGAAGACTTTTTTCTCAACATTGTTTTTTATGGGATTATAAATAAACGCAAACCAGAGTTTAGGTTTAATAATCTTTATTTCTAAGCAATAGAATACAAATATTTTGTAATATTTCAAAATAGATGTGTGCATAGAAGTTAACAATTACACAATTGTTATTTATATAATGGCTGGCTGTCTACTCTTTTTCTCTTATCCTCTATTTTTGTGTTTTCATATTATTTGAATTTATCTTTGAAGTAAAACCAATCTTTTTTGTGTACTTTTACATATGATGTTCGATTTGTCAATGTCAAATTCTACAAACTTCTTAATCTTGATCACCTTTGGTATTTCTGTTACATACTTTGCTGTTTAATTTCCTCTGAAAAGTTTAAATAAATATAGATATATAAATAAAAAAAATCAAAATGATTGCGTCTGTAGTTTGATAAATGCTAAGAAAACCTAACATGTTTCATCAGATGAAGGAACACTTTAAACCTATGAAATGCGTTAGGATTTATTACAGTGATCCTGTAACATACGCATTAAATACCCCATAACTCTCTGAGGTTGATGAATGTGAGCACAATATTTGTTGTTGAATAGTGTTTTTACTTCCATAACAAATAGAGAATTACACTATTGGTGCTCTTATTTGTCTTTTTGTCATGAATTGTGAGTGAATCCCGTATGGGGACGTTTTATAAATCCAATTTTCTCATTGACATATTGTCTTCATTAGAACCTGCACAGACAAACTCAATTTATCTGCGTTGCCCCACTGATTTGTATTCTATGTTTATTCTTATTGTGTTAATATATTTGGGAAGATATATTTAACCAATAACAGGGTAATAGCTGCCACAATTGTCTCTTAGTGCCACAAATTAGGATACTTTCATTAACCCCAATTGATATACTTTTTTTTATATATTACAAACAGTTTTGGGAATTATACTTTTCAGCACCTGATTCCCCTCCTTTACACATATCTTTATATACAGTCATGGCCAAAAATATTGGCACCCCTGCATTTCTGTCAGATAATGCACCCCTTGGCCCAGAAAATTGCTGCAATTACAAATGTTTAGGCATTCTCATGTTTATTTCTTTTGTTTTTATTGGTATGACACAAAACAGTAAAGAAAAAAAGGCCAAATCTGACACATTCCATGCAAAACTCCAAAAATGGACTGGACAAAATTATTGGCACCTTCTCAAAATTGTAAGAAATAATTGCAATCTCACCTGTATCAATTAACAGGTGCTGACAATTTAGAAATCACACAGGCAACCAGTTAAAATGCCTTTCTGTTGTGTGTCTCTGTGTGCCACACTGAGCATGGAGAAGAGAAAGAGCAGCAAATAATTATCTGAGGATTTGAGAGCAAAAATTGTGTAAAAGCATGGACAATCTCAAGGTTACAAGTCCATCTCCAGAGATCTTAATGTTAATGTGTCCACTGTGCGCAACATTGTCAAGAAGTTTATAGCCCATGGCACTGTTGCTAGTCTCCCTGGACGTGATCAAAAGAGAAAAAAACATAATTTATGCTTACCTGATAAATTTATTTCTCTTGTGGAGTATCCAGTCCACGGATCATCCATTACTTGTGGGATATTCTCCTTCCCAACAGGAAGCTGCAAGAGGATCACCCACAGCAGAGCTGTCTATATAGCTCCTCCCCTAACTGCCACTACCAGTCATTCGACCAAAGACAAGCAAGAGAAAGGAGAAACTATAGGGTGCAGTGGTGACTGTAGTTTAAAAATAAAAAACACCTGCCTTAAAATGACAGGGCGGGCCGTGGACTGGATACACCACAAGAGAAATACATTTATCAGGTAAGCATAAATTATGTTTTCTCTTGTAAGGTGTATCCAGTCCATGGATCATCCATTACTTGTGGGATACCAATACCAAAGCTATAGGACACGGATGAAGGGAGGGACAAGGCAGGCGCTTAAACGGAAGGCACCACTGCCTGCAAGACCTTTCTCCCAAAAATAGCCTCCGAAGAAGCAAAAGTATCAAATTTATAGAATTTTGAAAAAGTATGAAGCGAAGACTAAGTCGCCGCCTTGCAAATCTGTTCAACAGAAGCCTCATTTTTAAAAGCCCATGTGGAAGTTACCGCTCTAGTAAAATGAGCTGTAATCCTTTCAGGAGGCTGCTGGCCAGCAGTCTCATAAGCTAAGCGTATTATATTCCTTAGCCAAAAAGAAAGAGAGGTTGCCGAAGCCTTTTGGCCTCTCCGCTGTCCAGAGTAGACAACAAACAATGCAGATGTTTGACGAAAATCTTTAGTAGCTTGTAAATAAAACTTTAAAGCACGAACCACGTCAAGATTGTGTAAAAGACGTTCCTTTTTTGAGGAAGGATTAGGACAGTGACGGTACAACAATCTCCTGATTGATATTTTTATTAGATACCACCTTAGGTAAAAAACCAGGTTTGGTACGTAACACTACCTTATCTGCATGAAAAATCAGATAAGGGGAATCGCATTGTAAAGCATTTAACTCCGAAACTCTTCGAGCCGAGGAGATAGCTACTAAAAACAGAACCTTCCATGATAAGAGCTTAATATCTATGGAATGCAAAGGTTCAAACGGAACCCCTTGAAGAACCTTAAGAACTAAATTTAAACTCCAAGGCGGAGCAACAGGTTTAAACACAGGCTTGATTTTGACTAAAGCCTGACAAAACGCCTGCACATCTGGAACCTCAGACAGACGTTTGTGCAAAAGAATAAACAGAGCAGAAATCTGTCCTTTTAAGGAACTAGCTGAGAAACCCTTCTCCAATCCTTCTTGGAGAAAAGATAATATCCTAGGAATCCTGACCTTACTCCATGAGTAACCCTTGGATTCACACCAATGAAGATATTTACACCATATCTTATGATAGATTTTCCTGGTGACAGGCTTTCGCGCCTGTATTAAGGTATCAATGACCGACTCGGAGAAACCACACTTTGATAAAATCAAGCGTTCAATCTCCAAGCAGTCAGCCGCAGAGAAATTAGATTTGGATGGTGGAAAGGACCCTGAAGTAGAAGGTCCTGCCTCAGAGGCAGAGTCCATGGTGGAAAGGATGACATGTCCACCAGATCTGCATACCAAGTCCTGCGTGGCCACGCAGCTGCTATCAAAATTACCGATGCTCTCTCCTGTTTGATCTTGGCAATCAGTCGAGGGAGCAGAGGAAACGGTGGAAACACATAAGCCAGGTTGAAGGACCAAGGCGCTGCTAGAGCATCTATCAGCGCTGCCTTGGGATCCCTGGACCTGGATCCGTAACAAGGAAGCTTGGCGTTCTGGCGAGACGCCATGAGATCCAGTTCTGGTTTGCCCCAACGTTGAATCAACTGTGCAAACACCTCCGGATGGAGCTCCCACTCCCCCGGAAGAAAAATCTGACGACTTAGAAAATCTACCTCCCAGTTCTCTACTCCTGGGATATGGATAGTTGATAGATGGTAAGAGTGAATCTCTGCCCATTGAATTATCTTTGAAACCTCCAACATCGCTAGGGAACTCCTTGTTCCCCCTTGATGGTTGATGTAAGCTACAGTCGTGATGTTGTCCGACTGAAATCTGATGAACCTCACTGCCGCTAGCTGAGGCCAAGCCTGAAGTGCATTGAATATCGCTCTTAGTTCCAGAATGTTTATTGGAAGGAGTGCCTCCTCCTGAGTCCACGACCCCTGAGCCTTCAGAGAGTTCCAGACTGCACCCCAGCCCAGAAGGCTGGCATCTGTTGTTACTATTGTCCAATCTGGCCTACGGAAGGTCATACTTTTGGACAGATGGACCCGAGATAGCCACCAGAGAAGAGAATCCCTGGTCTCTTGATCCAGATTTAGTAGAGGGGACCAATCTGTGTAATCCCCATTCCACTGACTGAGAATGCAGAGTTGCAGCGGTCTGAGATGTAGGCGGGCAAACGGAACTTTGTCCATTGCCGCTACCATTAAGCCGATTACTTCCATACACTGAGCCACCGAAGGGCGAGAAGTATAATAAAGAACACGGCAGGAATTTAGAAGTTTTGACAACCTGTCCTCTGTCAGGTAAATCCTCATTTCTACAGAATCTATCAGAGTTCCCAGGAAGGAAACTCTTGTGAGAGGGGATAGAGAACTCTTCTTTTCGTTCACTTTCCACCCATGAGACCTCAGGAATGCCAGAACAGTGTCCGTATGAGACTTGGCAATTTGGAAATTCGACGCCTGTATCAGAATGTCGTCTAAGTAAGGGGCTACTGCTATGCCCTGCAGCCTTAGGACCGCCAGAAGTGACCCCAGAACCTTCGTAAAGATTCTTGGTGCCATAGCTAACCCAAAGGGAAGAGCCACAAACTGGTAATGCCTGTCTAGGAAGGAGAACCTGAGAAACCGATGATGATCTTTGTGTATCGGAATGTGAAGATAAGCATCCTTTAAGTCCACGGTAGTCATGTATTGACCCTCCTGGATCATAGGTAGGATGGTTCGAATAGTCTCCATCTTGAAAGATGGGACCCTGAGAAATTTGTTTAGGATCTTGAGATCTAAGATTGGTCTGAAGGTTCCCTCTTTCTTGGGAACCACAAAGAGATTTGAATAGAAGCCTTGCCCCTGTTCCTCCTTTGGAACTGGGTGGATCACTCCCATAACTAGGAGGTCTTGAACACAATGTATGAATGCCTCTCTCTTTATCTGGTCTGCAGATAATTGTGAGAGGTGAAATCTTCCTTTTGGGGAAGAAGCTTTGAAGTCCAGAAGATATCCCTGGGACACAATTTCCAACGCCCAGGGATCCTGGACATCTCTTGCCCAAGCCTGGGCGAAGAGAGAAAGTCTGCCCCCTACTAGATCCGTTACCGGATCAAGGGCTGATCTTTCATGCTGTCTTAGAGGCAGCAGCAGGCTTCTTGGCCTGCTTACCTTTGTTCCAGGCCTGGTTAGGTCTCCAGACCGGCTTGGACTGGGCAAAATTTGCCTCTTGTTTTGCATTAGAGGGAGTTGATGCCGCGCTCGTCTTAAAGTTTCGAAAGGCACGAAAATTAGTTTGTTTGGTCCTTAATTTATTAGACCTATCCTGAGGAAGGGCATGACCTTTTCCTCCAGTAATATCAGAAATGATCTCCTTCAGTCCAGGCCCAAATAGGGTCTGCCCCTTGAAGGGAATGTTGAGAAGCTTAGACTTTGAAGTAACGTCAGCTGACCAGGATTTAAGCCATAGCGCCCTACATGCCTGTATAGCAAAACCTGAGTTCTTAGCCGTTAGTTTGGTTAAATGAACAACGGCGTCAGAAACAAATGAATTGGCTAGCTTAAGCGCTTTAAGCTTGTCAAGTATATCATCCAATGGAGTTTCTACCTGTAAGGCCTCTTCCAGAGACTCAAACCAGAAGGCCGCAGCAGCAGTGACCAGGGCAATGCATGCAAGAGGCTGGAGAATAAAACCTTGTTGAATAAACATTTTCTTAAGGTAACCCTCTAACTTTTTATCCATTGGATCTAGGAAAGCACAGCTGTCCTCGACGGGAATAGTTGAACGCTTAGCTAGGGTAGAAACTGCTCCCTCCACCTTAGGGACCGTTTGCCATAAGTCCCGTGTAGCGGCATCTATTGGAAACATTTTCTTAAAAATAGGAGGGGGAGAGAACGGTACACCTGGTCTATCCCATTCCTTAGTAATAATTTCTGAAAACCTTTTAGGTATTGGAAAAACATCAGTGTAAACAGGCACTGCATAGTATTTATCCAATCTGCACAATTTCTCTGGCACTATAATGGTGTCACAGTCATCCAGAGTAGCTAAAACCTCCCTGAGCAACACGCAGAGGTGTTCAAGCTTAAATTTAAATGTAGACATATCAGAATCAGGTTGAAGCATCTTCCCTGAGTCAGAAAAATCACCCACAGAAAGAAGCTCTCCTGCCTCAGCTTCTGTATATTGTGAGGGGATATCAGACATAGCTACTAAAGCGTCAGAGAGCTCTGTATTTTTTCTAGTCCCAGAGCTGTCTCACTTTCCTTGTAACCCTGGTAGTTTGGACAATACCGCTGTAAGGGTATGATCCATAACTGCCGCCATGTCTTGTAAAGTAAACGCCATGGGCGCGCTAGATGTACTTGGCACCACTAGAGCGGGAGTCCCTTGAGTGGGAGTCAAAAGTTCTGACACGTGGGGCGAGTTAGTCGGCATAACTTCCCCCTTGTCAATTTCTTCTGGTGATAAATCTTTTAAAGACAGAATATGATCTTTATAACTTAAAGTAAAATCAGTACATTTGGTACACATTCTAAGAGGGGGTTCCACAATGGCTTCTAAACATAATGAACAAGGAGTTTCCTCTATGTCAGACATGTTTAAACAGACTAGCAATGAGACCAGCAAGCTTGGAAAACACTTTAATAAATGTAAACAAGCAAAAAATAAAAACGAAACTGTGCCTTTAAGAGAAACAAATGTTGTCAGAAATTGAAAAACAGTGATAAAAAGCAGTAAATATTATGAAATTTTTACAGTGTGTATAATAGACTAACAGAGCATTGCACCCACTTGCAAATGGATGATTAACCCCTTAGTTTCAAAACCGGATCAAAAAAACTATATAAACGTTTTTTAACAGTCACAACAAACTGCCACAGCTCTGCTGTGGCCCTACCTGCCCATACAACGACTTTTGAAGGCACAAAAACCCTTTGTAGAGGTCCTAAGTGTTCAGGGGACTCCTTCAGGGAAGCTGGAAGTCTCAAGCTGCAAAAACTACTGCACGATTTAGGCCTGAAATTAGGCCCCTCCCAACCTGTACTCACAGTGAGAGGGCCATATAAAACTATCCCTAGGCAAAATCTAGCCAGCCATGTGGAAAAAACTGGGCCCCAATAAAGTTTTATCACCAATATGTAGAAAAAAACGTTTAAACACTTCCAGCAAACATTATCTTATTTTCAGTAATGTGAGAAAGTAATAAGAATATTACCTTTTACAGCAAGCATGATACTAGTCGTTATTAAATCACTGTAATCAGGCTTACCTTAAATAAATCCGGTATTAACAGCATTTTCTAGCATATTCATTTCTCTAGAAAAATTTAAACTGCACATACCTCATAGCAGGAGACCCTGCACGCCATTCCCCCAGCTGAAGTTACCTCATCTCTTCAGTTATGTGTGAGAACAGCAATGGATCTTAGTTACAAACTGCTAAGATCATCAAAAACCACAGACAGACTCTTCTTCAACTTTCTGTCTGAGGCTAAAACAGTACAACTCCGGTACCATTTGAAAATAATAAACTTTTGATTGAAGATAAACTACATAAATTCACCACATCTCTCTAGCTACTTCCTATCTTGTCGAGAGCTGCAAGAGAATGACTGGTAGTGGCAGTTAGGGGAGGAGCTATATAGACAGCTCTGCTGTGGGTGATCCTCTTGCAGCTTCCTGTTGGGAAGGAGAATATCCCACAAGTAATGGATGATCCGTGGACTGGATACACCTTACAAGAGAAATTATCAAAGATTGCAATGAAGGATTGTTCGAATGGTGGATAAAGAACCTCAATCATGTTCCAGACAAATTCAAGCTGACCTTCAGACACAGGGTTCAAATATCAGCTTGCACTATACGTTGCCATCTGTTTGCAGCGTCATGAAAAGGGACGCTATGGTAGGAGACCTAGGAGGACCCCACTGCTGACACAGAAACATAAAAAAGCCAGATTGGAGTTTGACAAAACTTACCTGAAGAAGCCAAAATCCTTTTGGGAGAATGTGCTGTGGACAGATGAAACAAAATAACAGCTTTTTGGTAAAACCCATTATTGTACTGTTTTCAGAAAAAGAAATAAGGCTTTTAAAGAAAAGAATACAATCCCTACAATCAAACGTGATGGAGGTTCACTGATATTTTGGGGTTGCTTTTCTGCTTCAGGCACTGGATGTCTTGACTGTGTGCATGGCATTAGAAAAGCTGAAGACTACCAAAAAATTCTGTGGTGCAATGTAGGGACCAGTGTCAAAACGTTGGGTCTCCGTCAGAGGTCATGGGTCTTACAGTAGGACAATGACACCCAAAGCACCTGTCAAAAACACCCAGAAATGGTTTAATACAAAGCACTGGAGAGTACTGAACTGTCCAGAAATGAGTCCAGATCTCAATCCCATAGAGCACCTGTGGAGAGATCTCAATACAGCAGTTGGGAAAAGAAACCCTTCCAATTTGAGAGACCTGGAGCACTTGGCGAAAGAAGAGTGGTCCAAAATTCCAGTAGAGAAGTGTAAGAAACTCTTTGATGGTTACAGGAAGCAATTTATTTCAGTTATTTTTTCCAAGGGGTGTGCTACAAAATATTAAATTGAGGGTACCAAAAATTGTGTCCAGTCCATATTTGGAGTTTTGTGTGGAATGTGTCAGATTTGGCTTTTTTTCTCCACCTTTTTTGTGTCATACCAATACAAACAAAAGAAATAAACAGGGGGTGCCAATATGTTTGGCTGTGACTGTATATATACTCAACTGTGACAAGCACACATTGGATAAATTTATGTGGGTTTAGTGCTGGACTCAATTTGTACATTTGTTATTTATAAATATATATATATATATATATATATATATATATATATATATATATATATATATATATATATATATATATATATATATATATATATATATATATATATATATATTTAAAGGGAACATTGCTTACCCCATGAAAGAAGTTCATTTATCAGGTGAGTTTGTAAAACCACCTTATCTTGATGGAAAAAAACATAATTTATGTAAGAACTTACCTGATAAATTCATTTCTTTCATATTAGCAAGAGTCCATGAGCTAGTGACGTATGGGATATACATTCCTACCAGGAGGGGCAAAGTTTCCCAAACCTCAAAATGCCTATAAATACACCCCTCACCACACCCACAAATCAGTTTAACGCATAGCCAAGAAGTGGGGTGATAAGACAAAAGTGCGAAAGCAAAAAAAATAAGGAATTGGAATAATTGTGCTTTATACAAAAAAATCATAACCACCACAAAAAAGGGTGGGCCTCATGGACTCTTGCTAATATGAAAGAAATGAATTTATCAGGTAAGTTCTTACATAAATTATGTTTTCTTTCATGTAATTAGCAAGAGTCCATGAGCTAGTGACGTATGGGATAATGAATACCCAAGATGTGGATCTTCCACGCAAGAGTCACTAGAGAGGGAGGGATAAAATAAAGACAGCCAATTCCGCTGAAAATAATCCACACCCAAAATAAAGTTTAAATCTTATAACGAAAAAACTGAAATTATAAGCAGAAGAATCAAACTGAAACAGCTGCCTGAAGTACTTTTCTACCAAAAACTGCTTCAGAAGAAGAAAACACATCAAAAATGGTAGAATTTAGTAAAAGTATGCAAAGACCAAGTTGCTGCTTTGCAAATCTGATCAACCGAAGCTTCATTCCTAAACGCCCAGGAAGTAGAAACTGACCTAGTAGAATGAGCTGTAATCCTTTGAGGCTGAGTTTTACCCGACTCAACATAAGCATGATGAATCAAAGACTTTAACCAAGACGCCAAAGAAATGGCAGAGGCCTTCTGACCTTTCCAAGAACCGGAAAAGATAACAAATAGACTAGAAGTCTTTCGGAAATTTTTAGTAGCTTCAACATAATATTTCAAAGCTCTAACTACATCCAAATAATGCAACGATCTTCCCTTAGAATTCTTAGGATTAGGACACAATGAAGGAACCACAATTTCTCTACTAATGTTGTCAGAATTCACAACCTTAGGTAAAAATTTAAAAAAGTTCGCAACACAGTCTTATCCTGATGAAAAAATCAGAAAAGGAGACTCACAAGAAAGAGCAGAGAAATCAGAAACTCTTCTAGCAGAAGAGATGGCCAAAAGAAACAAAACTTTCCAAGAAAGTAATTTAATGTCCAGCGAATGCATAGGTTCAAACGGAGGAGCTTGAAGAGCCCCCAGAACCAAATTCAAACTTCAAGGAGGAGAAATTGACTTAATAACAGGTTTTATACAAACCAAAGCTTGTACAAAACAATGAATATCAGGAAGACTAGCAATCTTTCTGTGAAAAAGAACAGAAAGAGCAGAGATTTGTCCTTTCAAGGAACTTGCAGACAAACCTTTATCCAAACCATCCTGAAGAAACTGTAAAATTCTAGGAATTCTAAAAGAATGCCAAGAAAAATGATGAGAAAAACACCACGAAATGTAAATCTTCCAGACTCGATAATATATCTTCCTAGATACAGATTTACGAGCCTGTAACATAGTATTAATCAGAGAGTCAGAGAAACCTCTATGACTGAGAATCAAGCGTTCAATCTCCATACCTTCAAATTTAAGGATTTGAGATCCTGATGGAAAAAAAGGACCTTGTGATAGAAGGTCTGGTCTTAACGGAAGAGTCCACGGTTGGCAAGTGGCCATCCGTACAAGAACCGCATACCAAAACCTGTGAGGCCATGCTGGAGCCACCAGCAGTACAAACGAGCACTCCTTAGAATCTTGGAAGAAGAACTAGAGGCGGAAAGATATAGGCAGGATGATACTTCCAAGGAAGTGACAATGCATCCACTGCCTCCGCCTGAGGATCCCTGGATCTGGACAGATACCTGGGAAGCTTCTTGTTTAGATGAGAAGCCATCAGATCTATTTCTGGAAGTCCCCACATTTGAACAATCTGAAGAAATATCTCTGGGTGAAGAGACCATTCGCCCAGATGTAACGTTTGGCGACTGAGATATTCCGCTTCCCAATTGTCTATACCTGGGATATGAACCGCAGAATATAGACAGGAGCTGGATTCCGCCCATACCAGAATTCGAGATACTTCTTTCATAGCCAGAGGACTGTGAGTCCCTCCTTGATGATTGACATATGCCACAGTTGTGACATTGTCCGTCTGAAAACAAATGAACGACTCTCTCTCTTTAGAACAGGACATGACTGAAGAGCTCTGAAAATTGCACGGAGTTCCAAAATATTGATTGGTAATCTCACCTCCTGAGATTCCCAAACCCCTTGTGCTGTCAGAGACCCCCAAACAGCTCCCCAACCTGTCAGACTTGCATCTGTTGAAATCACAGTCCAGGTTGGAAGAACAAAAAGAAGCCCCCTGAACTAAACGATGGTGGTCTGTCCACCACATCAGAGAGTGTCGTACAATCGGTTTCAAAGATATTAATTGAGATATCTTTGTATAATCCCTGCACCATTGGTTCAGAATACAGAGCTGAAGAAGTCGCATGTGAAAACGAGCAAAGGGGACCGCGTCCAATGCAGCAGTCATAAGACCTAGAATTTCCATGCATAAGGCTACCGAAGGGAAAGATTGAGACTGAAGGTTTCGACAAGCTGAAACCAATTTCAGACGTCTCTTGTCTGTCAGAGACAGAGTCAAGGACACTGAATCTATCAGGAAACCTAAAAAGGTTACCCTTGTCTGAGGAATCAACAAACTTTTTGGTGAATTGATCCTCCAACCATGTTCTAGAAGAAACAACACTCATAAAAGACTGGAAAGGTTCTTTCTAGTGAAAATGAGCAAAGGGAATTGAATCCAATGCTGAGGCCATAAGACCTAAAACTTCTGTGCATATATAGCAACAGAAGAAAATAATAGAGACTAAAGGTACCGACAGACGGAACCCAATAGAATTATCCCTTTGTCTGATAGAGACAAAGACAGTGACACAAACTATCTGGAAACCTAAAAAAGGTGACCCTTGTTTGAGGAATCAAGAGCTTTCGAAAAAAAGATCCTCTAACTATGTCCTGAAGAGCAAGTGAATCATATGAGATTCCGCATCCTCAGAAAATAATCTGAATGAAAACAGAAAAATGAAAATATGCATTTATTGTATCTAAGGAAAACAAATAATGCTATCAATGACCATAAAAAGGCAAAATAGTTTGAATAAAACTCCAAACCCGGTTCCTAAAAAAGGAACTGGAAGAAATACCCCAGAAGATTCCAGGTCTGACCAGTGCTTGAACCCCATGGGTGCCTAGCCATGCTTCAACAGTATCCAAAATATATAGGACAGAAACACACTTAAAGAAAGTGTTAGCCTTACTGGAATAAAATCAAAGAAATTTGGACAAAATAGAACCAAATAAATTTCAAAGAAGTCTTAACCTGCCCCTTACCAGCCAAGCTGGAATACGGCATGTGCATCGCAATATTAGGGAGCTGATTTTGAACCCCAATTAAAAACATGTTACTTGGGAAAGAACTCAGGAATTCGTTCCTTAATAAGAACAACCAAACTAGTATAAGCTTAAAGTGTTAGTCTTAGAACTCAATCTTGAAGCCCAGAGTAACAGATAAGAATTGAATCCAATTATAAAACAAATAATTGATTATTTTAGAACAAAAGAAATATGGATTTTTTTTTAAAAAATCACAAAATTCTTCTAGCTAAAATAGCTAAAAACATAGATTAACCCTCATTTGCGAAAATATTCAATAAAATGAAGACACAAATGAAATTATTAGCATGATAGTCCAGTTTAAAGGACCAGTCAATACAGTGGACTTGCATAATCAATAAATGCAAAACAACAAGACAAATGCAACAGCACCTAGTCTAGTAAATGTTGTCCCTTAACAATGTTAAAATAAATCATAATCTGATACTTGATCTTAAAGTAAACAGAAAAAATGAAGCAATTGCAATATCCAAATAAATTACAGGACCAAGAAAAGTACCTGAAACTAAATAATTTTCCATAAATAAGATACAACTATCTAAAGAAAAATAAATACTATTTTGCTATAGAAACAATAGCATAATTAGTAGAAGTAGAGATAGCCCCAATAAATTGGAGAACCCTCCAAATTGAATTTAACTGCTGGCAAAGAATATAGTTTAAAACCTTTGAAGAAGGAATAAAAGAAAATTCTCAGCCTATTCCATTCCCTAGAATGGGGAATTGGAAAGAAAAACCTCTGAAAACACAGAAGAAATAAATAGGCAGAAATAGTGTCAGCTAGTCTTAAAGAACTAGTTACCTTAATATCCAAAATAATCAACACCTTTTCAACAAAGAACAAATGTACTTTAATAATAGAAAAATAATAAAAAAGTAGATTTGTTAGTGTCAATAGCTGATGAAGAAAATTTCTGAAAGAGAAAAAACATCATCAGAGAAGGATAAATCAGTATGTTGTTGGTCATTTGAAACTTCAATAATTAAAAAAGAAGTGAAAAAGACCTAAAAATTGTATTAGAAGGCATGAAGTCAGACAAAGCCTTTAAAATAGAATCAGAAAAATATTTCTTATAAATCTTCTAAATATTTCTTGTACATAAGATGTAAGAATGGAAATATATAAAGCATAAACACTAATGGATGCTGCATGTAAAAGTATATCATAATAACTTATTACAAAGGGTCAATCTGAGACATCTTGCAATATGTAATAGAAAAAACAACATATAAAGCAAAATTGATCAAATTCCTTAAATGACAGTTTCAGGAATGGGAAAAAAATGCCAATGAACAAGCTTCTAGCAACCAGAAGCAATAAATAATGAGACTTAAATATTGTGGAAACAACAATGACGCTCAAAATTTTTTTTTTTTAGCGCCAAAAAAGCCGCCCACATTATTTGGCACCTAAATGCTTTTGGCACCAAAAATGACGCCACATCCGGTAACGCCGACATTTTTTGGCGCAAAAAACGTCAAAAAAATGACGCAACTTCCGGCGACACGTATGATGCCGGAAATGACAAGAAAATTTTTGCGCCAAGAAAGTCCGCGCCAAGAATGACGCAATAAAATGAAGCATTTTCAGCCCCCGCGAGCCTAACAGCCCACAGGAAAAAAGTAAAATTTTAAGGTAAGAAAAAATGATTAATTCATATGCATTATCCCAAATATGAAACTGACTGTCTGAAATAAGGAACGTTGAACATCCTGAATCAAGGCAAATAAATGTTTAAACACATATATTTAGAACTTTATAAAAAAGTGCCCAACCATAGCTTAGAGTGTCACAGAAAATAAGACTTACTTACCTCAGGACACTCATCTACATATAGTAGAAAGCCAAACCAGTACTGAAACGAGAATCAGTAGAGGTAATGGTATATATAAGAGTGTATCATCGATCTGAAAAGGGAGGTAAGAGATGAATCTCTACGACCGATAACAGAGAACCTATGAAATAGACCCTGTAGAAGGAGATCATTGAATTCAAATAGGCAATACTCTCTTCACATCCCTCTGACATTCACTGCACGCTGAGAGGAAAACCGGGCTCCAACCTGTTGCAGAGCGCATATCAACGTAGAATCTAGCACAAACTTACTTCACCACCTCCACAGGAGGCAAAGTTTGTAAAACTGATTTGTGGGTGTGGTGAGGGGTTTATTTATAGGCATTTTGAGGTTTGGGAAACTTTGCCCCTCCTGGTAGGAATGTATATCCCATACGTCACTAGCTCATGGACTCTTGCTAATTACATGAAAGAAACATAATTTATGCTTACCTGATAAATTTCTTTCTTTCCGGGCATGGAGAGTCTACGAGTTCATTCCAATTACTAATGGGATATTCACCTCCTGGCCAGCAGGAGGAGGCAAAGAGTACCACAGCAAAGCTGTTAAGTGTAACTTCCCTTACCCATAATTCCCAGTCATTCAGATGAAAGAAAATGGAAAGAGAAGAAAACTCAAGGGTGAAAAAGGTGCCTGAGGTTTACTCAAAAAAACTGCTGCATTATTATTTAAAAAGAGGGCGGGTCGTGGACTCTCCATGCCCGGAAAGAAAGAAATTTATCAGGTAAGCATAAATTTTGTTTTCTTGCCTATGGCATGGAGAGTCCACAACGTCATTCCAATTACTAGTGGGAACCAATACCCAAGCTAGAGGACACGGAATGAACAGGAAGGAAGAGCAAGTCAGGAGGACCTAAACAGAAGGCACCACCGCTTGCAGAACATTTCTCTCAAAAGAGGCCTCAGTCAAGGCAAAAGTATCAAATTTGTAGAATTTGGAAAAAGTATGCAGAGAGGACCATGTTGCCGCCTTGCAAATCTGTTCCACATAAGCTTCATTTTTGAAAGCCCAAGATGAGGAGACCTAGTGGAATGAGCCATAATTCTCTCAGGAAGCTGCTGTCCAGCAGTCTCATAAGCAAAACAAATCATACTTCATAACCAGAGGGAAATAGTAGTAGAAGTAACCTTCTGACCCTTACGTTTTCCAGAGAAAACAACAAACAGGGCAGAAGAAATTCCTTAGTAGCTTGAAGGTAAAACTTTAGGGCACGCACAACATCCAGGTTATGTAAAGACGTTCCTTATGAGAAGAAGGCTTAGGACAAAAGGAAGGAACAACAATTTCCTGATTAATGTTTCGATCTGATACAACCTGTTGGTATATACTAGGTTATAAAATGTTGTATATATTATCTCAGCAGTTGCCAACTAATAAAATGTATATACATAACAATGTATTTATTAATATTAATATTTATTCCTTAATTCTAACACCTTGAATTATATTATGAAGACACTAGATTATGAACCAATTATATATCTATTACAATATTCTTTAAAAACCAAACCAAAATATATCTCTAAAATTAACCTTACTCACAATGAATCACATTAAAATACCACAATAGAAAATACCAGAATATGGACCGCTAACTTAACAGTGTTTAGTTAAACAATATAACAAGATACTTCACACAATCTTACTAAGTCTCAATAAAACCAAGTCTCAATAAACCAATTTGAAAGTTTCAGCTTTTTCATATTAATCCAGTTCACTATCATAAATAAGAGGTTTATGCAATTCAGAGAATTAAAGGTTTAGGCCAATAAGAGCCAACCGTTTTTGGCTGCAATACCATTTATGAACTATTGGTGGCAGCAGACAACCAGATATGCAGTCTCACCATCAATACTGCTAACAGTAAATACAGATTCTTATATATATATTTATCAAATGCCTATTTTTATACACTTATAATCTCCTAGTTTTAATAACTATATGTTCCATACATGGCCCATTTAATATGATTTAATCTGAGTATTTCCATACTAAACATGATAGACTACTTATAATATTTTAGAAGATGCATATTGTCATCTTTCCCAGTTATTATAAATATTGTATACTTGTGGATATCATTTTAATATTCAGTGTCTGGACTTATGTTTATGACCAATATTAATAGGACATCTTGTTAGTTTATTACATGTCTGAAAAATAAAGAAACATATTGTTATTTTGAAATAAGTCAAACATTTATAAATATCAATGCAGTTATTTATTTTTAACTCATTATATCCAACAAAGTATGTAACATGTGATGTATCTCTTAGATCATTATATATATTATTCAGGCAGTCTGCTGTACACATTAACTATTTGAAAACTATATAGAAATTTGTTTAAATTTTAAATCCTCCAGATTCGTATGCTTTCAAAAAGACATAGGTTTCAAAGTAGATTTCTCTGCTATTCTATGGAGAGGGATGTCTGAACTTCATGTATTTGAACTCAGTGTGGGGTAATATATATATAATTTAATAACACTCACATATATCCTGACATAAATCCCCCTTCCAATTTTCAATGTATGTAGGACACATGTATTGGAATTGGCTTAAAATCAGTGGAAATTGGTGAGTGTACTGACAGTATGCATCATAGACAATTTTATTATGAAGAGATTCTGTTATTTTTGAGTCCTCATGCTCGTTAGCTAGGCAACTTACTACAATACTCTTTAGTGCATTTGGGGATATGATACTTCATTCTCCCTCTATGACTTGTAGGCATCTAGAATGGCACTCTCACAACTGGTTAATATGGACCCATTTATCCATAAAAGTATAATTTTAAGGTATCCTAATTTTATAGGCAACTGGAGATATTTTGTCAGTAATGACAAAAGGACCCTTCCATGATGGAATAAATTCCTTCTCCTTAACCTGATCTTTTCCAAACTTATAAAGATAAACTTTATTATTAATTTCATATTCCTTTTTGGGCATTTTAAGATCATAATAGGTTTTAGTGGCAGTTGCAGGCTTCTCTATGTTCCTTTGAGCAAATGCAAAGGCATATTGCAGGTGCTTCCTTAAGTTCTCCACATATTGATGTGTATTGGTAGCATTTATCAAGTTCTGGTCTGATGTATGGTACAGTAAATGCCGAGGTAGAACCATTCTTCTACCAGTCATCAATTCAAAAGGTAACATCTTAGTAGCACTACTTGGAGTTGCTCTTAATGCCATTAGGACTAGAGGTAATTTTACATCCCAGTCTTTACCTGTTTCACTCACAAACTTTTTAAGGATTTTCACAATGGACTGGTTGTAACGCTCTACCCCACCACTAGAGGCAGCTCTATAAGCAATATGGAGCTTTCTTTTAACCCCTAGTATTTTCCATATCTTGGTCATTACTTCGCTAGTGAAATGGGTCCCCGATCGGATTCGATTCTCTGGGGTACACCAAATCTGGAAAACATGTGGTTGATGAGAAATGCTGTGCATTTTTCAGCACTATTATTAGGTGCACTGATGCACTCTACCCATTTAGTGAATAGGTATGTCACTGTTAACATGTATTTGTTACCTCTTGATGACCTAGTTACTGGACCAATAAAATCAATTTGTATATCTGACCATAGCATTACCACCCCCCTCTTCTGCAATGGCGCTCTATGCATTGGCACAATGGGTTGGAACTGAGGACAGATTAAACAACCTTGACAGTATGTTTGAACATCCTTCAACATATGCGGCCAAAACGCGTAGTCATGCAATATTTCATATGTTAATTTGGCACCACTAAGGCCAGATGTGGGAGCATCATGGGCATGTTGAAGCATTAGAGCTCTGAACTTTGTAGGTTCTAATTAACAAACCATCCTGTAACTTGAATTGTGATCTGGAATTTATTAAGATTCTAAGATATACCTTGCCAATACTGTTCTCTTTTGAGATGGGGTTGCTTTTAGGATCTTCTATGTGTTTATAGAAGATGCCTATAATGGGGTCTTCCTTTTGACTAATGATCAGGTCCTCACTAGGAGAATCCTGACTCCATTGTACCAGTGTCAGGGTTACTTTTCTCTCTGTTCCTTTAAGGATCACCTGTTCATCCTATACAGCCTATTTAAACTCCACCCTTTCCTTTTCTCATTGCTAGGTTAATTTTGTTGTTCTGTGTAAAGCAAAACATTCGTTTAGCACTGAACTTACCTTGCCTCACATGTGGTAGTGACACCACTTCTCAGTTTCCTCAAAGGATCTTCTGTTGCCAGACACGCAAGCTGTTACAAACAGCATCTTTAAACAGCAGCTCCAAATTCTCTCACGGAGAACACAGTTTCCAAGCGGTGACGTCATCAGCAGTAGCCGGACTCAGCTACCGCTGCTCTGTACTCCCCAGGATAGTTACCGCTGTTCCAGACACACAAATGGATCAGGTTGTATACAACTGTTGTTAACTGAACTAACCTACTCAAACTTAAACCGCTTTATTGTCAGTTGTACTTGGATATCATTATTGACAGTACATCTAAAAGCTATCCGCTCTCCACGCTACATAATTATATATAACATTGGGGTTTGTCTATAAATCTTGCATAACTAACCATTCTCCTCGCTTCAATACTACTGTGATTACTAAATTATCATATTACTTGTGCCCTCTAACAAGTTACACATATCATTCTATATATATCTATGTGTGCTGTGATTTGTGGGCAATATTAAAACACAAAGTTATTCACTTAGGCGATCCAGTGTTTATCTCTGTGTAACAACCTACATATTTATATGTAATAATATTACTGCTGTTTCAAGTATAAGAGGCATAACACAAATAAGAGATACCTGACAGAAAAGGTATCTGACATATTAACCTAGCCCTAAAACAGGAAAATGTCCTCTGAAGAAATAGCAGATCAGTTTTCTAATGTGTCACAACGCCTAGACAGTCTTACACAAACCATCAGAGACCTGCAGAGTGACAATGAGACTGTAAAAACCTGTCTAAGAGATTTGTATAATACTAAACCAAATCCCACTACACTGTTACCTGAACCACAAATCAGCCTCCCAGAGAAATTCTCAGGAAACAGAGCCTTGTTCAGAGAATTTAAAAATTCATGTCTTTTGCTTTTCGAATTAAAGCCAAACACTTATAGAACGGACAGACTAAAAGTCCTGACCATCATTTCCTTTCTCAGAGCAGAGCCCCGTGCGTGGGCTGACGTTTATTATGAGACTCAGGATCCCATACTGAACTCTCTAGATGATTTCCTGAAGGAGATGTCATCCATTTACGATGACCCCTTCAAACAGAGCTCTGCTGAAGCATCTATCAGAGCTTTAAAACAGAACAAACAACCAGTTGAGGAGTATATCTCTCAGTTTAAAATCCATGCAATGGATACTCAATGGAATGAGCCTTCCCTTAAGAATCATTTCCGAATTGGTTTGTCAGATGACATAAAGGATGAGCTTTCCAGGATAGGTATACCGGCAACTCTGCAGGAGCTATACACCATATCCATTACAATCGATAGGAGGATCAGAGAACGGCGTCATGAGAGGGCTGGATAATCAACTTCCATTAGAAAACCGCTAACTACTGTTACACATAAAGAACAGGATCACGAGGTTCCAATGGAGATCGCAGTCATCAAGGGACCCCTGTCCCAGCAAGAAAAAAATAGAAGACGCCTCCTCAATCTCTGCATGTATTGCGCTGCCAGAGAACATGAGGTTAAGGCTTGCCCAATACTAAAAAAACAAAAGGCTGGTAGGTCCCTTAAAACTTATCCTTATCGCCTAATAAAAGATAAGAATAGCACTTATTTTTTTTACCTCTCTCCCTACAGTGGCATCGACACAGGGTTCAAACTGAAGCCTTAATAGATACGGGAGCATGTGGTAACTTTGTTGACCTTGAATATGTAAGGGCCAATAAAATTCCTGTTGAAGCAAAATCTGTACCTCTTTCTTTTAATGTAGTTGATGGTTCACCTCTTTCTTCAGGTCCTGTTAACGAACACACCATACCCCTCCTCATGGTCACAGAAACTGGTCATACTGAAACTATTACATTTAATGTCATAACCTCACCTATCTTTCCTATCATTCTAGGTATATCCTGGCTGAAAATTCATCAACCTATACTCAATTGCACAGATTTCTCTGTAGCTCTAGATTCCACTTCTTGCACTAGTCATTGCTTCTCACCTCAACATTTAGCATTAGTAACTGACCCAATGTTACCACACTGTTACTCTAACTTCACTGACGTTTTTAGCAAGAAAGACGCTACATCTCTACCTCCCCATAGACCATATGACTGCCCTATAGATTTATTACCTGGTTCTAGTGTGCCACATGGGCACATATTTCCATTGTCCAAACCTGAGTTAGACCATTTAAAGGAATATTTGCACGAAAACTTGGAAAAGGGTTTTATTAGACCCTCCACCTCACCAGCTGCAGCAGGTATTTTCTTTGTTACAAATAAAGACGGATCACTCAGACCAATCATAGACTACAGGGAACTCAATAAGAGAACAGTTAAAAACAGATATCCTTTACCCTTAATTCCAGAATTAATTGAGAGGTTACGTGGTGCCCAGGTCTTTACCAAATTGGACCTAAGAGGGGCCTATAACCTCATCAGAATTCGTGCCGGCGACGAATGGCTAACAGCATTCAGAACCCGTTACGGGTTATTCGAGTATACTGTTATGCCATTCGGACTGTGTAACGCGCCGGCTACATTTCAAAACTTTATCAACTATATATTTCGAGACATTTTAGACGTATACATTGTAGTGTACCTAGATGATATTCTCATATATTCACAAAGTTTGGACGAACACATACAACATGTTACCACAGTCCTGACTCGTCTACGCTCACATAGTCTGTATGCCAAGCTTGAAAAGTGTTTATTTCACGCTAAACAAGTATCCTTCTTGGGTTATCAAATAACCCCCTCCGGTATTAAGATGGAGGAGACCAAAGTTTCTTGCATTAAAAACTGGCCTAACCCTAGGAATAAGAAGGACATACAAAGATTCCTTGGCTTCGCCAATTTTTACCGCAAATTTATCCATAAGTTCGCTACGTTGACTAAACCATTATCAGATTTAACTAAATTACAAAACAAGTTCCACTGGTCACAGGTTGCTCAACAGGCTTTCGATACCCTAAAGCAACGATTTACCACTGCACCTATTCTTCAGTTCCCTGATACTAACTTACAGTTTATTTTGGAAGTCGATGCCTCTGATTTTGCTTTAGGCGCAGTTCTTTCACAGAGGAAATCTTTCAAAGAACCCATTCACCCTGTAGCCTACTATTCAAGGGTTATGACTTCTGCTGAACTCAACTATCCAGTTGGAGAAAAGGAGTTGCTTGCTATAAAAAGTTCTTTTGACCAATGGCGTCATCTCCTTGAGGGGTCACTCTTTCCTGTGGTTATTCTAACTGATCACAGGAATTTGCAGCATCTACAAACCAACAGGACCCTGTCAGCAAGACAACTCAGGTGGAGTCTGTACTTCTCACGATTCCGTTATGTCATAACTTACAGGCTAGGATCCAAAAATGCCAAAGCAGATGCCTTGTCAAGATTGCACCAAAGACCAGACACGGAGAAGCCGCCTTCAACCATCATTCCAAAAGAGAATATATTGGCCTCCCTCACCATAAGACCTCTTGATATTCAATCCGCTCAAGCCAAGGATTCCACTAAACCAACCACAGAACTAGATTTGGCTTCAGATGGTTTATTTTATCACAAAGGTCTACTATACATTCCGGAGGTACTACGGTCTTCAATCCTAGAATCTTTCCATGACTCACCACTGGCTGGACATCTCGGATACCATAAGACGTACTCAAATCTCAAACGGTCGTTCTGGTGGCCGTCCATGGAAACATATATTAAGAGATATATCACTGAATGTTCCATTTGTTCCAGTTCAAAACCTTCCCATCTAAAACCTGTTGGGTTGCTTCAACCCTATCCGGTTCCAACGAAGCCGTGGACTGATGTGTCACTCGATTTTATTGTCGAACTCCCCATGTCCGCATCACATACCTGTATTATGGTTGTCGTGGACATGTTCTCCAAAATGGCACATTTTATCCCACTCCCAGCAGTACCGACTGCAGCATCTACAGCTCAGACTTTCATCAGAGAAATCATCCGACTTCATGGCATACCAACCAGTATCCTGACGGACAGAGGATCCCAGTTTACCTCCAGGTTTTGGAAAGAACTCTGTGTTGCCTTATGAATTACCCAGAAATTGACCACATCCTATCACCCGCAATGTAATGGGCAAACGGAGAGAACGAACCAGTGGCTAGAACAATATCTCCGATGCTACTGTTCACAACATCAGGAGACTTGGTTCTCTTTTCTCCCCCTCGCTGAATTCGCTTACAACAATACTCCGAATGCCTCGACTAAGTTTAGCCCCTTCTACATTAATAATGGTATCCACCCAAGAAGTCATATGCTACCTAGGATTCTTACCTCTTGTCCAGCAGTGAACGACACAGTAAACGACATTTCGAGAGCCTTCAGTACCATTAAAGATAACATTGAACATGCTCAGGCATCCTACAAGCGTCAATATGATCTTCACCATCGACAACAACCTAATTATCAGATCGGACAAAAGGTCTGGTTGTCCACAAAGAATCTCAAGCTTCATCTCCCCTCTAAGAAACTTGCCAGACTTTTTGTTGGCCCATTTCAGATTGTTGCTCTTCCGAATCCTGTCACAGTCACCCTCAAGCTTCCAGACTCTTATAAAATTCATCCCACCTTCCATGTGTCCCTCGTAAAATCATGTCACTCCTCAGTCACGTTCACTCCTGAAGGGACCACGGTTTCCGATTCTTTTGTAGACACTGAATACGAGGTGCACAGCATAGTGGACTCTCGACTCAGAAATGGTCGCCTGGAGTATTTGGTTCACTGGTTAGGTTATGATGCTTCAGAGGATTCTTGGGAGCCTGCGGCCAATGTCTCGGCGCCTCGTTTGGTCTCGCTGTTCCATCGGCGTAACCCTGATAGGCCTGTACCCTGAAACCTCGCAGTGGTTTCCTTGGGGGGGGACTCTGTCAGGGTTACTTTTCTCTCTGTTACTTTAAGTATCACCTGTTCATCCTATACAGCCTATTTAAACTCCACCCTTTCCTTTTCTCATTGCTAGGTTAATTTTGTTGTTCTGTGTAAAGCAAAACATTCGTTTAGCACTGAACTTACCTTGCCTCACATGTGGTAGTGACACCACTTCTCAGTTTCCTCAAAGGATCTTCTGTTGCCAGACATGCAAGCTGTTACAAACAGCATCTTTAAACGGCAGCTCCAAATTCTCTCACGGAGAACACAGTTTCCAAGCGGTGACGTCATCAGCAGTAGCCGGACTCAGCTACCGCTGCTCTGTACTCCCCAGGATAGTTACCGCTGTTCCGGACACACAAACGGATCAGGTTGTATACAACTGTTGTTAACTGAACTAACCTACTCAAACTTAAACCGCTTTATTGTCAGTTGTACTTGGATATCATTATTGACAGTACATCTAAAAGCTATCCTCTCTCCACGCTACATAATTATATATAACATTGGGGTTTGTCTATAAATCTTGCATAACTAACCATTCTACAATAGTAGTGGTATTCTAGCGCTAAGATTGCCCTAAGCTGTGACCAAAAAAATGGGGTCTAACCTCCCCCAGAAAAAAGGTTTACTGAAACAAAGGGATCGGTCCAGCGCCAAAAGGCCAAGGGACAAATATACAAAACTGCCAATACTTTAAAATATAGATTTATTACAATCAGATACAGCGATATACGGTATGAATGGTAAAATAGAAGTAAAAGCAAATCATTGGCAATTGATGCCGAGCATATATTTAAAAAATGCAATAGAAAAAAAAAAAAAAAATTGTTTTAAAACAATAGAAAAAATGCAATAGTTGCTGCTAGCAATTTTATTGTTTTAAAACAATTTTTTTTTTTCTATTGCATTTTTTAAATATATGCTCGGCATCAATTGCCAATGATTTGCTTTTACTTCTATTTTACCATTCATACCGTATATCGCTGTATCTGATTGTAATAAATCTATATTTTAAAGTATTGGCAGTTTTGTATATTTGTCCCTTGGCCTTTTGGCGCTGGACCGATCCCTTTGTTTCAATAACTAACCATTCTCCTCGCTTCAATACTACTGTGATTACTAAATTATCATATTACTTGTGCCCTCTAACAAGTTACACATATCAATCTATATATATCTATGTGTGCTGTGATTTGTGGGCAATATTAAAACACAAAGTTATTCACTTAGGCGATCCAGTGTTTATCTCTGTGTAACAACCTACATATTTATATGTAATAATATTACTGCTGTTTCAAGTATAAGAGGCATAACACAAATAAGAGATACCTGACAGAAAAGGTATCCGACAACCAGGTTAGGCTCACCTTGTTGTTTAGCCTGGTTTCTGGTAAAGGCTTCTACCTGAATTGCACCCATTAAGTGGTCAATATTAAGGAGTTCTCCAGTTATCGCTCCTTGTTTGGCTAATAAAACTGCAAGATCATTGACTTCCTTATCAGGACCTAGAATCCTGGAATGACCCTTGGTCTTTTTCCAGTATATGGTTAAACCATTAGAAGCCACTAACTTATCAATTTCGCAGAATAACTTGCCATGTTTGACTGGTTTGTTGTTAGTTTTCTGCATGCCATTTCTTTTCCAAGTTGGCAGGTATTCAACAAAACTGTCACGCACATAATTTGAGTCAGTAATGAACACAAATTCATGAATACCTTGTTCAATAGCCACCTCAATGGTTTTTAGAACAGCAGTTAGTTCTGCAACTTGACTGGATCTTGGTCTAATGTTGAAACCTACAGAAATATTTGGGAATCCATTTGCCCAAGTTATACAAATGCCAGTGACTAATTTGCGCTCATAATCAATAGTGGCATGGTAAGAACAACCATCAACATATACGCAAGGTAATGTTTGACACTGGTCCTCATTAAATATTTTATATGGGGAAAGCAATTGTTCCTTCAGGAAATCATCTTCTAATAACTCTTCCCCATGATCCTTAGCAGTACAGTCATGGAACTTGGCAAGCCCCTGTGCGACTGGATTCTTTTTCTATTGCTTATAGCAAATTTCTAAAGGCTAGCCTTGTAAGGAAAAAGTCCAAGCTGTTATGCGGCTATTAGAGAGGTTTCCATCTCTTATTTTCTCACTTTGCAGATATAGCAAAGGTTGGTGGGCCGTTTCTACAATAATTTTCTCGCCCTGTTTATAGCTGCAGAAATTTTGTAGAGCCCATACAGTAGATAAGAGGGCTTTTTCGCAATCACTAAATTTTATTTCTACTGGGGATAAAGTTTTGCTCGCATAAGCAATGACTTAACTTAAATTATCATGCTTTTGGTATAAAACAGCACTCATGCTTATATCTGTTTAACTTGTCTCTAAGTAGAAAGGTTTACCCCCTTCAGGGTATGCTAAGCAAGGTGGTTGAGTGAGTTTTCTCTTCAGCTCTCTGATGGCTGTCTCTTGAGCTTCACTCTAGTGCCATTTCACATCCTTCTTTAGAAGAAGTAGCAATGGTTTAGCTAATTCTGCATAATTATCAATAAATTTGCAAGAATAATTTGTCATACCCAGGAATGATCTCAATTCCTTTAAGTTAGTTGGGTTTTTAGAATTTATTATAGCTTCCACATTTTTATTCTGAGGATTTAACCCTTCAGAAGTAACTTCATGTCCCAAGAAGTTTACACGAGTGCGGCACCATTGGGCT
Organism: Bombina bombina; assembly: GCF_027579735.1. Taxonomy (NCBI): domain Eukaryota; kingdom Metazoa; phylum Chordata; class Amphibia; order Anura; family Bombinatoridae; genus Bombina; species Bombina bombina. The sequence goes on along the minus strand of NC_069503.1, from coordinate 199,821,152 downwards.
TTTTGTAGGGATAATTTGACACCCTTTTAAGTTGGCTTAGGACATGTTTAAGTTCTGTTATGTGTTTTTCAATGTCTGTACTATTGATCAAAACATCATCAACATAAGATAACGTCCCCCTTTCCAGTGCATCAGGCATAGCCTTATGCATGAATACAGCAAATTCATGTCCTGAATTTATGTATCGAAACAGGAGCCTTTGGAATGCATATTGGATCTTTTGGAAGGAAAACGCTAGCTTATTCTGGTCTTCTTCATGTACCTTTATGGTCCAATATCCCTGAGCACAATCAATGGCAGTGAATAATTTGGATCCCTGCATCTGCGCTAGGCACTGGTCAATATATGGCACAGGCCAGCCAGACATGTACACTCGCTTGTTTAGCTGTCTTAAGTCAGCACACAAACGCCATTGTCCATTGGGCTTAAGAACACCTAGAATAGGATTGTTATAAGAGCTATGCACTTGTCTGATGATACTCCTTTCTTCCAGGTTCCTTATGATTTCTGCAAGAGATCATATGAGGCTAAAGGAAGTCTGTACTGTTTAACAAAGACAGGTGGTGCATTGGGATCTGTTTGGATTCTTGCAATGTGCAGGTCTGTAGTCCCACAGTCATAAGAATCCCACAAAAATATCCTTGTACCCCATCAGGAGTTCTCGTAGCTGTTGGCGCTCATCATCACTGGAACAGCCATTAGCTAAGGAGATTTGCTCTTCGTGTATTTGCTGAAATCCTGGAAAGATTTAAGGCTGTCCTACTTCTTCCAACCTAGAGGTGATATCCCCTTGATTATAATTTACAACTAACTTAAAGGAATTTTGTATTAACCTGCTCCAGAGGCAAAGGTTAATACAATCTATTTGTATGGCATATCTATGTAAAAGATCGTTGTCAATGTATATTTGATTATGGGGATTATTTAAAACTAAAAACAGGTGCTTTGCTGATGTATTACCTATAGGGATAGACCATAAACATTTAGCTGTGACATTATAGCTTTCAGATTTGTCATCCAGGTCATAGACCCAGAGATCTTGGTGAGAAACATATTTAATCATCTTAGGTTCAGGGATCTGCGCTAATACGCCTTCGCTTATGTAGCTATCTTCCTGTTTTAAGTTTAATTTAGTTTAATTTCATGCACCTGTATAGGGATGAATAAATCATCCTTAACGTTCTCAATTTCTGCAAAGGAATTGAGAGTGATCTCCCCTTTAGGGGACTTAGGATCCACCTTGTGGAGAGATATAGTTAATACATCGCCATCTAGGGAAATATCGGCTATCTTTCCAGGCAAAATGTTAAAAGTATTACCATCAGAGTCACTTAGGGGAATCTGGTTATCCATTTGTAGGATAGTGATTTCAGGTGCATTGTTATTCCTGAAATTAATCTCCACAGCATCTGGCTTCTCTTCCACCACTTGACAGTTATGTCTGGTGTGAGTTATGCTGGACCGAATTACAATTTGCTTGTGACCAAATTACATTATTTATGCAATCAATTATGGTACTTAATCGCTTCAGGAGATCAATACCAATGATTAAGCGATCAGTCGGTAGATCCACTATGATGACAGGGTGTCTTATTACCCTGTTCCCCAGCTTTAGCTTTAACTATGCTATACCCCAAACTTTGAGAGAATCGCCCCCAACACCTATTAATGAACCATCAAATTCCTTTAGCTTAGGTTTGTGGGGTGTTGGCCCATTTAGCTGTGTGTAGTACCTGTGGGATAAAATAGTTGCCTGAGATCCAGTATCAATTAATCCCATGATAGGGTTGGAAACTGAATCCTGGAGCTCAGCTAATACATAATATCTCCCTGCAGTTTCTACCATTTCACACATAAAATTAGCATGATTACACATCTGTGAGCTTCGCCACAAGTTACCTGAATTCAGAAGAATTTTCATTCTTACCAGTCACCTCCTCTATAATAGGGTTGACAGGGTTCCTGTGTACGGCATCTGTGGGAATAAGGTTAGGGGACAACTGCAAAAGAAGAGGTTTGTTAGAGCTTCCAGGCTGAGGTTGCTCGTCATCACAGCTAAATCGTCCGTTTCTGGACTGCAAGGAGAGAACATGATTAGTACCATTATTGACATTTATCATTTCATTTGGTATATCTCTCCCCTCTCCATCAGGTAATACTGGAGTATTTATGACTGTGCCTGTGACCCACTGCTGGCCACTGGCTGTACCCCTGAAAAAGGATTATTAGGGTTCTGAGTCATCAGAGCTTGACTCATATTAGTAAATAGTGTACATAATTGACTTACTTGCGTACTGAGTTGGCCCACTTGATTGGACAAGCTATTTATACCCATGGACCGATTTTTTATATCCCAGGGTATTGATTTCTGGATCCTTGGGATCCCTCAGAATCATAGCTATTATTTCTATTTTGACATGGTTGTCTTTGGGGTTCAACTTGTTCAGCATTGATATCTTGGAGCACACTATTTACTTGGGGTGTCTGGTTACCCTGAGAGTATTTTCACTACTTTTGGTATTTATTTTTATGGGGATAACTATTTGTCTGGGTATGCCCCCCATTTTGAGTATATTCTCTCTACACCTCAGACCTTGGGGCAGAGTTAAAACTTTGTGGGGAAGGCCTGTTTTCTCGGGCCACTTCCACTTAAGTTTTCTTTTTAGACTCTAAGTTTAGGGAGCTAGATGACACCCTAGTTTCTGCCACAATTTTGGGGCTGGGCCTTGGTCCTTTTAACCCCCTGTTCACTGCTGAATAGAGTATAACTTTGTACTCTCTTTGATCAGCCAGTCCAATGAGCAGTTCTCATCAAAATCTCTAGCCAAATTAAGTTTGATGTGCGCAGGCAATGCTTCGTAAAACAAATTCTGAGCTTTCAAATATGGGGTAGTCTTCAGCCATACTGTATGCACTTTTTAGTGCAGAAAAGAATTCTATAGGGCTTTGATTCGTGCCACATTTCAGGCCATATACATTTATTTTCGCAGATGTTTTAGAACTCCTTTTTGCACTGTTGCTTTGTTTCACTACTGGAATGAATATTCATTTCCTTTAGTGAAGCAAATAATTTGTGATGTTTACCTTCAAATACCCAGGGCAGAAATGTAATTTTTGACTGTTCACTATTTACATTCATTACGGCTAAAGCATTTTCATAGGCCTCTAAGTGGTCAATTATAGAATTGGTTCCCTTGTTAGAAAATGTAGGTATTGCACCACTCAGGAAAGTAATTATTTTAGGGGTGTCATATACCTTATTAGATGTATCTTGGGCCTTCCTAGGGACCTTATTTTTGGGGCTGGATCGCCCCCTATCTGCCCTACTTTTACTATGGGGAGACCCCTTACGTACAATATATAGTATATATAGTATATAATATATTGGCTATCTGGGTAGCTGGCTCCGCCCCCTGACTCACTATTATCACTCCCCTACCCCTCCGAAGTGTAGCAGTTCCCTGAATTTACAGCATGAGGTGACTGTCTATGTGAGAAGTTTACCTCTGACCCAATAGGGGTCCTTTGCTTAAATTCTTCCTTAATGTTCTGCAGTTCATTTCTCATAAATCGTTTTAGGGTTTTTAACATACCTGCATTATTATTTTTATTACTTTTACTATCAAGAGAGGGGGTTTCATTATGGCGATATGGCCTTTTAAATTAATTTAACTCTTTTTGGCCCTCTGCGAGTTGTTTATTTAAATCTTGTATTTGGGCTACTAAATTTTGGTTATACTTTTGTAAGGTGGCCATGTTCTAGGCAAGCACATTAATTTTATCCTAGACTTGCTCCACCTCCTCTTCACCTAGCCTTAAGGAATCATTGTCACCCCTCAGTTGCTCCAATTGTGAGTTCTGTACTTCAATGTTATTGAACATTTCATCGTTCACATAGAGGAGAAGACCCCAAGTTTTGAAAATTATTTCATCGCGTTTTTTCGGTTTCTGAGGTTGGCCAAATTTTAACAGCCTTTTAAATATTTAACTTTTGCCACACCATATATTATTTGCAATATTTTTGGCCTTAGTCTTAAGCATCTTAATATAAGCATCTAATTCTACCTTAATACTTAATTTATTTTTAAGGTGAATAATGGCTTCTGTTTTAAGCGTTTCTGCCTGACTAATGGGCGATTTTGGGGAACATATTTCAATACTATGTATAGATTCAATTGATTCACTTCTAGTACCAGACATTATTATTTTGGCTTAGTATTTGGTTAAATTAAAACACTAATACAATTTTGACCAATGAAAAAAAATTTTAAAAAATATTTTTAATTTTTTTATTAATATATATATTTTTTAGATAATAAATTTTATTTACTACAAATATATTATATCAATGTGATAAAGATAAGAATCTTACAGCTGTGCTTCCAGATTATATGTTGGTATATACTAGGTTATAAAATGTTGTATATATTATCTCAGCTGTTGCCAACTAATAAAATGTATATACGTAACAATATATTTATTAAAATCAATATCTATTCCTTAATTCTAGACTAGCTATCCTTATAGACACCTTGAATTATATTTATGTAGACACTAGATTATGAACCAATTATATGTCTATTACAATATTCTTTACAAAGCAAACCAAAATATATCTCTAAAATTAACCTTACTCACAATGAATTGCATTAAAATACCACAATAAAAAATACCAGAATATGGACTGCTAACTTAACAGTGTTTAGTTAAATAATATAACAAGATACTTCACACAATCTTACTAAATAAATCTCTCAATAAATCTGAGATAACTTTCAGGGAAGTATAATTAAGCTATTAAGCCCACAAATGGTTTTATATAACTTTAATTTAAACACCAGGAATTGTATATATTATTAATGCAACTTATTTATATGCCAATATGTCTGGCCTGGAATAACCTCTTATTCAGCCACAATAAGACAAATTCTAATATATATATATATATATATATATATCCTCCATGTGTATCTGCACTCACAATGTCATATAGTCGCCAACCAGGGTGTCAGATCAATTAGTAATCATAGTAATCTTCAACATAGGACTGCACTCGCTGGGTTTATATAAAAAACTTTTTAATTTGGTAACGTTTCGGAGCCCACAGACCCCTTCCTCAGACCAGTACAAAACATGCAACCAAACACAGTGTCTTATATACACTTTAAGCCCCACCCACCACCAAATCAACTGTGAATTGCGCCAAAACTGGGGTTGTCATGGTGATAACCCCTAACCCCCTCAGTGTGACCATACTACTAATCAAACAATTCATAAAATAATTCATAAAAGCTTCAAAGTTGTATAAGTGGTACAATAAATGCATAAGCCATAAGATATGTACATTAGTAAATGTACAAGTAAAGCTAGACATCCATGTGTTCAAGTACATACATAAGTGGATTCATTAGATAAGAGACATATAAATGCCAAGACATTTCATATTGGTGTAAGTTAAACCATCATATGTGATATACAGATAGATATATATGGCAGTACAGCATTGCATCACATACAGTCACATAGGTTATACATGTGTTTGGCAATAGATTAGAATAGCACTGTGAAACTCTCTTATTGCATTGAACCGTGAGTTCATTCTACAGTCTATGATAGGCCGTTCCCACTAGATGATAGTGTGTCTGCAGCTAATCCCCATATGATCATACTCTAAAAACTTGTACGTTAAACCATCTAAACAGCATCACCCCTTTTATCTTAAACATAAATATATTGCTTATCTGTATATGTCTTCAGTTTCAAAATCAGATTAGGCTCCAAATATTTTGTTAGGAGAATCGTATCTGAAAAAAACGAGCCCATACACTGTATCAGGCGCCCAGAGAAGCAGCTCCGGCGCCCGTAGTGCTCATTAGCATAGCGCATGGCTAATTAGCATAAGTCGGTGACGTATGCGCGTGTGTATTCGCATAGTCATGGTGACTCAGTTGTGGAATAGCAGGGCGTTAGGCAATATGCGATCGTGATCGCCTGTGTTATATTGTAGTAATACAAAACATTTAACAATAATTGGGCTAAGAGCATAGTAATGAATGTATATCTCCTGACATGGACTTGAGTGAAAAAAGCAGGCAGTGAAACTTGTCAACACTGATTGCTTAAGGATGTACAAAAATGTGTGCAGAGAGATTTGCAACACAAAGAGAAAGACTGCAGGTTACTGGGTTATATAATAATTCAACCCACTAAAGATTAAGGTCAGACAAATAAAGGATAAGTAAATATATGAATAAAATCATACAAACATGCTCATTTATACTAAATAACTTTATTGGTGAAAAATATTTTTAAAGTCCGACTGGACTCATACACATGCACACACACATACAATTAAAACTAGCTGGAACTCAGGTAATATGGTTAGTATATCAAATAGCACTCTAAGACTCAAAATTTATTTACTGACAAGGGATCTCGACTGTTATAGTATTTTAATATTGATCCCTGGCAGTATACGATAGGCTATAGACAGCAAGAAAAAATAACTGCTGAATTAGTTAGTCCTCCGTAAAGGCAAGTCTGCACAAAGAGAGATAGGCAAAACACTATATAATTAGATGTGCTGGGTATTAGTGCATTAATTAGCTGTCCCTGCACACACTTAAATGTATTAGTGTTTTATTCCCAAACTAAGCGAAGGTTGCGCTATAATTATTATTCCCAGTATTGTTACTGGTAATTGTTAGGTTATCAGTATATAGGGCCCATTGATATTAGGTATAAACCTTAGATTCAGAAATAAGATATGGTGAGTGCCTTTTATTAGGTCACCAGTGTAGCAGTTGCTGTGTGTAACCTGCTGCTCGGGGTGAATATGTTGAAATAGAATACCTTAAATGGATATTATTTGCTACAAACTAACATACGTTGCCGCAAATGTATCCAGTGTATTAAATGGTCACTGAAGAAAATAGGGCATGAAATGTACAAAATTCCCCAGTATCCAGACAAACCGATCACTGTTGATCATATTTTTAACAAGTGCAATATTGGTTTACATAACATTAGAGTCTCAGATATATCTATATGGTAAAATGTCTAAATTCATTAGCATAGTGTTTATTAATCCACCAGTTTTTATCTGAGTCACAAATGTAATTTAGCAACTTGCATAGTAGTGCTCTGTCAGCTAGTCTGAATGCTATGCAGTTAAACCGCTTAGATATCGTAAGCTTATAAATTTCGAAATATGCTCCCTACTATTAGCAGGAGAAATACCACAGAAATGCTCTGGTTAGATTACAAAACGTCACTGGTCTAATTTGATCTATAGGTGGCATAAATAAGTCATACAGGGGTCACCATTGGAAATGTCCCATTACAAACACCTAACAAAAGTTAGTAGGAAATAAAGAAGGACTAAACTACCAAAAGGTCTCTTCTATAGCGGAGACCTGATTACTTTTAACTGTCTATAGATATTCGGCATATATTGAGAGTGCTAACGCTGAGTCAGCAAATTAAAAATAGAGGTTCAATAACCCTGTGTTCGTGCCCCTGACGCGCGTTTCACATTACGCTTCCTCAGAGGGGTACGCGCCGGCCGGCCGGAGCAGGAAATGTTGGAATCTAAAACCCGCCTACGTATTCTGACTGGTTCACCAAAATGGCGCTATGTGACTTCTCATTGGTCAGTATTCGCAGTGTGACAAATGGAATTTCGAAAAGCACATTTCCTTAGTGAGCTGACAGATTCCATCACCAAAACCGAAAAAAACTTTCTGATACAAAAGAACCCTACTCTTGCGACTATATACTTTTTGCCAAAAGTTCATAAAAATCTTACCAAACCACCAGGAAGACCCATAGTATCGGGCAACAATAATCTAACTGAGGCAGCCAGCAGATATATAGATCAGAGATTAAGAGAATATTTGACTGCTATGCCCTCATATGTCCGTGATACTATGGAGGTCTTAAAGATTGTGCAAAACTTACATCTTAACAGTGATACCTGGCTCATTACCGCAGATGTAGAGTCATTATACACCAGTATCAGACACAATGATGGTATACAGGCAGTAAAATACTTTCTCTCCACCAATGAATCTGATAATAAAGAACACAATGAGTTTATTTTACTTCTTTTGAAGTATGTCCTGACTCACAATATCTTTACATTCAAAGATAGTTTCTACCTACAAACACAAGGAACTGCCATGGGCACTTCTTGTGCCCCAACATATGCCAACTTGTTCCTAGGGCACTGGGAACAAAAAGTTGTTTTTTCTGAAGGCATGGAAAAATACACAGACCATGTACCTTTATGGATAAGGTACATCGATGATGTGCTATTCATTTGGGAAGGCACACGTGAACATCTTGATGAGTTCTTTTTAGTTCTTAATCAAAATAATTTTAATATCAAATTAACATACCAAGCTGATCTGTGTAAAATTGATTTCCTAGATCTAACAATTACAAAAAATGCTGATGGCACTATTGCAACCAAGGTATTTAGGAAAGAAACTGCCACAAATTCACTGCTGCACAGGACAAGTGCACATCCAGGAAGCACTTTAAAAGCAATTCCATATGGAGAATTTCTACGGCTGAGGAGAAATTGCTCTGATGTCTCAATATATGAAAATGAGAGTAAACTCCTTACAACTAGGCTATTACAAAGAGGCTACAGTAACAGGACCATTAAACATGCGAAATTCAAAGCTCTGAAAACATCTAGGGACACTCTATTGTGTCCTAAAATCAAAGACAATTCCACCACCATTCCCAGATTGATCAAAACATATAATCCGCAGATGCAGAGTGTGATTAAGATACTCAATGAGAATTGGCACATCCTTACAAGTGACCCTGAGCTTAAAGACACAATAGGAGCAAGAGTACAAATAGGCTATAAGAGACCGAGAAATCTAAAGGATCAACTTGTACAGAGTCATTATGTACACACTCCGAAAAAAAGTGACACTGACCCTGGCATGTACCCATGTGGCACATGTTCTGTCTGTCCTCACGTCAGAAAAATCAAAGAAATTAAGGACAAATATGGGAAAAGTCAAAAACTTAAACATCACTTCACCTGCAGATCTCTGGGAGTCATTTATATCATCTATTGTGAATGTGAAAAAGCCTATGTAGGCATGACTACCAGAGAGGCAAGGGTCAGGATTCTAGAACATAAAAACAATATTAAGAACGCAGAAAAAGATTTACAAAAAGGTAAAAAGATTACAAGTGTAGCTAAACACTTTCTACTGAAACATCGAGGTCAAAGCAGTCATTTAAAATTCTCTGTTTTGCAGAAAGTCTCCCTTGGCATCAGAGGGGGCAATCTAGAAAATTCACTATTAAAAGCAGAATGTCGTTGGATACATCTACTCAATACTGCACATCCACATGGATTAAATGAATTTAACAATTACAATGTTTATTTATAATATTTTTTTTCCCAAAAGTTTTTTCCTAAATCCACTATCTTCAGAATAAATTAATAAAAACACAACTTATGTATACACTAGCTCTTCACTAAGTTTCATGAGCGATTAATCATGTTATCACACTCTTGTATTTACAAGCCATACATTTATTTAATACAATTTCTATTCTTCACGTAATAAGATTCCACATATTCACCTCACTAAATATTATTCTATACAATTATTAATTCTTCACTCTATCACAGTGCAGTAATATTCTTTATTTCTAAATGTTATTTGTACATATTGTCCAATACACTCTTTGTGGAATTTAATAAATGTTCACTCACACTTTTTTATTTTTAGAGAGTATCACATCCCCTTTATTCCTTATGTTTGCCTTTTGTTCACATTTTTTTCACAATTCTATATTATATTTACACTATTTAGTTCTTTTAATTTTACAGTGGATTTATTTATCCTGTATAATCGAGGAATTATTTAATCACAGTGCATCTATTGTATGCGGTACTTAAAATACAGTACATTTCTTCAAATTATGAACTTTTAATTTGATCAATATAGCAGTGACATATTGTTTAAACACTTGGATAACCAATAGTAGATAATAATATTATCATTTCTGTCTATTTTAGTACCCATATAAACAAGTTTTACAAATTAACCTATAGTATAATATCAAGCAGATACAGATGACTTAGATGCCATATCTATGAAACGACTTGCAGTTTTCGGTTGATATAATTTATTACAAACAGAGATATACATCACAAGTATCACACTTTGATGCAAATAATAAAATGATGCAAACATGCACCATTTGTAGCGCACTCAATACTTTATTTCTCTCTCGATGCGTGATTATAAGTATTTGACAAATACACTAACTCTTGCCCTTTAAAATCTATTGACAATCCAGCTCGCAAATGAGAATCTGTCAGCTCACTAAGGAAATGTGCTTTTCGAAATTCCATTTGTCACACTGCGAATACTGACCAATGAGAAGTCACATAGCGCCATTTTGGTGAACCAATCAGAATACGTAGGCGTGTTTTAGATTCCAACATTTCCCGCTCCGTCCGGCCGGCGCGTACCCCTCTGCAGATTCGCAGCCAATCGGCCGCTAGCAGGGGGTGTCAATCGATCAGTTGGATTGCTGTCCGCCACCTCAGAAGTGGCGGACAAGTGAAGGAGAAGTGGTCTTAGGATCGCTGCTTCTTAACTTCCGCTTCAGCCAGAACTGAAGCGGAGTGGGTCAGAGACCGCATCCGCTGCTTCATAAATAGACCCCTATGTATTCTTTCAAGGACAAGAGGATCAGCTGATGGATTTTCTTGTAACTGTCTAAATAAACCTTGTTCATAATTTTCCAGCTCTTTTGAATTTATAATTTCAAGAATGCCTCTAATGCATAAGTTATTCCTCCTTCCTCTATTATGAAGATCGTCTACTTTCATTTGGAGTTCTTCAATCTGACTGTCATGTATTAATGTTATGCGTGAAACATTATCTAAGAACTCATTTGCAGTATCCTGCCTTTCTTCCATATCAAAAATTCTATGACCCATTGTTATATGATCTTTTTTCATGGCTGCTAATAGTGATTTAATAAGATCTTTAAATGTAAGAAAATCAGCAATGTCAGCTTTTAATTGAGACGCATAATCTGGTGGTAAAAAAAAGCAAAAACATAATTTATGCTTACCTGATAAATTTATTTCTCTTGTGGTGTATCCAGTCCACGGATCATCCATTACTTGTGGGATATTCTCCTTCCCAACAGGAAGTTGCAAGAGGATCACCCACAGCAGAGCTGCTATATAGCTCCTCCCCTAACTGCCATATCCAGTCATTCGACCGAAAACAAGCAGAGAAAGGCGAAACCATAGGGTGCAGTGGTGACTGTAGTTTAAAAAATACCTGCCTTAAAATGACAGGGCGGGCCGTGGACTGGATACACCACAAGAGAAATACATTTATCAGGTAAGCATAAATTATGTTTTCTCTTGTAAGGTGTATCCAGTCCACGGATCATCCATTACTTGTGGGATACCAATACCAAAGCTAAAGTACACGGATGAAGGGAGGGACAAGGCAGGTACTTAAATGGAAGGTATCACTGCCTGTAAAACCTCTCTCCCAAAAATAGCCTCCGAAGCAAAAGTATCAAATTTGTAGAATTTTGAAAAAGTATGAAGTGAAGACTAAGTCGCCGCCTTGCAAATCTGTTCAACAGAAGCCTCATTTTAAAAGGCCCATGTGGAAGCCACAGCTCTAGTAGAATGAGCTGTAATCCTTTCTGTAGGCTGCTGGCCAGCAGTCTCATAGGCTAAGCGGATTATGCTTCTCAGCCAAAAAGAAAGAGAGGTTGTCGAAGCCTTTTGACCTCTCCTCTGTCCAGAGTAGACAACAAACAAAGCAGATGTTTGTCGAAAATCTTTAGTAGCTTGTAAGTAAAACTTTAAAGCACGAACCACGTCCAGATTGTGTAATAGACGTTCCTTCTTTGAAGAAGGATTAGGACACAAAGACGGAACAACAATCTCTTGATTGATATTCTTATTAGATACCACCTTAGGTAAAAACCCAGGTTTGGTATGCAGAACTACCTTATCTGCATGGAAGATCAGATAAGGAGAATCACATTGTAAGGCAGATAACTCGGAAACTCTACGAGCCGAGGAAATAGTAACCAAAAAAAGAACTTTCCAAGATAAAAGTTTGATATCTATGGAATGAAGAGGTTCAAACGGAACCCCTTGAAGAACTTTAAGAACCAAATTTAAGCTCCAAGGTGGAGCAACAGGTTTAAACACAGGCTTGATTCTAACTAAAGCCTGACAAAATGCTTGAAAGTCTGGAACATCCGCCAGACGCTTGTGCAAAAGAATAGATAGTGCAGAAATCTGTCCCTTTAAGGAACTAGCTGACAATCCTTTCTCCAATCAATGACTGACTCAGAGAAACCACGCTTTGATAAAATCAAGCGTTCTATCTCCAGGCAGTCAGCCTCAGAGAAATTAGATTTGGATGGTTGAAAGGACCTTGAAGTAGAAGGTCCTGTCTCAGCGGCAGAGTCCATGGTGGAAAGGATGACATGTCCACCAGATCTACATACCAAGTCCTGCGTGGCCACGTAGGCGCTATCAAGATCACAGATGCTCTCTCCTGCTTGATTTTGGCAATCAGACGAGGGAGCAGAGGAAACGGTGGAAACACATAAGCCAGGTTGAAGGACCAAGGCGCTGCTAGAGCATCTATCATCGTTGCCTTGGGGTCCCTGGACCTGGATCCGTAACAAGGAAGCTTGACGTTCTGGCGAGACGCCATGGGATCCAGTTCTGGTTTGCTCCAACGATGAATCAATTGTGCAAACACCTCCGGAGGGAGTTCCCACTCCCCCGGATGAAAAGTCTGACGACTTAAAAAATCCGCCTCCCAGTTCTCTACACCTGGGATATGGATAGCTGATAGGTGGCAAGAGTGAATCTCTGCCCAGCGAATTATCTTTGAGACTTCTAACATCGGTAGGGAACTCCTTGTTCCCCCTTGATGGTTGATGTAAGCCACAGTTGTGATATTGTCCGACTGAAATCTGATGAACCTCAGAGTTGTTAACTGAGGCCAAGCCTGAAGAGCATTGAATATCGCTCTCAGTTCCAGAATATTTATTGGAAGGAGTGACTCCTGAGTCCACGATCCCTGAGCCTTCAGGGAGTTCCAGACTGCACCCCAACCTAGAAGGCTGGAATCTGTCGTTACAATTGTCCAATCTGGCCTGCGAAAGGTCATACCTTTGGACAGATGGACCCGAGATAGCCACCAGAGAAGAGAATCCCTGGTCTCTTGTAGGATAAAACCTTGTTGAATAAACATTTTCTTAAGGTAACCCTCTAACTTTTTATCCATTGGATCTAAGAAAGCACAACTGTCCTCGACAGGGATAGTAGTACGCTTTGCTAGAGTAGAAACTGCTCCCTCCACCTTAGGAACTGTCTGCCATAAGTCCCGTGTGGTGGCGTTTATTGGAAACATTTTTCTAAAAATAGGAGGGGGAGAGAACGGCACACCTGGTCTATCCCATTCCTTAGTAATAATTTCTGTAAACCTTTTAGGTATTGGAAAAACATCAGTGCACACCGGCACTGCATAGTATTTATCCAGTCTACACAATTTCTCTGGCACTGCAATTGTATCACAGTCATTCAGAGCAGCTAAAACCTCCCTGAGTAACACGCGGAGGTGTTCAAGCTTAAATTTAAATGTAGAAATATCAGAATCAGGTTGCATCATCTTCCCTGAGTCAGAAACATCACCCACAGAAAGAAGCTCTGCATATTGTGAGGCAGTATCAGACATAGCTCTTAAAGCGTCAGTATGCTCTCCAGAGCTATCTCGCTTTCCTCTAAATTCAGGTAGTCTGGCTAATACCACTGACAGTGTATTATCCATGACTGCCGCCATGTCTTGTAAAGTAAACGCTATGGGCGCCCTGGATGTACTTGGCGCCACTTGAGCGTGAGTCCCTTGAGCGGGAGTCAAAGGATCTGACACGTGGGGAGAGTCGGCATAACTTCCCCCTCGTCAGATTCCTCTGGTGATAAATTTTTTAAAGACAGAATATGATCTTTATTGCTTAAAGTGAAATCAGTACATTTGGTACACATTCTAAGAGGGGGTTCCACCATGGCTTTTAAACATAATGAACAAGGAGTTTCCTCTATGTCAGACATGTTTGTACAGACTAGCAATGAGACTAGCAAGCTTGGAAAACACTTTAAATCAAGTTAACAAGCAAATATTAGAAACGGTACTGTGCCTTTAAGAGAAACAAATTTTGTCAGAATTTGAAAAACAGTGAAAAAATGCAGTAAATCAAATGAAATTTTTACAGTCTGTATAATAAGCTAACAGAGCATTGCACCCACTTGCAAATGGATGATTAACCCTTTAGTTAAAAAAAATAGATTAAAAAAACGATATAAACGTTTTTTTAACAGTCACACCAACTGCCACAGCCTTGCTGTGGGCCTACCTTCCCCAACAAACGATTTTGGAAAGCCTAAGAGCCCTTTAGAGATGTCCTATAGCATTCAGGGGACTCCTGGAGGAAGCTGGATGTCTCAGTCTGTAAAAGTTCCTGCGCAAAAAAAGCGCTAAATTAGGCCCCTCCCACTCATAGTAACACAGTGGAAAGCCTCAGGAAACTGTTTCTAGGCAAATTTAAGCCAGCCATGTGGAAAAAACTAGGCCCCAATAAAGTTTTATCACCAAAGTATATATAAAAACGTTTAAACATGCCAGCAAACGTTTTATATTGTAAATATAAAAGAGTATTACCTCAGAAAATAAGCATGATACCAGTCGCTATTAAATCACTGTATTCAGGCTTACCTTACATAAATTTGGTATCAGAAGCATTTTCTAGCATTCACATCTTCTAGAAAAAATCTTAACTGCACATACCTCATAGCAGGATAACCTGCACGCCATTCCCCCGCTGAAGTTACCTCTCTCTTCAGTCATGTGTGAGAACAGCAATGGATCTTAGTTACAACCTGCTAAGATCATAGAAATCACAGGCAGATTCTTCTATTTTTCTGCCTGGGACAAAATAGTACAACTCCGGTACCATTTAAAAAACAGAATTTATGCTTACCTGATAAATTACTTTCTCCAACGGTGTGTCCGGTCCACGTCGTCATCCTTACTTGTGGGAATATCTCTTCCCCAACAGGAAATGGCAAAGAGTCCCAGCAAAGCTGGCCATATAGTCCCTCCTAGGCTCCGCCCACCCCAGTCATTCGACCGACGGACAGGAGGAAAAAATAGGAGAAACAATAGGGTGTCGTGGTGAAAATAATTCATCGGACCTGATTAAAAAACCAGGGCGGGCCGTGGACCGGACACACCGTTGGAGAAAGTAATTTATCAGGTAAGCATAAATTCTGTTTTCTCCAACATTGGTGTGTCAGGTCCACGGCGTCATCCTTACTTGTGGGAACCAATACCAAAGCTTTAGGACACGGATGAAGGGAGGGAGCAAATCAGGTCACCTAAACGGAAGGCACCACGGCTTGCAAAACCTTTCTCCCAAAAATAGCCTCCGAAGAAGCAAAAGTATCAAATTTGTAAAATTTGGCAAAAGTGTGCAGTGAAGACCAAGTCGCTGCCTTACATATCTGATCAACAGAAGCCTCGTTCTTGAAGGCCCATGTGGAAGCTACAGCCCTAGTGGAGTGAGCTGTGATTCTTTCAGGAGGCTGCCGTCCGGCAGTCTCATAAGCCAATCGGATGATGCTTTTAAGCCAAAAGCAGAAATCTGTCCCTTTAGAGAACTCGCAGATAATCCTTTATCCAAACCTTCTTGTAGAAAGGAAAGAATCCTAGGAATCTTTATGTTATTCCATGGGAATCCCTTGGATTCACACCAGCAGATATATCTTTTCCATATTTTATGGTAAATCTTTCTAGTTACCGGTTTTCTGGCTTGAACCAGAGTATCTATCACGGAATCTGAAAACCCACGCTTTGATAGAATCAAGCGTTCAATCTCCAAGCCGTCAGCTGGAGGGAGACCAGATTTGGATGTTCGAATGGACCCTGAACAAGAAGGTCCTGTCTCAAAGGTAGCTTCCATGGTGGAACCGATGACATATTCACCAGGTCTGCATACCAAGTCCTGCGTGGCCACGCAGGAGCTATCAAGATTACCGAGGCCCTCTCCTGTTTGATCCTGGCTACCAGCCTGGGAATGAGAGGAAACGGTGGAAACACATAAGCTAGGTTGAAGGTCCAAGGCGCTACTAGTGCATCCACTAGAGTCGCCTTGGGATCCCTGGATCTGGACCCGTAGCAAGGAACCTTGAAGTTCTGACGAGACGCCATCAGATCCATATCTGGAATGCCCCATAGTTGCGTCAACTGGGCAAAGATCTCCGGGTGGAGTTCCCACTCCCCCGGATGGAATGTCTGACGACTCAAATAATCCGCTTCCCAGTTTTCCACACCTGGGATGTGGATCGCAGATAGGTGGCAGGAGTGATTCTCCGCCCATTGTATTATTTTGGTCACTTCTTTCATCGCTAGGGAACTCCTTGTTCCCCCCTGATGATTGAGATAAGCAACAGTCGTCATGTTGTCTGATTGGAATCTTATGAATCTGGCCTTTGCTAGCTGAGGCCAAGCCCTGAGAGCATTGAATATCGCTCTTAGTTCCAGAATGTTTATCGGGAGAAGAGACTCTTCCCGAGACCACAGTCCCTGAGCTTTCAGGGATTCCCAGACCGTGCCCCAGCCCACCAGGGTTAGCCACCAACGGAGTGAGTCTCTGGTCTTCTGATCTACTTGAATCACTGGAGACAAGTCTGTATAGTCCCCATTCCACTGTTTCAGCATGCACAGTTGTAATGGTCTTAGATGAATTTGCGCAAAAGGAACTATGTCCATTGCTGCAATCATCAAACCTACTACTTCCATGCACTGAGCTACGGAAGGACGAGGAATAGAATGAAGAACTTGACAAGTGTTTAGAAGTTTTGACTTTCTGACTTCTGTCAAGAAAATCCTCATTTCTAAGGAATCTATTATTGTTCCCAAGAAGGGAACTCTTGTCGACGGAGACAGGGAACTTTTTTCTATGTTCACCTTCCATCCGTGAGATCTGAGAAAGGCCAGAACGATGTCTGAGTGAGCCTTTGCCTTTGAAAGAGACGACGCTTGTACTAGAATGTCGTCCAAGTATGGTACTACTGCAATGCCCCTTGGTCTTAGAACCGCTAGAAGGGATCCGAGTACCTTTGTGAAAATCCTTGGAGCAGTGGCTAACCCGAATGGGAGTGCCACAAACTGGTAATGTTTGTCCAGAAAGGCGAACCTTAGGAACTGATGATGTTCTTTGTGGATAGGGATATGTAGATACGCATCCTTTAGATCCACGGTAGTCATAAATTGACCTTCCTGAATTGTGGGTAGAATCGTTCGAATGGTTTCCATCTTGAACGATGGTACTCTGAGAAATTTGTTTAGGATCTTTAAATCCAGGATTGGTCTGAAAGTTCCCTCTTTTTTGGGAACTACAAACAGATTTGAGTAAAATCCCATTCCTTGTTCCGCCGTTGGAACTGGGTGTATCACCCCCATCTTTAACAGGTCTTCTACACAATGTAAGAATGCCTGTCTCTTTATTTGGTTTGAGGATAAGTGAGACATGTGGAACCTTCCCCTTGGGGGTAGTTCCTTGAATTCCAGAAGATAACCCTGAGAAACTATTTCTAGCGTCCAGGGATCCTGAACATCTCTTGCCCAAGCCTGAGCAAAGAGAGAGAGTGTGCCCCCCACTAGATCCGGTCCCGGATCGGGGGCTACTCCTTCATGCTGTTTTGTTAGCAGCAGCAGGCTTCTTGGCCTGCTTACCCTTGTTCCAGCCTTGCATCGGTTTCCAGGCTGGTTTGGTCTGTGAGGTATTACCCTCTTGCTTAGAGGATGCAGAATTAGAGCCCGGTCCGTTCCTGAAATTACGAAAGGAACGAAAATTAGACTTATTCTTGGCTTTGAAAGGCCTATCTTGTGGGAGGGCGTGGCCCTTTCCCCCAGTGATGTCTGAGATAATCTCTTTCAATTCTGGCCCAAAGAGAGTTTTACCCTTGAAGGGGATATTAAGCAATTTTGTCTTGGATGATACATCCGCTGACCAAGACTTTAGCCAAAGCGCTCTGCGCGTCACAATTGCAAACCCTGAATTTTTCGCCGCTAATCTAGCTATTTGCAAAGCGGCATCTAAAATAAAGGAGTTAGCCAACTTAAGTGCGTGAACTCTGTCCATAACCTCCTGATATGGAGTCTCTCTACTGAGCGACTTTTCTAGTTCCTCGAACCAGAACCACGCTGCTGTAGTGACAGGAACAATGCACGAAATGGGTTGAAGAAGGTAACCTTGCTGTATAAAAATCTTTTTAAGCAAACCCTCCAATTTTTTATCCATAGGATCTTTGAAAGCACAATTATCCTCGATAGGAATAGTAGTATGCTTGTTTAGAGTAGAAACTGCCCCCTCGACCTTAGGGACTGTCTGCCATAAGTCCTTTCTGGGGTCGACCATAGGAAATAATTTCTTAAATATAGGAGGGGGAACAAAAGGTATGCCGGGCTTCTCCCATTCCTTATTCACTATGTCCGCCACCCGCTTGGGTATAGGAAAAGCGTCGGGGTGCACCGGAACCTCTAGGAACTTGTCCATCTTGCATAATTTTTCTGGAATGACCAGGTTGTCACAATCATCCAGAGTAGATAACACCTCCTTAAGCAGTGCGCGGAGATGTTCTAATTTAAATTTAAATGTCACAGCATCAGGTTCAGCCTGTTGGGAAATTTTTCCTGAATCTGAAATTTCCCCATCTGACAAAACCTCCCTCATGGCCCCTTCAGATTGGTGTGAGGGTATGACAGAAAAATTATCATCAGCGCCCTCCTGCTCTTCAGTGTTTAAAACAGAGCAATCGCGCTCTCTCTGATATGCAGGCATTTTGGATAAAATATTTGCTATGGAGTTATCCATTACAGCCGTCAATTGTTGCATGGTAATAAGCATTGGCGCGCTAGAAGTACTAGGGGCCTCCTGCGTGGGCAAAACTGGTGTAGACACAGAAGGAGATGATGTAGAACCATGTCTACTCCCTTCATCTGAAGAATCATCTTGGGCAACTTCATTATCTGTGACAGTACTGTCCTTACTTTGTTTGGACGCTTTGGCACAATTATCACATAATTTAGAAGGGGGAGACACATTGACTTTCATACATATAGAACATAGCTTATCTGAAGGCACAGACATGTTAAACAGGCTTAAACTTAAAAGTAAAACACAAAAACCGTTTTAAAACAAAACCGTTACTGTCTCTTTAAATTTTAAACAGAGCACACTTTATTACTGAATATGTGAAAAAATATGAAGGAATTGTTCAAAATTTACCAAAATTTCACCACAGTGTCTTAAAGCATTAAAAGTATTGCACACCAATTTTCAGAGCTTTAACCCTTAAAATAAGTTTAAGTTACAGTTTTAACCCCTCTAGAGTCCCAGCTACAGCCTTTGCTGCGACTCTACCAAGCCCAGAGGGGAATACGATACCAAATGACGCCTTCTAGGAACTTTTCCAACTATTTTCAGGTCCTCACACATGCATCTGCATGTCTTGCTCTCAAAAACAACTGCGCAGTAATGGCGAAAATGAGGCTCAGCCTACAACTGGGAAGGCCCTTCCTGACTGGAAAAGGTGTCTAACATAGTGCCTGACGTTAAAAAACGTTCCCCAAGTTTATAAATGTGAAAAACCAGCATAAACATGTATAAAATGCCCAAATAAAGCAATCGATTTAGCCCATAAAAGTGTCTACCAGTTTTATAGCCCATATTAAGCCCTTTATTCTGCTCGAGACTAAGAAAATGGCTTACCGGTCCCCATGAGGGGAAATGACAGCCTTCCAGCATTACACAGTCTTGTTAGAAATATGGCTAGTCATACCTTAAGCAGAAAAGTCTGCTAACTGTTTCCCCCAACTGAAGTTACTTCATCTCAACAGTCCTATGTGGAAATAGCAAAGGATTTTAGTTACTGTCTGCTAAAATCATCTTCCTCTCACAAACAGAATTCTTCATCTTTTTCTGTTTCAGAGTAAATAGTACATACCAGCACTATTTTAAAATAACAAACTCTTGATAGTAGAATAAAAAAAAACTACAACTAAACACCACATACTCTTAACCATCTCCGTGGAGATGTTGCCTGTGCAACGGCAAAGAGAATGACTGGGGTGGGCGGAGCCTAGGAGGGACTATATGGCCAGCTTTGCTGGGACTCTTTGCCATTTCCTGTTGGGGAAGAGATATTCCCACAAGTAAGGATGACGCCGTGGACCGGACACACCAATGTTGGAGAAATAAACTTTTGATTGAAGCAAGATAACAGCTACATTTCACCACTTTCCTCTTACTACCTCCATGCTTGTTGAGAGTTGCAAGAGAATGACTGCATATGGCAGTTAGGGGAGGAGCTATATAGCAGCTCTGCTGTGGGTGATCCTCTTGCAACTTCCTGTTGGGAAGGAGAATATCCAACAAGTAATGGATGATCCGTGGACTGGATACACCTTACAAGAGAATAAACATTTTCACTATTATGTTGTGATTGTATTTTAAGAACTTCAGATGCAGGACTATTTGGTGTATTTATAGCAGTCTCTTGTGACTGAAAACTGTACTGACAAAATCTGGGAGTGTAAATTGTAATTTAGCTTGTTTATCAATTTTAGAGGTTGTTTTTTGAAGCCATGTTAAAGATTTTATATAACTGAAGATATCCAGAGGTGAAATCTATATATTCAGCAATATTTAGCACTTACTAAGTTATGCTACAATTATAGGTGTACAGGATCCAAGTTACTACATCTGTAGAACTTCCAGCAAAGAACTTTGTAAAAGTTAACTCAGCATTATATTCATAGTATTGTATATATTTATGCAAGAAAGTTTGGAGTCAAAAGCTTGTGTGGCATCAACACGTTACATAGAAACCCATATGACAATCCGAAAGTAAAACATAATTTATGCTTACCTGATAAATTTATTTCTCTTGTAGTGTATCCAGTCCACGGATCATCCATTACTTGTGGGATATTCTCCTTCACAACAGGAAGTTGCAAGAGGATCACCCACAGCAGAGCTGCTATATAGCTCCTCCCCTCACTGCCATATCCAGTCATTCGACCGAAACAAGCCGAGAAAGGAGAAACCATAGGGTGCAGTGGTGACTGTAGTTTAATTAAAATTTAGACCTGCCTGAAAAGGACAGGGCGGGCCGTGGACTGGATACACTACAAGAGAAATAAATTTATCAGGTAAGCATAAATTATGTTTTCGCTTGTTAAGTGTATCCAGTCCACGGATCATCCATTACTTGTGGGATACCAATACCAAAGCTAAAGTACACGGATGATGGGAGGGACAAGGCAGGAACTTAAATGGAAAGAACCACTGCCTGTAGAACCTTTCTCCCAAAAACAGCCTCCGAAGAAGCAAAAGTATCAAATTTGGAAAATTTGGAAAAAGTATGAAGGGAAGACCAAGTTACAGCCTTGCAAATCTGTTCAACAGAGGCCTCATTTTTAAAGACCCAGGTGGAAGCCACAGCTCTAGTAGAATGAGCTGTTAACCTTTCAGGAGGCTGCTGTCCAGCAGTCTCATAGGCTAAACGGATTATACTCCGAAGCCAAAAAGAAAGAGAGGTTGCCGAGGCCTTCTGACCTCTCCTCTGTCCAGAGTAAACAACAAACAGGTTAGATGTTTGGCGAAAATCTTTAGTAGCCTGTAAGTAAAACTTCAAGGCACGGACTACGTCTAGATTATGCAAAAGACGTTCCTTCTTTGAAGAAGGATTAGGACATAATGATGGAACAACAATCTCTTGATTGATATTCTTGTTAGAAACCACCTTAGGTAAAAACCCAGGTTTTGTACGCAGAACAACTTTATCTGAATGAGAGATCAGATAAGGAGAATTACAATGTAAGGCAGATAACTCCGAGACTCTTCGAACCGAGGAAATAGCCATCAGAAAAAGAACTTTCCATGAAAGAAGTTTGATATCAATAGAATGAAGGGGTTCAAACGGAACCCCTTGAAGAACTTTAAGAACCAAGTTTAAGCTCCATGGAGGAGCAACAGGTTTAAACACAGGCTTAATTCTAACTAAAGCCTGACAAAATGCCTGAACGTCTGGAACTTCTGCCAGACGCTTGTGTAAAAGAATAGACAGAGCAGAAATCTGTCCCTTTAAAGAACCCTCTTGGAGGAAGGACAATATCCTAGGAATCCTAACCCTACTCCATGAGTAATTCTTGGATTCACACCAATGAAGATATTTACGCCATATCTTGTGGTAAATTTTCCTGGTGACAGGCTTTCGTGCCTGTATTAAGGTATCAATTACTGACTCGGAAAAGCCACGCTTTGATAGGATCAAGCGTTCAATCTCCATGCAGTCAGTCTCAGAGAAAGTAGATTCGGATGATTGAAAGGACCTTGTATTAGAAGGTCTTGTCTTAGAGGCAGAGTCCATGGTGGAAAGGATGACATGTCCACTAGGTCTGCATACCAGGTCCTGCGTGGCTACGCAGGCGCTATCAATATCACCGATGCTCTTTCCTGTTTGATTTTGGCAATCAGACGAGGGAGCAGAGGAAACGGTGGAAACACATAAGCCAGGTTGAAGAACCAAGGCGCTGCTAGAGCATGTATCAGTGCCGCTTCTGGGTCCCTGGACCTGGAACCGTAACAAGGAAGCTTGGCGTTCTGGCGAGACGCCATGAGATCCAATTCTGGTTTGCACCAACGGAGAAACAATTGAGCAAACACCTCCGGATGGAGTTCCCATTCCCCCGGATGAAAAGTCTGACGACTTAGAAAATCCGCCTCCCAGTTCTCTACACCTGGGATATGGATCGCTGACAGGTGGCAAGAGTGAGTCTCTGCCCAGCGAATTATCTTGGAGACTTCTGACATCGCTAGGGAAATCAACCCCCTTGATGGTTGATGTAAGCCACAGTCGTGATGTTGTCCGACTGAAATCTGATGAACCTCAGTGTTGCTAGCTGAGGCCAAGCCAGAAGAGTATTGAATATTGCTCTTAACTCCAGAATATTTATTGGGAGGAGTTTCTCCTCCTGAGTCCATGAACCCTGAGCCTTCAGGGAGTTCCAGACTGCACCCCAACCTAGAAGGCTGGCATCTGTTGTTACAATTGTCCAATCTGGTCTGCGAAAGGTCATACCCTTGGACAGATGGGCCCGAGATAACCACCATAGAAGAGAATCTCTGGTTTCCTGATCCAGATTTAGTAGAGGGGACAAATCTGTGTAATCCCCATTCCACTGACTGAGCATGCATAATTGCAGCGGTCTGAGATGCAGGCGCGCGAATGGCACTATGTTCATTGCCGCTACCATTAAGCAGATTACTTCCATGCACTGAGCCACCGTGGGGCGCGGAATGGAGTGAAGAACACGGCAAGCATTTAGAAGTTTGGATAACCTGGACTCAGTCAGGTAAATTTTCATTTCTACAGAATCTATTAGAGTCCCTAGGAAGGAAACCCTCGTGAGAGGAGATAGAGAACTCTTTTCTTCGTTCACTTTCCACCCATGCGACCTCAGGAATGCCAGAACTATCTCTGTATGAGATTTGGCAATTTGAAAGCTTGACGCCTGTATCAGGATATCGTCCAGGTAAGGAGCCACCACTATGCCTCGCGGTCTTAGGACCGCCACAAGTGAGCCCAGAACCTTTGTAAAAATTCTTGGGGCTGTAGCCAACCCGAATGGTAGAGCTACAAATTGGTAATGCCTGTCTAGAAAGGCAAACCTCAGGAACTGATGATTCTTGTGAATGGGAATGTGAAGGTAGGCATCCTTTAAGTCCACTGTGGTCATGTACTGACCCTCTTGGATCATGGGTAAAATGGTTCGAATTGTTTCCATCTTGAATGACGGAACTCTGAGGAATTTGTTTAGGATCTTTAAATCCAAAATTGGTCTGAAGGTTCCCTCTTTTTTGGGAAC
Source organism: Bombina bombina (assembly GCF_027579735.1). Lineage (NCBI taxonomy): Eukaryota > Metazoa > Chordata > Amphibia > Anura > Bombinatoridae > Bombina > Bombina bombina. Next base: position 199,797,120 of record NC_069503.1, on the reverse strand, counting down.
CACAAACAGATTTGAATAAAACCCCTGCTTTTGTTCCGCCCGCGGAACTGGATGGATCACTCCCATTACAAGGAGATCTTGTACGCAGCTTAGGAATGCCTCTTTCTTTATCTGGTTTGCAGATAATCTTGAAAGGTGAAATCTACCTTGTGGAGGAGAAGCTTTGAAGTCCAGAAGATATCCCTGAGATATGATCTCCAACGCCCAGGGATCCTGAACATCTCTTGCCCACGCCTGGGCGAAGAGAGAGAGTCTGCCCCCTACTAGATCCATTGTCGGATAGGGGCCGCTCCTTCATGCTGTCTTAGAGGCAGCAGCAGGCTTTCTGGCCTGCTTGCCCTTGTTCCAGGACTGGTTAGGTTTCCAGGCCTGCTTGGACTGAGCAAAAGTTCCCTCTTGTTTTGAAGCAGAGGAAGTTGATGCTGCACCTGCCTTGAAATTTCGAAAGGCACGAAAATTAGACTGTTTGGCCTTTGATTTGTCCCTGTCCTGAGGAAGGGTATGACCCTTACCTCCAGTAATGTCAGCAATAATTTCTTTCAAACCAGGCCCGAATAAGGTCTGCCCCTTGAAAGGCATGTTGAGTAATTTAGACTTTGAAGTCACATCAGCTGACCAGGATTTGAGCCATAGCGCCCTACGCGCCTGGATGGCGAATCCGGAATTCTTAGCCGTTAGTTTAGTCAAATGAACAATGGCATCAGAAACAAATGAGTTAGCTAGCTTAAGAGTTCTAAGCTTGTCAACAATTTCAGTCAATGGAGCTGTATGGATGGCCTCTTCCAGGGCCTCAAACCAGAATGCCGCTGCAGCAGTGACAGGCGCAATGAATGCAAGGGGCTGTAAAATAAAACCTTGTTGAATAAACATTTTCTTAAGGTAACCCTCTAATTTTTTATCCATTGGATCTAAAAAAGCACAACTGTCCTCAACCGGGATAGTGGTACGCTTTGCTAAAGTAGAAACTGCTCCCTCCACCTTAGGGACAGTCTGCCATAAGTCCCGTGTAGTGGCATCTATTGGAAACATTTTCTAAATATAGGAGGTGGGGAAAAGGGCACACCGGGCCTATCCCACTCCTTACTAATAATTTCTGTAAGCCTTTTAGGTATTGGAAAAACATCAGTACTCACCGGCACTGCATAGTATTTATCCAGCCTACACAATTTCTCTGGCACTGCAATTGTGTCACAGTCATTTAGAGCAGCTAATACCTCCCCAAGCAATACACGGAGGTTCTCAAGCTTAAATTTAAAATTAGAAATCTCTGAATCAGGTCTCCCCGATTCAGAGACGTCACCCACAGACTGAAGCTCTCGTCCTCAGGTTCTGCATATTGTGACGCAGTATCAGACATGGCTCTTACAGCATCTACGCGCTCTGTATCTCGTCTAACCCCAGAGCTATCGCGCTTGCCTCTCAATTCAGGCAATCTGGATAATACCTCTGACAGGGTATTATTCATGATTGCAGCCATGTCCTGCAAAGTAATTGCTATGGGCGTCCCTGATGTACTTGGCGCCATATTAGCGTGCGTCCCTTGAGCGGGAGGCGAAGGGTCCGACACGTGGGGAGAGTTAGTCGGCATAACTTCCCCCTCGACAGACCCCTCTGGTGACAATTCTTTTATAGATAAAGACTGATCTTTACTGTTTAAGGTGAAATCAATACATTTAGTACACATTCTCCTATGGGGCTCCACCATGGCTTTTAAACATAATGAACAAGTATCCTCCGTTTCAAACATGTTTGTACAGACTAGCAATGAGACTAGCAAGCTTGGAAAACACTTTAAAGCAAGTTAACAAGCAATATAAAAAACGTTACTGTGCCTTTAAGAGAAACAAATTGACAAAATTTGAAATAACAGTGAAAAAGGCAGTTACACTAACAAAATTTTTACAGTGTATGTAACAAGTCATCAGAGCATTGCACCCACTTGCAAATGGATGATTAACCCCTTAATAACAAAAACAGAATAATAAATGACAAAAACGTTTTTTAAACAGTCACAACAACTGCCACAGTCTACTGTGATTGTTACCCTCCTCAAACACGACTTTGAAGCCTTTTGAGCCCTTAAGAGATGTCCTGTATCATGCAGAGGGAAGCTGAATGTCTCTGTCAGTATTTTTAGCTGCACAGAAAAGCACTAAAATAGGCCCTTCCCACTCATATTGCAACAGTGGAAAGCCTGTTTCTAGGCAAAAAACAGAATTTATGCTTACCTGATAAATTACTTTCTCCAACGGTGTGTCCGGTCCACGGCGTCATCCTTGTGGGATATTCTCTTCCCCAACAGGAAATGGCAAAGAGTCCCAGCAAAGCTGGTCACATGATCCCTCCTAGGCTCCGCCTACCCCAGTCATTCGACCGACGGACAGGAGGAAATATACATAGGAGAAATCATATGATACCGTGGTGACTGTAGTTAGAGAAAATAATTCATCAGACCTGATTAAAAAACCAGGGCGGGCCGTGGACCGGACACACCGTTGGAGAAAGTAATTTATCAGGTAAGCATAAATTCTGTTTTCTCCAACATAGGTGTGTCCGGTCCACGGCGTCATCCTTACTTGTGGGAACCAATACCAAAGCTTTAGGACACGGATGAAGGGAGGGAGCAAATCAGGTCACCTAAACGGAAGGCACCACAGTTTGCAAAACCTTTCTCCCAAAAATAGCCTCCGAAGAAGCAAAAGTATCAAATTTGTAAAATTTGGCAAAAGTGTGCAGTGAAGACCAAGTCGCTGCCTTACATATCTGATCAACAGAAGCCTCGTTCTTGAAGGCCCATGTGGAAGCCACAGCCCTAGTAGAGTGAGCTGTGATTCTTTCAGGAGGCTGCCGTCCGGCAGTCTCATAAGCCAATCGGATAATGCTTTTAAGCCAAAAAGAAAGAGAGGTAGAAGTCGCTTTTTGACCTCTCCTTTTACCAGAATAAACAACAAACAAGGAAGATGTTTGTCTGAAATCTTTAGTAGCCTCTAAATAGAACTTTAGAGCACGGACTACGTCCAAATTGTGTAACAAACGTTCCTTCTTTGAAACTGGATTTGGACACAAAGAAGGAACAACTATCTCCTGGTTAATATTTTTGTTAGAAACAACTTTAGGAAGAAAACCAGGCTTAGTACGCAAAACCACCTTATCTGCATGGAACACCAGATAGGGCGGAGAACACTGCAGAGCAGATAACTCTGAAACTCTTCTAGCAGAAGAAATTGCAACCAAAAACAAAACTTTCCAAGATAATAACTTAATATCTACGGAATGTAAGGGTTCAAACGGAACCCCTTGAAGAACTGAAAGAACTAAATTTAGACTCCAGGGAGGAGTCAAAGGTCTGTAAACAGGCTTGATCCTAACCAGAGCCTGAACAAATGCTTGAACATCTGGCACAGCTGCCAGTCTTTTGTGAAGTAAAACAGATAAAGCAGAGATCTGTCCCTTCAGAGAACTTGCAGATAATCCTTTCTCCGAACCTTCTTGTAGAAAGGAAAGAATCTTAGGAATTTTTATCTTGTTCCAAGGGAATCCTTTAGATTCACACCAATAGACATATTTTTTCCATATTTTATGGTAAATTTTCCTAGTTACAGGCTTTCTAGCCTGAATCAGAGTATCTATTACAGAATCTGAAAACCCACGCTTTGATAAAATTAAGCGTTCAATCTCCAAGCCGTCAGTTGGAGGGAAGCCAGATTCGGATGTTCGAATGGACCTTGAACAAGAAGGTCCTGTCTCAAAGGTAGCTTCCATGGTGGAGCCGATGACATATTCACCAGGTCTGCATACCAAATCCTGCGTGGCCACGCAGGAGCTATCAAGATTACCGAAGCCCTCTCCTGATTGATCCTGGCTACCAGCCTGGGAATGAGAGGAAATGGTGGGAACACATAAGCTAGGTTGAAGGTCCAAGGCGCTACTAGTGCATCCACTAGAGTCGCCTTGGGATCCCTGGATCTGGACCCGTAGCAAGGAACCTTGAAGTTCTGACGAGACGCCATCAGATCCATGTCTGGAATGCCCCATAATTGAGTTATTTGGGCAAAGATTTCCGGATGGAGTTCCCACTCCCCCGGATGGAATGTCTGACGACTCAGAAAATCCGCTTCCCAATTTTCCACTCCTGGGATGTGGATTGCAGACAAGTGGCAGGAGTGATCCTCCGCCCAATGAATTATTTTGGTCACTTCTTCCATCGCCAGGGAACTCCTTGTTCCCCCCTGATGATTGATATATGCAACAGTCGTCATGTTGTCTGATTGAAACCTTATGAATTTGGCCTTTGCTAGTTGAGGCCAAGCTTTGAGAGCATTGAATATCGCTCTCAATTCCAGAATGTTTATCGGGAGAAGAGATTCTTCCCGAGACCATAGACCCTGAGCTTTCAGGGGTTCCCAGACCGCGCCCCAGCCCACCAGGCTGGCGTCGGTCGTGACAATGACCCACTCTGGTCTGCGGAAGCTCATTCCCTGTGACAGATTGTCCAGGGTCAGCCACCAACGGAGTGAATCTCTGGTCTTTTGATCTACTTGAATCGTCGGAGACAAGTCTGTATAATCCCCATTCCACTGTCTGAGCATGCACAGTTGTAATGGTCTTAGATGAATTCGTGCAAAAGGAACTATGTCCATTGCAGCAACCATCAATCCTATTACTTCCATGCACTGCGCTATGGAAGGACGAAGAACAGAATGAAGTACTTGACAAGAGCTTAGAATTTTTGATTTTCTGACCTCTGTCAGAAAAATCCTCATTTCTAAGGAATCTATTATCGTTCCCAAGAAGGGAACTCTTGTTGACGGGGACAGAGAACTCTTTTCTTTGTTCACCTTCCATCCGTGAGATCTGAGAAAGGCTAGGACGATGTCCGTATGAGCCTTTGCTTTTGACAGAGACGACGCTTGAATCAGGATGTCGTCCAAGTAAGGTACTACTGCAATGCCCCTTGGTCTTAGAACTGCTAGAAGGGACCCTAGTACCTTTGTGAAAATTCTCGGAGCAGTGGCTAATCCGAATGGAAGTGCCACAAACTGGTAATGCTTGTCCAGAAAAGCGAACCTTAGGAACTGATGATGTTCCTTGTGGATAGGAATATGTAGGTACGCATCCTTTAAATCCACGGTGGTCATAAATTGACCTTCCTGGATGGTGGGAAGGATCGTTCGAATGGTTTCCATTTTGAACGATGGAACCCTGAGAAATTTGTTTAGGATCTTGAGATCTAAAATTGGTCTGAATGTTCCCTCTTTTTTGGGAACTATGAACAGGTTGGAATAAAAACCCATCCCTTGTTCTCTTATTGGAACTGGATGAATCACTCCCATCTTTAACAGGTCTTCCACACAATGTAAGAATGCCTGTCTTTTTATTTGGTTTGAAGATAATTGAGACCTGTGGAACCTTCCCCTTGGGGGTAGTTCCTTGAATTCCAGGAGATAACCTTGAGAAACTATTTCTAGCGCCCAAGGATCCTGAACATATCTTGCCCAAGCCTGAGCAAAGAGAGAAAGTCTGCCCCCCACCAGATCCGGTCCCGGATCGGGGGTCATCCCTTCATGCTGTTTTGGTAGCAGTGGTAGGCTTCTTGGCCTGCTTACCCTTGTTCCAGCCTTGCATCGGTCTCCAGGCTGGTTTGGGTTGTGAAGTATTACCCTCTTGCTTAGAGGATGTAGAGTTAGAGGCTGGTCCGTTTCTGCGAAAGGGACGAAAATTAGGCTTATTTTTAGCCTTAAAAGGCCTATCCTGAGGGAGGGCGTGGCCCTTTCCCCCGGTGATGTCTGAAATAATCTCTTTCAAATCAGGCCCAAATAGTGTTTTACCCTTGAAAGGGATGTTAAGCAATTTTGTCTTGGAAGACACATCCGCTGACCAAGACTTTAGCCAAAGCGCTCTGCGCGCCACGATAGCAAACCCTGAATTTTTTGCCGCTAATCTAGCTAATTGCAAAGCGGCATCTAAAATAAGAGTTAGCCAATTTAAGTGCTTGAACTCTGTCCATAACCTCCTCATACGAAGATTCTTTATTGAGCGACTTTTCTAGTTCCTCGAACCAGAAACACGCTGCCGTAGTGACAGGAACAATGCATGAAATTGGTTGTAGAAGGTAACCTTGCTGAACAAACATCTTTTTAAGCAAACCCTCTAATTTTTTATCCATAGGATCTTTGAAAGCACAACTATCTTCGATAGGAATAGTAGTGCGTTTGTTTAGAGTAGAAACCGCCCCCTCGACCTTGGGGACTGTCTGCCATAAGTCCTTTCTGGGGTCGACTATAGGAAATAATTTCTTAAATATAGGGGGGGGAACAAAAGGTATGCCGGGCCTTTCCCACTCCTTATTTACTATGTCCGCCACCCGCTTGGGTATAGGAAAGGCGTCGGGGGGCACCGGAACCTCTAGGAACTTGTCCATCTTACATAATTTCTCTGGAATGACCAAACTGTCACAATCATCCAGAGTAGATAATACCTCCTTAAGCAGTGCGCGGAGATGTTCTAATTTAAATTTAAATGTTACAACATCAGGTTCAGCTTGTTAAGAAATTTTTCCTGAATCTGAAATTTCTCCCTCAGACAAAACCTCCCTCCTGGCCCCTTCAGATTGGTGTGAGGGTATGTCAGAACAGTTATCATGAGCGTCCTCTTGCTCTTCAGTGTTTAAAACAGAGCAATCGCGCTTTCTCTGATAAGTAGGCATTTTGGATAAAATGTTTGCTATAGAGTTATCCATTACAGCCGTTAATTGTTGCATGGTAATAAGAATTGGCGCACTAGATGTACTAGGGGCCTCTTGTGTGGGCAAAACTGGTGTAGACACAGAAGGGGATGATGTAGTATCATGCTTACTCCCCTCATTTGAGGAATCATCTTGGGCAATATCATTATCTGATGGTACAGACATGTTAAACAGGCTTAAACTTGTCAACAAAGCACAAAAAACGTTTTAAAATAAAACCGTTACTGTCACTTTAAATTTCAAACTGAACACACTTTATTACTGAATATGTGAAAAAGTATGAAGGAATTGTTCAAAATTCACCAAAATTTCACCACAGTGTCTTAAAGCCTTAAAAGTATTGCACACCAAATTTCAAAGCTTTAACCCTTAAATTAACGGAACCGGAGCCGTTTTTACATTTAACCCCTATACAGTCCCAGCTATCTGCTTTGCTGAGACCCAACCAAGCCCAGAGGGGAATACGATACCAAATGACGCCTTCTATAAGCTTTTTCAGTGGTTCTTAGCTCCTCACACATGCGTCTGCATGCCTTGCTCTCCAAAAACAACTGCGCATTAGTGGCGCGAAAATGAGGCTCTGTCTATAACTAGAAAAGGCCCCCATCTGAAAAAGGTGTCCAATACAGTGCCTGCCGTTTTTCTAAACAATCCCCAAGATTATAATAACTATTAAGAGTTAGAATCTGCAAAATATGCTTAGCAAAGTAATCGTTTTAGCCCAGAAAAATGTCTACCAGTTTTTTAAGCCCTTATGAAGCCCTTTATTCTTTTACTTAATCTAAGAAAATGGCTTACCGGTCCCCATAAGGGGAAATGACAGCCTTCCAGCATTACATAGTCTTGTTAGAAATATGGCCAGTCATACCTCAAGCAGAAAAGTCTGCCAACTGTTTCCCCCAACTGAAGTTACTTCATCTCAACAGTCCTGTGTGGAAACAGCAATCGATTTTAGTAACGTCTGCTAAAATCATCTTCCTCTTACAAACAGAAATCTTCATCTCTTTTCTGTTTCAGAGTAAATAGTACATACCAGCACTATTTTAAAATAACAAACACTTGTTTGAAGAATAAAAACTACATTTAAACTGTGCAACGGCAAAGAGAATGACTAGGGTAGGCGGAGCCTAGGAGGGATCATGTGACCAGCTTTGCTGGGACTCTTTGCCATTTCCTGTTGGGGAAGAGAATATCCCACAAGTAAGGATGACGCCGTGGACCGGACACACCTATGTTGGAGAAATCAAACCAGCCATGTGGAAAAAAAACTAGGCCCCAATAAGTTTTGTCACCAAACATATATAAAAACGATTAACATGCCAGCAAACGTTTTATATTACACTTTTATAAGAGTATGTATCTCTGTTAATAAGCCTGATACCAGTCGCTATCACTGCATTTAAGGCTTAACTTACATTAATCCGGTATCAGCAGCATTTTTCTAGCAAATTCCATCCCTAGAAATATATTAACTGCACATACCTTATTGCAGGAAAACCTGCACGCCATTCCCTCTCTGAAGTTACCTCACTCCTCAGAATATGTGAGAACAGCCATGGATCTTAGTTACTTCTGCTAAGATCATAGAAAATGCAGGCAGATTCTTCTTCTAAATACTGCCTGAGATAAATAGTACACTCCGGTACCATTTAAAAATAAACTTTTGATTGAAGTTAAAAAACTAACTATAATACACCACTCTCCTCTTACTACGTCCATCTTTGTTGAGAGTTGCAAGAGAATGACTGGATATGGCAGTGAGGGGAGGAGCTATATAGCAGCTCTGCTGTGGGTGATCCTCTTGCAACTTCCTGTTGGGAAGGAGAATATCCCACAAGTAATGGATGATCCGTGGACTGGATACACTTAACAAGAGAAATACATTTTACTAAGTGTATACTATTGCTGTATCACAGCTTATATTTATTAGAATCTGATATTTTTACTAATCTGAGTCAGATGTACATGCATTCAAGCTAGGGGATGTATTGCTGTGTTTTATTTTGCTGTTAAGGATTCCTCTCTATACTTAAAAACAGGTGCTGCGTTTGCCCAAGATGGAAGGCACCATTAACCGAGAACTACCAGATCAAGCCCAGGGTGTCTTTATAGAGGACTGCTGCAACCCAGTATTCTTCTACGGTGTCGACATATTCCAGCATGGCCCAGCTCTCTCCTCCTCCCCAAAAAAAAACTTTTCACGAATGTACTCTTATAACAGCCCATAAAATAGGCCCCTTATTTTAAAAGCCCAGAAACCTCTATATAAGTTTTAATAGCCAAGTGATCACTGTAGTAATAGTGATCACCTGGCATAAATAGTATAATTTATGCTTACCTGATAAATTTATTTATTTAATGATGGTGAGAGTCCATGATCCATTACTCCTGGGAATTGTTCTCCCAAAAGCCCAAGAACCCTTAAAGCCCCAGAACCCTTAAAGCCCCTCCCACCTCATGAGAAACTAGTCTGACGTATAGCCAAGCTAAAAAAAGAATGTAGGAAATAAATATAGCAATACAAAAAGGAGAAAGGAAAAAATAGTTGCATACTTTAATACACAACAAATAAAGACTAAGTCTGTCTGAATTCCATCGTGGCCTGAAGATAAAACTTCAAGGCCCGAACCACAACCAAATTATGAAGCAAACTTTCCTTTGATGAAGAAGTGTTAGGACACAAGGAAGGAACTACTATTTCCTGATTGATTATACGATTCGACCTTGGGTAGAAAACCCAATCCAGTGCGAAGAACAGCTTTATCAGCGTGAAACACCAGGTAAGGAGGCTCACATTGCAAGGCCGCTAACTCAGAGAAACTCTGCGAGCCGATGCAATAGCCAGTAGGAATAGGACTTTCCAGGAAAGAAGTCTAATGTCAAGTGCATGCATAGGCTCAAACGGAGCCCTCTGCAAAATCTTAAGAACCAAATTTAAGCTCCATGGAGGAGCAGAATTTCTAAAGACAGGTCTGATCCTAGACAGAGTCTGAACAAAGGACTGAATATCAAGAAGCTCCGCTAGCTTCTTGTGCAACAGTACAGATCAGGCCAAAAATCTGACCCCTTAAGGAACTGGCAGCAAGACCCCTATCCAGTCCATCCTGGAGAAAGGCCAGAATCCTGAATACCCTAACCTTGTGCCAGGGGTATCCACATTCCTCACACCAGGACAAGTAGGTCCTCATACCTTATGGTAGATGCGCTGAGTGACCGGCTTCTTGGCCTGAATGAGAGTATCAATTACTCTCTCTGAAAATCCTCTCTTGACTAGGAGTTCAATCCCCAACGCAGTCAGCCACAGAGAATCGATATTTTGGTGTAAAAAGGGACCCTGAACCAGCACATCTCTGCAACAGGATAACCTCTATGGAGGAGATGATGACATACCCACCAGATCCGCAAACCACGTCCTCTGCGGCCACGACGGAGTGATGAGAATAGCCGAAGCTTGCTCCTGACTTGATGCGGGCCACTACACGAGGTAGAAGTGGCAACGGTGGAAAAATGTAAAGTAGGTTGAACTCCCAGGGCGCCGCTAAAGCATCTATCATCTCTGCCTGGGGATCCCTGGATCACGACCCGTATCTGGGTAGCTTGAAGTTGAGTCTGGACGCCATGAGGTCTATCTCCGGCGTCCCCCATCTGATGCAGATCTCCGTGAACACCTCAGGATGAAGAGACCATTCCCCCGGATGAAACGATTGTCTGCTGAGAAAATCTGCTTCCCAGTTGTCCACACCCGGAATGTGGATCACTGAGAGCTAACAATTGTGGTTCTCTGCCCATTCCAGAATCCGAGATACCTCCCTCATGGCTAGGGAGTTTCTCATTCTCCCCTGATGGTTTATGTAAGCCACCAAGGTAATGTCTGACTGGAACCTGATGAATCGGGATGACCCCAGGGGGGGCCAAGCCCTCAGAGCGTTGAATATCACCCGGAGTTCCAGAATATTTATCGGTAGACTCGACTCCACCTGTGCCTTTCTGGCATCCCAAACAGCTCCCCATCCTGATAGACTTGCGTCCGTGGTCACAATCTTCCAGGATGGTCTCAGGAAGGATGTCCCCTGGGACAGTTGTCCTGGACGGATCCACCAAGAGAGGGATTCCCTTGTTCAGATATCCAGAGATATCTGTTGGTAAAGATCTGAGTGATTGCAGTTTCACTGTCTCAACATGTATAACTGAAGAGGTCTGAGATGGAATCTGGCAAATGGAATGACCTCTATGCTGGATACCATGAGTCCAATCACCTCCATATACCTGGCCACAGATGTCCTTGAGGAGGTCGGAAGGGCAAGACAGTTGGACGCAATCTTAGAACGTCTTCATGGATATGGAATCTATTATCGTACCCAGAAATTCCACCCTGCTACTGGGGACCAGAGAACTGTTTCCTTCATTTATCTTCCATCCATGGGATCGAAGGAGAAGAGCACTCGAGTGATCCTCTGCGAGACTGCAGGACGGAGCCTGGACCAGGATATCGTCCAGATAAGGAGCCACTGCAATACCTCTGGCTCTCGAAACCGTGATCAGCGCTCCCAGAACCTTCGTAAAGAGTCTTGGGCAGTTGCCAGACCGAATGGTAGGGCCACAAACTGGTAGTGTTGGTCCAGAAATGCGAATCTTAAGAACTTGTGGTCCTTGTGGATTGGTAAGTGAAGGTAAGCATCCTTCAGGTCTATTGTCATAAATTGTCCCTCTTGAAATAGGGGCAGAATCGATCTGATCATCTCCATTTTGAACTATGGGACTGACAGAAACTTGTTTAGACACTTTAGGTCCAGAATTGGGCGAAACGTGCCCTCTTTCTTTGGGACCACGAAAAGGTTTGAATAATACCCAGACCTCTTTCTGCTAGAAGGACTGGGGCGATAACTCCGAGAGAGGAGCAATCCTTCACACAACCTAGGAAGGGCGTCTCTTTTCTCTGGTCTTGAAGATAGATTTGACAGGAGGAATCTGCCTCTGAGTGAATGAGTCTCGAATCCTATCCTGTAGCCCTGGGCTATGACCTTCAGAACCCAAGGGTCTTGAACGTCTCTTATCCAGGCCTCCGTAAAAAGAGATAGTCTGCCCCCTACGCGACCTAGAGACGGATCGGGGGCCAACCCTTCATGCCGATTTTGTCTCTGCAGGCTTCTTACTCTGCTTGGTCTTGTTCCAAGAGTGAGCTGGTTTCCAAGATCCCTTGGACTGCTCGGTTTTCGCGGCAGGCTGCTGGTGTTGAGACTTGTCCGAACGTAAGGGACAAAAAGTAGTACCCTTAGGCTTACTCTTCTTATCCTGCGGTAGGAAAGCACGCTTGCACCCCATGACCGTGGATATAATAGAGTTCAAACCAGGACGAAAGAGAACCTTTCCCTGAAACGGGAGGGAGAGTAATCTAGACTTGGAAGTCATGTACACAGACCACAATTTTAAACCACAAAGCCCTACGGGCCAGAACAGAAAAACCTAAGGTCTTGGCATTCAGGCGAATAATCTGCATATTTGCATCACAGATGAACGAATGAGCTACCCTTAAGGCCTTAATTCGTTCCTGTATCTCCTCAAGGTGGAGTCTCCTTAGGAATGGCCCCCCACAGCTTGAGCTGCGAGTCCAGAACAGGGAACAGCTTTTTAAAAGAAGAGGGGGAAAATGACAAGCCAAGTTTCTCTCATTTATTCTTAATATTAGCCATTTTAAGGGGAACTATGAAGGTCTGCAGAACCACCCTGTCCTCGTAAACCCTATCTAGTTTAGGGATCGAAGGTTTCTCTCGCAATTTTGGCTTCGGAACCTCTAACGTAGCTAGCACGATTCCAACCCAGAAAGAGCGTCCTCCGAAGAGTCGTCTTCATCAGCGCATAATCTGTCAGACATCCAGTGGAGTCGATGACCCCTGGGACGGATAGCTATGATTCACCTTTTCCTTGCGCTTAGCAGGGCGTGGTAAGGCATTGAAGGCCGCAGACACCGCTCTCTGTAATTGCTCAGCAAAATCTAGCGGCCAAAGGGCCCCTCCCGCAGGAGGATTAGGATCGGCCTGGGGAGCTGCATGTGCAATCAGAGATGAATGTAGGGAACGCACCTCGCAGGACGGAGAAGCCTCAGAGGTGGACGGCTCAGATGTACTAAATACTTTGTTCTTTTTAGATATTGCAATCTTATCAAAGCATGTGGAAAAGAGTTGAGCAGGCGGGTCAACCTGGACCTCCTCACAATATACACAGTTAGGTTTAGTGAAAGAGGGAGTACCCTCTAACATATCAGAGTCCTCTATAGTTTGCGCCTTTATTACGGACTAGATATAAGCTAAATGGCACCTTTATATCCTAATGGCCGGGGCACTCGCCGCCTGCTATGACCCGGACAACAGAGAAAACGCTTTGTCTCCTGCAACCACCGGTCAAGTAAGAGGAAGTTGAAGAGGCCGCACCCAGTCAGTCACATGCAGTGCCATGCAGGAACCGCCCCTGCACTAAAGAGAAAACGCACCACAAAATGCTGCGCCGACATCTCAAAAAACCTAACTGTTCACACATTGACAGAGCCTCATATCACACATGTTGCAGCATAAACACAATAAACAGTAGACAACATTGTGCACAAATCCCCCCCCCGTTCAATAACCACCATTCCTGGGGTATTAACCCTTGATTCTATACAGATAAAAGTTGACACACTGTGACCCTGTCTTCTTACATTATCATATGTATATAATGAAACGATCTTACCTGAATCTATGGCGTGGAACAGGAACACGGCTTTTCAAGTGTGACAGGTTAGTAGCGTCGCTCCTGACATGGACTTGAGAGCAGAACGCAGTCAGCACAACTTGTCAACGCTGATTGCTTATGGAGCTGTTAATCTGAGTCGGGATGGTTTCGCAGAAAGACTCTCCCTGCATCTCCGGACTAGCTTTCACCCATGCTCTCACTGAGAGGCTGACAGGACTACTTAAAACTCCAGTCCCATTGCGAAGAGTACTACCCTCCATAAGAGACTACTCAGAATCTTCAGACACTTCTCTGCCAACCTCCTGTGACGAGAAGGCAAAGAATGACTGGGGGATGAGAGGAGTGGGGGAAGTATTTAAGCGTTTGGCTGGGGTGTCTTTGCCTCCTCCTGGTGGCCAGGTTCTAATTCCCACAAGTAATGAATGAAGCAGTTGACTGTCCTCTCGAAGATGGAAACCTTATCCTTTTCTGCCCCCTGAACTGACCAATGATTTACTGGCTTATGACTATTGAAACAGAACTTCTGGCTATACTTTTGCCTGCTCCTTTTTCTGTGAAGTTTGGTTCGTAATGAACACAAAACTAACATTTTTGAGAAGGCAGCTTTTGTTTAGGCATAATAATAAAAGGGGTAAATGTTAGTAAGAGAGAATTGGCAGATAACATTCTTTTAGTCTTTTTAAATGTTCTTGTCATGTTTGGGCATTATGGCTATAACTGATCTTCAGCTGAAACGTGTAAGTGTGCTCATTTTTGACACCCTCTTTTGTATGCGAGTCATCTTGTACTTTTTAATATGGTGGAAATGAATTTGTATTTTTAATGAAGACAAGCGGATTGTTTCTTCTGTTGTGGTAAGGCAAGATAGTTCAGACTTTACACCGAGTTATTCTACTAGGAGGAGTAATCTGTTTAAAACTATTCTTTGCAGAAATTGTATCTATTTTGTCTAAAGGCATTCCAATAGCTGTGGTATAAACAAATACAGATAGGGAAATCAAGAAGATTTAGGATTACATATGTTTTCCTGTGAATTAATTAAGTTTAGGAATGAAGCTTCTGTTGATCAGATTTGCAAAGCTTTTGATGGCAGATATTCAAAGCAAACATACAACCAACCTTTGAAGGTGAAAAAAAGACAGAAAATGCCCTTTTAGGTATAGTTTATGCTAACATTTAAAAATAATGTACATCATTCAAAGCTCTGGCCATTTATTTTGTTTAAATCACTACAATTAAAATACATTTTATGGGAGAACAGATTGTTTAAATCGCTGTAAAAACATAGGGTGTAATGCCAATTCGGGTGTAGAGTAATACAATTTATAACATGTATCATAAAAAATATATATATTTTTTTAATTTAGGTAATTTACTGAAGCCAGGTTTTCTTGATCCACAACATGAAAAAATATAAATAAATAGCAACTTAATATTTAACAATTCTTTAGATACTGCTAGCAAAACATTACCTAGAGAAAGTAAAATTATTTATACTTGTTTACAAGCTACACATATATAAAAAAACGAATGAATGAAAATGTTCATAGTGTAATGCAAATTTAAAAATAAAACAAGTTTTCAGTATTGCATATTTATATTAATAAGGATACTTTGATTAAATATATATAGAAACATGATACCATTTCTACTAGATCATTTCTCAACATTTTTTCCAGCAAATATAAAAAAGCTTGCTTAGTATTAAAAAACAACAATTTGTTTTCCATTTTACAATTTTAAATATGTACATATTTTCAGCATTATAAAAAACATAATTTAATTTCTTTTTGTCAATTAACAGAATTCACGGCTGCAGAAGTTCATCTAAAATCTTCATGGAGGATTCATATATGATTCTGAAATAAAAACAAAAGTATAAAGGTGAGCTATAGTAGTATTTTCATCCTTCCTGCTAATATTCACATTATTTGAAAAAATTTAAATAATTTAAGAGTGTTGACCAATCTAACCTAAAGTCTGCCGTCTAAAATTTGATATGGGCAAGGAGTTGCTAAATCATACACGTGGTCTGATGTTGACATTAAAAGGGGTTGCAGATGTATGCATTTGACATAAAACTGCATGTTGTTGCCATTAAAAGGGTTGCCATGGCATCCATTTGTTCAGAGCAATAACATGGACATGTAGTTGCCCAGCAATGTAGACATTGAATGCCTCTCCACAACCCTTTGTAGCATACTTTAGCTCAACTATTTGTTATTTCTGCAATACAGCAATCAGGTTCAACCATCTTCTTCCAGGTCCTACTCTTTGTTAAGGGGTCTATAGCAGTGGCGGCTTGTGGGTTATTAAAATGGGGGTTTACAATATATAAATATATCTATATCTCTTTATATCTATATATACATATATATATATATATATATATATATATATATATATGAAATAAAAGAATGCAACCTTTATTTAAAAGCTTCAAAAACATAATTTATGTAAGAACTTACCTGATAAATTCATTTCTTTCATATTAGCAAGAGTCCATGAGCTAGTGACGTATGAGATATACATTCCTACCAGGAGGGGCAAAGTTTCCCAAACCTCAAAATGCCTATAAATACACCCCTCACCACACCCACAATTCAGTTTAACGAATAGCCAAGAAGTGGGGTGATAAGAAAAGAGCGAAGGCATCAAAAATAAGGAATTGGAATAATTGTGCTTTATACAAAAAAATCATAACCACCACAAAAAGGGTGGGTCTCATGGACTCTTGCTAATATGAAAGAAATGAATTTATCAGGTAAGTTCTTACATAAATTATGTTTTCTTTCATGTAATTAGCAAGAGTCCATGAGCTAGTGACGTATGGGATAATAAATACCCAAGATGTGGAACTTCCACGCAAGAGTCACTAGAGAGGGAGGGATCAAATAAAGACAGCCAATTCCGCTGAAAAATAATAATCCACAACCCAAAACAAAAGTTTTAATCTTAATAATGAAAAAAACTGAAATTATAAGCAGAAGAATCAAACTGAAACAGCTGCCTGAAGTACTTTTCTACCAAAAACTGCTTCAGAAAAAGAAAAAACATCAAAATGGTAGAATTTAGTAAAAGTATGCAAAGAAGACCAAGTTGCTGCTTTGCAAATCTGATCAACAGAAGCTTCATTCCTAAATGCCCAGGAAGTAGAAACTGACCCAGTAGAATGAGCCGTAATTCTTTGAGGCAGGGATTTACCCGACTCCACATAAGCATGATGAATTAAAGACTTTAACCACGACGCCAAAGAAATGGCGGAGGCCTTCTGACCTTTTCTGGACCCAGAAAAGATAACAAATAGACTAGAAGTCTTTCTAAAATCTTTAGTAGCTTCAACATAATATTTCAAAGCTCTTACTACATCCAAAGAATGTAAAGATCTCTCCTTTGAATTCGTAGGATTAGGACACAATGAAGGAACAACAATTTCTCTACTAATGTTGTTAGAATTCACAACCTTAGGTAAAAATTTAAATGAAGTCCGCAACACTGCCTTATCCTGATGAAAAATCAGAAAAGCAGATTCACAAGAAAGAGCAGATAACTCGGAAACTCTTCTAGCAGAAGAGATAGCCAAAAGGAACAGAACTTTCCAAGAAAGTAATTTAATGTCCAGAGAATGCATAGGTTCAAACGGAGGGGCTTGTAAAGCCCTCAGAACCAAATTAAGACTCCAAGGAGGAGAGATTGATTTAATGACAGGTTTGATACGAACCAAAGCCTGTACAAAACAATGAATATCAGGAAGATTAGCAATCTTCCTGTGAAAAAGAACAGAAAGAGCAGAGATTTGTCCTTTCAAGGAACTTGCAGACAAACCTTTATCCAAACCATCCTGAAGAAACTGTAAAATTCTAGAAATTCTAAAAGAATGCCAAGAGAATTTATGAGAAGAACACCAGGAAATATAAGTCTTCCAGACTCGATAATAAATCCTCCTAGACACAGATTTACGAGCCTGTAACATAGTATTAATTACTGAGTCAGAGAAACCTCTATGACTAAGAATCAAGCGTTCAATTTCCATACCTTCAAATTTAACCCCTTAATGACCGAGGACGTGCAGGGTACGTCCTCAGAAAAAAAGGCAGTTAACGCCTGAGAATGTACCCTGCACGTCCTCGGTGTGGAAAGCAGCTGGAAGCGATCCTGCTCGCTTCCAGCTGCTTTCCGGTTATTGCAGTGATGCCTCGATATGGAGGCATCCTGCAATAACCTTAGATGGCCATCCGATGCAGAGAGAGCCACTCTGTGGCCCTCTCTACACCGGACATCGATGGCCGGTATCGTTGGTGGGTGGGAGCCGGTGTGGGAGGTGGGTGGCGGCCATCGATGGCCCTGGTCATGTGGAGGGGGGCGGGATCGTGGGCGTGGAAGTCCGGGCGCGCGCACGTGCACGAGGGGGCGCACGCCGGGGCAGGGACCGGGTGGGGACCGCTGCACTACAGAAAAAAATGTGTCCCAAAATAAAAGTGGGACCAATAATTTTTTTAAAAAAACCCTTAGGCGTTATTTAGGTGGTGGGGGTTGGTCCGTGGGGGGGGGGGGGGAAGCTACACTACAGAAAAAATTAAAAAAAAATTAAAAAAATAAACATTTAATTGTGCAAACTGGGTACTGGCAGACAGCTGCCAGTACCCAAGATGGCCCCCAATAAGGCAGAGGGGGAGGCTTAGAGAGCTGTTTTGGGGGGGATCAGGGAGGTTGGGGGCTAAGGGGGGATCCTAAACACAGCATATGTAAATATGCTTTTTTTTTTTTTCTTTAAAAAAAAAAAAAAAATCTTTTATTTTAGTACTGGCAGACTTTCTGCCAGTACTTAAGATGGCGGGGACAATAGTGGGGTGGGGGAGGGAAGGGAGCTGTTTGGGAGGGATCAGGGGGTGGGATGTGTCAGGTGGGAGGCTGAACTCTACACTAAAGCTAAAATTAACCCTGCAAGCTCCCTACACACTACCTAATTAACCCCTTCACTGCTAGCCATAATACACGTGTGATGCGCAGCAGCATTTAGCGACTTTCTAATTACCAAAAAGCAACGCCAAAGTCATATATGTCTGCTATTTCTGAACAAAGGGCATCCCAGAGAAGCATTTACAACCATTTGTGCCATAATTGCACAAGCTGTTTGTAAATAATTTCTGTGAGAAACCTAAAATTGTGAAAAAATTAACGTTTTTTTTTAATTTGATCGCATTTGGCGGTGAAATGGTGGCATGAAATATACCAAAATGGGCCTAGATCAATACTTGGGGTTGTCTACTACACTACACTAAAGCTAAAATTAACCCTAGAAGCTCCCTACATGCTCCCTAATTAACCCCTTCACTGCTGGGCATAATACACGTATTTTGCGCAGGGGCATTTAGCAGCCTTCTAATTACCAAAAAGCAAAGCCAAAGCCATATATGTCTGCTATTTCTGAACAAAGGGGATCCCAGAGAAGCATTTACAACCATTTATGCTATAATTGCATAAGTTGTTTGTAAATAATTTCAGTGAGAAACCTAAAGTTTGTGAAAATATTTGTGAAAAAGTGAACAATTTTTTTTATTTGATCGCATTTGGCGGTGAAATGGTGGCATGAAATATACCAAAATGGGCCTAGATCAATACTTTGGGATGTCTTCTAAAAAAAAATATATACATGTCAATGGATATTCAGGGATTCCTGAAAGATATTAGTGTTCCAATGTAACTAGCGCTAATTTTGAAAAAAAGTGGTTTGGAAATAGCAAAGTGCTACTTGTATTTATGGCCCTATAACTTGCAAAAAAAGCAAAGAACATGTAAACATTGGGTATTTCTAAACTCAGGACAAAATTTAGAAACTATTTAGCATGGGTGTTTTTTGGTGGTTGTAGATGTGTAACAGATTTTGGGGGTCAAAGTTAGAAAAAATGTGTTTTTCCATTTTTTCCTCATATTTTATAATGTTTTTTATAGTAAATTATAAGATATGATGAAAATTATGGTATCTTTTGAAAGTCAATTTAATGGCGAGAAAAACGGTATATAATATATGTGGTTACAGTAAATGAGTAAGAAGAAAATTACAGCTAAACACAAACACTGCAACAATGTAAAAATAGCCTTGGTCCCAAACGGACAGAAAATGGAAAAGTGCTGCGGTCATTAAGGGGTTAATGATTTGAGATCCTGATGGAAAAAAGGGCCTTGAGATAGGTCTGGTCTTAACGGAAGAGTCCAAGGTTGGCAACTGGCCATCCGAATGAGATCCGCATACCAAAACCTGTGAGGCCATGCTGGAGCCACCAGCAGTACAAACGAACGTTCCATTAGAATTTTGGAAATCACTCTTGGAAGAAGAACTAGAGGCGGAAAGATATAGGCAGGATGATAATTCCAAGGAAGCGACAACGCGTCCACTGCCTCCGCCTGAGGATCCCTGGATCTGGACAGATACCTGGGAAGTTTCTTGTTTAGATGAGAGGCCATCAGATCTATTTCTGGAAGTCCCCAGATTTGAACAATCTGAAGAAATACCTCTGGGTGAAGGGACCATTCGCCCGGATGTAACGTCTGGCGACTGAGATAATCCGCTTCACAATTGTCTACACCTGGGATGTGAACCGCAGAGATTAGACAGGAGCTGGATTCCGCCCATACAAGTATCCGAAATACTTCTTTCATAGCCAGAGGACTGTGAGTCCCACCCTGATGATTGCGGTTGTGACATTGTCTGTCTGAAAAGAAATCAACGATTCTCTCTTCAGAAGAGGCCAGAACTGAAGAGCTCTGAAAATCGCACAGAGTTCCAAAATGTTGATTGGTAATCTCGCCTCCTGAGATTCTTAAACACCCTGCGCTGTCAGAGATCCCCATACAGCTCCCCAACCTGATAGACTCGCATCTGTTGAGAAGCCCCTTGAACTAAACGATGGTGATCTATCCACCACGTCAGAGAGTGTCGTACATTGGGATTTAAGGATATTAATTGTGATATCTTTGTATAATCCCTGCACCACTGGTTCAGCATACAAAGCTGAAGAGGTCGCATGTGAAAACGAGCAAAGGGGATCGCGTCCGATGCAGCAGTCATGAGACCTAGAATTTCCATGCATAAAGCTACCGAAGGGAATGATTGAGACTGAAGGTTTCGACAGGCTGAAACCAATTTCAGACGTCTCTTTTCTGTTAGAGACAAGGTCATGGACACTGACTCTATTTGAAAACCCAAAAAGGTTACCTTTGTCTGAGGAATCAATGAACTCTTTGGTAAATTGATCCTCCAACCATGTCTTTGAAGAAACTACACAAGTTGATTCGTATGAGATGCTGCAGAATGTGAAGACTGAGCAAGTACCAAGATATCGTCCAAATAAGGAAATACCGCAATACCCTGTTCTCTGAAAGTTGACTTAGAAGACATATCTGCATTCCAAGTTTTAAGCCATAAAGCTCTTCTAGCTAAAATAGCTAAAGACATATACCTGACATCAACTCTAATGATATCAAAGATGGCATCACAAATAAAATTATTAGCATGTTGAAGAAGTTTAACAATGCTATGAGCATTATGATCTGATACTTGTTGTGCTAAAGCCTCCAACCAAAAAGTGGAAGCGGCAGCAACATCAGCCAAAGAAATAGCAGGCCTAAGAAGATTACTTGAACATAAATAAGCTTTCCTTAGAAAGGATTCAATCTTCCTATCTAAAGGATCCTTAAGGGAAGTACTATCTACTGTAGGAATAGTAGTACGTTTAGCAAGAGTAGAGATAGCCCCATCAACTTTAGGGATTTTGTCCCAAAACTCTAATCTGTCAGATGACACAGGATACAATTTCTTAAACCTTTGAGAAGGAGTAAAAGAATTACCCAGATTATTCCATTCCCTAGAAATTACTTCAGAAATAGCATCAGGAACAGGAAAAACTTCTGGGATAACAATAGGAAGTTTAAAAAACGAATTTAAACGCTTAGTAGATTTAGTATCAAGAGGACTAGAATCCTCCATCTCTAATGCGATTAAAACTTCTTTAAGTAAAGAGCGAATAAATGCCATTTTAAATAAATATGAAGATTTATCAGTGTCAATATCTGAGACAGAATCCTCTGAACCAGAAATATCCTCATCAGAAACAGACAAATCAGAATGATCACGGTCATTTAAAAATTCATCTGAAAAATGAGAAGTTTTAAAAGACCTTTTACGTTTACTGGAAGGAGGAATAACAGACATAGCCTTCCTAATAGATTTAGAAACAAATTATTTTATATTAACAGGAACATCCTGAGTATTAGATGTTGAAGGAACAGCAACAGGTAATGGTATATTACTAATGGAAATACTATCTGCATTAGCAAGCTTATCATGACATTCATCACAAACTACAGCCGGAGGAACAATCACCACAAGTTTACAGCAAATGCACTTAACTTTGGTAGAACCAGCATCAGGCAGCGTTTTTCCAGAAGTAGATTCAGATCCAGGGTCAATGTGAGACATCTTGCAATATGTAAAAGAAAAAACAACATATAAAGCAAAATTATCAAATTCCTTAAATGACAGTTTCAGGAATGGGAAAAAAATGCCAATGAACAAGCCTCTAGCAACCAGAAGCAATGAAAAATGAGACTGAAATAATGTGAAAAAAAGGTGGAGACAAGAATGACGCCCACATTTTTTTAGCGCCAAAAAAGACGCCCACATTATTGGCGCCTAAAAAATTTTGGCGCCAAGAATGACGCCACATCCGGTGACGCCGACATTTTTGGCGCAAAACGTAAAAAAGATGACGCAAACACGAACAACTTCCGGCGTCAAGTTTGACGCTGGAAATGACAAACAGAATTTTTTGCGCCAAAAAAGTCTGCGTCAAGAATGACGCAATAAATTGAAGCATTTTCGGCCCCCGCGAGCCTAACAGCCCACAGGGAAAAAAGTCAATTTGAAACAATTTTTAAGGTAAGAAAAAAATGATTATTCATATGCATTATCCCAAATAATGAAACTGACTGTCTGAAATAAGTAATATTGATCATCCTGAATCATGGCAAATATAAGTTTAAAGACATATATTTAGAACTTTATAAATAAAGTGCCCAACCATAGCTTAGAGTGTCACAAAAAATAAGACTTACTTACCCCAGGACACTCATCTACATATAGTAGATAGCCAAACCAGTACTGAAACGAGAATCAGTAGAGGTAATGGTACATAAGAGTATATCGTCGATCTGAAAAGGGAGGTAAGAGATAAATCTCTACGACCGATAACAGAGAACCTATGAAATAGATCCCGTAGAAGGAGACCATTGAATTCAAATAGGCAATACTCTTCACATCCCTCTGACATTCACTGCACACAGAGGAAAACCGGGCTCCAGCCTGCTGCGAAGCGCATATCAACGTAGAATCTAGCACAAACTTACTTCACCACCTCCACGGGAGGCAAAGTTTGTAAAACTGAATTGTGGGTGTGGTAAGGGGTGTATTTATAGGCATTTTGAGGTTTGGGAAACTTTGCCCCTCCTGGTAGGAATGTATATCCCATACGTCACTAGCTCATGGACTCTTGCTAATTACATGAAAGAAATAGATTTACTGTGTGATGTTTCGAAGCTTTCATCCCTTCCTCAGACAAAGAAATCGTGAACAGTGAAACATTATAAAGATATACATAAGACCCTCCCCCCAGTGCATCACCAATCAAATGTGAGTATGTGCCCATAGCAACTAACTAGGCTCATTTTTATATACAGAGAAATTCAGCATGCACATGGATCTATACACTTAATGATCTGTTACATTCCCACACGCAGATCAGGTCTGACAATCCCTTTTAAACGTATACAGTTGGGGCTTTGCAATCAGCTACTGCCGGTTCTTCTCAGTTTATTAGCCCCAGTATAATTGAAAATAGTACTAGATAGAATCACACACACAGACTAGTACACACGCTGTTTTACTTGTGTTTAGCAATATTATGGAGCGTGGGAATCCACTACCTCACCGCTATTGGCTTATCAAAAAGCATTACGCAATACACACGCTGATTAAGCCCCACCCCTCTTGCCCACTAATGCAGGAAGCGAGGCGGTTGTACAGCTGATATGGATGGCGTCCTAGGCTGTTTACACAAGTTACTCACAATAGGAATCCAGTTATCCTAATATGGGTTGATACACGGCTCAGAGTGGGGCATTATAATGGTTAGTAACGTGACTCCACATTAGAATACAAGCAGTTGTAATCCCTCTGGTACACATTTATTTCATTCCATACAGTTTCAGACATAATTTTGCTCATTTCCGTGCAGCTCAGTTCACCTATTAAAAGCTCTTAGACAGGGCCTCATTTTGTGATTAGGTATTAAGTAAATAAGTACACACAAGTATACATTGTTTGATAGGTACATATGTGGTTTTATTTCTATTTTTATATCATGATTGAATGTGTATTTGGCCATATATTTCTTTTTGGTTATGTATTTTTTTGGAAATGTACATATGACTCAAGGCTAATCAGCCTAGTTAGTTGCTATGGGCACAGACTCACATTTGATTGGTGGTGCACTGGGGGGAGGGTCTTATGTATATCTTTATAATGTTTCACTGTTCACTATTTCTTTGTCTGAGGAAGGGGTGAAAGCCTCGAAACGTCACACAGTAAAGCTATTTTGAAACTTAAATCCAGAGAGTGCATTCTTTTCTTTCATTTAATGTATCCTTGATGCACCCTGGTCTGAGTACAGCTGAGTCTGCAGGAGTTTGTGAGAGTGCTGCAATCTTCAAATTGTGTGTGTGTGTATATATATATATATATATATATATATATATATATATATATATATATATATATATATATATATATCTATCTATCTATCTATGGGATGCTGACCCATGAAACCGATAAGTAAAAAAAAAAAAAAGTAAAGAGAAAAAGGAGGAAAAGTATACACCACCATGCTAAGCAATGCACACAGCATAACAAGTAACATTTCTAACAGGAGCAAACAGGTTAAAAAAAGCATGAGTTCTGCTGTGAACTGGGAGCCTTTATGTCATGTCCTGCATGGCAGAATACATTATTTACAGCACCATCTTACCTCATTCATTCCTACATTCTCCTGTCTAAAATACAGCATCTGTGTTATATTAGTTAACTGAGTCGCAAACTTTACTCACTGGCACCTTGACTGGCATATTCTCTGTTAGTGCATCTCTCTTCGCGCGCAAAGGCGGTCAGCAGTGCACCAGGGTCAGTGTCATAAATTATGACTCATATTTCTAAAATGGTGACGGGTGTTCTGTTGAGAACTGCAATTCATCGAAAACTGCAATCTGACGTCACTTCCGGTGAGTCTTCTATTTTAATATCTGTTTTGCCTCTGTCTTGGGGGTGCACCGCTAAAGCTGTGCGATTAACAAGCTATGGGGCTGGGTATAGGGCTGGGTTGTGGGGGGCGCTGCAGGCACTTAGAAATAATCTATCGCACAAAACTGTACTTGAACCTTTTTGGCTGTATAAATATACATACATATTTTCTTTCATGTAATTAGCAAGAGTCCATGAGCTAGGGACGTATGGGATATACATTCCTACCAGGAGGGGCAAAGTTTCCCAAACCTCAAAATGCCTATAAATACACCCCTCACCACACCCACAATTCAGTTTTACAAACTTTGCCTCCGATGGAGGTGGTGAAGTAAGTTTGTGCTAGATTCTACGTTGATATGCGCTCCGCAGCAAGTTGGAGCCCGGTTTTCCTCTCAGCGTGCAGTGAATGTCAGAGGGATGTGAAGAGAGTATTGCCTATTTGAATGCAGTGATCTCCTTCTACGGGGTCTATTTCATAGGTTCTCTGTTATCGGTCGTAGAGATTCATCTCTTACCTCCCTTTTCAGATCGACGATATACTCTTATATATACCATTACCTCTGCTGATTCTCGTTTCAGTACTGGTTTGGCTTTCTACAAACATGTAGATGAGTGTCCTGGGGTAAGTAAATCTTATTTTCTGTGACACTCTAAGCTATGGTTGGGCACTTTGTTTATAAAGTTCTAAATATATGTATTCAAACATTTATTTGCCTTGACTCAGAATGTTCAACTTTCCTTATTTTTCAGACAGTTTCATATTTGGGATAATGCTTTTGAATTAATCATTTTTTTCTTACCTTAAAAAATTTGACACTTTTTTCCCTGTGGGCTGTTAGGCTCGCGGGGGCTGAAAATGCTTCATTTTATTGCGTCATTCTTGGCGCGGACTTTTTGGCGCAAAAATTATTTTCCGTTTCCGGCGTCATACGTGTCGCCGGAAGTTGCGTCATTTTTTTGACGTTATTTTGCGCCAAAGATGTCGGCGTTCCGGATGTGGCGTCATTTTGGCGCCAAAAGCATTTAGGCGCCAAATAATGTGGGCGTCTGATTTGGCGCTAAAAAATATGGGCGTCGCTTTTATCTCCACATTATTTAAGTCTCATTTTTTATTGCTTCTGGTTGCTAGAAGCTTGTTCTTGGCATTCTTTCCCATTCCTGAAACTGTCATTTAAGGAATTTGATCAATTTTGCTTTATATGTTGTTTTTTCTCTTACATATTGCAAGATGTCTCACGTTGCATCTGAGTTAGAAGATACTACAGGAAAATCGCTGTCTAGTGCTGGATCTACCAAAGCTAAGTGTATCTGCTGTAAATTTTTGGTAGCTATTCCTCCGGCTGTTGTTTGTATTGATTGTCATGACAAACTTGTTAATGCAGATAATATTTCCTTTAGTAAAGTACCATTGCCTGTTGCAGTTCCTTCAACATCTAAGGTGCAGAATGTTCCTGATAACATAAGAGATTTTGTTTCTGAATCCATAAAGAAGGCTATGTCTGTTATTTCTCCTTCTAGTAAACGTAAAAAATCTTTTAAAACTTCTCTCCCTACAGATGAATTTTTAAATGAACATCATCATTCTGATTCTGATGACTCTTCTGGTTCAGAGGATTCTGTCTCAGAGGTTGATGCTGATAAATCTTCATATTTATTTAAAATGGAATTTATTCGTTCTTTACTTAAAGAAGTACTAATTGCTTTAGAAATAGAGGATTCTGGTCCTCTTGATACTAATTCTAAACGTTTGGATAAGGTATTTAAAGCTCCTGTGGTTATTCCAGAAGTTTTTCCTGTTCCTAATGCTATTTCTGCAGTAATTTCCAAAGAATGGGATAAATTGGGTAATTCATTTACTCCTTCTAAACGTTTTAAGCAATTATATCCTGTGACGTCTGACAGATTAGAATTTTGGGACAAAATCCCTAAAGTTGATGGGGCTATTTCTACCCTTGCTAAACGTACTACTATTCCTACGTCAGATGGTACTTCGTTTAAGGATCCTTTAGATAGGAAAATTGAATCCTTTCTAAGAAAAGCTTATCTGTGTTCAGGTAATCTTCTTAGACCTGCTATATCTTTGGCTGATGTTGCTGCAGCTTCAACTTTTTGGTTGGAAACTTTAGCGCAACAAGTAACACATCATGATTCTCATAATATTATTCTTCTTCTTCAGCATGCTAATAATTTTATCTGTGATGCCATTTTTGATATTATCAGAGTTGATGTCAGGTTTATGTCTCTAGCTATTTTAGCTAGAAGAGCTTTATGGCTTAAAACTTGGAATTCTGATATGGCTTCTAAATCAACTCTACTTTCTATTTCTTTCCAGGGTAACAAATTATTTGGTTCTCAGTTGGATTCTATTGTTTCAACTGTTACTGGTGGGAAAGGAACTTTTTTACCACAGGATAAAAAATCTAAAGGTAAAAACAGGGCTAATAATCGTTTTTGTTCCTTTCGTTTCAACAAAGAACAAAAGCCTGATCCTTCATCCTCAGGAGCAGTTTCAGTTTGGAAACCATCTCCAGTCTGGAATAAATCCAAGCCAGCTAGAAAGGCAAAGCCTGCTTCTAAGTCCACATGAAGGTGCGGCCCTCATTCCAGCTCAGCTGGTAGGGGGCAGGTTACGTTTTTTCAAGGAAATTTGGATCAATTCTGTTCACAATCTTTGGATTCAGAACATTGTTTCAGAAGGGTACAGAATTGGTTTCAAGATGAGACCTCCTGCAAAGAGATTTTTTCTTTCCCGTGTCCCAGTAAATCCAGTAAAAGCTCAAGCATTTCTGAATTGTGTTTCAGATCTAGAGTTGACTGGAGTAATTATGCCAGTTCCAGTTCCGGAACAGGGGATGGGATTTTATTCAAATCTCTTCATTGTACCAAAGAAGGAGAATTCCTTCAGACCAGTTCTGGATCTAAAAAACATAATTTATGTAAGAACTTACCTGATAAATTCATTTCTTTCATATTAGCAAGAGTCCATGAGCTAGTGACGTATGGGATATACATTCCTACCAGGAGGGGCAAAGTTTCCCAAACCTTAAAATGCCTATAAATACACCCCTCACCACACCCACAATTCAGTTTAACGAATAGCCAAGAAGTGGGGTGATAAGAAAAAAGTGCGAAAGCATATAAAATAAGGAATTGGAATAATTGTGCTTTATACAAAAAAATCATAACCACCACAAAAAAGGGCGGGCCTCATGGACTCTTGCTAATATGAAAGAAATGAATTTATCAGGTAAGTTCTTACATAAATTATGTTTTCTTTCATGTAATTAGCAAGAGTCCATGAGCTAGTGACGTATGGGATAATGACTACCCAAGATGTGGATCTTTCCACACAAGAGTCACTAGAGAGGGAGGGATAAAATAAAGACAGCCAATTCCTGCTGAAAATAATCCACACCCAAAATAAAGTTTAATGAAAAACATAAGCAGAAGATTCAAACTGAAACCGCTGCCTGAAGTACTTTTCTACCAAAAACTGCTTCAGAAGAAGAAAATACAACAAAATGGTAGAATTTGGTAAAAGTATGCAAAGAGGACCAAGTTGCCGCTTTGCAAATCTGATCAACCGAAGCTTCATTCCTAAACGCCCAGGAAGTAGAAACTGGCCTAGTAGAATGAGCTGTAATCCTATGAGGCGGAGTCTTACCCGACTCAACATAGGCAAGATGAATTAAAGATTTCAACCAAGATGCCAAAGAAATGGCAGAAGTTTTCTGGCCTTTCTAAAACCGGAAAAGATAACAAATAAACTAGAAGTCTTTCGGAAAGACTTAGTAGCTTCAACATAATATTTCAAAGCTCTAATATCCAAAGAATGCAACGATTTCTCCTTAGAATTCTTAGGATTAAGACATAATGAAGGAACCACAAGTCTCTACTAATGTTGTTGGAATTCACAACTTAGGTAAAAATTCAAAAAAAGTTCGCAACACCGCCTTATCCTGATGAAAAATCAGAAAAGGAGACTCACAAGAAAGAGCAGATAATTCAGAAACTCTTCTGGCAGAAGAGATGGCCAAAAGGAACAAAACTTTCCAAGAAAGTAATTTAATATCCAATGAATGCATAGGTTCAAATGGAGGAGCTTGAAGAGCCCCTAGAACCAAATTCAAACTCCAAGGAGGAGAAATTGACTTAATGACAGGCTTTATACGAACCAAAGCTTGTACAAAACAATGAATATCAGGAAGAATAGCAATCTTTCTGTGAAAAAGAACAGAAAGAGCAGAGATTTGACCTTTCAAGGAACTTGCGGACAAACCCTTATCTAAACCATCCTGAAGAAACTGTAATATTCTCGGTATTCTAAAAGAATGTCAAGAAAAAAGATGAGAAAGACACCAAGAAATATAAGTCTTCCAGACTCTATAATATATCTCTCTGGATACAGATTTACGAGCCTGTAACATAGTATTAATCACAGAGTCAGAGAAACCTCTTTGACCAAGAATCAAGCGTTCAATCTCCATACCTTTAAAATTAAGGATTTCAGATCCTGATGGAAAAAAGGACCTTGAGACAAAAGGTCTGGTCTTAACGGAAGAGTCCATGGTTGGCAAGAGGCCATCCGGACAAGATCCGCATACCAAAACCTGTGAGGCCATGCCGGAGCTACCAGCAGAACAAACGAGCATTCCTTCAGAATCTTGGAGATTACTCTTGGAAGAAGAACTAGAGGCGGAAAGATATAGGCAGGATGATACTTCCAAGGAAGTGATAATGCATCCACTGCCTCCGCCTGAGGATCCCGGGATCTGGACAGATACCTGGGAAGTTTCTTGTTTAGATGAGAAGCCATCAGATCTATTTCTGGAAGTTCCCACATTTGAACAATCTGAAGAAATACCTCTGGGTGAAGAGACCATTCGCCCGGATGCAACGTTTGGCGACTGAGATAATCCGCTTTCCAATTGTCCATACCTGGAATATGAACCGCAGAGATTAGACAGGAGCTGGATTCCGCCCAAACCAAAATTCGAGATACTTCCTTCATAACCAGAGGATTGTGAGTCCCTCCTTGATGATTGATGTATGCCACAGTTGTGACATTGTCTATCTGAAAACAAATGAACAACTCTCTCTTCAGAAGAGGCCAAGACTGAAGAGCTCTGAAAATTGCACGGAGTTCCAAAATATTGATCGGAAATCTCACCTCCTGAGATTCCCAAACCCCTTGTGCCGTCAGAGACCCCCACACAGCTCCCCAACCTGTAAGACTTGCATCTGTTGAGATTATAGTCCAGGTCGGAAGAACAAAGAAGCCCCCTGAACTAAACGATGGTGATCTGTCCACCATGTCAGAGAGTGTTGTAAAATCGGTTTAAAGATATTAATTGAGATATCTTTGAGTAATCCCTGCACCATTGGTTCAGCATACAGAGCTGAAGAGGTCGCATGTGAAAACGAGCAAAGGAGATCGCATCTGATGCGGCAGTCCTAAGACCCAACATTTCCATGCATAAGGCTACCAAAGGGAAAGATTGTGACTGAAGGATTTGACAAGCTGATATCAATGTTAAACTTCTCTTGTCTGACAAGGACAGAGTCATAGACACTGAATTTATCTAGAAACCTAAAAAGGTTACCCTTGTCTGAGGAATCAATGAACTGATTGGTAAATTGATCCTCCAACCATGAACTTGAAGAAACAACACAAGTCGATTTGTATGAGATTCTTCGAAAATGAGAAGACTGAGCAAGTACCAAGATATCGTCCAAATAAGGAAATACCAAAACCCTATTCTCTGATTACAGAAAGAAGGGCACCGAGAACCTTTGAAAAAAATTCTTGGAACTGAGGCTAGGCCAAACGGTAGAGCCACAAAACTGGTAATGCTTGTCTAAAAAGAGAATCTCAGACACTAAAAAGTGATCTGGATGAATCGGAATATGCAGATACACATCCTGAAATCTATTGTAGACATATAATGCCCTTGCTAAACAAAAGGCAGGATAGTCCTACAGTAACCATCTTGAATGTTGGTATCCTAACATAACGATTCAATAATGATAGATCCGGAACTGGTCTGAAGGAATTGACCTTCTTTGGTACAATGAAGAGATAAAATAAAACCCCAGCCCCTGTTCCAGAACTGGAACTGGCATAAATACTCCAGCCAACTCTAGATCTGAAACACATTTCAGAAATGCTGAGCCTTTGCTGTGTTAACTGGGACACGGGAAAGAAAAGAATCTCTTAGCAGGAGGCCTTAACTTGAAGCCAATTCTGTACCTTTCTGAAACAATGTTTCTGAAACCAGAGATTAAGAACGGAATTGATCCAAATTTCTTTGAAGAAAACGTAATCTGCCCCATACCAGCTGAGCTGGAATAAGGGCTACACCTTCATAGGTACTTAGGAGCTGGCTATAGGTTTCTATAAGGCTTGGATATATTCCAAACTGGAAATAGTTTCCAAACTGATACCACTCCTGAGGATGAAGGATCAGGCTTTTGTTCCTTGTGAGGAAAGGAACGAAAATGATTATTTACCCTGGAAAGAAAGGGAAAGCAAAGTTGACTTAGAAGACATGTCAGCATTCCAAGTTTAATCCATAAGCTTTTCTAGCTAAAATAGCTAGAGACATATACCTGACATCAACTCTAATGATATCAAAAGATGGTATCACCAATAAAATTATTAGCATGTTATAGAATAATAATAATGCTATAAAATTATGATCTGTTACTTGTTGCGCTAAAGCTTCTAACCAAAAAGTTGAAGCTGCAGCAACATCCGCTAAAAATATAGCAGGTCTAAGAAGATTACCTGAACATAAGTAAGCTTTTCTTAGAAAGGATTCAATTTTCCTATCTAAAGGATCCTTAAATGAAGTACTATCTGCCGTAGGAACAGTAGTACATTAGCAGGAGTAGAGACAGCCCCATAACCTTAGGGATTTTTGTCCCAAAAAACTCTAATCTGTCAGATGGCACAGGATATAATTTGCTTAAACGTCTAGAAGGAGTAAATAAAAAACCCAAATTATTCCATTCCCTGGAAATTACTTCAGAAATAGCATCAGGGAGATAAAACACTTCTGGAATAACTACAGGAGATTTAAAAACCTTATTAAACGTTTACATTTAGTATCAAGAGGACCAGAATCCTCTATTTCTAATGCAAATAACACTTCTTTAAGTAAAGAACGAATAAATTCCATCTTGAACAAATACAAAGATTTATCAGCATCAACCTCTGAGACAGAAACCTCTGAACCAGAAGAACCATTATCAGTATCAGAATGATGATGTTCATTTAAAAATTCATCTGAAAAAAAGAGAAGTTTTAAAAGACTTTTATGCATACTAGAAGGAGAAATAACAGACAGAGCCTTCTTAATAGATTTAAAAAATAAAATCTCTTATGTTATCAGGAACACTCGGAAAATTAGATGTTGACGGAACAGCAACAGGTAATGTAACAGTACTAAAGGAAATTTTATCTGCATTAATAAGTTTGACATGACATGCAATACAAATAACAGCTGGAGAAACAGATACCAAAAGTCTATAGCAGATACACTTAGCTTGGTAGCTCCAGCACTGTGCAGTGATTTTCCTGAAGTATCTTCTGACTCAGTTGCAACGTAGAACATCTTGCAATATGTAAAAGAAAAAAACAACATATAAAGCAAAATTGATCAAATTCCTTAAATGACAGTTTCAGGAATGGGAAAAAATGCCAAAGAACAAGCTTCTAGCAACCAGAAGCAATAAAAAAATGAGACTTAAATAATGTGGAGACAAAAGTGACGCCCATATTTTCTCGCGCCAAATAAGACGCCCACATTATTTGGCGCCAAAAATGACGCCACATCCGGAACGCCGACATTTTTGACGCAAAATAACGTCAAAAAATGACGCAACTTCCGGCGACACGTATGACGCCGGAAACGGAAATAGAATTTTTGCGCCAAAAAAGTCCGCGCCAAGAATGACGCAATAAAAAGAAGCATTTTCAGCCCCCGCGAGCCTAACAGCCCACAGGGAAAAAGTCAAATTTTAAGGTAAAAAAATGTTAAATTAAAATGCATTATCCCAAATACGAAACTGACTGTCTGAAAATTAAGGAAAGTTGAACATTCTGAGTCAAGGCAAATAAATGTTTGAATACATATATTTAGAACTTTATAAACAAAGTGCCCAACCATAGCTAGGAGTGTCACAGAAAATAAGACTTACTTACCCCAGGACACTCATCTACATATAGCAGATAGCCAAACCAGTACTGAAACGAGAATCAGCAGAGGTAATGGTATATATAAGAGTATATCGTCGATCTGAAAAGGGAGGTAAGAGATGAATCTCTACGACCGATAACAGAGAACCTATGAAATAGACCCCTTAGAAGGAGATCACTGCATTCAAATAGGCAATACTCTCCTCACATCCCTCTGACATTCACTGCACGCTGAGAGGAAAACCGGGCTCCAACTTGCTGCGGAGCGCATATCAACGTAGAATCTAGCACAAACTTACTTCACCACCTCCATCGGAGGCAAAGTTTGTAAAACTGAATTGTGGGTGTGGTGAGGGGTGTATTTATAGGCATTTTAAGGTTTGGGAAACTTTGCCCCTCCTGGTAGGAATGTATATCCCATACGTCACTAGCTCATGGACTCTTGCTAATTACATGAAAGAAATATTGAATCGTTATTTAAGGATACCAACGTTCAAGATGGTAACTGTAAGGACTATCTTGCCTTTTGTTCAGCAAGGGAATTATATGTCCACAATAGATTTACAGGATGCATATCTGCATATTCCGATTCATCCAGATCATTATCAGTTCCTGAGATTCTCTTTTCTGGACAAGCATTACCAGTTTGTGGCTCTGCCGTTTGGCCTAGCTACAGCTCCAAGAATTTTTACAAAGGTTCTCGGTGCCCTTCTGTCTGTAATCAGAGAACAGGGTATTGTGGTATTTCCTTATTTGGACGATATCTTGATACTTGCTCAGTCTTTACATTTAGCAGAATCTCATACGAATCGACTTGTGTTGTTTCTTCAAGATCATGGTTGGAGGATCAATTTAGCAAAAAGTTCATTGATTCCTCAGACAAGGGTAACCTTTCTGGGTTTCCAGATGGATTCAGTGTCCATGACTCTGTCTTTAACAGACAAGAGACGTCTAAAATTAATTACAGCTTGTCGAAACCTTCAGTCACAATCATTCCCTTCGGTAGCCTTATGCATGGAAATTCTAGGTCTTATGACTGCTGCATCGGACGCGATCCCCTTTGCCCGTTTTCACATGCGACCTCTTCAGCTCTGTATGTTGAATCAATGGTGCAAGGATTACACAAAGATATCTCAATTAATATCTTTAAAACCGATTGTTCGACACTCTCTAACGTGGTGGACAGATCACCATCGTTTAATTCAGGGGGCTTCTTTTGTGCTTCCGACCTGGACTGTAATTTCAACAGATGCAAGTCTCACAGGTTGGGGAGCTGTGTGGGGATCTCTGACGGCACAAGGAGTTTGGGAATCTCAGGAGGTGAGATTACCGATCAATATTTTGGAACTCCGTGCAATTTTCAGAGCTCTTCAGTTTTGGCCTCTTCTGAAGAGAGAATCGTTCATTTGTTTTCAGACAGACAATGTCACAACTGTGGCATACATCAATCATCAAGGAGGGACTCACAGTCCTCTAGCTATGAAAGAAGTATCTCGAATTTTGGTTTGGGCGGAATCCAGCTCCTGTCTAATCTCTGCGGTTCATATCCCAGGTATAGACAATTGGGAAGCGGATTATCTCAGTCGCCAAACGTTGCATCCGGGCGAATGGTCTCTTCACCCAGAGGTATTTCTTCAGATTGTTCAAATGTGGGAACTTCCAGAAATAGATCTGATGGCGTCTCATCTAAACAAGAAACTTCCCAGGTATCTGTCCAGATCCCGGGATCCTCAGGCGGAGGCAGTGGATGCATTATCACTTCCTTGGAAGTATCATCCTGCCTATATCTTTCCGCCTCTAGTTCTTCTTCCAAGAGTAATCTCCAAGATTCTGAAGGAATGCTCGTTTGTTCTGCTGGTAGCTCCAGCATGGCCTCACAGGTTTTGGTATGCGGATCTTGTCCGGATGGCCTCTTGCCAACCGTGGACTCTTCCGTTAAGACCAGATCTTCTGTCTCAAGGTCCTTTTTTCCATCAGGATCTGAAATCCTTAAATTTAAAGGTATGGAGATTGAACGCTTGATTCTTGGTCACAGAGGTTTCTCTGACTCTGTGATTAATACTATGTTACAGGCTCGTAAATCTGTATCTAGAGAGATATATTATAGAGTCTGGAAGACTTATATTTCTTGGTGTCTTTCTCATCATTTTTCTTGGCATTCTTTTAGAATACCAAGAGTATTACAGTTTCTTCAGGATGGTTTAGATAAGGGTTTGTCTGCAAGTTCCTTGAAAGGACAAATCTCTGCTCTTTCTGTTCTTTTTCACAGAAAGATTGCTATTCTTCCTGATATTCATTGTTTTGTACAAGCTTTGGTTCGTATAAAGCCTGTCATTAAGTAAATTTCTCCTCCTTGGAGTTTGAATTTGGTTCTGGGGGCGCTTCAAGCTCCTCCATTTGAACCTATGCATTCATTGGACATTAAATTACTTTCTTGGAAAGTTTTGTTCCTTTTGGCCATCTCTTCTGCCAGAAGAGTTTCTGAATTATCTGCTCTTTCTTGTGAGTCTCCTTTTCTGATTTTTCATCAGGATAAGGCGGTGTTGCGAACTTCTTTTGAATTTTTACCTAAAGTTGTGAATTCCAACAACATTAGTAGAGAAATTGTGGTTCCTTCATTATGTCCTAATCCTAAGAATTCTAAGGAGAAATCGTTGCATTCTTTGGATGTTGTTAGAGCTTTGAAATATTATGTTGAAGCTACTAAATCTTTCCGAAAGACTTCTAGTCTATTTGTTATCTTTTCCGGTTCTAGAAAAGGCCAGAAAGCTTCTGCCATTTCTTTGGCATCTTTGTTGAAATCTTTAATTCATCTTGCCTATGTTGAGTCGGGTAAAACTCCGCCTCAGAAAATTACAGCTCATTCTACTAGGTCAGTTTCTACTTCCTGGGCGTTTAGGAATGAAGCTTCGGTTGATCAGATTTGCAAAGCAGCAACTTGGTCCTCTTTGCATACTTTTACTAAATTCTACCATTTTGATGTATTTTCCTCTTCTGAAGCAGTTTTTGGTAGAAAAGTACTTCAGGCAGCGGTTTCAGTTTGAATCTTCTGCTTATGTTTTTCATTAAACTTTATTTTGGGTGTGGATTATTTTCAGCAGGAATTGGCTGTCTTTATTTTGTCCCTCCCTCTCTAGTGACTCTTGTGTGGAAAGATCCACATCTTGGGTAGTCATTATCCCATACGTCACTAGCTCATGGACTCTTGCTAATTACATGAAAGAAAACATAATTTATGTAAGAACTTACCTGATAAATTCATTTCTTTCATATTAGCAAGAGTCCATGAGGCCCGCCCTTTTTTTTGTGGTGGTTATGATTTTGTATAAAGCACAATTATTCCAATTCCTTATTTTTTATGCTTTCGCACTTTTTTATCACCCCACTTCTTGGCTATTCGTTAAACTGAATTGTGGGTGTGGTGAGGGGTGTATTTATAGGCATTTTGAGGTTTGGGAAACTTTGCCCCTCCTGGTAGGAATGTATATCCCATACGTCACTAGCTCATGGACTCTTGCTAATATGAAAGAAATGAATTTATCAGGTAAGTTCTTACATAAATTATGTTTTTTTTCTCTCAGGGGTTCACTTGCGCATGTTCTCCTATAGAGGAGCCTCCACAGGTCCATAGATATGTGTATGCGGATCCTTCGTGAGAATACAAATGCAGAAGTAGGCGTCCCTTTATGCCATTCAGCATTTTTCAGGGTGGATTTATTCTCGTGAAAGATCACCACACTAAGATCTGTGCAAATCCAGAGCTTAGTGTGGTGATCTTTCACAAGAATAAATCCGGCTCTTAAAAGAGCCAAATGGCACGTGTGGCGCCCTACTTGTGCATTTGGATCCTCACAAAGGAGGGCAGTCTGCAGAGGCTTAGATACAAGGTAATCACAGAGGTAAAAAGTGCATTAATATAACTGTGTTGGTAAAGCAAAACTGGGAAATGGGTAATAAAGGGATTATCTATCTTTTAAAACAATAAAAATCCTGGTGTAGACTGTACCTTTAAATTGTGCTTGCTTTTTCAAGTGTGCAGAAACCATGAAGTTTTGTTATCATAACAGATTCCCAACAAAAAAAACTTAAGATTTTTAGTAAAGGTGCAACAAAAGTTTTAAATAAAGGACAATGATAAACTGGAACACGGCTCATTGTTTTCAAGGCAGTGTCATTCCATAAGTTCTGCTGTAATGTGCAAACATGTACACTTTAGCCTGAGTATTTGAGCTGTGATTTGAATAGCCTGTAATGCTTATAAGAAGCACGTTTAAAATCCCAGTTACGTTAATTCAATGGGCCTCAAACAGAAGATAGGTAAATTGACAAATGATTCAGAACAGTGTAATCCAGACCAGTGGCTTTAAAATGAAGTTACTATTCTTGTCTGCTAGAGATGAAACATCGAGTCTGGAGGATAAACTTCTTGGAAAAACTGGAATCACAGATTATTAATTATGACACACTGTCAGTCACTAGCTGTGTGTTCTGCTCAAAAATGTCAAAATATGCCAAGAGATAATTTAAAGGCCACAAACTATCTTTATAAAAGGTTAAAAACATAAATTATACTTACCAGATAATTTCATTTCCTTCTGTATAAGGAAAGTCCATGGCTTCATTCCTTACTGTTGGGAAATACTGAACCTGGCCACCAGGAGGAGGCCAAGACACCACAGCCAAAAGGCTTAAATTACCGCTCCCACTTCCCCTATCCCCCAGTCATTCTGACGAGGAAACAAGGAACAGTAGGAGAAATATCAGGGTATAAAAGAAGAACATAATTTAGGGGGCCGCCTATCGGAGAAACACAGGCGGGAGCTGTGGACTCTCCTTATACAGAAGGAAATTAAATTATTTGGTAAGCATAATTTATGTTTTCCTTCTTAATATAAGGAGAGTCCACAGCTTCATTCCTTATTATTGGGAAACTTATATCCAAACTCTAGAGGACACTGAATGATAACGGGAGGGACAAAAAACGAGGTAGACCTTAATCTGAGGACACCACAGCCTGCAAAACCTCTCTCCCGAAGGCTGCTTTAGCTGAAGCAAAAACATCAAACTTGTAAAATTTAGAAAAGTGTGTAAGGATGACCAGGTAGCCGCCTTACAAATCTGATCCATAGAGGCCTCGTTCTAAAAGGCCCAAGAGGAAGCCACTGCTCTAGTAGAATGAGCCGAAATTCTCTGAGGAGGTCTATGTCCCGCTGTTTAATAAGCTAAGCGGAGAAGACTCCTCAACCAAAAAGATAAGGAAGTCGAAGAGACCTTCTGGACCCTTACACTTCCCAGAATATGCCACAAACAAAGAAGAAGTTTGTCTAAAATCCTTAGTTGCTTGAAGATAAAACTTCAAGGCACGAACCACGTCCAAATTATGAAGTAAACGTTCCTTCGGAAAAGAAGGATTAGGACACAAAGAAGGGACCACAATCTCTTGATTCATGTTGCGGTCTGACACGACTTTAGGGAGAAACCCTAACTTAGCACGTAGGACAGCCTTATCCGAATGGAACACCAGATAAGGAGGCTCACATTGCAAGGCGGCAATTTCAGATACTCTGCGAGCC
This sequence comes from Bombina bombina, assembly GCF_027579735.1. Taxonomy (NCBI): domain Eukaryota; kingdom Metazoa; phylum Chordata; class Amphibia; order Anura; family Bombinatoridae; genus Bombina; species Bombina bombina. The sequence continues at coordinate 199,758,520 of NC_069503.1, read as the reverse complement.
AAAGCAATAGTAATTAGAAAAAGAACTTTCCAGGACAAAAACTTAATATCAAATGCATGCATAGGCTCAAAAGGAGCCTGTTGCAAAACTTTAAGAACCATATTCAGACTCCAAGGGGGAGCCGAAGATCTGAACACAGGTCAGATCCTAATCAGAGCCTTAACAAAAGACTGAACACCTGGAAGCTCAGAGAGCCTCTTGTACAGTAAAACTGACAAGGCCGAAATCTGTCCCCCTCAGGGAACTGGCTGAAAGACCCTTCTCCAGACCATCCTGGAGAAACAATAGAATCCTGGCAACCTTTACCTTCATGCCAAGGAAATCCACGCTCTTCACACCAGAATAAGTAGGTTCTCCACACCTTATGATAGATGCGACGAGTAACCGGCTTACGAGCTTGAATGAGTATGAATAACTCTCTCAGCAAAACCTCTCTTGGCAAAGACTAAGCGTTTAATCTCCACACAGTCAGCCTCAGAGAATCTAGATTTTGATTAACAAAAAGACCTTGTTCCAGCAGATCCCTGCGACAAGGTAACTTCCATGGAGGAAAAGATGACATCCTCACTAGATCCGCGAACCACGTCCTACGCGGCCATGATGGAGAAATCAGTATTACCGACGTCTGCTCCTGCTTGATGCGGGCCACTACCCGAGGAAGGAGTGGTAATGGTGGAAAAAGATAGATTAGATTGAACCTCCAAGGCACTGCTAATGCATCTATTATGCTCCGTCTGAGGATCCCTGGACCTCAAACCATATCTGGGTAGTTTGGTATTGAGACGAGACGCCATGAGATCTATCTCCGGCATCGCCCACATGTAGCATATCTCCGCAATTACGCCCGGAATGTGGATCGCTGACAGCGAACAGCCTCCGCCCACTCCAGAATCTGAGATACTTCCCTCATCGCTAGGGAGCTTCTCGTCCCCCCCCCTGATGGTTGATGTAAGCCACCGAGGTTATATTGTCTGGTTGGAATCTGATAAACCCAGAAGAGGCCAAGCCTTCAGAGCATTGTAGATTGCTCATAGTTCCAGAATGTTGATCGGGAGGGAGCGTTCCTCCCGAGACAACAGGCCCCGTGCCTTCTTGGTACCCCAAACAGCTCCCCATCCTGAGAGGCTTGCGTCCATAGTCACAATCTCCCATAATGGTCTTAAAAAGGATGTCCCTTGAGAAAGATGATCTGGACAGAGCCAGCAAGAGAGCGATTCTCTAAACCAGCAGATCCGAATGATCGCCATTCCACTGTCTCAACATGCACAGCTCTAACGGTCTGAGACAGAACCTGGAAAAGGAAATTATGTCCATGCTGGACACCATGGGACCAATTACCTCCATACACTGAGCCACAGATGGCCTTAAGGAGGTCCAGAGGGCAAGACATGCCGAAGCAAGCTTGCACCATCTCTGGTCGGTTAGAAATATCCTCATGGATATTGAATATATTATAGTACCCAGGAATTCTACCCTGGTGCTTGGGATAAGAGAACTCTTCTCTAAGTTTACCTTCCATCCATGTGATCGAAGAAGTGAGAGAAGAGATACCGAATAGTCCTCCGCTAGACGAAAGGATGGTGCTTGAACCAGAATGTTGTCCAAGTAGGGAGCTACTTTGGGACCACAAACAGGTTGGAATAGTACCCCAAACCTCTTTCTGCGATAGGAACTGGGTCAATGACCCCTAAGGAGGAAAGATACCGCACGCACCCCGGAAAGGCTTACCTCTTTTCTGGTTTTGAAGACAGGCTTGAGAGGAGAAATCTGCCCTTGGGTGGATAAGATTTGAAACCTATCTTGTATCCCTAAACTATGACCTCCAGGACCCACAGATCCTGCACATCCCTGGACCAAGCGTCTGAAAACAGCGACAGTCTGCCCCCTACACGATCCAGTTCTGGATCGGGGGGCGCCCCTTCATGCTGACTTGTTCTAGGCAGGCTTCTTGTTATGCTTGGATTTATTCCAGGATTGAGCCGGCTTCCAAGTGGTCTTGGTTTGCTCGGGCTTAGGAGGACTGCTGACGTTGGGACTTTTCAGAATGAAAGGAACAAAAATTAGATCCTTTTCATTCTGCGTTAGGAAGGCACCCTTGCCCCCTGTAACCATGGAGATAATGCAGTCCAGGCCTGGACCAAATAAAATGTTTCCCTTAAAGGGGAGGGAAAGTAATCTAGACTTAGAAGTCATGTCCGCAGACCAGGACTTTAGCCAGAGCGCCCAACGTGTCTGCACTGAGAAACCAGAGATTTTAGCATTCAGGCAAATAATCTGTATGTTTGCATCACAGATAAAAGAATTAGCAATTCTCAAAGCCTTAATTTTGTCTTGGATAACGTCGCGGGGACCCTCCACCTCGATCAATTCCACTAAGGAGTTGCACCAGTAGGCCACAGCTCCAGCAACCGAGGCAACAGTCGCTGCCGGTTGAAATAAATATCCCATATGCTGAAACATTTTCCTGGGAAAAGATTCCATTTTCTTATCCATCGGCTCTCTGAAAGACGAGCTAACCTCAAGAGGGATAGTAGTAAGCTTAGCTAACGTGCAGATAGCACCATCCACCTTAGGGACGGAACCCCACAACTGCAGCTGAGAGTCTGGGAATAATTTTTTTTAAAGGCAGACGAAGGGGAAAAGGAAGATCCAATTCTATTCCAATTCATTTTTAAGAATATTCACCATTTTAACAGGTACAGGAAAAGGTAGCGGTGCTACCCTGTCCTCGTACACTCCGTCTAGTTTAGGGATCAAAGGTTCATCAGGCAACTTGGCCTCTGGAACCACTAATGTCGACAGAACCTCCTTTAGAAGAAAACGTAGGTGTTCAATTTTAAATCTAAAGGCTGGTTCCTCCGCCTAGAGGTAACAGACTCTGATTCAAAAATTGCACCCTCTGAAGATTCAGAGTGTGACCCATCCTGAGATACTTGAAAAGCAGACAAATCAAGTAAATCACTGGATGTCCCAAGGACCAGAGCTATGTTTAACCTTTCGCTTGCGCTTAGCAGGGCGAGGTAGAGCACTTAAGGACCCCAGACATCGCCGTCTTTAACTGCGCGGTAAATCTGATGGTAAAAGGCTACCCCAGACGGAGGATCAGGCATGCTACGGGAATCTGCATGTGACAATGGAGATGATTGATGGGCATGCACCTCACAGGACGGCGAATCCTCAGAGGTGGACGGCTCAGTCGTACTAAAGGGGTTAACCTTCTTAGACATAACTTTGTTGATGCATATGGAACATAGTTGAGAGGGCGGGCACACCAAGGCCTCCTCACAATATAGACAGGTATTACTATTAGGAATAGAGGGAGTACCCTCAAGCATATCAGGATCGTTCATAGCTTGCGCTAACAGTAGGATACAAATAAATTAACTTTTTCTCTCACAAAAACGGCACCTATATACCCCAATGACTGGGGCACTCCCCACCTCCTAGACCCAGGCAACCAGAGAAGAAGCGACCTCTCCGACAGCTAGTTCGGTCAGGAAAGAGAAAATGAAAGTGTGACCACACCAGGTCACATGGTGCGCAACGCAGGACGGCCCCTGCTATGAGAAAAAGCGTGCCAAGCTCCAAGCTGCTCAGCGTTCAAAGTGAAAGTAAAACACCTGTATGTCTCGTTACCGCAAAACAAAAGTCTATGAGCCCAAAATAAATCTCACACATAAAGCAGCATAAATCAAAGAAACAAATTATGCTTACCAGATAATTTCCTTTCATTCTGTATGAGGAGAGTCCACGGCTTCCTTCCTTACTTGTGGGAATACAGAACCTAGCCACCAGGAGGAGGCAAAGACACCCCAGCCAAAGGTTTAAATACCTCCCCCACTTCCGTCATCCCACAGTCATTCTGCCGAGGGAACAAGGAACAGTAGGAGAAATATCAGGGTATAAATGGTGCCGAAGAACAAAACCAAATTTAAGTCCGCCCAACGGAGAATTTGTGCGGGGGCCGTGGACTCTCCTCATACAGAAGGAAAGGAAATTATCTGGTAAGCATAATTTAGGTTTTCCTTCTTAATATGAGGAGAGTCCACGGCTTCATTACTTACTTGTGGGAAACGCATACCCAAGCTCTAGAGGACACTAAATGAAAACGGGAGGGTAAAAAGAGAGGCGGACCCTGTTCTGAGGGTTTCACAGCCTGCAAAACCCTCTCTCTCAAAAGCTGCTTCTGCCAAAGCAAAAACGCCAAATATGTAAAAATTAAAAAAAAAATGTGTAAGGAAGACCAGGTAGTTGCCCTGCAAATCTGATACCTAAAGGCCTCATTCTCAAAACCCAAGAGGGAGCCACAGCTCTAGATGAATGAGCCTTAATCCTCTAAAGAGGCTTGTGTCCCGCTGACTCTATAAGCTAAGCGAACATGCTACTCAACCAGAAAAACAGGCTTGATGCCCCTTACGCTTCCCAGAATAGACACAAACAAGCAAGAAGTTTGACAAAACTTCTTTGTAGCCTGAAGATAGAACTTCAAGTCCCGAACCACATCCAAGTTATGAAATAACCACTCCTTCGAAGGAGGATTAGGACACAAGGAAGGAACCACAATCTCCTGAATGATGTTGCGACATGAAACAACCATAGGAAGGAAAGCTAACCCAGAGAGAACAGCCTTAGCTGCATGAAAAACTAGGTAAGTGACCTCACATTGCAAGGCAGCCATCTCAGCCGTAGAAAAAAAAGATAAAAGAACATCCCAAGACAGAAAATCTTAATGTCAACTCCATGCATATGCCCAAACGGAGCCCTCTGCAAAACTTAGAACAAGATGTAAACTCCAAGGAGGAGCATTAGATCTAAACACAGGCCTGATCTAGTCAAAGCCTGAACAAGACTGGACATCTGGAAGCTCAGTGAGCCTCTCGAGCAGTAAAACAGATAGGGACAAATTCTGTCCCCTAAGGGAGCTAACAGAAGGCCCTTCCCAGAGCATCCTGGAGAAGGAAAGGATCCTGGAAAACCTGGCCATATGCCAGGAGAATCCCTGCTCTACATACCAGAAGGTGGTGGTCCTGCACCCCTTATGATAGATGCGACTATACACCGGCTTATGAGCTAGAACGAGGTGTATCCAGTCCACAGATTCATCCTTTACTTGTGGGATATTCTCATTCCCTACAGGAAGTAGCAAAGAGAGCACACAGCAAAGCTGTCCATATAGCTCCCCCTCTAGCTCCACCCCCCAGTCATTCGACCAAAGGTTAGGAAGAAAAAGGAGAAACCATAGGGTGCAGTGGTGACTGTAGTTTAAACAAAAATTTTTTTACCTGACTTAAATGCCAGGGCAGGCCGTGGACTGGATACACCGCAAGAGAAAGTAATTTATCAGGTAAGCATAAATTCTGTTTTCTCTTGCAAGGTGTATCCAGTCCACGGATTCATCCTTTACTTGTGGCATACCAATACCAAAGCTTTAGGACACGGATGAAGGGAGGGAACAAGACAGGTACCTTAAACGGAAGGCACCACTGCTTGCAAAACCTTTCTCCCAAAAATAGCCTCCGAAGAAGCAAAAGTATCGAATTTGTAAAATTTGGCAAAAGTATGCAGTGAAGACCAAGTCGCTGCCTTACAAATCTGTTCAACAGAAGCCTCATTTTTGAAAGCCCATGTGGAAGCCACTGCTCTGGTAGAATGAGCAGTAATACTTTCAGGAGGCTGCTGGCCAGTAGTCTCATAGGCCAAACGGATGATGCTTTTCAGCCAAAAGGAAAGAGGTAGCAGTCGCTTTCTGACCTCTCCTCTTACCAGAATAGATAAACAAGGAAGATGTTTGTCTGAAATCCTTAGTTGCTTGTAAATAGAACCTTAAAGCACAAACTACAGCAAGATTGTGTAATAGACGTTCCTTCTTCGAAGATGGATTAGGACACAGAGAAGGAACAACTATTTCCTGGTTAATATTCTTGTTAGAAACAACTTTAGGAAGAAAACCAGGCTTGGTACGCAAAACTACCTTGTCTGTGTGGAACACCAGGTAAGGTGAATCACACTGTAAGGCAGATAATTCTGAAACTCTTTGAGCAGAAGAGATAGCTATCAAAAACAAAACTTTCCAAGATAACAACTTAATGTCTATGGAATGTAAAGGTTCAAACGGAACCCCTTGAAGAACTGAAAGAACTAGATTCAAATTCCATGGCGGAGCCATAGGTTTATAGACAGGCTTGATTCTGACTAAAGCCTGAGCAAACGCTTGAACGTCTGGTACCTCTGCCAGACGCTTGTGTAACAGGATAGACAAAGCAGATATTTGTCCTTTTAAGGAACTAGCTGACAATCCTTTCTCCAGTCCTTCTTGGAGAAAGGACAATATCCTGGGAATCCTAATCTTACTCCATGAGTAACCCTTGGATTCACACCAACAAAGATATTTCCTCCATATCTTATGGTAGATTTTCCTGGTGACAGGCTTTCTAGCCTGAATCAGAGTATCTATAACTGACTCAGAGAACCCACGCTTTGATAGAATTAAGCGTTCAATCTCCAAGCAGACAGACGTAGAGAAACTAAATTTGGATGCTTGAACGGACCCTGTATTAGAAGATCCTGCCTCATTGGCAGTGTCCATGGTGGGACAGATGACATGTCCAATAGGTCTGCATACCAAGTCCTGCGTGGCCACGCAGGCGCTATCAGAATCACCGAAGCCTTCTCCTGCTTGATTCTGGCAACCAGACACGGGGGGAGAGGAAACGGTGGAAAAACATAAGCCAGATTGAAGGACCAAGGCGCTGCTAGAGCATCTATCAATACCGCCTTGGGATCCCGGGACCTGGACCCGTAGAGAGGAAGTTTGGTGTTCTGACGGGACGCAATCAGATCAAACTCTGGGGTGCCCCATAGCTGAGTCAGCTGGGGAAATACCTCCGGGTGGAGTTCCCACTCCCCCGGGTGAAAAGTCTGACGACTTAGAAAATCCGCCTCCCAGTTGTCTACTCCTGGGATGTGAATTGCTGAGAGATGGCAGGAGTGATCCTCCGCCCACCTGATTATTTTGGTTACTTCCGTCATCGCTAGGGAACTCTTTGTTCCCCCCTGATGATTGACGTAAGCTACAGTCTGTTGCCTGACTGAAATCTGATGAATTTGGCCGCCGCTAGTTGAGGCCATGCCTGAAGAGCGTTTAATATCGCCCTCAGTTCCAGAATGTTTATCGGGAAAAGAGTTTCTTCCCGAGACCATAAGCCCTGAGCTTTCAGGGAGTCCCAGACCGCACCCCAGCCTAACAGACTGGCGTCGGTCGTTACGATGATCCACTCTGGCCTGCGGAAACATATTCCTTGAGACAGGTGATCCTGAGACAACCACCAGAGAAGAGAATCTCTGGTCTCTTGGTCCAACTGAATTTGAGGAGACAAATCTGCATAATCCCCATTCCACTGTTTGAGCATGCATAGTTGCAGTGGTCAGAGGTGTATCCGAGCAAAAGGGACTATGTCCATTGCCGCAACCATTAGTCCGATTGTCTCCATGCACTGAGCCACAGATGGCCGAGGAATGGAATAAAGAGCTCGGCAAGTAGTTAAGAGTTTTAGCTTTCTGACCTCCGTCAGAAATATTTTCATTTCTGCCGAGTCTATCAGGGTTCCTAAGAATGGAATTCTTGTGAGGGGGGAGAGAAAGAACTCTTTTTGATGTTCACCTTCCACCCGTGAGACCTCAGAAAGGCCAATACAATCTCTGTGTGAGACTTGGTTCTTTGGAAAGTTGACGTCTGAATTAAGATGTCATCTAGGTAAGGCGCCACTGCTATGCCCCACGGTCTTAGAACCGCCAGGAGGGACCCTAGCACCTTTGTGAAAATTCTTGGAGCAGTGGCCAACCCGAAAGGAAGAGCCACAAACTGAAAATGCTTGTCCAGAAAGGTGAACCTGAGAAACTGGGTCATGATCTTTGTGGATAGGAATGTGCAGATACGCATCCTTTAGATCCACGGTAGTCATATATTGACCCTCCTGGATCATTGGTAAGATTGTCCGAATGGTCTCCATCTTGAATGATGCGATTCTGAGGAATTTGTTTAGAATTTTGAGATCCAGGATTGGTCTGAAAGTTCCTTCTTTTTTTGGGAACCACAAACAGATTTGAGTAAAACCCCAGTCCTTGTTCTGCAATTGGGACTGGGTGGATCACTCCCATTGTATGTAGATCTTCTACACAGCGTAAAAACGCCTCTTTCTTTGATCTGTAGACAGACGAGAAATGTGGAACCTTTCCCTTGGAGGAGAGTCCTTGAATTCTAGAAGGTATCCCTGGGGTACAATCTCTAATGCCCAAGGATCGTGTACATCTCTTGCCCAGGCCTGAGCGAAGAGAGAGAGCCTGCCCCCTACTAGATCCGGTCCCGGATCGGGGGCTACCCCTTCATGCTGTCTTTGTGGCAGCTGCAGGCTTTTTGGCCTGTTAACCCTTATTCCAGCCCTGGTAAGGTTTCCAGTTTGCCTTGGGCTGTGAAGCGTTACCCTCTTGCTTTGCAGCCGGAGAGGATGAAGCGGGGCCGTTCCTGAAATTGCGAAAGGAACGAAAATTAGCTTTGTTCTTTGTTTTAAAGGCTTTGTCCCGAGGGAGAGCATGGCTTTTCCCCCCGGTGATATCTGAAATAATCTCTTTCAATTCAGGCCCGAATAGGGTCTTCCCTTTGAAAGGAATGTTCAAAAGCTTGGATTTAGACGACACATCGGCTGACCAGGACTTTAGCCATAGCGCCCTGTGCGCCAAAATGGCGAAACCTGAATTTTTTGCTGCTAACTTAGCTATTTGGAAAGCGGCGTCAGTGATAAAAGAATTAGCTAGCTTTAGAGCCTTAATTCTATCCATAATTTCCTCATATGAGGTCTCCGTCTGGAGCGAGTCTTCCAGCGCCTCAAACCAGAAAGCAGCTGCAGTAGTTACAGGAATAATGCAGGCAATAGGTTGGAGAAGAAAACCTTGTTGAACAAAAATTTTCTTAAGTAAATCCTCTAATTTTTTATCCATAGGGTCTTTAAAAGCACAACTGTCTTCAATTGGTATGGTTGTGCGTTTAGCTAGTGTAGAAACAGCCCCCTCCACCTTAGGGACCGTCTGCCACGAGTCCTGCATGGGGTCAGATATGGGGAACATTTTCTTAAAAACAGGAGGGGGGGACAAAAGGGACACCTGGCCTATCCCACTCCCTAGTAACGATATCCGCAATCCTCTTAGGGACCGGAAACGCATCCGTGTAAACAGGGACCTCTAGGTACTTGTCCATTTTGCACAATTTCTCTAGGATCACCAAAGGGTCACAGTCATCCAGAGTAGCTAATACCTCCCTAAGTAAAACACGGAGGTGTTCTAGTTTAAATTTAAAAGCCAATGTATCTGAATCTGTCTGGGGAGGAACCCTTCCTGAATCAGAGACTTCTCCCTCAGACATCAAATCCCTCGCTCCCACTTCAGAGCGATGTTAGGGTATATCGGATACGGCTACCAAAGTGTCAGAATGCTCATAATCTGTTCTTAAAACGGAGCTATCACGATTTGCAGGTAACACGGGCAGTTTAGATAAGAAGGCTGTAAGAGAATTATCCATGACTGCCGCTAAGTCTTGTAATGTAAAAGGGTTAGACGCACTAGAGGTACTAGGCGTCGCTTGCACGGGCGTAACTGGTTGTGACACTTGGGGAGAGGCAGACGGGCTACCCTTGTTACCTTCAATCTGAGAATCATCTTGGGCCACATTCTTAAGTGCAACAATATGATCTTTAAAGTGTATAGACATATCAGTACAAGTGGGACACATTCTGAGAGGGGGTTCCACCATGGCTTCTAAACACATTGAACAAGGATTTTCCTTAGTGTCAGACATGTTTAACAGACTAGTAGAGTACACAAACAGGCTTGGAATCACTTTAATCAAATAAAAAACACAATTTGAAAAAAACATTACTGTGCCTTTAAGAGATAAAAAGCACACAATTTTACAAAACGGTGAAAAATGCAGCAATCTTTCTGAAATTTTCACAGTATGTAGCTAAAGCCTGAATAAGATTGCACCCCAAGTTTCAGAACGATTAACCCCTTAATGCCCAAACCGGAGCAGCCTAAAGCCAACACCTGGTTAAAACACTACAGCACCTTGCCACAGCCTTGCTGTGGCCCTACCTTCCCTTAGGGATCAGATTTGGGGGAATATAGCTACTTTTAGGTCCTCAAACATCAGCAGGACCCTCCATGTGAAACAGCATGAACTTCTCTGCAATTCTAACTGTGCATCTGAGGCAATTAGGCCCCTCCCACTCTACTCCGGAGCTGTGAGGCCTAGTAAATCGCTCCTAAGTGACTAAAAAACAGCCATGTGGTAATAACCCCAGAAAAAAACCAAAAGGGCTTTCAAAGTGTCTTGAACGATTTTTCCTTAGCCAAACAATCAATTGCCCTGAATAAGTGTCAACCAGTATATCAGTCCTATTATGTAAGCATTCAATTCCTTACTAAGTATGTGAACATAGCTTACCCTCCCCTCATGGGGATATTGTCAGTCCCTTCTAGCATTATCTCAGTCTTGTCTAGAAATAAATGACTGAACATACCTCATTGCAGATTGCCCTGCAAACTGTTCCCCCCAACTCAAGTTTTCTGGTACTCCTCAGTCCTGTGTGGGAACAGCAGTGGATTTTAGTTACAACATGCTAAAATAATTTTCCTCTCAGCAGAAATCTTCATCCCTTTTCTGCTAGAGAGTAAATAGTACAAACCGGTACCATTTAAAATAGCAAACTTTTGATTGAAGATACTAAAGCTACAATTCTAACACCACATTCACTTTACACTCCAGAGAGAGACCCTAGTGCTTAGAGCCAGCAAAGAGAATGACTGGGGGGTGGAGCTAGAGGGGGAGCTATATGGACAGCTTTGCTGTGTGCTCTCTTTGCTACTTCCTGTAGGGAATGAGAATATCCCACAAGTAAAGGATGAATCCGTGGACTGGATACACCTTGCAAGAGAAACTGTCTCACTGACGTCTGCTCCTGCTAGGATCGACCATCCACAACAAAGAGCGACATGGCTGAAGAGAAGAAGGTTAAAAGAAACCTCTAAGGAATGCTAGAAACGAGCTTACCAGAATCAACGCTGTGGAACAGGAACATGGCCTTTCAAGTGTGACAGGGTTGTAGCATCTCTCCTGACATGGACTTTAGAGAAGAAAAGCAGGCAGCGAAACTCGTCAAAGCTGATTGCTAATTTTGTTAATCTGAGTCGGGATGGGTTTGCAGAAAGACTCTAACTGCATCTCCGAACTCTAACATTCACCCATGCTCTCACTGAGAGACTGACAGGGCTACTTAAAACTCCAGTCCCATTTCGAAGAGTACTACTCTACATAAGAGACTACTCCAAATCTTCCGACACTTCTCTGCCAACCTCCTGTGACGAAAGGCAAAGAATGACTGGGGAAGGTATTTAAGCCTTTGGCTGGGGTGTCTTTGCCTCCTCCTGGTGGCCAGGTTCTTAATTCCCACAAGTAATGAATGAAGCAGTGGACACTCCTCCCATTAAGATGGAAATTGTATGTTCTATCCAAATCGTGAAAGACAATTTTGGGGGTTCCTGTCATTTTAAGATTTAACAAAGTATGTGGATGTATGTGGTTGAAGCAAATAGCAGTTAAATGCCGCTGAATGCTCCCTCAAAAGCATCTTGTATTATCCACTGTACATTAGACATGGTTTCTTCAGAGAGAAAATCTTTTTAACATAGCACTTTAGTTATTCTACCTGTAAACTAACTACAGGTAGAAAACTATTGCGGAATAGTTTTGCAGTTTGAAAAGGGAATGGAAAAAAGTGTAAATAGGTAATTTAGGCAATATTTACATGCCATTATATAGCTTATAATGCAACCTAAAAGGAAGTTTTATATAATTTTTTTTATTACTTTTGTATACATAGTACCAACAGAAAGATAGTACAGTACTGTAATCAGAAAAGTTATATCTGACGTTTTAAATAAATAGAGCAGAGTAGATTGTGACTTGCAGGCAGGGAAAAATAGTATTTAAAAAAAAAAAAATATGGGGGGGCGGAGCTAGCCAGCAGTGAAAGCAGACGTGCAGGTCTGTAGCTCTCTGCACAAATTGACCAAAAACCCTACTTTAAGACTGTGATATTCTCTAAATTTGCACTAAAAAGGGAGATTTATGCCTATAGACTCGCTGTCCTTGGATATGAACTTGATAAAGTTAAGGCAGAATTTTAGGGAGTACATTAATGGAAAGAAGTTGCTGTGATACTCAGATGGACCAGCGCCATTTTACATGAATACTTGGCAAAAACTTTTAGACTGCTGTAGCGATCTCCCGCCATATAGGCTCCGTAGCACAGAGGGACAAATACTCACACTGAAATTAGACTTCGGTTGTCTATCGGCTCGAACTGATTGCATTTTAGCCCTATTACTGTGCGAGATGCTATCTGCTCATGAAGGCAACATGGCGGCTATTGCTAGATGGAAGATCAAAACTATCCAGTCCTTAGAGAGGGCTCTTCAACAAGTTGAATCACAACTGCTTAGAGCCATTTCAGAAGCGGTACACGGCGCGTGTGCTAAAACTCAGAGAAACCCTAGCTGCGCAAGAAGCTGCGGGAACGCACTATATTGTGATGAATGGGAGATTATGGAGATCACGGAAGATGCAGTGGGACAGTATGTAGCTGAGAAGACGATACTCACTAAAGCTGAATCTGTGTCGGCAGACATTCTGGATGAAGAGAGATCGGTGGCATGGAGCCAACGGAACCCACGGTCATTTCTACTAACCTCCCGGGCTGCTTCTAAAGCGGAGGCGCAGCTGACCATGAAGGAGTGCGAGATGCAAGGTACTACTGTAGCCCCGCAGACATCGCCAGCGATCATGTGCCCCGGGAATAGTTGGCGGCTGAAGTTTGTTGAGGTCTGTTGCCTGGATGGTGGTAAGATGCTGCAGGAGATCGATACCTATTGTTTGAGAGTTGGCAGACCCCTAGACAAATCTCCCATGATGGAGACTGATATGGCTTGGGGGAATCTACCGGACATGGCGTTTAGACACCATATGCAACTAGACTATCCTGATAAACACCGACTACTTGGTGAGGGGACACCTCTGCAGAAAGCTGGGGTTGGATAAACTCTTGGGGCATGAAAAGAGACAGACACGGACTGAGCAAGTTGCCCTTGCCCCGACATTTGCTGCTTAGACATATCTAAACTTTTTTATGGACGATGGTCTGCTGCTCTCTAATAATATTAAGTTGTAAGTTTATGGCTGCAAGAGCAATTGCTTTATCTCTGTTCATTGATGTTCTTGCTTTGCTTCCATAGTTATATTGGATGTTATATAGATTCCTTCACTATTGAATATATAAGTTCAGACATGCTCCTATTTTCATCTATATCTATTTTGCTAAGTGTATGAAGTGTGTAAGGTCATGCCTAATATATTCACTATTACAGATTTTGTAACCCAGCGATTGCATGCTATATAATATGTCACACGACAATGATTGCAGATACACAGATGGCGATCTCTGAGCAGATTGTAACTGCCGCCTTATAATAATCCTGTAGGGTTTTATAAAGTTCTAAGTAGCCATATGTTTAAAAAATATAACTATATAGGTTTTACAGTTTTCCTCAATGTTACTTATAGAATATGGGTTGATGCAGATTAAGATTTGTGCATTTTACTCTGCCTACTGACAGGTAGGTAGTCCTACATTAACTTAAATGACGCATGTTAAGCACTGGAAAGTTCTACCCCTTTTATGTACTATCTTTACTATTGCTACACTATTAATGCCTACCCTAGTGTGGGTATATTTGTATATATATATATATACGCATGCTTGTTCAGTTTTCTCATTTTAGCTAAAATACACAGAGACTTACCTGATATATGTTAATGTACTTTTAGTGTCAGTTTATAGCCTTGGAATGTCCTAACATTTCTAGTATAGTCCTATACAGTTTGGTCCCTCACACAATGACACAGCATGGACTGCTGATAATTTCCTATACTCTCTCCACAGTGTTCTGTGCTGTTTATCCTTTATCAGTTGCTGACTTTATTATTCCACTTAGTTCTCTATATAACAACTGCCTATAGTGTTTACGCTACTGTTAGATTTGAGACAGTTCCATATTTGATTATCTGTTTTGCTGGGTGACCTGCGGCCGGGGTGCCCTAGTGAAGGCAACTCTCTTATATTGACGTAGTTGTATTTCAGGGCAAACTGTATACATAATTTTACTGAAGTATAGCCGTGTGCATGCATGTTACCACATATCATAGTTTTTATAGCATTATTGAACCGATGTTTCTTGCTCAGTGTATATTTGCAAATTCATCTACACATTTATAAATTAAGCTTCCTATGTATATATATATTTTCCCAAGAGTAAAATTGATAGCCCATAATTGTCCATGCCTGGGCTCCCATCAACTTAGTTAATTAGGTTAGATGTTAATATTCTCTCTTTTAGAATGTTTCTATAATACTAGGCTCCGCCCCCCCATTTGGAGCTTATTTATTAAGCTAAGGGACACAGATCCCATCGATGAACCCCTAAAAATTACATAAGAGTACTTCATTATAGTTATGCTTGATAAACTTTTTTTATCATATATCTATATGTTTATAGCCTGGAGGACCCAAAAAGGGCCCTATATGTTGTAGGTTCCACCGTACCCTTTTATATTTATGTCAATATAGCGGCCATTATTAACCCCTTCCCTATTTTGTCTGCTACTCCCTCTATTATGATACATTTGAGTGGCTAGGCCCATAGTGGTCCATATTCGGCCTAAGGGGATTGGGTAGCAGATAAGATAAATAAAAATGAGGTCTCATTTCTATAATTCAATTTACGAGGCAGACTGGTAGTGCAAGTCTTGTTACTGATTTTTTTTTTTTTAAGAATCTCTGCTATGATCGTCCCAATAGCTAGAGATATGATAATTACGAGCACTAACGATATTTGTTTTTGGACTAACTGGTTTCATAGTCTATATGTAGACTACTGTTTTAATATTATTTTGTTTTTGCTCCTTATGGTCCTATATTTTATTGTAACATGTTTCCTGAGAATACTGCAAATTGAATTTTCAATGTATGACTTGTGTTTTGAAAACCTCAATAAAAATTGTTTAAAAAAAAAAAAAAAAAAAAAAAAAAAAAAAAATATGAATTAAAAATATCTCACCTTTCTCTGCTTTCTGCATCTTCCATTGTAACTTCTCTATAATTTTTTAATTTTCTATAAATTGTTGAAACAAATTCCTTGACATAGGCAGTCATGCGTTTACCTAAGACAAAATAAAAGTCATTAAGTTAAAACACAGCTTTATTTGCTTTTAATGTACTGAACCAAGAGATACAATACAACGCAAGACAAATTTCATACAGAACTACGCAAACTGATGCAGCTGAGTTCTGCTATAAACTTATAAAGATTTTCACAATTCAATTTTCCAATTAACTTCTAGTCTAAAATGTACTTAAAGGGATACTAAATCCATTTTTTTTTCTTTCATGTTTCAGATAGAGAATGCAATTTTAAGCAACTTTCTAATTTATTCCTATTTTCAACCACTAATCAGCAAGTGCTATCCAGGGTTTTGAACCAAAAAATGGACTGGCTCTTAAACTTGCATTATTGCTTTTTCAAATAAACATACCAAGAGAATGAAGAAAAATCAACAGTAATAAATTAGAAAGTTGCTTAAAATTGCATGCTCTATCTTAATCATGAAAAATTTGGGTTCAGTATACCTTTAAGGCAAGCAGCTAAAAAAACCCACTGATGCTTTCAAATCCTTCAGAGGACCTGAGAAAGTAATAAAAAGACTACAAGATAGTCTAAAAATATCTGGTAGCTTGTAAATAAAACTTTAAAAACCTAACCACATCCAAATTAAGGAGATGTTTTTTTCTTTGAATTTTGCGCATTAGGGCAGAGAGATGGAACTACAATTTCTCAATTTATATTATCAGCTGAAACTGCTTTTGGCAAAAAAAATGTAAAAAAATAATTAGTTCACAAATCCACCTTATCTTGAAAAACAATTTATGCTTACCAGATAAATTCCTTTCCGGATAGTTAGAGCCCACGTCTTCATTCCTTACTGTTGGGAAATGCAACACCTGGCAACCAGGAGGAGGCAGACACACCCCAGCCAAATGTTTAAATATCACTCCCCTTTCCTCACTACCCCAGTCATTCTGCCAAGGGAACAAGACAAAGTCGGAGAAATATTAGGGTATAAATGGTACCAGAAGAATAAAATAAATAATAGGGGACCGCCCACAGACCAGAAAAAAACGTGCGGCGGCTGTGGACTCTATCTGGAAAGAAAGGAATTTATCTGGTAAGCATAAATTATATTTTCCTCCCTAAGATAGGGAGAGTCCACGGCTTCATTCCATACTGTTGGGAAAATGATACCCAAGCTCCAGAGGACATTGAATAACGGGAGGGAACAAAAAGGAAGAGGCGGACCCTATTCAGAGGGCACAGCCTGCAAAACTTTTCTCCTGAAAGCGAAGCAAAATCATCAAACTTGTAAAATTTTGAAAAAGTGTGTAAGGAGGATCAGAACCCCGCCTTAAAAATCTGATCCATGGAGGCCTCGTTCTTAACGGCCCAAGAGAACGCCCACTGCTCTAGTGGAATGAGCCGTTATCCTCTCAGGAAGACGACGTCCCGCTGTCTCGTAAGCTAAGCAGATGACACTCCTTAAACAAAAAGATATGGAAGACTAAGTAGCTTTCTGCCCTTTATGCTTCCCCGAATAGACAACAAACAAAGAGGAAGATTGTCTAAACTCCTTAGTAGCCTGAAAATAGAACTTCAAGGCACGAACCACATCTAAATTGTGAAGCAAGTGTTCCTTGGATGAAGAAGGATTAGGACACAAGGAAGGAACCACAATCTCCTGATTGATGTTGCGATCTAACACAACCTTAGAAAGAAAACCTTATTTAGTACGTAAAACTGCCTTATCTGCATGAAAAATCAGATAAGGGGCTTCACATTGCAAAGCAGAGATCTCAGAAAGTCTACGCGCAGAGACAATAGCCAATAAAGAGAGAACCTAATTTAACGTCAACGAAATGCAGAGGCTCAAACGGAACCTGTTGCAAAACCCGAAGAACAAGATTTAGGCTCCAAAGAGGACCTCCAGATCTAAAGACAGGTTTGATCCTAATCAGAGCCTTAACAAAGGACTGCACATCTGGAAGCTCAGCCAGTCTCTTGTGCAATAAAAACAACAGGGCTGAAATCTGTCCCCTCAGGGAACTAGCAGAAAGGCCCTTCTCCAGCCCATCCTGGGTAAAAGATCCTGGCAACCTTAACTCTGTGTCAGGAAAAACCACGCTCTTCACACCAGAATAAGTAGGTCCTCCACACCATGTGGTAGATACGCAGAGTAGCTGGTTTACAAGCTTGAATAAGAGTATCAATGACACTCTCAGAGAAACCTCTCTTGGCTAAGACTAAGCATTCAATCTCCACGCAGTCAGCCTCAGAGAATCTAGGTTTTGATAAACAAATGAACACTTGTATCAGCAGGTCTCTGCGACAAGGTAACTTCCACGGAGGAGATGAGGACACCCCCACTATATCCGCGAACCACGTCCTTCGCGGCCATGATGGAGCAAACAGGATTACTGATGCCCGCTCCTGCTTGATGCGGGCCACCACTCGAGGAAGAAGCGGTAATGGAGGAAAAAGATAAACGAGTTTGAACTTCCAGGACACTGCTAGTGCATCTATTAGATCCGCTTGGGGATCCCTCGATCCGTACCTGGGTAGCTTGGTATTGAGACGGGACGCCATAAGATCTATCTACGGCGTCCCCCACTTGCTGCATATCTCTGCAAACACCTCGGGATGGAGAGACCATTTACCTGGATAGAAGGCTTGCCTGCTGAGAAAATCCGCCTCCCAGTTGTCCACAGCTGTGTGCCTCCGTCCACTCCAGAATCTGAGAAACTTCATTCATCGCCAAGGAACTTCTTGTTCCCCCCTGATGGTTGATGTAAGCTACCAAGGTTATATTGTCTGATTGGAATCTGATAAACTGGGACAAACCCAGAAGTGGCCAAGCCTTTAAGGCCTTGAAGATTGCCTGTAGTTCCAAAATATTGATCGGGAGGGAGGACTCCTGCTGAGTCCACAACTCCTGTGCCTTCCTGGCACCCCAAATAGCTTTCCATCCGGATAGGCTTGCGTCCGTAGTCACAATCTCCCAGGATGGTATTAAGAAGCATGTCCCTCGGGACAGATGATCTGGACAGAGCCACCAAGAGAGCGATTCTCTCGACCGGCTAATACAATCTGTTGAGACAGATCTAAATGATCGCCGTTCCACTGCCTCTGTCTAATTTAGGTATCATAGGTACTTTAGGCAGCGCGGCCTCTGGAACCTCTAACGTAGACACAACCTCCTTTAATAAAAAACACAAGTGTTCAAGTTTAAATCTAATGAACGGTTCCTACGCAGCAGGAGGCTTAGATGCTAAGGACTCCGACTCAGAAAGTTCACCATCTGAAGCTACAGAGTTTAACTCATCATTGGATAACTGGGACAAAATAGCTAAATTGGATAAATATTTAGATAACTCCGGGTCAGGAGAGCTATGTTTAACCTGTCTCTTGCATTTGTTAGATCAAGGTAATGCACTGAGGCCGCAGACACTGCTGTTTGTAACTGTCAGTAGGAAGAAGGCCCCCTCCGGATGGAGGATTAGATGTGCTACGGGGAACTGCATGTAGAGTGGATAATGTAGCAAGGGTAATAATCTCACGGGACGCAGAGTCCTGAGAGGTAGACTAAGAGCCTTAGCAGGCTTGTCTCCCTTCTTAGATTTAATTGAGTGGGCGGGAAAACCACGGCCTCCTCACAATATAAACAGTTGAAACATCTTTATCAGAAAGGTTTTCATTTTCTTATCCATCGGTTTCTCTGAACGAAGAAATATCCTAAAGAGGTATAGTAGTACGTTTAGCAAGTGTAAAGATAGCAACATCCACCTTAGGAATGGAGCCTCACAAATCCAGTTGAGAGTCCGGGACCAACTTTTTAAAAGTAGACGAGGGGGAAAAGGAAGAACCAATTCTTTCCCATTCGTTCTTAATAATGTTCGCCAGCTTAACCGGCACAGGAAAAGTCAAATGAACTTTCCTGTCTTCGTAAACTCTGTCTAATTTAGGTATCATAGGTACTTTAGGCAGCGCGGCCTCTGGAACCTCTAACGTAGACACAACCTCCTTTAATAAAAAACACAAGTGTTCAAGTTTAAATCTAATGAACGGTTCCTACGCAGCAGGAGGCTTAGATGCTAAGGACTCCGACTCAGAAAGTTCACCATCTGAAGCTACAGAGTTTAACTCATCATTGGATAACTGGGACAAATAGCTAAATCGGATAAATATTTAGATAACTCCGGGTCAGGAGAGCTATGTTTAACCTGTCTCTTGCATTTGTTAGATCAAGGTAATGCACTGAGGCCACAGACACTGCTGTTAGTAACTGTCCGTAGGAAGAAGGCCCCCTCCGGGTGGAGGATTAGATGTGCTACGGGGAACTGCATGTGGAGTGGATAATGTAGCAAGGGTAATAATCTCACGGGACGCAGAGTCCTGAGAGGTAGACCAAGAGCCTTAGCAGGCTTGTCTCCCTTCTTAGACTTAATTGAGAGGGTGGGAAAACCACAGCCTCCTCACAATATAAACAGGTATGATTTAGTACAGGAGTACCTTCTAACATGTCAGAGTCCTCCACAGCTTAAGTTATACCCACAGAAGGACACAAATAAAAAATGTTTTTTTATTATAGAAAACTGCACCTTTATACTCCAAATGGCTGGGGCACTCACCACCTCCTAGACCCAGACAGTTAACAGAGAAAACACTCTCCTCAGGTTCAAGTCTCAGCTGGAGAAAACGAATAGACCAGACCCAGTCACATGGAGTGCAAGACAGTACTTCACCTGTTATTACAAGTACAGCAAGTAATAGGAGCTGTGCAACACTTTCAAAAACTAAAGTGAAACCTGTTTGTTCCAGCCAAAAACACACAGTCTATCAGCCCAGGAAAAAATCAGCATGTAAATAATTAATACACTGATTAATTGACCCCAACTGTTCAATAAACCCCCTTCAGAGGATATTAACCCTAGATCATATCAAGGTATAAAAGGAGCCACACTGTGACCCTGTTATAGTGTTTTATGTGTAAAAATGTAAATCATCTTACTTCCAGGATCCATGCTGTAGAACAGAACACAGCCTCTCAAGTGTGACAGTCTTATAGCAGCGCGTTTCTAACATGGACTTGAGTGAGAGAAAGCAGGCAGTGAAACTCGTCAACACTGATTGCTTAGGAGCTGTTAGTAGTAGTCTGGATGGTTTCCCTGCATCTCCAGACTCTAACTTTCATCAATACTCTCACTGAGAAAATTGACATGACTACTTAAAACTCCAGTCCTATCTCAAAGGGTAGATATCCTTTTTCAAAACTCTTTGAATCTTCTGACACTTCTCTGCCACCTCCTAACGTGACAAAAGGCAAAGAATGACTGGGGTAGTGAGGAAGTGGGAGGGATATTTAAGACTTTGGCTGGAGTACCTTTGCCTCCTCCTGGTGGCCAAGTGTTGTATTTCCCAACAGTAAGGAATGAAGCTGTGGACTCTCCCTATCTTAGGAAGGAAAATAAGAAAAACATAATTTATGCTTACCTGATAAATTTATTTCTCTTGTAGTGTATCCAGTCCACGGATCATCCATTACTTATGGGATATATTCTCCTTCCCAACAGGAAGCTGCAAGAGTCCACCCACAGCAAAGCTGCTATATAGCTCCTCCCCTAACTGCCATTACCAGTCATTCGACCGAAAACATGCAGAGAAAGGAAAACCATAGGGTGCAGTGGTGACTGTAGTTTAATGGAAAAATTACCTGCCTTAAAGTGACAGGGCGGGCCGTGGACTGGATACACTACAAGAGAAATAAATTTATCAGGTAAGCATAAATTATGTTTTCTCTTGTTAAGTGTATCCAGTCCACGGATCATCCATTACTTATGGGATACCAATACCAAAGCTAAAGTACACGGATGATGGGAGGGACAAGGCAGGTACTTAAACGGAAGTTACCACTGCCTGTAAAAAACCCTTTCTCCCAAAAATAGCCTCCGAAGAAGCAAGGTATCAAATTTGTTAAATTTGAAAAAGTATGAAACCCAGACCAAGACTCCGTCTTGTAATCTGTTCAACAGAAGCCACATTTAAAAAAGGCCTAAGTGAAAACCACAGCTCTAGTAGAATGAGCTGTAATCCCTTCAGGAGGCTGCTGTCCAGCAGTCTCATAAGCTAAATGAATTATGCTTTTTAACCAAAAAGACAGAGAGGTTGCTGAAGTCCTTTGACCTCTCCTCTGTCCAGAATAGACAACAAACAAGGTGAATGTTTGATGAAAATCTGTAGTAGCTTGTAAGTAAAACTTTAAAACACGAACCACGTCCAAATTGTGTAATAGACGTTCCTTCTTTGAAGAAGGATTAGGATACAAGAATGGAACAACAATCTCTTGAGTGATATTCTTGTTAGATACCACCTTAGGTAAAAACCCAGGTTGGTACACAGGACTACCTTATCCGTACGGAGAACCAGATAAGGAGAATCACATTGCAACGCAGATAACTCGGAGACTCTATGAGCCGAGGAAATAGCTACCAAAAAGGAACTTTCCAAGATAGAAGTTTGATATCTATGGAATGAAAAGGTTCAAATGGAACTCCTTGAAGAACCTTAAGAACCAGCTTTAAGCTCCATGGCGGAGCAACATTTTTAACCACAGGCTTGGTTCTAACCAAAGCCTGACCAAATGCCTGAACGTCTAGAATACCTGCCAGACGCTTGT
This sequence comes from Bombina bombina, assembly GCF_027579735.1. NCBI lineage: Eukaryota > Metazoa > Chordata > Amphibia > Anura > Bombinatoridae > Bombina > Bombina bombina. The sequence goes on along the minus strand of NC_069503.1, from coordinate 199,736,574 downwards.
GCAAAAGAATAGACAGAGTAGAAATCTGTCCTTTTAAAGAACTAGCTGACAACCCTTTTCTCAAAATCATCTTGGAGAAAAGATAATATCCTGGGAATCCAGACTTTACTCCATGAGTAACCCTTGGATTCATAACAATAAGATATTTACACCATATCTTATGTTAAATTTTCCTAGAGACAGGCTTTTATGCCTGTATTAAGGTATCAATTACTGACTCGGAGAAGCCATGCTTTGATAACATCAAGCATTCTGTCTCCAGGCAGTCCATCTCAGATTAGTTATATTTAGATGGTTGAAAAGACCCTGAGGTAGAGGGTCCTGTCTCAGAAGCAGAGACCGTGGTGGAAAGGATGACATGTCCACCAGATCTGCATACCAGGTCCTGCGTGGCCACGCAGGCGCTGTCAAAAGCACCAAAGCACTCTCCTGCTTGATCTTGTGCAAACCCCTCCGGAGGGAATTCCCACTCCCCCGGATGAAAAGTCTGACGACTTAGAAAATCTGCCTCCCAGTTCTCAACACCTGGGATAGGGATAGCTTTTAGACAAGAGTGAGTCTCTGTCCAGTGAATTATTTTAAGACTTCTAACATTGCTAGGGAACTTCTGTTCCCCCTTGATGGTTGATGTAAGCCACAGTCGTGATATTGTCCGACTGAAATATGATGTACCTCAGAGTTGCTAACTGAGGCCAAGTCTGAAAAGCATGGAATATCGCTCCCAGTTCCAGAATATTCATTAGAAGGAGGGTCTCCTCCTGAGTCCACTATCCCTGAGCCTTCAGGGAGTTCCAGACTGTATCCCAACCTAAAAGGCTGGCATCTGTTGTAACAATTGTCCCATCTGACCTGCGGAAGGTCATACCCTTGGACAGATGGACCCGAGATAGTCACCAGAGAAGAGAATCTCTGGTTTCTTGGTCCGGATTTAACAGGAGAACAAATCTGTGTAATCCCCGTTCCTCTGGCTGAGCATGCATAGTTGCAGTGGTCTGAAATGTAGGCGTGCAAACGGTACTATGTCCCTTGCCGTTACCATTAAGCCGATTACATTCATGTACTGAGCCACCAAAGGGCGCGGATGGAATGAAGAACACGGCAGAAATTTAGAAACTTTGACAACCTGGACTCCGTCAGGTAAATTTTAATTTCTACAAAATCTATCAGAATCCCTAGGAGGGAAACCCTTGATATTGGGGATAGAGAACTCTTTCCTTGTTCACTTTCCACCCATGCGATCTCAGAAATGCCAGTACTACGTCCGTATGAGACTTGGCAACTTGGATGTTTGACGCCTGTATCAGGATGTCGTCTAAATAAGGGGCCACTTCTATGCCCCGCGGCCTAAGGACCGCCAAAGTGACCCCAGAACCTCCATAAAGATTCTAGGGGCTGTAGTTAACCCAAAGGAAAGAGCTACAAACTGGTAATGCCTGTCTAGAAAGGCAAACCTGAAAAACCGATGGTGATCTTTATGCATCGTAATGTGAGGATAAGCATCCTTCAAATCCATTGTAGTCCTCTATTGACTCTCCTGGATCATAGTTAAGATGGTACGAATAGTTTCCATCTTAAATGATAGAATTCTAAAGAATTTGTTTAAGATCTTTTAAATCCAAAATAGGTCTGAAGGTTTCCTTTCCTTGGGAACCACAAACCGATTTGAGGAAAACTGTGTCCCTGTTCCTCTATTGGAACTGAATGGGTCACGTACACAATGCAAGAATGTCTCTTTCTTTATCTGGTTTGCAGATAAATGTGAAAGGCAAAAACTCCCCTTTTTTGGGGGGGAAAGCTTTGAAATCCAGAAGATATCTCTGGGGTATAATTTCCAATGCCCAGGGATCCTGGGCATCTCTTGCCCACGCCTGGGCGAAGAATGAAGTCTGCCCCCTATAGGATCCGTTACCAGATAGGGGTCCGTTCCTCAAGCTGTTTTAGAGGCAGCAGCAGGCTCCTTGACCTGCTTATCTTTGGTCCAGGTCCGGCTGTCTCCAGACCGCCTTGGACTGAGCAAAAGTTCCCTCTTATTTTGCCTTAGAGGAAGTTGATGCCACACCTGCCTTGAATTTTCGAAAGGCACGAAAATTAGGCCTTTTTTGTCCCTTGATTTGGACCTGTCCTGAGGAAGGGCATGATCTTTTCCTCCAGTGATATAAGTAATAATCTCCTTCAAACTAGGCCTGAATAGGGTCTGCCCCTTGAAGGGAAGTTAAGTAGCTTATTTATTAAAGTCACGACAGCTGACCATGATATAAGCCATAGCGCTCTGCGCGCCAGTATAGTAAAAAACAGAATTCTTAGCCGTTAGTCTAGTCAAAGGAACAAAGGCATCAGAAAACAAAGGAATTGGCTAGCTTAAGTGCTCTAAGCTTGTCAAATATATTCATCCAATGGAGCCTGTAAAGCCTCATCAAGAGACTCAAACCAGAACGCCGCAGCAGCAGTGACAGGAGCAATGCGTGCAAGGGGCTGCAGGATAAAACCTTGTTGAATAAACATTTTTTATCCATTGGATCTAAAAAAGCACAACAGTCCTCGCCAGAGGTAGTGGTACGCTTAGCTAGAGTAGAAACTCTTCTCTCCACCTTAGGAACTGTCTGCCATAAGTCCCGTGTGGTGGCAACTATTAGAAAACATTCTTCTAAAAAATAGGAGGGGAAGAGAACGGCACACCTGGTCTATCCCATTCCTTATGAAAAATTTTAGTAAACCTCTTTAGGTATTGGAAAAACATAAGTACACACCGGAACTGCATATTATTTATCCAGTCTACACAATTTCTCTGGCACTGCGATTGTACACATTCATTCAGAGCAGCTAAAGCCTCCCTGAGCAACAAGTGGAGGTTCTCAAGCATAAATTTTAAATGTAGAAATATCAGAATCAGGTTAAATCATCTTCCCTGAGTCACAAATATCACCCACAGACTAAGCATATTGTGAGGTAGTATCAGACATGGTTCTTAAAGCGTCTGTATGCTCTGTATCTACCCCCAGAGCTGTTTTGCTTTCCTTTAATTTCAGGTAGTCTGACTAATACTGCTGCCAGTGTATTATACACAACCTTTGCCATGTCTTGTAAAATAAACGCTATGGGCGCCATTGATATACTTGGCGCCATTTGAGCGTGAGTCCCTGGAGCGGGAGTCAAAGGGTCTGACACGTGGGGAGAGTTAGTCGGCATAACTTCCCCCTCGACAGAATCCTCTGGTAAAATAAACGCTATGGGTGCCCTTGATGTACTTGGCGCCATTTGAGCGTGAGTCCCTAAAGCGGGAGTCAAAGGGTCTGACACGTGGGGAGAGTTAGTCGGCATAACTTCCCCCTCGACAGAATCCTCTGGTGATAATGTTTTTAAATACAAAAAATGATCTTTATTGTTTAACATGAAATCAGTACATCTGGTACACCTTCTAAAATGGGGTTCCACCATGGCTTTAAACATAATAAACACAGAGCCTCCTCTATGTTAGACATGTTAGAACTAATAAAGAGACTAGTAGCTTGGAAAACACTTTAAATCAAGTTAACAAGCAAATATAACAAACGTTACTGTGCCTTTAAGAGAAACAAATTTTGTCAATTTGAAAAACAGTGAAAAAAGGCAGTAAATCAAACGAAATTTTTACAGTACATGTAATAAGTTAACAGAGCATTGCACCCACTTGCAAATGGATGATTAACCCCTTAATGCAAAAAACAGATAAAAAAAAAAAAAAAAACTTTTTTAAACAGACACAACAAAACTGCCACAGCTGAGCTGTGGATTACCTTCCCTATAACTGTTTCTATGCAAAATTTAAGCCAGCCATGTGGAAAAATTAGGCCCCAATAAGTTTTATCACCAAACATATGTTAAAAAACGATTAAACATGCCAGCAAACGTTTTAAAACACATTCTTATAAGAGTATGTATGTCTATTAATAAGCCTGATCCAGTCGCTATCACTGCATTTAAGGCTTTACTTACATTACTTCGGTATCAGCAGTATTTTCTTAGTCAATTCCATTCCTTAGAAAAATATATTACTGCACATACCTTAGCATATATCTCTATCAATCAGCCTGGTACCAGTCGCTTTCACTGCATTTAAAGGCTGTACTTACATTACTTCGGTATCAGCAGTATTTTCTTAGTCAATTCCATTCCTTAGAAAAATATTTTACTGCACATACCTTATTTGCAGGAAAACCTGCACGCCATTCCCCCTCTGAAGTACCTTACTCCTCAGAATGTGTGAGAACAGCAACTGGATCTTAGTTACGTCTGCTAAGATCATAGAAAAAACGCAGGCAGATTCTTCTTCCAAATACTGCCTGAGATAAACAGCACACTCCGGTGCCATTTAAAAATAACAAACTTTTGATTGAAGAAATAAACTAAGTATAAAAAACCACAGACTCTCACGACCTCCTATCTATGTTGAGACTTGCAAGAGAATGACTGGTAATGGCAGTTAGGGGAGGAGCTATATAGCAGCTTTGCTGTGGGTGGACTCTTGCAGCTTCCTGTTGGGAAGGAGAATATATCCCATAAGTAATGGATGATCCGTGGACTGGATACACTTAACAAGAGAAATGAGGTTCACAGGAAAAAGCTGACAATTCAGATACCCTCCTAGCAGAAGAAATGGCCAACAAAAACCAAAATGTATGCTTACCTGATAAATTTCTTTCCGGATATGGAGAGTCCACAACGTCATTCCAATTACTAGTGGGAATATCACTCCTGGCCAGCAGGAGGAGGCAAAGAGCACCACAGCAAAGCTGTTAAGTCTCGCTCTCCTACCCATAATCCCCAGTCATTCGACCGAAGGGAAATGGAAAAAGAATTAACACAAAGGTGTAGAAAAGCCTGGGGTTCAGTCAAAAATAACTCTTAATTAAAGGTGGGGTCGTGGACTTCCATATCCGGAAAGAAAGAAATTTATCAGGTAAGCATACATTTTGTTTTCTTTCCTAAGATATGGAGAGTCCACAACGTCATTCCAATTACTAGTGGGAACCAATACTCAAGGGAGAACAAGACAGGCAGACCTAAACAGAAGGCACCACCGCTTGAAGACCCTCTCTCCCAAAAGAGGCCTTAGCCAAGGCAAAAGTATCAAAATTGTAAGACTTGGAAAAAGTATGCAGAGAGGACCAAGTTACAGCCTTGCAAATCTGTTCCGCAAAATCTTCATTTTTGAAAGCCCAAGAAGAGGAGACAGCCCTAGTGGAATAAGCTGTAATTCTCTCAGGAGGCTGATGACCAGCAGTCTCATAAGCAAAACAAATTATACTTCTCAACCAGAGGGAATAAGAAGTAGCAGTAGCTTTCTGACCCTTACGCTTTCCAGAGAAACAAACAGGTCACAAGACTGGCGAAAATCTTAGTCGCCTAAAGGTAGAATTTTAGAGCACGCACCTCATCCAAGTTTTGCAATAGACGCTCCTTATGAGAAGGAGAATTAGGACAGAGAGAAGGAACAACAATTTCCTGATTAATATTTCTATCCGAAACCACTTTCGGAAGAAAACCCAATTTAGTACGAAGAACTGCCTTATCTGCATGAAAGATAAGGTAAGGCGAATCACACTGCTAAGTCGATAGTTCAGAAACTCTCAGAGTAGAAGAGATAGCAATAAGAAATAAAACCTTCCAAGATAACAACTTAATATCTATAGAATGCATAGGCTCAAACGGAGCCTGCTGCAAAACTTTAATAACAAGTTTAAGGCTCAAAGGAGGAGCAACAGGTTTAAACACAGGTCTGATTCTGACCAGGGCCTGACAAAAAGTTTGAACATCTGGCACAAACCCTTCTCTAGACGCTCCTGGAGAAAGGACAGAATCCTAGGAATCCTGACCCTACTCAAACAGTAGCCTTTCACACCAAGGTATTTACGCCATACCTTATGGTAATTTTTACGAGTAACGGGCTTGCAAGTCTGTAGCATGGTCTCAATGACTGATTTAGAAAACCCAAACTTAGCCAGAACTAAGCGTTCAATCTCCAAGCAGTCAGCTTCAGAGAAACAAGATTTGGATGGAGGAATGGACCCTGAGTTATAAGGGCCTTCCTCAGAGGCAACCTCCAAGGTGGCAGAGATGACATCTTCACTAGGTCTGCATACTAGATCCTGCGAGGCCATGCAGGAGCTATAAGAATTACCGAAGCTCTATTGCGTTTGATACGAGCAATGACTCGTTGAAGAAGCGCAAACAGAGGAAACATATGCTAGACCAAAATCCCAAGGAACCGCCAGAGCATCTATCAGAGCGGCCTGCGGATTTCTTGACCTTGAACCGTACCTTGGAAGCTTGGTGTTCTGCGGAGACGCCATCAGATCCAACTATGGCACCCGCCACTTGAAGGTTAACCTGGAGAACACCTCCGGATGGAGAGCCCTCTCCCCGGGATGAAATGTCTGTCTGCTCAGGAAATCCACTTCCCAGTTGTCCACTCCTGGAATGTGGATGGCAGAAAGACAACAATTGTGAGCTTCCGCCCACTGAATAATCCCCATCATGGCTAAGGAACTCTGAGTTACTCCCTGGTGGTTGATGTACGCCACTGAGGTGACATTGTCCAATTGGAACCTGATAAAACGGGCTTAAGACAACTGAGGCCAAGCCATCAGAGCATTGTAAGTCATTCTCAACTCCAAGATGTTTATGGGGAGAGAAGACTCCTCCCGAGTCAATAGTCCTTGTGCCTTTAACAAGTCCCAGACTGCTCCCCAGCCTAGCAGGCTGACATCCGTGGTCACAATCACCCAGGAAGGTCTCCGGAAGCTTGTGCCCTGAGACAGATGGTCCTGAGAAAACCACCACAGGAGAGTCTGATGACTGGTCTAGATCTATCCTCAGACAGATCCGAATGGTCTCTGTTCCATTGTCTGAGCATGCATAATTGCAGAGCTCTCAAATAGAATCGAGCAAAGGGAATGATATCCATGGAAGCGACCATCAGACCAATTACCTCCATGCATTGAGCCACTGATGGCCGAACAGTAGAGAGAGGCAAGAGGAGAGAATTTTGGATTTTCTTACTTCCGTCAAAACAATTTTCGTAGATAGGGAATCTAATATGGTCCCTAGGAAAACCACCCTTGTAGCTGGAACAAGGGAACTCTTTTCCAGATTCACTTTCCATGGGAAATCTGAACGTAGAAAAGACAAGATCTCTTACGAGAGTTTGTTTGTTGAAAAGATTATCATAAGTTAATCTTTATCATATCCCAATATTCTCATTAATGAATTGCATTTCAACTTTTGTAAAAAACAATATTATTGTTTTTAAACATTTTGATAATACTTGGATCTGTATCGTACTGTTTGGTTTTTTAATATGCATTGCCAACAATATTGTCATTACCGGTACTATCACTTTAAGAGAAGCGTATAAATATGTTAACTGTGAACACATCAGTATTGAGCTTGAAAAAGGCTGTGCTAAGTCGAAACGCTTTGCTCTATACGGTGTCCCCCTTGGGCTTCCGTAGCCGCTTGAGTCTGATGGCGTGAGTTCCTGGAGCTCGATTACACAGACAGATAACCCTCCCTGATTGGCTAGGAGGAGCCTTAGAAACGAGTAGCATTTCGAAAGAACCCTTGGAGACTGACTATCGGCACTCGGTGTAAGTAAAAGTGTACACCTTGCCATTTGTACTTTCTTGCTTTTTAAAAAGGATTTTTTATCCTTCTTCTCGCCCAAATTATACAGCTTTGTGCAGCTTTTGCAACTAATCCTACTGCTAACCGAGGCATCAGCTTGCTTGAAGAAACTTGCTTTGAAAGCACACACGCTTTGTTAACTTGCTTAAAAGACTATGTTTAAAAGACTTTCCGACTTATTGAGAGACGTTTTATAGTGTGTCTGACAAGTGCTTTCTACAATATATAATCCACACACTCGCTGCTATTTGCTGTAATTTATATTTGCTGTGATATTTTATATTTGCTATATTTGCTGTGATTTTTTGTGCCATTATTATCGCATTTTATTGTTATGAAATATTATTGTTATGAAATGTTTTAATTTTGTGTTATTTCATTAAATTGAACCCAGTTATTTTTAAACATATTCTAGTTACTGCACACATTTAGCTATCTGTGTGATAGCGCAGCTGTGTCTAATTGCTTGCCTGCAGTTTCACTGCAGACAGTGTAGTTAATTTGTCTAACTATTTGTTGAAAAGATGGCGCCTGAACCAATATATCGTCCAGGTAGGGCGCCTGTGGCGGTTTCCGGCTACCCCGACTGGGTAGCTCCGCCAATGGATTCTCCCGATGCCTGCAACCTGCTGCTATGTAGCAGAGAAAGTGATTCTAGCAGAGCCCACCCAAATAACTAGACAGACTAGCACACAAGTGAAAACAAACAACATTTATACAAAAACCGATCTTGATAAGAGCCTTATCAATCTCTCACATCTCCCACCATTCCCGCACTTCCAGACAGGCTGGTGCCTCCATATTGCCCAAGGACCCCTAGTGTCCAGTGGTAGAGAGATGGTGCTTTTCAGGGTGATCCCGGGGGAGTGGCGGCACTTCCAGGGTGTCATTGGAAAGCCCTGTCTCTAGCTATTACATTTCAAAAAGCGCCTTGATCCATGGCACGGCTCGAAAGTTATGGGCGACCAAACGTACACAGGGAAGGCTACTGGGAAAGGAGGGTTTGGAGGGAGAGGGTCGGGGACCCCCCGGTTGCCAAGGGCGCTCCCTTCCGGCAATCGCCCTGTCTCTTGCCCTTGCCAAAAGAGTGGAGCTCTGTGGCAACAGACCGCTGGAGCGGCCTTGGTTGAAGGAGACGGGGATCCAAGCTGATGTGGCTGGCTGGTGGTTGCACAGGGCTGGCTAGCGGAAGGACGGTCTGCTGAATAGGGCTTGGAAACCCCGGTTCTCTCTGAAGCTCACCTCCGGCAACTGACCCATCTCCTGCGGAGCGGAGCTCTAGAACAAGGGGCCTCTGAGGTGGCCAGAGGGTGCTGAATGCGGCGGCCCGGAGAGGGATAGGTCGGTCAGAGACCAGCTCTTTCAAGATCAGGTTGACAGATGAAAACAAGGGAAACCAAAGCTCTGGGGCGCCCAAAACCGCTGAGAAACAAGAGTAGGAGTTTAACCCCTGCAGCCCGGTATCCGTGACAGCGCCACTGCAATTCCCCGAGACCTGATCACTGCCAATAGAGCCTCCAGAACCTTTGAGAAAATTCTGGGAGCTGTGGTAAGGCCAAACGAAAGAGCCACAAACTGAAAGTGTTTGTCTAGAAAGGCGAATCTCAGGAATTTGTGATAATCCCTGTGGATGGGAACATTAAGATATGCATCCTTCAGGTCTATAGTCGTCATGAACTGACCCTCCTGAACCAATGGAACAAATGGTTTTCATTTTGAAGGATGGTACCCTGAGAAACTTGTTGAAACACTTTAGGTCTAAAATACATTGAAAAGTTCCCTCTTTGTTGGGAACCACAAACAGATTTCCTTACTGGAACAATCACTCCCAAGTAGGAAAGGTCCTGAACGCAGTTCAGGAATGCCTCTCTTTTTACCTGGTCTGCAGATAATCTTGAGAGATGGAATTCTATTTTTTAACCCTGAGATACTATGTCCATAGCCCAAGGATCTGGGACATCTCGTATCCATGTTTGACAAAACAGGGAAAGTCTGCCCCCCACTTGATTCGATCCCAGACCGGGGGCCGACCCTTCATACTGACTTAGACTCAGGTGACGGTTTCTTTTGATTGCTTCCCCTTGTTCCAAGACTGATTGGGCTTCCAAGACTGATTGGGCTTCCAAGAGGACTTGGGCTGCTCCTGCTTGGAAGAGGAAGACTTTTGACCTTTGAAATTACAAAAGGAACAAAAATTACTTTGACGCCCTTTAGGTCTGTTCTTCTTATCTTGTGGTAGTAAAGACCCTTTTTCACCCGTAATATCAGAAATTATTTCTGCCAGACCAGGTCCAAACAAGGTTTTACCCTTGTAAGGAAGCGTCAGAAGCTTGGACTTGGAGGTAACATTAGCTGACCAAGATTTTAGCCACAAAGCCCTGCGGGCTAAGACAGTGAAGCCAGACATCTTGGCTCCCAGTCTAATAATTTGCATGTTAGCATCAGAAATAAAGGAATTGGCTAGTTTGAGAGCCTTAATCCTATCTTGAAACTCCTCTAACGGAGTCTCTACTAAAATTGATTCAGACAAGGCATCGCACCAATAAGATGCAACACTTGCTACTGTGGCAATACAGATTGCAGGTTGCCATTGAAGACCCTGATAAACATACATCTTTTTCGAATAAGCCTCCAGCTTCTTGTCCATGGGATCCTTAAAGGAGCAGTTTTCCTCTATAGGGATCGTAGTTCTCTTAGTCAGAGTAGAAATAGACCCTTCTACTTTAGGCACCGTGCGCCATGAATCTTTAATGGAGTCAGCAACAGGAAACATCTTTTTAAAAACGGGGAGAAAGGTATCCCTGGCTTTTCCCATTCGTGTGAAATAATCTCCGTCACACAGTCTGGAACAGGAAACACTTCCACAGAGGAAGGAACATCATAGTATTTGTTAAGTTTACTAGATTTTTTAAGGTTGACAACGACAGAAGAGTCAGTCGTCCAAAGTAGCCAATACCTCCTTTAACAGTACACAAAGGTGTTGAAGCTTAAATCTGAAGTTTACTTCTTCAGTATCAGATGAAGGAATTATACTGTCCAAATGTAAGATTTCACCCTCAGAGGCTACCGACGAATCCTCCTCATCAGACTTATAAGGGAGGGCAACCTGCGTAGCAGTAGGTGGAAAAGAAACCTTACTATCTGGATGTCTAAATTCCCTCTTGCGTTTTGCCAGTATAGGAAAAGCAGATAATGCCGTAGATACTGCAGAAGATACCAGTGCAGCAAAATCTGCAGGCAAATAAACTCCTCCAGGAGGCTGAGAGGAACTGCAGGGCACTGTATGTGATGCCATAGAGGCTTGGGACGTTTGAGAAGAAAGCTGTGGCATTGCCTGAACAGCATCATCCGGAGAGACATTGGGCTCAGAGGGCAAAATTTATCTTTAAATTGAAGTGTTCTAGCTAAGCATGCAGCACAGAATTGCAAAGGCAAAACAATGTGTGCCTCAAGGCATAACAAGCATTTGTCAAGACACAGAGTATTGGTCCATGTCCATAATACTAGATAAAAAATTCCCCAAATTGTAGATTTTTAAAAAAAAATACACTGTTACTTTAAGAAATTTTAATACCACAGCCGCATAAACGTTATGCAAAAATTCTTTAAAATAATAAACCAATCAGGCTGAGGTGCCTTACCGTAACACTTATACACAATTTGGCTACCAGAAGTCTCTAAAACTATCATATAGTCGATCGACACTGAAGAGACTGAAATTCAATGACGCTGCTCCGCTCGGTGATATCCGACAGCAGAGAGAAGTCACATGACCGGCAGAGAGAGGAAACTACGCAAGAAAAAGGTGCGCATTTCCCTCTGCCTACAACACCGGAGCTTAATTTACACAGTTATAGCCTGTTCTAGCTAAGCAAGCAAAGAAAACCAACTGCCAAATTTTAAGTTTATACATAAATCCCTGTATAAAACACAAGCCACACACATACTAATAAAGTATTAAGAAAAATTAGCCCAAAGAGGAAAAACGTCCCAATAAAGGGAAGATCAACCCCTACATACATAATGTGCCTGCCCACTGCCAAAGAAAATCCTGTATAAAGGATTTTAAAAATGTCCCCATCTACTGCTTATGACATTCTTCAGAAGTGAAAGTCTCCAAGACCTAGAAGACAAAAGCACTTACCTGCAGTCTAGCTGTCTAGCAGGAAGACAGCTCACAAGGTGTGAAAGGACACATACTCCTTACAGAGACTTGTAGAAAAAGAAAAAACAGGAGTAACCAACTCTGGCTTTCTGTACCATGGGCAGCAATGTGTTAGGAAACAAAGCAAGGACTAGCTCATAACTTCCTAACTGCTTAAAAGCCACCACTACACTACTGAAGAGATTGATGTGGACTCAGCTAAACCTAAATCCTTGCTTGCAGGAAAAAGTACCCGAAAAAGAAAATCATTTCTTCAGACACCAAACTTCACCTCCTCCATTGACAGAGGCAAATTGACACTAACAGCTGGAATGATGTTGTGGACCCTCCATATCTTAGGAAAGAAATAAAATTTTCCAAGAAAGGAATTTTATATCCATAGAATGCATTGGTTCAAATGATAGAACTTGTGAAATTCTAAGAACAAAATTCAAATTCCATGGAGGGAAAATTTGCTTGATCACCAGTCTAGCCAAAGCCTGAATAACATATTGAATATCAGGAAGTTTCCCAATTTTTCTGTGATATAACACAGATAAAGCAGATATTTTGCCTTTAAGAGAACTTAAAGATAAACCTGTATTCAAACACTCCTGCAAAAATTGTGAATTCTGAAGAATGCCAACTGAAGTAATTCTTTTCACACCACAAAAGAAAAATCTTCCAAATCGTGTGATAGATCTTTATAGCAACAGGTTCTCTGGCCTGAATATCCAGAACTTCAAGTTGAGACACAAGATCATGATGAAAAAAGGCCCATACTCCAGACACCCCTATGTCTCTATAGCAGCTATCTGAGGGGGAATATGGGCCTAAACTCAGCCTGAAAACCCTTCTCTATAAAAATTTAGAAGAGCACCTCAAAGCTTCACCCACCTCCTTGGAGGCAAAGTTTAAACTGGCATACAAGTGAGGTGGGAGGGATGAAGTGCTCTTGGGGGTGCTGGGAAGCTTTGCTTCCCCCTAGTGGCTAGGAAGTGAATCCCAGGGGTAATGGAAAGAAAACAGAATTTATGTTTACCTGATAAATTACTTTCTCCAACGGTGTGTCCGGTCCACGGCGTCATCCTTACTTGTGGGATATTCTCTTCCCCAACAGGAAATGGCAAAGAGCCCAGCAAAGCTGGTCACATGATCCCTCCTAGGCTCCGCCTACCCCAGTCATTCGACCGACGTTAAGGAGGAATATTTGCATAGGAGAAACCATATGTTACCGTGGTGACTGTAGTTAAAGAAAATAAATTATCAGACCTGATTAAAAAAACCAGGGCGGGCCGTGGACCGGACACACCGTTGGAGAAAGTAATTTATCAGGTAAACATAAATTCTGTTTTCTCCAACATAGGTGTGTCCGGTCCACGGCGTCATCCTTACTTGTGGGAACCAATACCAAAGCTTTAGGACACGGATGAAGGGAGGGAGCAAATCAGGTCACCTAAATGGAAGGCACCACGGCTTGCAAAACCTTTCTCCCAAAAATAGCCTCAGAAGAAGCAAAAGTATCAAATTTGTAAAATTTAGAAAAAGTGTGCAGTGAAGACCAAGTCGCTGCCTTACATATCTGATCAACAGAAGCCTCGTTCTTGAAGGCCCATGTGGAAGCCACAGCCCTAGTGGAGTGAGCTGTGATTCTTTCAGGAGGCTGCCGTCCGGCAGTCTCATAAGCCAATCGGATAATGCTTTTAATCCAGAAGGAGAGAGAGGTAGAAGTTGCTTTTTGACCTCTCCGTTTACCAGAATAAACAACAAACAAAGACAAAGTTTGTCTGAAATCCTTAGTAGCTGCTAAGTAAAATTTGAGAGCACGAACTACATCCAAGTTGTGCAACAAACGTTCCTTCTTTGAAACTGGATTAGGACACAAAGAAGGCACAACTATCTCCTGGTTAATGTTTTTGTTAGAAACAACTTTTGGAAGAAAACCAGGTTTAGTACGCAAAACCACCTTATCTGCATGGAACACCAGATAAGGAGAAGAACACTGCAGAGCAGATAATTCTGAAACTCTTCTAGCAGAAGAAATTGCAACCAAAAACAAAACTTTCCAAGATAATAACTTAATATCAACGGAATGTAAGGGTTCAAACGGAACCCCCTGAAGAACTGAAAGAACTAGGTTGAGACTCCAAGGAGGAGTCAAAATTTTGTAAACAGGCTTGATTCTAACCAGAGCCTGAACAAAGGCTAGAACATCTGGCACAGCTGCCAGCTTTTTGTGAAGTAACACAGACAAGGCAGAAATCTGTCCCATCAAGGAACTTGCAGATAATCCTTTTTCCAATCCTTCTCGAAGGAAGGATAGACTCTTAGGAATCTTAACCTTGTCCCAAGGGAATCCTGCAGATTCACACCAACAGATATACCAAATTATGTGGTAATTTTTCTGGTTACAGGCTTTCAGGCCTGAACAAGAGTATTAATAACAGAATCTGGGAACCCTCGCTTTGATAAGATCAAGCGTTCAATCTCCAAGCAGTCAGCTGGAGCGGGTCGAACGGACCTAGAACAAGAAGGTCTCGTCTCAAAGGTAGCTTCCATGGTGGAGCCGATGACATATTCACCAGATCTGCATACCAAGTCCTGCGTGGCCACGCAGGAGCTATCAAAATCACCGACGCCCTCTCCTGATTGATCCTGGCTACCAGCCTGGGGATGAGAGGAAACGGCGGGAACACATAAGCTAGTTTGAAGGTCCAAGGTGCTACTAGTGCATCCACTAGAGCCGCCTTGGGATCCCTGGATCTGTACCCGTAGTAAGGAACTCTGAAGTTCTGACGAGAGGCCATCAGATCCATGTCTGGAATGCCCCACGGTTGAGTGACTTGGGCAAAGATTTCCGGATGGAGTTCCCACTCCCCCGGATGCAATGTCTGACGACTCAGAAAATCCGCTTCCCAATTTTCCACTCCTGGGATGTGGATAGCAGACAGGTGGCAGGAGTGAGACTCCGCCCATAGAATGATTTTGGTCACTTCTTCCATCGCTAGGGAACTCCTTGTTCCCCCCTGATGGTTGATGTATGAACTTGGCCCTCGCTAGCTGAGGCCAAGCTTTGAGAGCATTGAATATCGCTCTCAGTTCCAGAATATTTATCGGTAGAAGAGATTCTACCCGAGACCAAAGACCCTGAGCTTTCAGGGATCCCCAGACCGCGCCCCAGCCCATCAGACTGGCGTCGGTCGTGACAATGACCCACTCTGGTCTGCGGAAGGTCATCCCTTGTGACAGGTTGTCCAGGGACAGCCACCAACGGAATGAGTCTCTGGTCCTCTGATTTACTTGTATCTTCGGAGACAAGTCTGAATAGTCCCCATTCCACTGACTGAGCATGAACAGTTGTAATGGTCTTAGATGAATGCGCACAAAAGGAACTATGTCCATTGCCGCTACCATCAAACCTATCACTTCCATGCACTGCGCTATGGAAGGAAGAGGAACGGAATGAAGTATCCGACAAGAGTCTAGAAGTTTTGTTTTTCTGGCTTCTGTCAGAAAAACATAATTTATGCTTACCTGATAAATTCCTTTCTTCTGTTGTGTGATCAGTCCACGGGTCATCATTACTTCTGGGATATTATCTGCTCCCCTACAGGAAGTGCAAGAGGATTCACCCAGCAGAGTTGCTATATAGCTCCTCCCCTCTACGTCACCTCCAGTCATTCGACCAAAGACCAACGAGAAAGGAGAAGCCAAGGGTGTAGTGGTGACTGGATTATAATTTAAAAAATATTTACCTGCCTTAAAAAACAGGGCGGGCCGTGGACTGATCACACAACAGAAGAAAGGAATTTATCAGGTAAGCATAAATTATGTTTTCTTCTGTTATGTGTGATCAGTCCACGGGTCATCATTACTTCTGGGATACCAATACCAAAGCAAAAGTACACGGATGACGGGAGGGATAGGCAGGCTCATTATACAGAAGGAACCACTGCCTGAAGAACCTTTCTCCCAAAAATAGCCTCCGAAGAAGCAAAAGTGTCAAATTTGTAAAATTTGGAAAAAGTATGAAGCGAAGACCAAGTTGCAGCCTTGCAAATCTGTTCAACAGAGGCCTCATTCTTAAAGGCCCAAGTGGAAGCCACAGCTCTAGTAGAATGAGCTGTAATTCTTTCAGGAGGCTGCTGTCCAGCAGTCTCATAGGTTAAACGAATTATGCTACGAAGCCAGAAGGAGAGAGAGGTAGCCGAAGCCTTATGACCTCTCCTCTGACCAGAGTACACGACAAACAGGGAAGACGTTTGTCGAAAATCCTTAGTTGCCTGCAAGTAGAACTTGAGGGCACGAACTACATCCAGATTGTGTAGAAGACGTTCCTTCTTTGAAGAAGGATTTGGACACAAGGATGGAACAACAATTTCTTGATTGATATTCCTGTTAGTGACTACCTTAGGTAAGAACCCAGGTTTAGTACGCAGAACTACCTTGTCTGAGTGAAAGATCAGATAAGGAGAATCACAATGTAAGGCTGATAATTCAGAGACTCTTCGAGCCGAGGAAATAGCCATTAAAAATAGAACTTTCCAAGATAACAATTTTATATCAATGGAATGAAGGGGTTCGAACGGAACACCCTGTAAAACGTTAAGAACTAAGTTTAAACTCCAAGGCGGAGCAACAGTTTTAAACACAGGCTTGATCCTAGCTAAAGCCTGACAAAATGCCTGGACGTCTGGATTTTCTGACAGACGCTTGTGTAACAAGATGGACAGAGCTGAGATCTGTCCCTTTAATGAGCTAGCCGATAAACCCTTTTCTAAACCTTCTTGTAGAAAGGACAATATCCTAGGAATCCTAACCTTACTCCAGGAGTAATCTTTGGATTCACACCAGTATAGGTATTTACGCCATATTTTATGGTAAATCTTTCTGGTAACAGGCTTCCTAGCCTGTATCAGGGTATCAATAACCGACTCAGAAAAACCACGTTTTGATAAAATCAAGCGTTCAATTTCCAAGCAGTCAGCTTCAGAGAAGTTAGATTTTGATGTTTGAATGGACCCTGTATCAGAAGGTCCTGTCTTAGAGGTAGAGACCAAGGCGGACAGGATGACATGTCCACTAGATCTGCATACCAAGTCCTGCGTGGCCATGCAGGTGCTATTAGAATCACTGATGCTCTCTCCTGTTTGATTTTGGCAATCAATCGAGGAATCAGCGGGAAGGGTGGAAACACATAAGCCATCCTGAAGTTCCAAGGTGCTGTCAAAGCATCTATCAGAACCGCTCCCGGATCCCTGGATCTGGATCCGTAGCGAGGAAGTTTGGCGTTCTGGCGAGACGCCATGAGATCTATATCTGGTTTGCCCCAACGTCGAAGTATTTGGGCAAAGACCTCCGGATGAAGTTCCCACTCCCCCGGATGAAAAGTCTGGCGACTCAAGAAATCCGCCTCCCAGTTCTCTACTCCCGGGATGTGGATTGCTGACAGGTGGCAAGAGTGAGACTCTGCCCAGCGAAATATCTTTGATACTTCCATCATTGCTAGGGAGCTTCTTGTCCCTCCCTGATGGTTGATGTAAGCTACAGTCGTGATGTTGTCCGACTGAAATCTGATGAACCCCCGAGTTTTTAACTGGGGCCAAGCTAGAAGGGCATTGAGAACTGCTCTCAATTCCAGAATGTTTATTGGCAGGAGACTTTCCTCCTGACTCCATTGTCCCTGAGCCTTCAGAGAATTCCAGACAGCGCCCCAACCTAGTAGGCTGGCGTCTGTTGTTACAATTGTCCAGTCCGGCCTGCTGAATGGCATCCCCCTGGACAGATGTGGCCGAGAAAGCCACCATAGAAGAGAGTTTCTGGTCTCTTGATCCAGATTCAGAGTGGGGGACAAATCTGAGTAATCCCCATTCCACTGACTCAGCATGCACAATTGCAGCGGTCTGAGATGTAGGCGTGCAAAGGGTACTATGTCCATTGCCGCTACCATTAAGCCGATCACCTCCATGCATTGAGCTACTGACGGGAGTTGAATGGAATGAAGGACACGGCATGCATTTAGAAGCTTTGTTAATCTGTCTTCTGTCAGATAAATCTTCATTTCTACAGAATCTATAAGAGTCCCCAAGAATGGAACTCTTGTGAGAGGAAAGAGAGAACTCTTCTTTTCGTTCACTTTCCATCCATGCGACCTTAGAAATGCCAGAACTAACTCTGTATGAGACTTGGCAGTTTGAAAGCTTGAAGCTTGTATCAGAATGTCGTCTAGGTACGGAGCTACCGAAATTCCTCGCGGTCTTAGTACCGCCAGAAGGGCACCCAGAACCTTTGTGAAGATTCTTGGAGCCGTAGCCAATCCGAATGGAAGGGCTACAAACTGGTAATGCCTGTTTAAGAAGGCAAACCTTAGATACCGGTAATGATCTTTGTGAATCGGTATGTGAAGGTAAGCATCCTTTAAATCCACTGTGGTCATGTACTGACCCTCTTGGATCATGGGTAAGATTGTCCGAATAGTTTCCATTTTGAACGATGGAACTCTTAGGAATTTGTTTAGGATCTTTAAATCCAAGATTGGCCTGAAAGTTCCCTCTTTTTTGGGAACCACAAACAGGTTTGAGTAAAACCCTTGTCCTTGTTCCGACCGCGGAACCGGATGGATCACTCCCATTAATAATAGATCTTGTACACAGCGTAGAAACGCGTCTTTCTTTATTTGGTTTGTTGACAACCTTGACAGATGAAATCTCCCTCTTGGGGGAGAGAATTTGAAGTCTAGAAGGTATCCCTGAGATATGATCTCTAGCGCCCAGGGATCCTGGACATCTCTTGCCCAAGCCTGGACGAAGAGAGAGAGTCTGCCCCCCACTAGATCCGGTCCCGGATCGGGGGCCCTCGGTTCATGCTGTCTTAGGGGCAGCAGCAGGTTTCCTGGCCTGCTTGCCCTTATTCCAGGACTGGTTAGGTTTCCAGCCTTGTCTGTAACGAGCAACAGCTCCTTCCTGTTTTGGTGCAGTGGAAGTTGATGCTGTTCCTGTTTTGAAATTCCGAAAGGGACGAAAATTAGACTGTCTAGCCTTAGCTTTGGCTTTGTCTTGAGGTAGAGCGTGGCCCTTACCTCCTGTAATGTCAGCAATAATTTCTTTCAAACCGGGCCCAAATAAAGTTTGCCCCTTGAAAGGTATATTAAGTAATTTGGACTTAGAAGTTACATCAGCCGACCAGGATTTTAGCCACAGCGCCCTACGTGCCTGAATGGCGAATCCTGAATTCTTAGCCGTAAGTTTGGTTAAATGTACTACGGCCTCCGAAATGAATGAATTAGCTAGTTTAAGGACTCTAAGCCTGTCCGTAATGTCGTCCAGCGTAGCTGAACTAAGGTTCTCTTCCAGAGACTCAATCCAAAATGCTGCCGCAGCCGTAATCGGCGCGATGCATGCAAGGGGTTGCAATATAAAACCTTGTTGAACAAACATTTTCTTAAGGTAACCCTCTAATTTTTTATCCATAGGATCTGAAAAAGCACAGCTATCCTCCACCGGGATAGTGGTACGCTTAGCTAAAGTAGAAACTGCTCCCTCCACCTTAGGGACCGTTTGCCATAAGTCCCGTGTGGTGGCGTCTATTGGAAACATCTTTCTAAATATTGGAGGGGTGAGAACGGCACACCGGGTCTATCCCACTCCTTAGTAACAATTTCAGTTAATCTCTTAGGTATAGGAAAAACGTCAGTACTCGCCGGTACCGCAAAGTATTTATCCAACCTACACATTTTCTCTGGTATTGCAACAGTGTTACAATCGTTAAGAGCCGCTAAGACCTCCCCTAGTAATACACGGAGGTTTTCCAATTTAAATTTAAAATTTGAAATATCTGAATCCAATCTGCTTGGATCAGAACCGTCACCTACAGAATGAAGCTCTCCGTCCTCATGCTCTGCAAGCTGTGACGCAGTATCAGACATGGCCCTAGAATTATCAGCGCACTCTGTTCTCACCCCAGAGTGATCACGCTTGCCTCTTAGTTCTGGTAATTTAGCCAAAACTTCAGTCATAACAGTAGCCATATCTTGTAATGTTATCTGTAATGGCTGCCCAGATGTACTAGGCGCCATAATATCACGCACCTCCCGGGCGGGAGATGCAGGTACTGACACGTGAGGCGAGTTAGTCGGCATAACTCCCCCCTCGCTGTTTGGTGAAATTTGTTCAATTTGTACAGATTGGCTTTTATTTAAAGTAGCATCAATACAGTTAGTACATAAATTTCTATTGGGCTCCACCTTGGCATTGGAACAAATGACACAGGTATCTTCCTCTGAATCAGACATGTTTAACACACTAGCAATAAACATGCAACTCGGTTACAATCTTATTTAACAAAAACGTACTGTGCCTCAAGAAGCACTAAACGATTAAATGACAGTTGAAATAATGAACTGAAAAACAGTTATAGCATCACTCTTTAAAAACAACACAACTTTTAGCAAAGGTTTGTTCCCATTAGTAAAATAACACTAATTAAATTTTAAACATAAAAACTACAGAGCAACGTTTTAAATCACAGTCACTATATAAGTCTCACAGCTCTGCTGAGAGAATCTACCTCCCTTCAAAGAAGTTTGAAGACCCCTGAGTTCTGTTAGAGATGAACCGGATCATGCAGAAAATACAAGAGTAACTGACTGGAAATTTTTGATGCGTAGCAAAGAGCGCCAAAAACGGCCCCTCCCTCTCACACACAGCAGTGAGAGAGAAACGAAACTGTCATAATTAAAACAAGCAAACTGCCAAGTGGAAAAATAATGCCCAAATATTTATTCACTCAGTACCTCATTAATGCAAACGATTCTACATTCCAGCAAAAAACGTTTAACATGAAAAATACCTATTAAAAGGTTTAATGTACTTTTACAGAGTAATTCCGGTGAAATACCATCCCCAGAATACTAAAGTGTAGAGTATACATACATGTTCATTATAACGGTATGGCAGGATTTTTTCATCAATTCCATTCAGAAAATAAAAACTGCTACATACCTCAATGCAGATTCAACTGCCCGCTGTCCCCTGATCTGAAGTTTTTACCTCCCTCAGATGGCCGAGAAACAGCAATATGATCTTAACTACTCGGGTTAAAATCATAGGAAAAACTCTGGTAGATTCTTCTTCAAACTCTGCCAGAGAGGTAATAACACGCTCCGGTGCTATTGTAAAATAACAAACTTTTGATTGAAGTTCTAAAAACTAAGTATAATCACCATAGTCCTCTCACACCTCCTATCTAGTCTTTGGGTGCAAGAGAATGACTGGAGGTGACGTAGAGGGGAGGAGCTATATAGCAACTCTGCTGGGTGAATCCTCTTGCACTTCCTGTAGGGGAGCAGATAATATCCCAGAAGTAATGATGACCCGTGGACTGATCACACATAACAGAAGAAAATCCTCATTTCTAAGGAGTCTATTATAGTTCCCAAGAAGGGAACCCTCGTTGACGGAGATAGAGAACTCTTTTCCACGTTCACTTTCCATCCGTGAGATCTGAGAAAGGCCAGGACAATGTCCGTGTGAGCCTTTACTTGAGGAAGGGACGACGCTCGAATCAGAATGTCGTCCAAGTAAGGTACTACAGCAATGCCCCTTGGTCTTAGCACCGCCAGAAGGGACCCTAGTACCTATGAGAAAATCCTAGGAGCAGTGGCTAATCCGAAAGAAAACGCCACGAACTGGAAATGCTTGTCCAGGAATGCAAACCTTAGGAACCGATGATGTTCCTTGTGGATAGGAATATGTAGATACGCATCCTTGAAATCCACCTTGGTCATGAATTGACCTTCCTGGATGGAAGGAAGAAGTGTTCGAATGGTTTCCATCTTGAACGATGGAACCTTGAGAAACTTGTTCAAGATCTTGAGATCTAAGATTGGTCTGAACGTTCCCTCTTTTTTGGGAACTATGAACAGATTGGAGTAGAACCCCATCCCTTGTTCTCCTAATGGAACAGGATGAATCACTCCCATTTTTAGCAGGTCTTCTACCCAATGTAAGAATGCTTGTCTTCTTATGTGGTCTGAAGACAACTGAGACCTGTGGAACCTCCCCCTTGGAGGAAGCCCCTTGAACTCCAGAGAATAACCTTGGGAGACTATTTCTAGCGCCCAAGGATCCAGAACATCTCTTGCCCCAGCCTGAGCGAAGAGAGAGAGTCTGCCCCCCACCAGATCCGGTCCCGGATCGGGGGCCCGCATTTCATGCTGTCTTGGTAGCAGTGGCAGGTTTCCTGGCCTGCTTTCCTTTGTTCCAGCCTTGCATAGGTCTCCAGGCTGGATTGGCTTGAGAAGTATTACCTTCCTGCTTAGAGGACGTAGCCCTTGGGGCTGATCCGTTTCTGCGAAAGGGACGAAACTTAGGTTTATTTTTGGTCTTGAAAAGACCTATCCTGAGGAAGGGCGTGGCCCTTGCCCCCAGTGATATCAGAGATAATCTCTTTCAAGTCAGGGCCAAAGAGTGTTTTCCCCTTGAAAGGAATGTCAAGCAATTTGTTCTTGGAAGACGCATCCGCTGCCCAAGATTTTAACCAAAGCGCTCTGCGCCACAATAGCAAACCCAGAATTTTTTCGCCGCTAACCTAGCCAATTGCAAGGTGGCGTCTAGGGTGAAAGAATTAGCCAATTTAAGAGCACGAATTCTGTCCATAATCTCCTCATAAGAAGAAGAATTACTAATAATCGCCTTTCCTAGCTCATCAAACTAGAAACACGCGGCTGCAGTGACAGGGACAATGCATGCAATTGGTTGTAGAAGGGAACCTTGCTGAACAAACATCTTTAGCAGACCTTCTAATTTTTTATCCATAGGATCTTGGAAAGCACAACTATCTTCTATGGGTATAGTGGCGCGCTTGTGTAGAGTAGAAACCGCCCCCTCGACCTTGGGGACTGTCTGCCATCAGTCCTTTCTGGGGTCGACTATAGGAAAACAATTTTATAAATATGGGGGGAGGTACTAAAGGTATACCGGGCCTGTCCCATTCTTTACTAACAATGTACGCCACCCGCTTGGATATAGGAAAAGCTTCGGGGGGCCCCGGGGCCTCTAAGAACTTTTCCATTTTACATAGTGGTTCTGGAATGACCAGATAATCACAATCATCCAAATTGGATAACACCTCCTTAAGCAGAGCGCGGAGATGTTCCAACTTAAATTTAAAAGTAATCACATCAGGTTCAGCTTGTTGAGAAATGTTTCCTGAATCTGAAATTTCTCCCTCAGACAAAACCTCCCTGGCCCCCTCAGACTGTTGTAGGGGCCCTTCAGAAACCATATCATCAGCGTTCTCATGCTCTACAGAATTTTCTAAAACAGAGCAGTCGCGCTTTCGCTGATAAGTGGGCATATTGGCTAAAATGTTTTTGATAGAATTATCCATTACAGCCGTTAAATGTTGCATAGTAAGGAGTATTGGCGCACTAGATGTACTAGGGGCCTCCTGTATGGGCAAGACTGGTGTAGACGAAGGAGGGGATGATGCAGTACCATGCTTACTCCCCTCACTTGAGGAATCATCTTGGGCATCATTTTTACTAAATTTTTTTATGACATAAAATACATATAGTTAAATGAGAAGGAACCTTGGTTTCCCCACAGTCAGAACACAATCTATCTGGTAGTTCAGACATGTTAAACAGGCATAAACTTGATAACAAAGCACAAAAAACGTTTTAAAATAAAACCGTTACTGTCACTTTAAATTTTAAACTAAACACACTTTATTACTGCAATTGCGAAAAAGTATGAAGGAATTGTTCAAAATTCACCAAAATTTCACCACAGTGTCTTAAAGCCTTAAAAGTATTGCACACCAAATTTGGAAGCTTTAACCCTTAAAATAACGGAACCGGAGCCGTTTTTATATTTAACCCCTTTACAGTCCCTGGAATCTGCTTTGCTGAGACCCAACCAAGCCCAAAGGGGAATACGATACCAAATGATGCCTTCAGAAAGACTTTTCTATGTATCAGAGCTCCACACACATGCAGCTGCATGCCATTGTTCTCAAAAACAAGTGCGCCATACCGGCGCGAAAATGAGGCTCTGACAATGATTAGGGAAAGTCCCTAAAGAATAAGGTGTCTAAAACAGTGCCTGCCGATATAATCTTATCAAAATACCCAGATTAAATGATTCCTCAAGGCTAAATATGTGTTAATAATGAATCGATTTAGCCCAGAAAAAGTCTACAGTCTTAATAAGCCCTTGTGAAGCCCTTATTTACTATCTTAATAAACATGGCTTACCGGATCCCATAGGGAAAATGACAGCTTCCAGCATTACATCGTCTTGTTAGAATGTGTCATACCTCAAGCAGTAAGAGACTGCACCCTGTTCCCCCAACTGAAGTTAATTGCTCTCAACAGTCCTGTGTGGAACAGCCATGGATTTTAGTTACGGTGCTAAAATCATTTTCCTCATACAAACAGAAATCTTCATCTCTTTTCTGTTTCTGAGTAAATAGTACATACCAGCACTATTTGAAAATAACAAACTCTTGATTGAATAATGAAAAACTACAGTTAAACACTAAAAAACTC
Source organism: Bombina bombina (assembly GCF_027579735.1). Taxonomy (NCBI): domain Eukaryota; kingdom Metazoa; phylum Chordata; class Amphibia; order Anura; family Bombinatoridae; genus Bombina; species Bombina bombina. The sequence continues at coordinate 199,712,218 of NC_069503.1, read as the reverse complement.
TAAGCCATCTCCGTGGAGATGTTGCCTGTACAACGGCAAAGAGAATGACTGGGGTAGGCGGAGCCTAGGAGGGATCATGTGACCAGCTTTGCTGGGCTCTTTGCCATTTCCTGTTGGGGAAGAGAATATCCCACAAGTAAGGATGACGCCGTGGACCGGACACACCTATGTTGGAGAAATAAGTTTTAGTTCATTAATAGCAAGATTTCAGGAGATGGATTTGCAGTAAAAGAGGGGACCTATAACAACTATGTGTTTGAGATGTCTTTATGTGATAGCATGCCATGTACAGAAGGGGTGCTGGATATATATTTTACAAAAAATATGACAAGAGATATCAGAGACAGTCAGTATGCATTATGGATTTTTCTTTTTTCATTAAACAATTAGCTTACACAACCTATACAGTAACTTACAAACCCCACTTCTGTTTGGATGGGCTTATAAGAATATATTACAGCTGTATTTCTTTATAAGTCTGGTAAACAACTAAACTGCAGTATACTTTGAATGAGTCAGGAGTAAAAAGTAGAATAATGAAACGAATAGTTCATTTTATTGCATACACTAGCAATTATGTATTGCTCAAACATAGCATATGCTAAAATTAAAATAGAGAGAAGTATAATCAACCTACCCTTGCTGCAAGCAAAAGCCACATGTAAAGATGCAGTCAAGCTCATAATGCCATCAACTTCTCCTGATGTGATACACTCTGTCAATTCACCTAAAAATGAGCTTAAAAATAAAATAAAAAAATTAAATCTATTTTACAAAGTTTGTAAAATTATCAGAAATATTAAGCACACAATTAATTTAGAAATGGTATGGTGTTGCATTTCACTGTCTGCATGGAGCAGTTATTTTCTTGGTGCAAGCTTTAAAGAGACAGTCTACAGTATAATTTGCATTGTTTAAAAGATAGATAATCACTTTATTACCCATTACCCAGTTTTGCACAACCAACACAGTTATATTAATATACTTTTTACCTCTGTGATTACCTTGTATCTAAGCATCTTCTGACAGCCCCATTATCACATGACTGACTTTATAATCTATTGAGTTGCACTTAGTACTGGGTTGTGCTAACTCTTAAATAACTTCTCCGACGTGAACACATTGTTATCTATATGGCCCACATGAACTATCAGTCTCCTGTTGTGAAAAGCAAATACAAAAGCATGTGATTAAGAGGCTGTCTATAGAGCCTTTGAAACAGGCAGAAATTTAGAGGTTTAAATGTTATAAAGTATATTAATATAACAATGCCGGTTGTGCAAAGCTGGGGAATGGGTAGTAAAAGGCATTATCTATGTTTTTAAACAATAACAATTTTTGTGTAGACTGTCCCTTTAAATGTTACAAGCCATGACACTTCTTAGGCACAACTTCTCTGTCATTCTTAAAGGGACTAAGTGCTAGTCTGCAGCGTGCATCTTCCAATTCTCAAAGGATTTGAAAAGCTCATTTCTAATGTTAAATTACAGGAAAATGGGAGAAAAACAAAATGTATGCTTGTATTTATTTCCGGATATGGCAAGTCCACAACTTCATCAATTACTTGTGGGAATATCAATCCTGGCCAGCAGGAGGCTGCAAAGAGCACCACAGCAAAGCTGTTAAGTGTCACTCCCCTACCCACAATCCCCAGTCATTCGACTGATAGGAAAATGGAAATAAGGAATAACACAAAAAGGTGTAGAGGTGCCTGAGGTTTAGTAAAAAAAAAAACCTGTCACTATATCCGGAAATAAATTTATCAGGTAAGCATAAATTTTGTTTTCTTTCCTAAGATATGGTGAGTGTACAATGTCATCAATTACTATTGGGAACAAATACCCAAGCTAGAGGACACAGATGACTAGGGAGGAATAACAAGACAGGAAAACCTAAACAGAAGGCACCACCGATTGAAGAACCTTTCTCCCAAAAGAAGCCTCAGCAAACAGTATCACATTTGGAAAAAGTATGCAGAGAGGACCAAGTTGCAGCCTTGCAAATCTGTTCCACAGAAGCTTCATTTTTGAAAGCCCAAGAAGAGGAGACAGCCTTCGTGGAATGAGCCGTAATTCTCTCAGGAGGCTGCTGACCAGCAGTCTCATAAGCAAAACAAATTATACTTCTCAACCAGAGAGAAAGAGAAGTAGCAGTCGCTTTCTGACCCTTACGCTTTCCAGAGAAACCAACAGGACAGAAGACTGGCGAAAATCCTTAGTAGCCTGAAGATAGAATTTTAGAGCACGCACAACATCGTTCCTTATGAGGAGGATTAGGAAATAGTGAAGGAACAACAATTTCCTGATTAATATTTCTATCTGAAACCACTTTAGGAAGAAATCCCAACTTAGTACGAAGAATCGCCTTATCCGCATGAAAGATAAGGTAGGGAGAATCACACTGCAAGGCCGAGAGTTCTGAAACTCTCCGAGAAGAAGAGATAGCAAAAAGAAACAAAACCTTCCAAGAAAATAACTTAATATCTATGGAATGCAATGGCTCAAACGGAGCCTGCTGCAAAACTTTAAGAACAAGGTTAAGGCTCCAAGGAGGAACAACAGACTTAAACACAGGCCTGATCCTGATCAAGTCCTGACAAAACGATTGAACATCTGGCACATCCGCCAGACACTTATGTAACAAAATAGATAATGCAGAAATCTGACTGACAAACCCTACTCCAGACCTTCTTGGAGAAAAGACAAAATCCTAGGAATCCTGACCCTACTCCAAGAGTAGCCATTGGATTCACACCAAAAAAGATATTTACTCCATACCTTATGGTAAATCTTTCTAGTAACTGGCTTGCAAGCCTGAATCATGTTCTCAATTACCGAATCGCTTAGACAGAACTAAGCGTTCAATCTCCAAGCAGTCAGCTTCAGAGAAACAAGATTTGGATGAAGAAATGGACCCCGAGTTAGAAGGTCCTTCCTCAGAGGCAGCCTCCAAGGTGGAAGAGAAGACATCTCCACTAGGTCTGCATACCATATCCTGCGAGGCCACGCAGGGGCTATTAGAATTACCTATGTTCTCTCCTGTTTGATACAAGCAATGACTTGTGGAAGGAGAGCAAATGGAGGAAACAGGTAAGTTAGACTGAAATCCCAAGGAACCGCCAGAGCATCTATCAGGGCGGCCCACAGATCTCTTGACCTTGAACCGTACCTTGGAAGCTTGGAATTCTGTCGAGATGCCATCAGATCCAACTCCGGCACCCCCCATTTGAGGGTTAACCTGGAGAACACCTCTGGATGGAGAGTCCACTCCCCGGAATGAAAAGTCTGTCTGCTCAGGAAATCCACTTCCCAGTTGTCCACTCCTGGGATGTGGATGGCAGATAGACAGTAATTGTGAGCTTCCGGCCACTGAACAATCCGAGTCACCTCCTTCATGGATAAGGAACTCAGAGTTCCTTCCTGATGGTTGATGTAAGCCACTGAGGTGATATTGTCCATCTGGAACCTAATAAACCAAACCAAGGACAAATGAGGCCAAGCCATCAGCTCATTGTAAATCGTACTGAACTCCAAGATGTTTATGAGAAGAGCAGACTTCTCCCGAGTGCATAATGCTTGTGCCATTAACAAGTCCCAGAATGCTCCCCAGCCCAGCAGGCTGGCGTCTGTGGTCACAATCACCCAGAAAGGTTTCCGGAAGCATGTGCCCGAGACAGATGCTCCTGAGAAATCCACAACGTAAGAGTCTCTTGTCAACTGATCTAGATCTATCCTCAGACAGATCCTAATGGTCCCCGTTCCATTGTCTGAGCATGCATAGCTGCAGGGCTCTCAAATGGAAACGAGCAAAGGGAATGATGTCCATGGTAGCGACAATCAGACCAATTACCTCCATAAAATGAGCCACTGATGGCCGATCAGTAAACTGTAGAGAGAGGATTTTTTTTACCTCTGTCAGAAATATTTTCATGGACAGGGAATCTATTATGCTGGACAAGGAAACTTTTCCAGATTCACTTCCGTGGGAACGTAGAAAAGACAAGATCTCTGTATGAGAGTCTGCTTATCAAAAGATGGCACCTGAACCAATATGTCGTCCAGGTAGGGTGCCACTGAAATTTCTTGAGACCTGATCACTGCCAAGAGAGCCCCAGAACCTTTGAGAAAATTGTAGGAGCTGTGGCAAGGCCAAACTAAAGAGCCACAAACTAAAAGTGTTTGTCTAGAAAGGCAAATCTCAGAAACTTGTGATGATCCCTGTGGATGGGAACATGAAAATACGCATCCTACAGGTCTATGGTCGTCATTAACTGACCCTCCTGGACTAAAGGAAGAATGGAACAAATAGTATCCATTTTGAAGGACGGTACTCTGAGAAATTTGTTTAGACTATTTGAGTCTAGAATAGGTGGGAAAGCTCCCTCTTTTTTGGGAACCACAAACAGATTTTAATTGAAACCTAGACCCTGTTCCTTTACAGGAACTGGAGCTATCCCTCCCAAGGAGGAAAGGTCCTGAACATATTCAAAGAACGCCTCTCTTTTTATATGGCTTGCAGACAATCTTGAGGGGAGGAACCTGCCCCTGGGAGGAAAGGTCTTGAATTCTATTTTGTAACCCTGAGATACTACGTCCACAGCCCAGGGATCTGGGACATCTTGTATCCATTCTTGACAAAACTGAATAAGTCTGCCCCCTACTTGATCCGATCCCAGATCAGGGGCAAACCCTTCATGCTGATTTCGACTCAGTTGCGGGTTTCTTTAATCGTTTCCCCTTGTTCCAAGACTGATTGGGTCTGCAAAAAGTCTTGGACTATTCCTGCTTGGAAGAGGACGAGGAAGAGTTTCCTTTGAAGTTACAAAAGGAACGAAAATTACTCTGACGTCCCTTAGGCCTATTCTTCTTGTCTTGTGGTAGAGAAGACCCTTTTTCACCCGTAATATCAGAAATGATTTTAGCCAGACCAGCTCCAAACAAGGTCTTACCCTTGTAAGGAATCGCCAGAAGTTTGGACTTAGAGGTAACATTGGCTGACCAAGATTTCAGCCACAACGCCCTGCGGGCTAGCACAGTGAAACCAGATATTTTGGCTCCCAGTTTAATAACCTGCATGGTGGCATCATAAATAAAGGTATTGGGTAACTTAAGAGCCTTAATCCTGTCTTGGATCTCCTCCAAGGGAGTCTCTACCTGAAGAGAATCAGACAAGGCAGTGAACCAATAGGGTGCTGCACTTGACATGGTGGCAATACACACTGCAGGTTCACATTGGAGACCTTGATGAATATACATCTTCTTCAAATAAGCCTCCAGCTTTTTGTCCATTGGATCCTTAAATGAGCAGCTATCCTCAATAGGAATAGTAGTTCTTTTAGCCAGAGTAGAAATGGCCCCTTCTACTTTAGGCACCGTATGCCATGACTCTTTAATGGAGTCAGCGACTGGAAACATCTTTTTAATGACAGGAGACGGGGAAAAAGGTAACACTGGCTTCTCCCATTCCTGCGCTATAATCTCCGTGGCACGGTCTGGAACACCTCCACAGAGGAAGGAACATCAAAGTATTTATTAAAGGGACAGTCTACACCAGAATTGTTATTGTTTTAAAAGATAGATAATCCCTTTATTGCCCATTCCCCAGTTTTGCATAACCAACACAGTTATATTTATATACTTTTTACCTCTGTGATTATCTTGTATCTAAGCCTCTGCAAACTGCCCCTTTATTTCAGTTCTTTTGACAGACTAGCAGTTTAGCCAATCAGTGCTGGCTCCCAGGTAACTTCACGTGCATGAGCACAGTGTTATCTATATGAAACACATGAAAAACTAGTGGTGAAAAACTGTTAAAATGCATTCTGAAAAGGAGGTGGCCTTCAAGGTCTAAGAAATTAGCATATGAACCTCCTAGGTTAAGCTTTCAACTAAGAATACCAAGAGAACAAATCAAAATTGGTGATAAAAGTAAATTGGAAATTTGTTTAAAATTGCATGCCCTATCTGAATCATGAAAGTTTATTTTGGCCTAGACTGTCCCTTTAAGTTTACTAGATTTCTTAGGGTTGACAACGACAGGAGTATCAAAGTCGTCCAAAGTGGCTGAAGGTGATCAAGCTTAAATCTGAAGGTTACAACTTCAGCATCAGATGAAGGCATTATACTGTCATGTGCACCTCCATTCCACCTTAAGCAGCTCTATATAATTTCGCATACCACCTTTTAATTCAATTATTGACTTTACCTCCCCTTTATAGTCTGAATTTTCCCATGGTACCTTGCTGGTTTATTAAAGTTGTTTACCGAAGTAACTCAGCTCAACTTGTTCCCTTGCGTTTCCAGAGAAAGATCACTTGTCCTGTGTCTTTAGACTCTCTTGCAGTCAACCTAAGATTCTCGCTGCCACAAGCGGTGACGTCACTCCGGCACTGAACCTCAGTTCCTCCTACCTCGCAGCAACCAGTGAGACTCAAGACGGCTCAACTGCTCACCCTGTCACGCATCAACGGCTCACAGCTGCACGCTCTCTCACTTACACAGCCCGGATCACAGGCTAGCACGCAGTACGGATTTCCTCCTTTGCCGTACTACCGAATAAGGAACCGCCTGCAGTAAGCACTAAGTGGCCACCTACCAACAGCTGCAAGATTCAGGTTCCGTATGTTAAGAGGATAAGTCTGATATATATACAGTGTGCATAGCCTTTGTATATTGGTTTCACATAAGTGAATATTATACGTAATCCTTTGAGTCTGTCACTGTGCCGACTAACTGCTACACACATAAACTGATAGCTCAGTATACACATCATCCAGCTTATTGCTGTCTAGCTGCTATCCTCCACCTAACGCTACTGTGGTAAAGACATAGGCACTAATTACTGTGATAAAACTTAAACTCCTCGCTCCTGCAGTTAAACTCCTTAATTACCTCTGTGGTTGTTTTTAACTACTTTTACATTGTTGTGCCTATTTTACTGCCCACTAATACTTCTCATATTACTGGGATAGAACTACCAGGCAACATATCAAGTGATTAAGAGTGTGTTTACTTACTAGCAGACAATCTTAATCACTTGTAACAAATAACATTTATAGATTAACTCTAGTGACTGAATGCTATAAACAGCAACTTACTGCTGAACCTTACATACACTGTCCGAATCAGAGATTTAACTCTCAGAGGCTACCGTCGTATCTTCTTAATCAGACTTATGAGGGAGGGAAACTTGGGTAGCAGAAGCTGGATCAGAAACCTTGCTATCTGAATTTCTAATTTTCCTCTTGCATTTTCCCTTCAGCATAGGGAAAGCAACTAATGCCGCAGAAAATACCTGGGCAGCAATTTCTGCTTGCAAATAAACTCCTCCTGGAGATTAAGAGGAACTGCAGGGCACTGTATGTGACACCATAGTGGCTAAGTACATATGAGGAGAAAGCTGTGGCATCGCCTGAACAGCATCATCCTGAGAGACATTAGGCTCAGCAACAAATAATTTATCTTTACATTTCAATGTCCTCTTTACACATGAGGAACAAAATTGCATAGGAGACACAATTTGGGCCTCTAAACATAATAGGCACGAATTTATAAGAGCAGCCTCATGCTCCATGTTAGACATGATTCCACAAAACCCAGTTTAAAAGAACCAAAAATAAAACCTGTACTGTCACTTTAAGAAAAACGTTTTTTTCAATATACGCTGTCACTTTAAAAAATGTCCCTTGTCTCAGGGCGGTAACTTAACCAAAGCTTTTGTAATTCTTAAAAAGTAAACCTTACAATGTCATCCTCTACAACTCCGCTAAACTGAGGTGCCTACCTGCCCCTTCCTTTTTCAGTCTGAGATTTCACCAGAGCCATGAAAGCGACACATGAATTAGCAGACACTGCGCCGATAGCTAGGAGCGTAAAAAAAGGAGGCCATGTGACCAGCAGAGCAGCTAGCTGCGCAACAGAGAAAAGCACGCAAGAAAAAAACAGCCCACTTAGTTTAAGCCAACTTTCGGCCATTGCAAAACTGAACGGACTAGCAGACAAGCTATAATACACAGGGCGGTTAGTTTTAACCTCTTGTGATTAAATAACATTACCCAAACGGAGCCTGCTGCTACAGTGACAGAACACACAGTCCAAAAGAAAATAAATATTATGGAAATTCCTCTCCAACATTGTCTTGCATAAATATAAAATAATGAGCCAGATTAAGAGGTGTTCACTCCTTCATACCATAAGAAGGATAAACCCATTAGTCTCAGTACCACATACGTAATTGTGCCTGCATTCTGCCATAATTTAATCCTACTAAGGATCTACTTGTCCCCTTAATGCTGCAGGTAATCCTTAGTGCTAGTCTCCTACAAAGACAGAAAAGCACTTACCTGCAATCTAGCCATCCTGCAGTCAGACAGCTCACACTGTGCGAAAGGACGCCACTCCTTCCAGAGACCTGTGGAAAAAACATAAATTTATGCTTACCTGATAAATTTATTTCTCTTGTGGTGTATCCAGTCCACGGATTATCCATTACTTGTGGGATATTCTCCTTCCCAACAGGAAGTTGCAAGAGGATCACCCACAGCAGAGCTGCTATATAGCTCCTCCCCTAACTGCCATATCCAGTCATTCAACCGAAAACAAGCAGAGAAAGGAGAAACCATAGGGTGCAGTGGTGACTGTAGTTTAAAATTAAAAAATACCTGCCTTAAAATGACAGGGCGGGCCGTGGACTGGATACACCACAAGAGAAATACATTTATCAGGTAAGCATAAATTATGTTTTCTCTTGTAAGGTGTATCCAGTCCACGGATCATCCATTACTTGTGGGATACCAATACCAAAGCTAAAGTACACGGATGAAGGGAGGGAAAAGGCAAGTACTTAAACGGAAGGTACCACTGCCGGTAAAACCTTTCTCCCAAAAATAGCCTCCGAAGAAGCAAAAGTATGAAATTTGAAACCACGCTTTGATAAAATCAAGCGTTCAATCTCCAGGCAGTCAGCCTCAGAGAAATTAGATTTGGATGGTTGAAAGGACCTTGAAGTAGATGGTCCTGTCTCAGCGGCAGAGTCCATGGTGGAAAGGATGACATGTCCACCAGATCTGAATACCAAGTCCTGCGTGGCCACGCAGGCGCTATCAAGATCACCGATGCTCTCTCCTGCTTGATTTTGGCAATCAGACGAGGGAGCAGAGGAAACGGTAGAAACACATAAGCCAGGTTGAAGGACCAAGGCGCTGCTAGAGCATCTATCAGCGTTGCCTTGGGGTCCCTGGACCTGGATCCGTAACAAGGAAGCTTGGCGTTCTGGCGAGACGCCATGAGATCCAGTTCTGGTTTGCCCCAACGATGAATCAATTGTGCAAACACCTCCGGATGGAGTTCCCACTCCCCCGGATGAAAAGTCTGTTGACTTAGAAAATCCGCCTCCCAGTTCTCTACACCTGGGATATGGATAGCTGATAGGTGGCAAGAGTGAATCTCTGCCCAGCGAATTATCTTTGAGACTTCTAACATCGCTAGGGAACTCCTTGTTCCCCCTTGATGGTTGATGTAAGCCACAGTCGTGATGTTGTCCGACTGAAATCTGACGAACCTCATTGTCGCTAGCTGAGGCCAAGCCTGAAGATCATTGAATATCCCTCTTAGTTCCAGAATGTTTATTGGAAGGAGTGACTCCTCCTGAGTCTACGATCCCTGAGCCTTCAGGGAGTTCCAGACTGCACCCCAACCTAGAAGGCTAGCATCTGTCGTTACAATTGTCCAATCTGGCCTGCGAAAGGTCATACCTTTGGACAGATGGACCCGAGATAGCCACCAGAAAAGAGAATCCCTGGTCTCTTGATCCAGATTTAGTAGAGGGGACAAATCTGTGTAATCCCCATTCCACTGACTGAGCATGCAGAGTTGCTGCGGTTTGAGATGTAGGCGTGCAAACGGCACTATGTCCATTGCCGCTACCATTAAGCCGATTACTTCCATGCACTGAGCCACCGAAGGGCGAGGAATGGAATAAAGAACACGGCAGGGATTTAGAAGTTTTGATAACCTGGACTCCGTCAGATAAATTTTCATTTCTACAGAATCTATAAGAGTCCCTAGGAAGGAAACTCTTGTGAGGGGGGATAGAGAACTCTTTTCCTCGTTCACCTTCCACCCATGCGACCTCAGAAATGCCAACACTATGTCCGTATGAGACTTGGCAACTTGGAAGTTTGACGCCTGAATCAGGATGTCGTCTAAATAAGGGGCCACTGCTATGCCCCGCGGCCTTAGTACCGCCAGAAGTGAGCCCAGAACCTTTGTAAAAATTCTTGGGGCTGTAGCTAACCCGAATGGAAGAGCTACAAATTGGTAATGCCTGTCTAGAAAGGCAAACCTCAGGAACTGATGATGATTCTTGTGAATCGGAATGTGAAGGTAGGCATCCTTTAAATCCACTGTGGTCATGTACTGACCCTCTTGGATCATGGGTAAAATGGTTCGAATAGTTTCCATCTTGAATGACGGAACTCTGAGGAATTTGTTTAAGATCTTTAGATCCAAAATTGGTCTGAAGGTTCCCTCTTTTTTGGGAGCCACAAACAGATTTGAGTAAAATCCCTGCCCCTGTTCCTACTTTCGAACTGGATGGATCACTCCCATAACTAGGAGGTCTTGTACACAGTGTAAGAATGCCTCTCTTTATCTGGTTTGCAGATAATTGAGAAAGGTGAAATCTCCCTTTTGGGGGGGAAGCCTTGAAGTCCAGAAGATATCCCTGGGATATAATTTCCAACGCCCAGGGATCCTGGACATCTCTTGCCCATGCCTGGGCGAAGAGCGAAAGTCTGCCCCCTACTAGATCCGTTACCGGATAGGCGGCCGTTCCTTCATGCTGTCTTAGAGGCAGCAGCAGGCTTTTTGGCCTGCTTACCCTTGTTCCAGGTCTGGTTAGGTCTCCAGACCGTCTTGGACTGAGCAAAAGTTCCCTCTTGTTTTGTATTAGAGCAAGTTGATGCCGCACTTACCTTGAAGTTTCGAAAGGCACGAAAATTAGACGGTTTGGCCCTTGATTTGGACCTATCCTGAGGAATTGCATGACCTTTTCCTCTAGTGATATCAGCAATAATCTCCTTCAAACCAGGCCCGAATAGGGTCTGCCCCTTGAAGGGAATGTTAAGCAGCTTAGACTTTGAAGTAACGTCAGCTGACCATGATTTAAGCCATAGCGCTCTGCGCGCCTGGATAGCAAAACCAGAATTCTTAGCCGTTAGTTTAGTCAAATGAACAATGGCATCAGAAACAAAAGAATTGGATAGCTTACGTGCTCTAAGCTTGTCAAGTATGTCATCCAATGGAGTCCATTGCACCCACTTGCAAATGGATGATTAACCCCTTAGTTCAAAAAACGGAAAAAAAAAAAAAAGATATAGACGTTTTTTTAACAGTCACACCAAACTGCCACAGCCTTGCTGTGGGCCTACCTTCCCCAACAAACGATTTTGGAAAGCCTAAGAGCCCTTTAGAGATGTCCTATAGCATTCAGGGGACTCCTGGAGGAAGCTGGATGTCTCAGTCTGTAAAAGTCACTGCGCAAAAAAGAGCTAAATTAGGCCCCTCCCACTCATAGTAACACAGTGGAAAGCCTCAGGAAACTGTTTCTAGGCAAATTTAAGCCAGCCATGTGGAAAAAACTAGGCCCCAATAAAGTTTTATTACCAAAGTATATATAAAAACGTTTAAACATGCCAGCAAACGTTTTATATTGTAAATATAAAAACATAATTTATGCTTACCTGATAAATTTATTTCTCTTGTAGTGTATACAGTCCACGGATCATCCATTACTTGTGGGATATTCTCCTTCCCAACAGGAAGTTGCAAGAGGATCACCCACAGCAAAGCTGCTATATAGCTCCTCCCCTCACTGTCATATCCAGTCATTCGACCGAAACAAGCCGAGAAAGGAGAAACCATAGGGTGCAGTGGTGACTGAAGTTTAATTAAATTTAGAACTGCCTTAAAAGGACAGGACGGGCCGTGGACTGGATACACTACAAGAGAAATAAATTTATCAGGTAAGCATAAATTATGTTTTCTCTTGCTAAGTGTATCCAGTCCACGGATCATCCATTACTTGTGGGATACCAATACCAAAGCTAAAGTACACGGATGATGGGAGGGACAAGGCAGGAACTTAAATGGAAGGAACCACTGCCTGTAGAACCTCTCCCCCAAAAACAGCCTCCGAAGTAGCAAAAGTATAAAATTTGTAAAATTTGGAAAAAGTATGAAGCGAAGACCAACTCGCAGCCTTGCAAATCTGTTCAACAGAGGCCTCATTTTTAAAGGCCCAGGTGGAAGCCACAGCTCTAGTGGAATGAGCTGTAATCCTTTCCGGAGATTGCTGTCCAGCAGTCTCATAGGCTAAACGGATTATACTCCGAAGCCAAAAAGAAAGAGAGGTTGCCGAGGCCTTTTGACCTCTCCTCTGTCCAGAGTAAACGACAAACAGGTTAGATGTTTGACGAAAATCTTTAGTAGCCTGTAAGTAAAACTTCAAGGCACGGACTACGTCTAGATTATGCAAAAGATGTTCCTTCTTTGAAGAAGGATTAGGACATAATGATGGAACAACAATCTCTTGATTGATATTCTTGTTAGAAACCACCTTAGGTAAAAACCCAGGTTTTGTACGCTGAACAACTTTATCTGAATGAGAGATCAGATAAGGAGAATTACAATGTAAGGCAGATAACTCCGAGACTCTTCGAACCGAGGAAATAGCCATCAGAAAAAGAACTTTCCATGAAAGAAGTTTGATATCAATAGAATGAAGGGGTTCAAACGGAACCCCTTGAAGAACTTTAAGAACCAAGTTTAAGCTCCATGGAGGAGCAACAGGTTTAAACACAGGCTTAATTCTAACTAAAGCTTGACAAAATGCCTGAACGTCTGGAACTTCTGCCAGACGTTTGTGTAAAAGAATAGACAGAGCAGAAATCTGTCCCTTTAAAGAACTAGCTGATAATCCTTTGTCCAAACCCTCTTGGAGGAAGGACAATATCCTAGGAATCCTAACCCTACTCCATGAGTAATTCTTGGATTCACACCAATGAAGATATTTACGCCATATCTTGTGGTAAATTTTCCTGGTGACAGGCTTTCGTGCCTGTATTAAGGTATCAATTACTGACTCAGAGAAGCCACGCTTTAATAGGATCAAGCGTTCAATCTCCATGCAGTCAGTCTCAGAGAAAGTAGATTCGGATGATTGAAAGGACCTTGTATTAGAAGGTCTTGTCTTAGAGGCAGACTCCATGGTGGAAAGGATGACATGTCCACTAGGTCTGCATACCAGGTCCTGCGTGGCTACGCAGGCGCTATCAATATCACCGATGCTCTCTCCCGTTTGATTTTGGCAATCAGACGAGGGAGCAGAGGAAACGGTGGAAACACATAAGCCAGGTTGAAGAACCAAGGCGCTGCTAGAGCATCTATCAGTACCGCTTCTGGGTCCCTGGACCTGGATCCGTAACAAGGAAGCTTGGCGTTCTGGCGAGACGCCATGAGATCCAATTCTGGTTTGCCCCAACGGAGAACCAATTGAGCAAACACCTCCGGATGGAGTTTCCACTCCCCCGTATGAAAAGTCTGACGACTTAGAAAATCCGCCTCCCAGTTCTCTACACCTGGGATATGGATCGCTGACAGGTGGCAAGAGTGAGTCTCTGCCCAGCGAATTATCTTGGAGACTTCTGACATCGCTAGGGAACTCCTGGTTCCCCCTTGATGGTTGATGTAAGCCACAGTCGTGATGTTGTCCGACTGAAATCTGATGAACCTCAGTGTTGCTAACTGAGGCCAAGCTAGAAGAGCATTGAATATTGCTCTTAACTCCAGAATATTTATTGGGAGGAGTTTCTCCTCCTGAGTCCATGAACCCTGAGCCTTCAGGGAGTTCCAGACTGCACCCCAGCCTCGAAGGCTAGCATCTGTGGTTACAATTGTCCAATCTGGTCTGCGAAAGGTCATACCCTTGGACAGATGGACCCAAGATAACCACCAGAGAAGAGAATCTCTGGTTTCCTGATCCAGATTTAGTAGTAGAGGGAACAAATCTGTGTAATCCCCATTCCACTGACTGAGCATGCATAATTGCAGCAGTCTGAGATGCAGGCGCGCAAATGGCACTATGTCCATCGCCGCTACCATTAAGCCGATTACTTCCATGCACTGAGCCACCGTGGGGTGCGGAATGGAGTGAAGAACACGGCAAGCATTTAGAAGTTTTGATAACCTGGACTCCGTCAGGTAAATTTTCATTTCTACAGAATCTATTAGAGTCCCTAGGAAGGAAACCCTTGTGAGAGGAGATAGAGAACTCTTTTCTTCGTTCACTTTCCACCCATGCGACCTCAGGAATGCCAGAACTATCTCTGTATGAGATTTGGCAATTTGAAAGCTTGACGCCTGTATCAGGATGTCGTCTAGGTAAGGAGCCACCGCTATGCCTCGCGGCCTTAGGACCGCCAGAAGTGAGCCCAGAACCTTTGTAAAAATTCTTGGGGCTGTAGCCAACCCGAATGGAAGAGCTACAAATTGGTAATGCCTGTCTAGAAAGGCAAACCTCAGGAACCGATGATGATTCTTGTGAATCGGAATGTGAAGGTAGGCATCCTTTAAGTCCACTGTGGTCATGTACTGACCCTCTTGGATTATGGGTAAAATGGTTCCATCTTGAATGACGGAACTCTGAGGAATTTGTTTAGGATCTTTAGATCCAAAATTGGTCTGAAGGTTCCCTCTTTTTTGGGAACCACAAACAGATTTGAATAAAACCCCTGTCCTTGTTCCGTCCGCGGAACTGGATGGATCACTCCCATTACAAGGAGGTCTTGTACGCAGCTTAGGAATGCCTCTTTCTTTATCTGGTTTGCAGATAATCTTGAAAGGTGAAATCTCCCTTGTGGAGGAGAAGCTTTGAAGTCCAGAAGATATCCCTGAGATATGATCTCCAACGCCCAGGGATCCTGAACATCTCTTGCCCACGCCTGGGCGAAGAGAGAGAGTCTGCCCCCTACTAGATCCGTTGCCGGATAGGGGGCCGTTCCTTCATGCTGCCTTGGAGGCAGCAGCAGGCTTTCTGGCCTGCTTGCCCTTGTTCCAGGACTGGTTAGGTTTCCAGGCCTGCTTGGATTGAGCAAAAGTTCCCTCTTGTTTTGAAGCAGAGGAAGTTGATGCTGCACCTGCCTTGAAATTTCGAAAGGCACGAAAATTAGACTGTTTGGCCCTTGATTTGGCCCTGTCCTGAGGAAGGGTATGACCCTTACCTCCAGTAATGTCAGCAATAATTTCTTTCAAACCAGGCCCGAATAAGGTCTGCCCCTTGAAAGGAATGTTGAGTAATTTAGACTTTGAAGTCACATCAGCTGACCAGGATTTGAGCCATAGCGCCCTACGCTCCTGGATGGCGAATCCGGAATTCTTAGCCGTTAGTTTAGTCAAATGAACAATGGCATCAGAAACAAATGAGTTAGCTAGCTTAAGAGTTCTAAGCTTGTCAATAATTTCAGTCAATGGAGCTGTATGGATGGCCTCTTCCAGGGTCTCAAACCAGAACGCCGCCGCAGCAGTGACAGGCACAATGCATGCAAGGGGCTGTAAAATAAAACCTTGTTGAATAAACATTTTCTTAAGGTGCCCCTCTAATTTTTTATCCATTGGATCTGAAAAAGCACAACTATCCTCAATCGGGATAGTGGTACGCTTTGCTAAAGTAGAAACTGCTCCACCTTAGGGACTGTCTGCCATAAGTCCCGTGTAGTGGCATCTATAGGAAACATTTTTCTAAATATAGGAGGTGGGGAAAAGGGCACACCGGGTCTATCCCACTCCTTACTAATAATTTCTGTAAGCCTTTTAGGTATTGGAAAAACATCAGTATACACCGGCACTGCATAGTATTTATCCAGCCTACACAATTTCTCTGGTACTGCAATTGTGTCACAGTCATTCAGAGCAGCTAATACCTCCCCAAGCAATACAAGGAGGTTCTCAAGCTTAAATTTAAAATGAGAAATCTCTGAATCAGGTCTCCCTGATTCAGAGACGTCACCCACAGACTCAAGCTCTCCGTCCTCAGGTTCTGCATACTGTGACGCAGTATCAGACATGGCTCTTACAGCATCTACGCGCTCTGTATCTCGTCTAACCCCAGAGCTATCGTGCTTGCCTCTCAATTCAGGCAATCTGGATAATACCTCTGACAGGGTATTATTCATGATTGCAGCCATGTCCTGCAAAGTAATCGCTATGGGCGTCCCTGATGTACTTGGCGCCATATTAACGAGCGTCCCTTGAGCGGGAGGCGAAGGGTCCGACACGTGGGGAGAGTTAGTCGGCATAACTTCCCCCTCGACAGACCCCTCTGGTGACAATTATTTTATAGATAAAGACTGATCTTTACTGTTTAAGGTGAAATCAATACATTTAGTACACATTCTCCTATGGGGCTCCACCATGGCTTTTAAACATAATGAACAAGTAGTTTCCTCTGTGTCAGACATGTTTATACAGACTAGCAATGAGACTAGCAAGCTTGGAAAACACTTTAAACCAAGTTAACAAGCAATATAAAAAACGTTACTGTGCCTTTAAGAGAAACAGTGAAAAAAGGCAGTTACACTAACGAAATTTTTACAGTGTATGTAACAAGTTAGCAGAGCATTGCACCCACTTGCAAATGGATGATTAACCCCTTAATACCAAAAACGGAATAATAAGTGACAAAAACGTTTTTAAACACAGTCACAACAACTGCCACAGGTCTACTGTGGTTGTTACCCTCCTCAAACACGACTTTTGAAGCCTTTTGAGCCCTTCAGAGATGTCCTGTATCATGCAGAAGGAAGCTGAGTGTCTCTGTCTGTAATTTTAGCTGAGCAGAAAAGCGCTAAAATAGGCCCCTCCCACTCATATTACAACAGTGGAAAGCCTCAGGAAACTGTTTCTAGGCAAAAATCAAGCCAGCCATGTGGAAAAAACTAGGCCCCAATAAGTTTTGTCACCCAACATATATAAAAACGATTAACATGCCAGCAAACGTTTTATATTACACTTTTATAAGAGTATGTATCTCTGTTAATAAGCCTGATACCAGACGCTATTAAATCACTGCATTTAGGCTTAACTTAAATTAATCCGGTATCAGCAGCATCTTTCTAGCAAATTCCATCCCTAGAAATATGTTAACTGCACATACCTTATTGCAGGAAAACCTGCGCGCCATTCCCCCTCTGAAGTTACCTCACTCCTCAGAATATGTGAGAACGGCAGTGGATCTTAGTTACTTCTGCTAAGATCATAGAAATCATAGGCAGATTTTTCTTCTAATGCTGCCTGTGATAAAACAGTACACTCCGGTACCATTTAAAATAACAAACTTTTGATTGAAGTTAAAAAACTAACTATAATACACCACTCTCCTCTTACTACGTCCATCTTTGTTGAGAGTTGCAAGAGAATGACTGGATATGACAGTGAGGGGAGGAGCTATATAGCAGCTCTGCTGTGGGTGATCCTCTTGCAACTTTCTGTTGGGAAGAAGAATATCCCACAAGTAATGGATGATCCGTGGACTGGATACACTTAACAAGAGAAAGAGTATTACCTCAGAAAGTAAGCATGATACCAGTCGCTATTAAATCACTGTATTCAGGCTTACCTTACATAAATTTGGTATCAGCAGCATTTTCTAGCATTCACATCTTCTAGAAAAAATCTTAACTGCACATACCTCATAGCAGGATAACCTGCACGCCATTCCCCCGCTGAAGTTACCTCTCTCTTCAGTCATGTGTGAGAACAGCAATGGATCTTAGTTACAACCTGCTAAGATCATAGAAATCACAGGCAGATTCTTCTATTTTTCTGCCTGGGACAAAATAGTACAACTCCGGTACCTTTTAAAAATAAACTTTTGATTGAAGCAAGATAACTGCTACATTTCACCACTTTCCTCTTACTACCTCCATGCTTGTTGAGAGTTGCAAGAAAATGACTGGGTATGGCAGTTAGGGGAGGAGCTATATAGCAGCTCTGCTGTGGGTGATCCTCTTGCAACTTCCTGTTGGGAAGGAGAATATCCCACAAGTAATGGATGATCCATGGACTGAATACACCTTACAAGAGAAAGAAAGAACAGAGTAAACCTACTCTGGTTTTCTATAATAGGGCAGCACATATGTTAGGAAAACACAGTTATGCCCATTTTACAAGTTCCTAACTGCTTTAAAGCTACCAGTACCCTACTGGAGGGATTAACGTGGACTACGGCTAGACCCAAAAATCTTGCTTGTAGTGAAAGAAAACACAATTTATGCTTACCTGATAAATTTATTTCTCTTGTAGTGTGTTCAGTCCACGGGTCATCCATTACTTATGGGATATATTCTCCTCCCCAACAGGAAGTTGCAAGAGGATCACCCAAGCAGAGCTGCTATATAGCTCCTCCCCTCACATGTCATATCCAGTCATTCGACCGAAACAAGACGAGAAAGCAAAAACTATAGGGTGCAGTGGTGACTGGAGTTTTAATTAAAATTTAGAACTGCCTCAAAAAAGACAGGGCGGGCCGTGGACTGAACAGACTACAAGAGAAATAAATTTATCAGGTAAGCATAAATTATGTTTTCTCTTGTTAAGTGTGTTCAGTCCACGGGTCATCCATTACTTATGGGATACCAATACCAAAGCTAAAGTACACGGATGATGGGAGGGACAAGGCAGGAACATTAAACAGAAGGAACCACTGCCTGTAGAACCTTTCTCCCAAAACCAGCCTCCGAAGAAGCAAAAGTGTCAAATTTGTAAAATTTTGAAAAGGTATGAAGTGAAGACCAAGTTGCAGCCTTGCAAATCTGTTCAACAGAGGCCTCATTCTTAAAGGCCCAGGTGGAAGCCACAGCTCTAGTGGAATGAGCTGTAATTCTTTCAGGAGGCTGCTGTCCAGCAGTCTCATAGGCTAAACGTATTATGCTACGAAGCCAAAAAGAGAGAGAGGTGGCCGAAGCCTTTTGACCTCTCCTCTGACCAGAATAAACGACAAACAGAGAAGAAGTTTGCCGAAAATCTTTAGTTGCCTGTAAGTAGAACTTCAGGGCACGGACTACGTCCAGATTATGCAAAAGACGTTCCTTCTTTGAAGAAGGATTAGGACATAATGAAGGAACAACAATCTCTTGATTGATATTCCTGTTAGAAACAACCTTAGGTAAAAACCCAGGTTTAGTACGCAGAACTACCTTGTCTGAATGAAAAATCAGATAAGGAGAATCGCAATGTAAGGCAGATAACTCAGAGACTCTTCGAGCCAAGGAAATAGCCATCAAAAACAGAACTTTCCAAGACAAAAACATAATTTATGTAAGAACTTACCTGATAAATTCATTTCTTTCATATTAGCAAGAGTCCATGAGCTAGTGACGTATGGGATATACATTCCTACCAGGAGGGGCAAAGTTTCCCAAACCTCAAAATGCCTATAAATACACCCCTCACCACACCCACAATTCAGTTTAACGAATAGCCAAGAAGTGGGGTGATAAAAAAGTGCGAAAGCATATAAAATAAGGAATTGGAATAATTGTGCTTTATACAAAATCATAACCACCACAAAAAAAGGGCGGGCCTCATGGACTCTTGCTAATATGAAAGAAATGAATTTATCAGGTAAGTTCTTACATAAATTATGTTTTCTTTCATGTAATTAGCAAGAGTCCATGAGCTAGTGACGTATGGGATAATGACTACCCAAGATGTGGATCTTTCCACACAAGAGTCACTAGAGAGGGAGGGATAAAATAAAGACAGCCAATTCCTGCTGAAAATAATCCACACCCAAAATAAAGTTTAACGAAAAACAGAAGCAGAAGATTCAAACTGAAACCGCTGCCTGAAGTACTTTTCTACCAAAAACTGCTTCAGAAGAAGAAAATACATCAAAATGGTAGAATTTAGTAAAAGTATGCAAAGAGGACCAAGTTGCTGCTTTGCAGATCTGGTCAACCGAAGCTTCATTCCTAAACGCCCAGGAAGTAGATACTGACCTAGTAGAATGAGCTGTAATTCTCTGAGGCGGAATTTTACCCGACTCAACATAGGCAAGATGAATTAAAGATTTCAACCAAGATGCCAAAGAAATGGCAGAAGCTTTCTGGCCTTTCCTAGAACCGGAAAAGATAACAAATAGACTAGAAGTCTTACGGAAAGATTTCGTAGCTTCAACATAATATTTCAAAGCTCTAACAACATCCAAAGAATGCAACGATTTCTCCTTAGAATTCTTAGGATTAGGACATAATGAAGGAACCACAATTTCTCTACTAATGTTGTTGGAATTCACAACTTTAGGTAAAAATTCAAAAGAAGTTCGCAACACCGCCTTATCCTGATGAAAAATCAGAAAAGGAGACTCACAAGAAAGAGCAGATAATTCAGAAACTCTTCTAGCAGAAGAGATGGCCAAAAGGAACAAAACTTTCCAAGAAAGTAATTTAATGTCCAATGAATGCATAGGTTCAAACGGAGGAGCTTGAAGAGCTCCCAGAACCAAATTCAAACTCCAAGGAGGAGAAATTGACTTAATGACAGGTTTTATACGAACCAAAGCTTGTACAAAACAATGAATATCAGGAAGAATAGCAATCTTTCTGTGAAAAAGTACAGAAAGAGCAGAGATTTGTCCTTTCAAAGAACTTGCGGACAAACCATTATCTAAACCATCCTGAAGAAACTGTAAAATTCTCGGTATTCTAAAAGAATGCCAAGAAAAATGATGAGAAAGACACCAAGAAATATAAGTCTTCCAGACTCTATAATATATCTCTCGAGATACAGATTTACGAGCCTGTAACATAGTATTAATCACGGAGTCAGAGAAACCTCTTTGACCAAGAATCAAGCGTTCAATCTCCATACCTTTAAATTTAAGGATTTCAGATCCTGATGGAAAAAAGGGCCTTGTGACAGAAGGTCTGGTCTTAACGGAAGAGTCCACGGTTGGCAAGAGGCCATCCGGACAAGATCCGCATACCAAAACCTGTGAGGCCATGCCGGAGCTACCAGCAGAACAAACGAACATTCCTTCAGAATCTTGGAGATTACTCTTGGAAGAAGAACTAGAGGCGGAAAGATATAGGCAGGATGATACTTCCAAGGAAGTGATAATGCATCCACTGCCTCCGCCTGAGGATCCCGGGATCTGGACAGATACCTGGGAAGTTTCTTGTTTAGATGGGACGCCATCAGATCTATTTCTGGAAGTTCCCACATTTGAACAATCTGAAGAAATACCTCTGGGTGAAGAGACCATTCGCCCGGATGCAACGTTTGGCGACTGAGATAATCCGCTTCCCAATTGTCTACACCTGGGATATGAACCGCAGAGATTAGACAGGAGCTGGATTCCGCCCAAACCAAAATTCGAGATACTTCTTTCATAGCCAGAGGACTGTGAGTCCCTCCTTGATGATTGATGTATGCCACAGTTGTGACATTGTCTGTCTGAAAACAAATGAACGATTCTCTCTTCAGAAGAGGCCAAAAACTGAAGAGCTCTGAAAATTGCACGGAGTTCCAAAATATTGATCGGTAATCTCACCTCCTGAGATTCCCAAACTCCTTGTGCCGTCAGAGATCCCCACACAGCTCCCCAACCTGTGAGACTTGCATCTGTTGAAATTACAGTCCAGGTCGGAAGCACAAAAGAAGCCCCCTGAATTAAACGATGGTGATCTGTCCACCATGTTAGAGAGTGTCGAACAATCGGTTTTAAAGATATTAATCGAGATATCTTCGTGTAATCCTTGCACCATTGCTTCAGCATACAGAGCTGAAGAGGTCGCATGTGAAAACGAGCAAAGGGGATCGCGTCCGATGCAGCAGTCATAAGACCTAGAATTTCCATGCATAAGGCTACCGAAGGGAATGATTGTGACTGAAGATTTCGACAAGCTGTAATCAACTTTAGACGTCTCTTGTCTGTTAAAGACAGAGTCATGGACACTGAATCCATCTGGAAACCCAGAAAGGTTACCCTTGTCTGAGGAATCAAAGAACTTTTTGGTAAATTGATCCTCCAACCATGATCTTGAAGAAACAACACAAGTTGATTCGTATGAGATTCTGCTAAATGTAAAGACTGAGCAAGTACCAAGATATCGTCCAAATAAGGAAATACCACAATACCCTGTTCTCTGATTACAGACAGCAGGGCACCGAGAACCTTTGTAAAAATTCTTGGAGCTGTAGCTAGGCCAAACGGCAGAGCCACAAATTGGTAATGCTTGTCCAGAAACGAGAATCTCAGGAACTGATAATGATTTGGATGAATCGGAATATGCAGATATGCATCCTGTAAATCTATCGTGGACATATAATTCCCTTGCTGAACAAAAGGTAAGATAGTCCTTACAGTTACCATCTTGAACGTTGGTATCCTTACATAACGATTCAATATTTTTAGATCCAGAACTGGTCTGAAAGAATTCTCCTTCTTTGGTACAATGAAGAGATTTGAATAAAACCCCATCCCCTGTTCCGGAACTGGAACTGGCATAATTACTCCAGTCAACTCTAGATCTGAAACACATTTCAGAAATGCTTGAGCTTTTACTGGATTTACTGGGACACGGGAAAGAAAAAATCTCTTTGCAGGAGGTCTCAACTTGAAACCAATTCTGTACCCTTCTGAAACAATGCTCTGAATCCAAAGATTGTGAACAGAATTGATCCAAATTTCCTTGAAAAAACGTAACCTGCCCCCTACCAGCTGAGCTGGAATGAGGGCCGCACCTTCATGTGGACTTAGAAGCAGGCTTTGCCTTTCTAGCTGGCTTGGATTTATTCCAGACTGGAGATGGTCTCCAAACTGAAACTGCTCCTGAGGATGAAGGATCAGGCTTTTGTTCTTTGTTGAAACGAAAGGAACGAAAACGATTATTAGCCCTGTTTTTACCTTTAGATTTTTTATCCTGTGGTAAAAAAGTTCCTTTCCCACCAGTAACAGTTGAAATAATGGAATCCAACTGAGAACCAAATAATTTGTTACCCTGGAAAGAAATGGAAAGTAAAGTTGATTTAGAAGCCATATCAGCATTCCAAGTTTTAAGCCATAAAGCTCTTCTAGCTAAAATAGCTAGAGACATAAACCTGACATCAACTCTGATAATATCAAAAATGGCATCACAGATAAAATTATTAGCATGCTGAAGAAGAATAATAATATCATGAGAATCACGATGTGTTACTTGTTGCGCTAAAGTTTCCAACCAAAAAGTTGAAGCTGCAGCAACATCAGCCAAAGATATAGCAGGTCTAAGAAGATTACCTGAACACAGATAAGCTTTTCTTAGAAAGGACTCAATTTTCCTATCTAGAGGATCCTTAAACGAAGTACCATCTGACGTAGGAATAGTAGTACGTTTAGCAAGGGTAGAAATAGCCTCATCAACTTTAGGGATCTTGTCCCAAAATTCTAATCTGTCAGACGGCACAGGATATAATTGCTTAAAACGTTTAGAAGGAGTAAATGAATTACCCAAATTATCCCATTCTTTGGAAATTACTGCAGAAATAGCATTAGGAACAGGAAAAACTTCTGGAATAACCACAGGAGCTTTAAATACCTTATCTAAACGTTTAGAATTAGTATCAAGAGGACCAGAATCCTCTATTTCTAAAGCAATTAGAACTTCTTTAAGTAAAGAACGAATAAATTCCATTTTAAATAAATATGAAGATTTATCAGCATCAACCTCAGAGACAGAATCCTCTGAACCAGAGGAGTCATCAGAATCAGAATGATGATGTTCATTTAAAAATTCATCTGTAGGGAGAGAAGTTTTAAAAGATTTTTTACGTTTACTAGAAGGAGAAATAACAGACATAGCCTTCTTTATGGATTCAGAAACAAAATCTCTTATATTATCAGGAACATTCTGCACCTTAGATGTTGAGGGAACTGCAACAGGCAATGGTACTTTACTAAAGGAAATATTATCTGCTTTAACAAGTTTGTCATGACAATCAATACAAACAACAGCTGGAGAAATAGCTACCAAAAGTTTACAGCAGATACACTTAGCTTTGGTAGATTCAGCACTTGACAGCGATTTTCCTGTAGTATCTTCTGGCTCAGATGCAACGTGAGACATCTTGCAATATGTAAGAGAAAAAACAACATATAAAGCAAAATTGATCAAATTCCTTAAATGACAGTTTCAGGAATGGGAAAGAATGCCAAAGAACAAGCTTCTAGCAACCAGAAGCAATAAAAAATGAGACTTAAATAATGTGGAGACAAAAGTGACGCCCATATTTTTTCGCGCCAAATAAGACGCCCACATTATTTGGCGCCTAAATGCTTTTTGGCGCCAAAAATGACGCCACATCCGGAACGCCGACATTTTTGGCGCGAAATAACGTCAAAGAATGACGCAACTTCCGGCGACACGTATGACGCCGGAAACGGAAATAGAATTTTTGCGCCAAAAAAGTCCGCGCCAAGAATGACGCAATAAAATGAAGCATTTTCAGCCCCCGCGAGCCTAACAGCCCACAGGGAAAAAGTCAAATTTTAAGGTAAGAAAAAATGGTCAAATCAAAATGCATTATCCCAAATATGAAACTGACTGTCTGAAAATAAGGAAAGTTGAACATTCTGAGTCAAGGCAAATAAATGTTTGAATACATATATTTAGAACTTTATAAACAAAGTGCCCAACCATAGCTTGGAGTGTCACAGAAAATAAGACTTACTTACCCCAGGACACTCATCTACATATAGCAGATAGCCAAACCAGTACTGAAACGAGAATCAGCAGAGGTAATGGTATATATAAGAGTATATCGTCGATCTGAAAAGGGAGGTAAGAGATGAATCTCTACGACCGATAACAGAGAACCTATGAAATAGACCCCTTAGAAGGAGATCACTGCATTCAAATAGGCAATACTCTCCTCACATCCCTCTGACATTCACTGCACGCTGAGAGGAAAACCGGGCTCCAACTTGCTGCGGAGCGCATATCAACGTAGAATCTAGCACAAACTTACTTCACCACCTCCATCGGAGGCAAAGTTTGTAAAACTGAATTGTGGGTGTGGTGAGGGGTGTATTTATAGGCATTTTGAGGTTTGGGAAACTTTGCCCCTCCTGGTAGGAATGTATATCCCATACGTCACTAGCTCATGGACTCTTGCTAATTACATGAAAGAAAGCTTAATATCAATGGAATGAAGGGGTTCAAACGGAACACCCTGAAGAACTTTAAGAACCAAGTTTAAGCTCCACGGAGGAGCAACAGTTTTAAACACAGGCTTAATCCTAGCCAAAGCCTGATAAAAAGCCTGGACGTCTGGATTCTCTGCGAGACGTTTGTGTTAAAGAATAGACAGAGCAGAAATCTGTTCCTCTAACGAACTAGCGGATAAACCCTTTTCTAAACCTTCTTGTAGAAAAGCCAATATCCTAGGAATCCTAACCTTACTCCATGAGTAACTCTTGGATTCACACCAATATAAATATTTACGCCATATCCTATGGTAAATTTTTCTGGTAACAGGTTTCCGAGCCTGTATTAACGTATCAAGAACCGACTCCGAAAAACCACGCTTTGATAGAATCAAGCGTTCAATCTCCATGCAGTCAGCCTCAGAGAAATTAGGCTTGGATGGTTGAAAGGACCCTGAATTAGAAGGTCGTGCCTCAGAGGCAGAGACCATGGTGGACAGGACGACATGTCCACTAGGTCTGCATACCAGGTCCTGCGTGGCCACGCACGCGCTATCAGAATCACCGATGCTCTCTCCTGTTTGATCCTGGTAATCAGTCGAAGTAGCAACGGAAATGGTGGAAACACATAAGCCATGTTGAAAACCCAAGGGGCTGCTAGTGCATCTACCAGCACCGCTCCCGGGTCCCTGGACCCGTAACAAGGAAGCTTGGCATTCTGGCGAGATGCCATGAGATCCAGCTCCGGTTCGCCCCAACGAAGAATCAGTTGAGCAAACACCTCCGGGTGAAGTTCCCACTCCCCCGGATGAAAGGTCTGGCGACTTAGAAAGTCCGCCTCCCAGTTCTCCACGCCTGGGATGTAGATCGCTGACAGGTGACAAGAGTGCGACTCTGCCCAGCGAATTATCTTCGAGACTTCCAACATCGCTAGGGAACTCCTGGTTCCCCCTTGATGATTGATGTAAGCCACAGTCGTGATGTTGTCCGACTGAAATCTTATGAACCTCAGTGTTGCTAACTGAGGCCAAGCTAGAAGAGCATTGAATATTGCTCTTAATTCCAGAATGTTTATTGGGAGGAGTTTCTCCTCCTGAGTCCACGATCCCTGAGCCTTCAGGGAGTTCCAGACTGCACCCCAGCCTAGTAGGCTGGCATCTGTTTTTACAATCGTCCAATCTGGTCTGCGAAAAGTCATTCCTTTGGACAGATGAACCCGTGACAACCACCAGAGAAGAGAATCTCTGGCCTCCTGGTCCAGATTTAGTAAAGGGGACAGATCTGAGTAATCCCCATTCCACTGACTTAGCATGCATAGTTGCAGCGGTCTGAGATGTAGGCGCGCAAATGGCACTATGTCCATTGCCGCGACCATTAAGCCGATTACTTCCATGCACTGAGCTACTGATGGGCTTAGAATGGAATGAAGGACACGGCAAGCATTTAGGATTTTTGATAACCTGGACCCCGTCAGGTAAATCTTCATCTCTACAGAATCTATAAGAGTCCCTAGAAAGGGAACCCTTGTGAGTGGGAACAGAGAACTCTTTTCCATGTTCACTTTCCACCCATGCGACCTCAGAAATGCTAGAACTATCTCTGTATGAGACTTTGCATTTTGAAAAGTTGACGCTTGTATAAGGATGTCGTCTAGGTACGGAGCCACCGCTATGCCTCGCGGTCTTAGTACCGCCAGAAGCGAGCCCAGAACCTTTGTAAAAATTCTCGGGGCCGTAGCCAACCCGAAGGGAAGAGCTACAAACTGGTAATGCCTGTCTAGAAAGGCAAACCTTAGGTACCGATAATGATCCTTGTGAATTGGTATGTGAAGGTAGGCATCCTTTAAGTCCACTGTGGTCATATACTGACCCTCTTGGATCATGCGTAGGATGGT
This sequence comes from Bombina bombina, assembly GCF_027579735.1. Taxonomy (NCBI): domain Eukaryota; kingdom Metazoa; phylum Chordata; class Amphibia; order Anura; family Bombinatoridae; genus Bombina; species Bombina bombina. Next base: position 199,685,085 of record NC_069503.1, on the reverse strand, counting down.
TCGAATAGTTTCCATTTTGAACGATGGAACCCTTAGGAATTTGTTTAAGATCTTCAGGTCCAAGATTGGCCTGAAGGTTCCCTCTTTTTTGGGAACCACAAACAGATTTGAGTAAAAACCTTGCCCTTGTTCCGTCCGTGGAACCGGGTGGATCACTCCCATTACTAAGAGGTCTTGTACACATCGTAGAAATGCCTCTTTCTTTATTAGGTTTGTTGATAACCTTGACAGATGAAATCTCCCTTGTGGAGGAGAAGTTTTGAAGTCCAGAAGGTATCCCTGAGATATGATCTCCAACGCCCAGGGATCCTGGACATCTCTTGCCCAGGCCTAGGCGAAGAGAGAAAGTCTGCCCCCCACTAGATCCGTTTCCGGATAGGGGGCCCTCTCTTCATGCTGTCTTAGGGGCAGAAGTAGGTTTTCTGGCCTGCTTGACCTTGTTCCAGGACTGGTTGCCTTTCCAACCCTGTCTGTAACGAGTAGCAGTCCCTTCCTGTTTTGGAGCGGAGGAAGTTGATGCTGCTCCTGCCTTGAAATTACGAAAGGCACGAAAATTAGACTGTTTGGCCTTTGATTTGGCCCTGTCCTGAGGAAGGGTGTGACCCTTACCTCCAGTAATGTCAGCAATAATTTCTTTCAAGCCGGGCCCGAATAAGGCTTGCCCTTTGAAAGGAATATTAAGCAATTTAGAAGTTACATCTGCTGACCAGGATTTAAGCCATAGCGATCTGCGCGCCTGGATGACGAATCCGAAGTTCTTAGCCGTTAGTTTGGTTAAATGCACAACGGCATCCGAAACAAATGCATTAGCTAGCTTAAGGGCTTTAAGCTTGTTCATAATCTCATCCAATGGTGCTGTGCGAATAGCCTCTTCCAGAGACTCAAACCAGAATGCCGCTGCAGCAGTGACGGGCGCAATGCATGCAAGGGGCTGTAATATAAAACCTTGTTGAACAAACATTTTCTTAAGGTAACCTAATTTTTTATCCATTGGATCTGAGAAAGCACAACTATCCTCCACCGGGATAGTGGTACGCTTGGCTAAAGTAGAAACTGCTCCCTCCACCTTAGGGACCGTCTGCCATAAGTCTCGTGTGGTGGCGTCTATTGGGAACATTTTTCTAAATATCGGAGGAGGGGAAAAGGGCACACCGGGTCTATCCCACTCCTTGCTAATAATCTCTGTAAGCCTTTTAGTCAGTACACACCGGTACCGCATAGTATTTATCCAGCCTACATAATTGCTCTGGAATTGCAACCGTGTCGCAATCGTTCAGAGCCGCTAACACCTCCCCTAGCAATACACGGAGGTTCTCAAGCTTAAATTTAAAATTTCTGAATCCGGTCTCCCCAGATCAGATCCGTCACCCACAGAATGAAGCTCTCCGTCCTCATGTTCTGCAAATTGTGACGCAGTATCGGACATGGCTCTCGTGTCATCGGCTCGCTCTGTCCTAAACCCAGAGCTATCGCGCTTGCCTCTTAACTCAGGCAAATTAGATAATACTTCTTTCATAACATTAGCCATATCATGCAAAGTAATTTGTAAGGGCCTTGATGTACTTGGCGCCACAATCTCACGCACCTCCTGAGCGGGAGGCGAAGGTACTGACACGTGAGGAGAGTTAGGCGGCATAACTTCCCCCTCGTTGTCTGGTGATAATTTCTTTACCGGTAAAGACTGACTTTTATTTAAAGTAACATCAATACAATTGGTACACATATTTCTATTGGGCTCCACATTGGCTTTTAAACATAATAAACAAGTAGATTCATCTGTATCAGACATGTTTAAACAGACTAGCAATGAAGGCTAGCAAGCTTGGAAAAAATCTTTCAATAAATTTACAAGCAATAGAAAAAACGCTGCAGCGCTTTTAAAAACACAAAAAAACTGTCACAGTTGAAATAACAATGAACTAATTCAGTTATAGCCAACAATTTTAACAGTAAATGTATGAATTTAGCAGAGGATTGCACCCACTAGCAAACGGATGATTAACCCCTCAATACCCAAAAACGGATAATCAATTTAAGATTTAACGCTTTTATCACAGCCAAACACACTGTCACAGGTCTGCTGTGAAAGATTACCTCCCTCAAAAATGGCTTTTGAAGACCCCTGAGCTCTCTGGAGACGTCCTGGATCAAGGAGGAAGAAGCAGGAAGACTGTGCAAGAATTTTAACTGCGCAACAAGGCGCTAAAAAAGGCCCCTCCCACTCATATTACAACAGTGGGAGACCTGTTACAACGGTTTCTATGCAGAAATATACGTTAGCCATATGGAAAAAAATCATGCCCAAAAAGATTTATCACCAAAGTACCTCACAAAACGAATAACATGCCAGTAAACGTTTTAAAAACAACTTTCCAGTGTTATGCAAAGTTATCACTAAGCCTGCTACCAGTCGCTTCTACTGCAGTTAAGGCTCATACATTTATTTCAGTATCAACAGTATTTTCTCAGTCAAATTCTAGTCCCTAGAAAATAACTCAACTGCGCATACATTTATCAGCCTGATACCAGTCGCTACTACTGCATTAAAGGCTGTACTTACATCATATGGGTAACAGCAGTGTTTTCTTAGTCAATTCCATTCCTAGAAAATATTACTGCACATACCTCATTTGCGGGGGACCCCGCATGCTATTCCCTTTTCTGAAGTTACCCCACTCCTCAGAATGTGCGAGAACAGCCAGTGGATCTTAGTTACGTCTGCTAAGATCATAGAAAACGCAGGCAGATTCTTCTTCTAAATACTGCCTGAGAGAAAAAAACAGCACACTCCGGTGCCATTTTAAAATAATAAACTTTTGATTGAAGAATAATTAGGTAAAAAACTCCTATCTCCTCTCGCGACCTCCTTCTTTGTTGAGACTTGCAAGAGAATGACTGGGTATGACATGTGAGGGGAGGAGCTATATAGCAGCTCTGCTTGGGTGATCCTCTTGCAACTTCCTGTTGAGGAGGAGAATATATCCCATAAGTAATGGATGACCCGTGGACTGAACACACTTAACAAGAGAAATCCAATTTTCTTCAGACACCCGCACTTTACTTCCAACATTGACAAAGGCAAAGAGCATGACTGGGGATTGTGGTTAGGGGAGTGAGAGTTAACAGCTTTGCTGTGGTGCTCTTTGCCTCCTCCTGCTGGCCAGGAGTGATATTCCCACTAGTAATTGATGACATTGTGGACTCACCATTTCTTAGAAAAAAAATAAATAATGCAAGTACAGGTAGAAAACCTTTTATCTAAACTGTTTTGGGATCGGGAAAGGTTTGGATTTCGGAAGAGTTTGGATTTTGAAATATTTGCATCTGTAAAATGGAACAACAATGCCTTATGTCCTTTAGGCAATATTTGCATGTAATAATACAGCTATATAATTTGTAATACTTTTGTATGCACAGTACCCTCAGAAAGATAATTTGTTGTTTTAAATATATAGACTTAACTGCATTTTATAGCACGAAAATTAAACCAAAGATACAGGCAGAGAAGATTGCAAGTTCAGGTGGGGAAAATAGTAATTTGTGATATTTTTTTTATATTAATTAAAAAGTTTGGATTTTGAAATTATTTAGATGGGATTTGTACCTGAAAAAAATAATTTTACTGCACATAATTAAAGGGACAAGAAACCCAGAATATTTCTTTCATGATTCAGATAAAGCACGCAAACAAACTTCTAATGTACTTCTATTATCAATTCTTTGTTCTTTTGATATCGTTGGTTGAAAAGTAGGGATGTATGCTTAGGAGTTGGCCCATATCTGGAGCACTATATAGAAGCAGATTTGCAAAAATGTTATCCATTTGCTAGAGCACTAGATGGCAGCGCTATTTCCTGCCATGTAGTGCTCCAGATTCCTACCTGTGTGTTTCTGCAACACAGAAAATCATGGAATCGAAGAAAACTTGATAATTTAAGTAATTTTTTTTTTTTTTTAAATGGTGTGTTCTGTCTGAATCAAAAGATACATTTTTTGGGGAGTTTCATATCCCTTTAAATGTTTTATATTACAATCTCAAGTTGTTTAATTTCCTTTTAACAAACAGCTTTGTCTCACAGGAGGAGGAACGGAGGGTTATATATATATATATACCCTCTATTCGCCCTGATTTAATTACACAGAGATCCCTTATTAGAAAGGAGAAATTCCTTTATTTTGAATGAGGTCATAATCCACTCTAATATGTAGGTGATAGTGATTTTAAAAGTAAACTAAGATGGGAAAAAACACAACATACCTTAAAACACTGGGAGATTTAATAATTACGGACATTAAACATCTTGAAAGTGGAGGCAGATCTGAAACTGATGAGGGTGGCACGAGCTTGCTTAAATCAGAAATCTATTTTAAGAAAAGAACAATTATCAGTAGATAATAAATGGAAATAAAATGGAAAATGATGTGTCAGGTTTAGACAGGTTCATGGTTAAAAAGTAATTTAATAATGTTTGCTGATGCTCAGGATAGCAGCCAGCAATACTGAAATCATAAAACATACTGAATTGCCATAAAAAAACAAATTAGTTTATAAAAGTTAGTACCGGAGAGGACCTTTCACAAAGCTGTGACGCTCCAAGAAATGACACCAACCTTGCCTAGCCAATGGCCTATTTCGACAACAACAGCAGCAAGAAGTGTTGACAGCATTCCACGCTGAATCTCTGGGCACGCACTATGCCAACACTGGACAGTTTGTACAAACTCACCAAGAGGAACATGGACGGACTGCAGTAACTATAGAAACAAAAAATGTGAGAAAGTGCAGATTTGTAGCTTCACTAAAAAAAAGTATAAAGAAACGGTTACAAAGCAATATCACAAAGAACAAAAAAAAAGTGTCATATTTGCATCTGAAAATAAGAGCCCAAACTGACTAATCTACTCTTTTTGGTAAGCTAAATGTAGAAATAAAAATAGACATCATTCAAACTCACTGGATATGCAGTCTAAAAATGTAGTTATTAGCACATTTAGGAAAATCCACCCCTTTTTTGACGAATGATACTTGGATATACCGTATTTGGACACAGACTGTCTATCCTGCTCTTTAGCAGTATCACCTTGAGAAGATGTCTAGGAGTCTGCAGTTATGTATATGCACAAATGGCTGAAGGCAAAACTGAAAGACGATAGCACAATCTTAAACTGAACATATTTATTAAACAGTGTACTGTTACTTTATCCCTTTGAATTTGATCTCAGTGCCCAAGTTTTCATGATGAAATGCATAAAATTGTCTTTAAAAAGCTTCTTTACCTTTATATCTGCAATTTAAATAAACTTTCCTTCCCCTGTTTTATCCCCACCTATATGGAAACTTTCTGTACAACAGTTTTGGTAAATAGAGAAGCCATTTAAACAAGCCTCAGCAGAGGGGATGGGAGAGAGAAATCGACTGAAAATCAACATTTTAGAACCTAAGTATTGGCTTTTGTGTATAGAAAGATAGATACAGAAAGTCAACTCTCCCTACAAGTTCAGCCCATTCCACTGATTTTAAAAAAATAAATAAAAAGAATTAAAAAAACCCCAGAAATAACAGCTTCAACTAAGGGATCTGAATCGATCCCTGAAGTGCAAGTTTTTCACTATTGCGCAATGTGCCGTTTTCGTCAAGGGGCATTGAAACACGTGCACGATCAACAGCTTGCTATAAAACTCGTTACTTACATAATCTAAAGAAGTTATAATAATTTTTGGGTTGACTTGCCCTTTAAGGAAAAAACTTTCATATGTAGTATAGTGTGCCTTTGTTGTTTCTACCACAGGCTGAAGAAAATACACTGTGAATGAAAACTTTTGTAAAAATACTTATGTATGGTCTATTCATATTTCTACTGCAGTAATACCTGAATTGCTTGTTCATGCTGCTTTCGAAGTTTTCGTGCTAATGTCTCTAAAATTTTATGGAACACCGTCTGGATAGCATCAATCAGTTCATCACAATCCACACTGGCGTTATTCACTTTGTGAGCCAAACAAACTTCTGCTATTTCTTTTAATACAGAGAGAAGCAATGGCATGCAATCAGTGCACATATCTAGAAAGAAAGAAAAAAAAAATGTAAAGGTATGTTTTTAAATTGATACATAGCAAAATACAGTAGAAGACAGACACGTTACAATGTGTATGAAAAAACAGCAATGACAAATTAATTGTTTTTGCAAGAAAGAAAAAGTTCAATAGAAGTCGTTTAAGATAGTAAGAACACATCTGATGTATTTAGGTATTAAAATATCAGTCCCCCCGTTAAATTGGTACAATTTAAATTACAAGGATGACATTAAAACAGTTAAATCAGATTTAAAGAACTGGGCTTCATTCCTTCTATCATTAGAGTAAATATTAATAAAATTATTTTACAAAGATTACTATATTTGATTATTTGATAAAAAAAAACTACCTTTATTAATTATTAAGGATTTAAATGAGATTCTCAAAATAAACAACCTCTAATTAGTAGAAAGAAATTAAGTCTAGGTAAATATTTTGATGTTACCAGATATAGAAAAAAACATAATTTATGCTTACCAGATAAATTCCTTTCCTTCCGGATAGGGAGAGTCCACGGCTTCATTCCTTACTGTTGGGAAATACAACACCTGGCCACCAGGAGGAGGCAAAGACACCACAGCCAAAGGCTAAAATATCCCTCCCACTTCCTCATTACCCCAGTCATTCTGCCGAGGGAACAACGAAAAGTAGGAGAAACATTAGGGTATAAATGGTGTCAAAAGAATAAAATAAATAATAGGGGACCGCCCATAGACAAGAAAAAACGGACGGGGGCCGTGGACTCTTCCTATCCAGAAGAAAAGGAATTTATTTGGTAAGGATAAATTATGTTTTCCTTTCTAAGATATGGAGAGTCCCCAGCTTCATTCCCTACAGTTGGGAGAACTATACCCAAACTACAGAGGACACTGAACGGGAGGGAACAAAAAGGAAGAGGCGGACCCTATTCTGAGGGCACCACAGTCTGCAAAACTTTTCTCGCAAATGCTGCTTCAGCCAAAGCAAAAACATCAAACTTGTAAAATTCTGAAAAAGTATGTAAGGAGGACCAGGTCTTACAGATCTTACAGGCCTCGTTCTTAAAGGCCCAAGAGGAAGCCACTGACTGCTCTAATGGAATGAGTCGGTATCCTCTCAGGACGACGATGTCCCGCTGTCTCTCACAAGCTAAGCGGATGACACTCCTTAACCAAAAAGATAGGGAAGTCGAAGTAGCCTTCTGCCCCTTACGCTTCCACAAAGAGGAAGATTGTCTAAACTCCTTAGTAGCCTGAAGATAGAACTTCAAGGCGCGAACCACATCCAAATTGAGAAGTTAGCGCTCCTTCGATGGAGGATTAGGACACAAGGAAGGAACCACAATCTCCTGATTGATGTTGCGATCTGACACAACCTTAGGAAGAAAACCTAAATTTAGTATGTAAAAATGCCTTATCTGCATGAAAAATCACATAAGGGGGCTCACATTGCAAAGCAGAGATCTCAAAGTCTGCGCGCAGAGGCAATAGCTAATAAAAAAAGAGAACCTTCCAAGATAATTTAATGTCAACGGAATGCAGAGGTTTAAACGGAACCTGTTGCAAAACCCGAAGAACAAGATTTAGGCTCCAAGGAGGACCCCCAGATCTAAACACAGGTCTGATCCTAATCAGAGCCTTAAAGGACTGAACGTCTGGAAGCTCAGCCAGTCTCTTGTGCAATAAAACAGACAGGGCCGAAATCTGTCCCCTCAGGGAACTAGCAGAAAGGCCCTTCTCCAGCCCATCCTGGAGAAAAGATAAGATCCTGGCAACCTTAACACTGCTCTTCACACCAGAATAAGTAGGTCCTCCACACCTTGTGGTACATACGCTGAGTAACTGGTTTACAAGCTTGAATAAGAGTATCAATGACACTCTCAGAGAAACCTCTCTTGGATAAGACTAAGTGTTAAATCTTAACGCAGTCAGCCTCAGAGAATATAGATTTTGATGAACAAATGGACCTTGTATCAGCAGGTCTCTGCGACAAGGTAACTTCCACAGAGGAGATGAGGACATCCCCACTAGATCCGGAACCACGTCCTTCGCGGCCATGATGGAGCAATCAGGATTACTGATACCCGCTCCTGCTTGATGCAGGCCACCACTCGAGGAAGAAGCGGTAATGAAAGAAAAAGATATATGAGTTTGAACCTCCAGGGCACTGCTAGTGCATCTATTACATAACATAGTAGATGAGGTTGAAAAAAAGACTAAAGTCCATCGAGTTCAACCTATACAAATATACAGTAAAATACTTACAAAAAGCTCCAGTTAAGCTTAAATAATCCCACTAAAAGGTGACCCATTTAAGCCAAGCAATCATATCCACAAATTCTGTTTCTAGACAGAAATGCATCCAAACAATTTTTAAATGTATCTATGGTATTAGCATTCACTACCTCCTTTGGTAAGGAGTTCCACAATTGTATTGCTCTTACAGTGAAAAAAACGTTTCTGTTGCAGGAAATTAAATCTCCTGTCCTCCAACCTTAAATTGTGACCTCTTGTCACAAACAATTTTCTTGGAATAAACAGAGCTTCTACCATCTCTGTATATGGGCCTTGAATATATTTATATAAAGTAATGATGTCACTTTTCAAGCGCCTTTTTTCTAAAGAAAACAGAACTAGTTTGGCTAGCCTCTCCTCATAGCTTAAATTCTCCATTCCCCTTATTAGCTTTGTGGCCCTTCTCTGAACTTTTTCTAGTTCTGCAGTATCTTTTTTTGCGATCGGTCCCCAGAACTGCACTCCATACTCAAAGTGAGGTCTTACCAGGAATTTATATAGTGACAGAATTACTGTAAAAAAAAAAAAAAAAAAGAAAATACTTTCCTCCCTTGAATCAATGCCTCTTTTAATACATGCTAGTATCTTATTAGCCTTTGAAGCAGCTGCCCTGCATTGTGCACCCATCTTTAGCTTGTTTTATCTATTACTACTCCCAAATCCCTTTCCTCCTCTGTTTCGCTAAGTCTTGTCCCATTTAAATAATAAATTGCCTGCTTATCTCCGGCGTCCCCCACTTGCTGCATATCTCTGCAAACACCTCGGGACGGAGAGACCATTCCTCTGGATGGAAGGCTTCCCTGCTGAGAAAAACTGCCTCCGAGTTGTCCACACACGGAATGTGGATCGCTGACAGCGAACAGCTGTGGGCCTCTGCCCACTCCAGAATCTGAGATACTAACTTCATCGCCAAGGAACTTCTCGTTCCCCCTTGATGGTTGATGTAAGCCACCTAGGTTATAGTGTCTGATTCAAATCTGATAAACTGGAACGAACCCAGAAGTGGCCAAGCCTTCAAGGCCTTGAAGATTGCCCATAATTCCAAAATATTGATCGGGAGGGAGGACTCCTCCCGAGTCCACAACCTCTGTGCCTTCCGGACACCCCAAACAGCTCCCCATCCGGATAGGCTTGCGTCCGTAGTCACAATCTCCCAGGATAGTCTTAAGAAGCATGCCCCTCGGGACAGATCTGGACAGAGCCATCAAGAGAGCGATTCTCTCGACCGGCTGTCTAATACAATCTGTTGAGACAGATCTGAATGATTGCTGTTCCACTGCCTCAGCATGCACAGTTGTAAAGGTCTGAGACGGAACCTGGCAAAAGGAATGATGTCCTTGCAGGACACCACGAAACCAATCACTTCCATACACTGAGGGACTCAAGGAGGTCTTGAGAGCAAGACATGCCAAAGTTACCTTGCAACGTCTCTGGTATGTTAGAAATATCCTCATGGATATGGAGTCTATTATAGTAACCAGGAATTCCATCCTGGTACTTGGGATAAGAACTCTTTTCTAAGTTTATCTTCCATCCATGTGATCGAAGAAGACTGAGAAGGTACTCTGAGAATTCTTCCGCAAGACAAACGGATGCTGCTTGCAGCAGGATATCGTCCAAGTATTGGGCTACTGCAATACCCTGAGTTCTGGCAACAGCTAGAAGAGCCACCAGAACCTTCGTAAAAATTCTTAGAGCAGTAGCTAGGCTAAACGGAAGGGCAATGAACTGGAAATGTTGGTCCAGGAAAGCAAACCTCAGGAACTGAAAGTGTTCCCTGTGGATTGGAACATGAAGGTAAGCGTCCTTCAGATCTATAGTGGTCATAAACTGGCCTTCGTGAATTGGATGGACCTTATCGTCTCCATCTTGAAGGAAGGGACACTGAGAAATTTGTTTAAGCACTTTAGGTCCAGAATTGGGCAGAAAGTTCCCTCCTTTGGAAACACGAAAAGGTTTGAAAAAAACCCAAACCTCTTTCTTTGATAGGCACCGGGACAACAACTCCTAAGGAGGATAGTTCCTGAACGCACCCTAGAAAGGCATCCCTGTTTTCTGGTCTGATAGATTCGAAAGAAGGAATCTGCCCCTTGGCAGATGAGATTTGAAGCCAATCTTGTATCCGAGATACCACCTCCAGGACCCACAGATCCTTAAACCAGGCATCTGAAAAAAGAGACAGTCTGCCCTTTACACGATCCGATCCCGGATCGGGGGCCGCCCCTTCATGTAGATTTGTTTTCGGCGGGCTTCTTATTCTGCTTGGATTTATTCCAGGACTGAGCTGGCTTCCAAGAACTCTTGGGTTGCTCGGGCTTGGAGGAGGATGGTTGTCATTGGGATTTGTCAGAACGAAAGGAACGAAAATTAGAAGATTGTCGTCCCTTAGACTTGTTCTTCTTATCTTGCGGTAGGAAGGCACCCTTGCCTCCGGTAACCGTAGAAATAATGGAGTCCAGTCCTGGACCAAATAAAATCTTTCCCTTGAAGGGAAGAGAAAGGAGTCTGGACTTGGAAGTCAAATTCGCAGATCAAGACTTCAACCAGAGCGCCCAGTGGGCTAGAACCGCAAAGCGCCTTTGCATTTAGGCAAATAATTTGCATGTTCACATCACAGATAAAAGAATTAGTAATTCTCAGAGCTCTAATTCTGTCTTTAATATCCTCTAGGGGAGACTCCACCTCAATAGGTTCCGACAAAGAGTAGCACCAGTAGGTAGCTGCTCCAGAAACCGCTGCAACTGCACCCACCGGTTGAAACAAAAAACCTGTATGTTGAAACATCTTTCTCATAAAAGGTTTCCATTTTCTTATCCATCAGCTCTCTGAACGAAGAACTATCCTCAAGAGGTATAGTAGTATATTTAGCAAGTGTAGAGATAGCACCATCCACCTTAGGAATGGAGCCCCACAAATCCAGTTGAGAGCCCGGGACCCGGGAACAACTTTTTAAAAGTAGACGAGGGGGAAAAGGAAGAACCAATTCTTTCCCATTAGTTCTTAATAATGTTCGCCATCTTAACGGGCACAGGAAAGGTCAAAGGAACTTTCCTGTCTTCGTAACTTCTGTCTAATTTAGGTATCATAGGTTCTTCAGGAAGCACAGCCTCTGGAACCTCTAACGTAGACAGAACCTCCTTTAATAAGACGCAAGTGCTCAATTTTAAATCTAAAGGATGGTTTCTCCGCAGCAGGAGGCTTAGATGCTAAGGACTCCGACCCAGAAAATTTACCCTCTGAAGCTACAGAGGTTAACTCATCATCGGATAACTGTGACATAATAGCTAAATCCGATAAATATTTAGATGACTCCGGGTCAGGAGAGCTAGGTAATGCACAAAGGGCCGCAGACACAGCCGTTTGTAACTGTGCGGCAAAGTCCGCAGAAAGAAGGCCCCCTCCGGATGGAGGATTAGATGTGCTACGGGGAACTGCATGTGAAGTGGATAATGTAGCAAGAGTAGTAATCTCATGGGGGGCCGAGTCCTGAGAGGTAGACGTCTCAGAGGGAGTAAGAGCCGTAGCAAGCTTGTCTCCCTTCTTAGACTTTATAACCGTGTTAAGGCATGTGGAACATAATTGAGTGGGCGGGAAAACCACGGCCTCCTCACAAAATAAACAGGTATGATTTAGTACAGGAGGAGTACCTTCTAACATGTCAGAGTCCTCCATAGCTCAGGTTATACATACAGAAGGACAAATAAAAACGTTTTTTATTATACAAAACTGCACCTTTATACTCCCAATGGCTGGGGCACACACTACCTCCTAGACCCAGACAGTTAACAGAGAAAACACTCTCCTCATGTTCAAATCTCAGCCGGAATGGAGGAAATGAACATAGACCACACGCAGTCACATGGAGTGCAAGACAGCACTACTCCTGTTATTACAAGTACAACAAGTAATAGGAGCTGTGCAACACTTTCAAAAACGAAAGTGAAACCTGTTTGTTCCAGCCAAAAATCAGCCCAGGAAAAAAAAAATCACACAAAGCAGCATGTAAATAATACACTGATTAATTAACCCCAACTGTTCAATAAACCCCCTTAAGAGGATATTAACCCTGGATCCTATCGAGGTATAAAGGGACCCTGTTATAGCGTTTTATGTGTAAAAACATAAATTATGCTTACCTGATAATTTCATTTCCATCTGTACGAGGAGAGTCCACGGCTTCATTCATTACTTGTGGGAAATACAGAACATGGCCACCAGAAGGAGGCAAAGACACTCCAGCCAAAGGCTTAAATACCTCCCCCACTCCCCTCATCCCCCAGTCATTCTGCCGAGGGAACAAGGAACAGTAGGAGAAATATCAGGGTATAAATGGTATCAGAAGAAAAAAAAAAGAAATTTAGGTCCGCCCAACGGAGAACTGGGCCGGAGCCGTGGAGTCTACTCGTACAGATGGAAATGAAATTATCAGGTAAGCATAACTTATGTTTTCCATCTTAATACGAGGAGAGTCCACAACTTCATTCATTACTTGTGGGAAACAAATACCCAAGCTCTAAAGGACACTGAATGAAAACTGGAGGGTAAAAAAGAGGCGGACCCTAGTCTAAGGGGACCACAGCCTGCAAAACCTCTCTCCCAAAAGCTGCTTAAGCCAAAACGTCAAATTTGTAAAACTTTGAAAAAATATGTATGCAACACCAGGTAGTCGCCTTACAAATCTGCCACATAGAGGCCTCATTCTTGAAGGCCCAAGAAGAAGCAACAGCTCTAGTTGAGTGAGCCGTAATCCTCTGAGGAGGCTTATGTCCCGTTGTCTCATAAGCCAAGCAAATTATGCTCCTCAGCCAAAAAGATAAGGAAGTGGAAGAAGCCTTCTGCCCTTTGCGCTTCCCCGAATAGACAAACAATGTTGAAGTCTGTCTGAAATCCTTCGTAGCCTGAAGATAAAATTTCAAAGCTCGAACAACATCCAAGTTATGAAGTAACTGTTCCTTTGAAGAAGGGGGGTTAGGACACAAGGAAGGAACTACAATCTCCTGATTAATGTTGCGATCAGACACAACCTTAGGGAGAAATCCCAACCCAATGCGAAGGTCAGCCTTATCGACATGACAACCAGGTAAGGAGGCTGACATTGCAAGGCCGCCAACTCAGAGACTCTGCGTGCCGAAGCAATAGCCAGTAGAAAAAGAACCTTCCAAGACAGTATCTTTATGTCAAGAGAATGCATGGGCTCAAACGGAGCCCTCTGCAAAACCCTAAGAACCAGAATGTCTAAATACAGGCCTGATCCTGGATAGAGCCTGAACGAAAGACAGTATATCAGGAAGCCACTACTCGAGGTAGAAGTGGTAACGGTGGAAATGTGTAGACTAGGTTGAATCCCCAAGGCACTAAGGCATCTATCAGTTCTGCCTGGGAAACCCTGGACCGCGACCCATATCTGGGTAGCTTGAAGTTGAGCCTGGACACCATGAGATCTATCTCCGGAGTCCCCCATCTGTTGCAAATCTCCACAAACACTTCGGGGTGAAGAGACCATTCCCCCGGATGAAACGATGGTCTGCTGAGAAAATCCGCTTACCAGTTGTCCACACCCGGGATGTGGGTCGCTGACAGCGAGCAGCTGTGGGTCTCCGCCCACTCCAGAATCCGAGATACTTCCCTCATGGCTAGGGAGCTTCTCGTTCCCCCCTGATGGTTGATGTAAGCCACCGAGGTAATGTAGTCCGAATGAAATCTGATGAACTGGGACGAACCCAGGAGAGGCCAAGCCCTCAAAACGTTGAAGATCGCTCGAAGTTCCAGGATGTTGATCGGAAGAAGCGACTCCTCCCGATTCCACCTGCCCTGTGCCTTCCTGGCACCCCAAACAGCTCCCCATCCTGAGAGGCTTGCGTCCGTAGTCACAATCTCCCAGGATGGTTTCAGGAAGGATGTCCTCTGGGACATCTGATCTGGATGGAGCCACCAAGAGAGAAATTCCCTCGACCAGTTGTCCAGAGAGATCTGTTGGGATAGATCCGAGTGATCGCCGTTCCATTGCCTCAGCATGCAAAACTGAAGAGGTCGTAGATGGAACTTGGTGAATGGAATTACATCTATATTGGATACCATGAGCCAAATCACCTCCATACACCGGGCCACATATGGCCTTGAGGAGGTCAAAAGGGGAAGACAGCTGGAGGCAATTTTGCAACGTCTCTGGTCTGTCAGGAATATCTTCATGGATATGGAGTCTATTATCGTGCCCAGGAACTCCACTCTGGTACCGGAACCACAGAAATCTTTCCTGAGTTTATCTTCCATCCATGAGATTGAAGAAGAGTAGCTCTTGAATGGTCCTCTGCCAGCCGGCAGGTTGGAGCCTGGACCAGGATGTTGTCCAGATATGGTGCTACTGCAAAACCTCTGGATCTCGCTACTGCGAGCAAAGCTCCCAGAACCTTTGTGAAGACTCTTGGAGCAGTAGCCAGACCGAGGGAGAGAGCTACAAACTGGAAGTGCTGGTCCAGAAAAGTGAATCTTAAGACCTTAAAGTGATCCTTGTGTATTGGCACATGAATGTAAGCGTCTTTCAAGTCTATCGTAGTCATGAACTGACCCTCTTGAACTAAGGGCAGAATAGACCTTATCGTCTCCATCTTGAACGATGGGACCGACAAACTTGTTTAAGCACTTTAGGTCTAGAATCAGGCAAAACATGCCCTCATCCTTTGGGACCACGAAAGGTTTGAATAGTACCCTAGACCTCTTTCTGCTAGAGGTACCGGTACAATTACTCCTAGAGGGGAGAGATCCCTTACGCACTCGAGGAAGGCATCTCGTTTCTCTGGTCTTGATAATAGTTTTGAGAAGAGGAAACTGCCCCTGGAAGGGCGAGTTTTGAAACCTATCCTATAACCCTAGGCAATAACCTCCAGAACCCAAGTAAACTGCACGTCTCTTGTCCAAGCCTGCGCGAAAAGAGATAGTCTGCCCCATATGAGATCCAAAGACGGCTCGGGGGTCGCCCCTTCATGCCAATTTTGTCTCAACGGGCTTCTTGCTCTGCTTGGCTTTATTCCAAGACTGAGATGGTTTTCAAGATCCCTTGGACTGCTCGGGCTTCGTGACAGGCTGCTGTCGTTGGGACTTGTCCGAACAAAAGGGACGAAAATTAGGACCCTTAGGTTTATTCTTCTTATCCTGCGGTAGAAAGGCACCCTTGCCCCCCGTGACCGTGGATATGAGAGAGTCCAGGTCTGGACCGAAAAGAACCTTTCCCCTAAATAGAAGGGAACCTAATCTAGATTTGGACGTTATGTCAGGAGACCACGACTTCAACCACAGGGCCCTCTGGGCCAGAAAAGCCTGATGTCTTGGCATTCAAGAGAATAATCTGCATATTTGCATCACAGATAAACAAATTAGCTACCCTCAAGTCCTTAATTCTTTCCTGTATCTCATCCAGGGGAGTTTCCACCTCGATCATCTGACAGAGAGTAACACCAATAGGTAGAGGCTCCCGCCACCACAGCAACCGCCGCTGCAGGTTGAAATACGAACCCCGTGTGCTGAAACATCTTTCTTAACAGGGTCTCTAATTTCTTATCCAAGGGTTCCTTAAACGACAAACTATCCTGGAGTGGGATAGTAGTGCGCTTAGCGAGTGTGGAGATAGCTCCATCCACCTTAGGGACAGATCCCCACAATTCTAGCTGAGAATCAGGAACCGGGAACAATTTCTTAAACGAACAAGGGGAGAAGTATGAACCAAGGATGTAGCTAACACCTCTTAATAAAAATGTAAGTGCACCATCATAAACCTAAAGTCTGGTTCCTCCGCAGCCAGAGATTTAGAGGACGCAGATTCCGACCCAGAGGAAGAGTCCTCCGAAGTATTGGAGTCCTCTGCATCAGCGGATAATCTAGTCTCCCTGGCAAGGATAGCAATGTTTAACATTTCGCTTGCACTTAACAGTGCGAGGTAAAGCACTGAAGGCTGCAGACACCGCCGTTTGCAACTGATCAGCAAAATCTGGCGGGCTACAAGGCCCCTCCTGCAGAAGGATTAGTAGTGCACTGAGGAGCTGCATGTGTAATTGTATATTGTAGGGAACGCACCTCGCGGGACAGAGGCCCCTCAGGTGGACGGATCAGTGGTACTAAACATCTTGTTCTTTTAAGATATCACTATTTTATCAAGGCATGTGGAGCATAGTTGAGCAAGCGGATATACTGTAGTATCCTCACAATAAACACAGGCATTAGAGATTTAAGCAAAGAGGGAGTACCCTCTAACGCATCAGAGTCCTCCATAGCTTACGCCTTTAATATTGACTATAGAAAAAAAAATGGCACCTTTATACCCCAATGGCCGGGGCACTCGCCACCTTCAATGACACAGGCCCATAGAGAAACCGCTTTCGTCTCCTGCAACCAACGGTCAGGAAAAGGAAGAGAATGAGGCCACACCCGGTCACATGGAGTGCCATGCAGGACAGCCCCTGCAGGCGAGAAAAAGCATGCCAAACAAAACAGGCTGCGCAGTAATCAAAATGAAGGTAGAACCTGAATGTTCACACATTGCCAGTCACAATAAAGTAATCATGTATAAATCCCCCCCTGTTCAATAATCACCTTCCGGAGATATAAACCCTCGATTCTATACAGATAAAAGGAGTCACACTGTTACCCTGTCTTCTTGCGTTATTACAGGTATAACAAATTAAACAATCTTAACAGAATCTACACCATGGAACAGGAACACGGCCTCTCAAGTTTGACAGTGATGTAGCATTGACTCGAGTGACAGAAAGCAGGCATTAAAACTCGTCAACCCTGATAGCTTAAGGAGCTGTTAATACGAGTCTGGATGGTTTTGCAGAAAGACTCTACCTGCATCTCCAGACCCTAACATTTGTCAATGCTTTCACTGAGAGGCTGACAAGACTACTTAAAACTCCAGTCCCATTCTGAAGAGTACTACCTTCCATAAGAGACTACTCTGAATCTTGGACACTTCTCTGCCATCCTCCTGTGATGGAAGGAAAAGAATGACTGAGGGATGAGGGGAGTGGGGGAGGTATTTAAGCCTTTGGCTGGGTGTCTTTGCCTCCTCCTGGTGGCCAGGTTCTGTATTTCCAATAAGTAATGAATGAAGCCGTGGACTCTCCTCGTATTAAGAAGGAAAATTGAAACGATCTTACCTCCAGGAGGTTACCTTCCATGCTGTTGAAAAGAACACAGCCTCTCAAGTGTGACAGTCTTATAGCAACGCTCCTGACATGAACTTGAGTGAGAGAAAGCAAGCAGCAAAACTCGTCAACACTGATTGCTTAGGAGCTGTTAGCAGTAGTCTGGATGGTTTTGCAGAAAAACTTTTCCTGCATCTCTTTCATCAATACTCTCCTTGAGACGTTGACATGACTACTTAAAACTCCAGTCCTATCTTGAAGGGCAGATACCCTTTTTCAGGACTCTCTGAATCTTCTGACACTTTTTTGCCACCTCCTATGATGAAAGGCAAACAATGACTGGGGTAATGAGGAAGTGGCAGGGATATGTAAGCCTTTATCTGGGGTTTCTTTGCCTCCTCCTGGTGGCCAGGTGTTGTATTTCCCAACAGTAAGGAATGAAGCCGTGGACTCTCCCTATCTTAGGAAGGAAATGTTATAAATTATAATATTGCAAAGTATTACATTGCCCCCACCCGGCTGGCAACGTTGTCTGTGTAGAACATTGGTATAATTACTAATGGTAAAAATCTTGTGAATAAAAAGAGATGGGGAAGACATAACATCACATGCACAGTACAGTGAAGCAGCATCACATTGAACAACACACACAGAAATAATTCATACCTGTTTCTATTACTGAAAGAATAATTTGTAGAATTTGAGCTTGGAACTCTGAATCACCCAGACCAACCATTAAAACATCTTTACAGACTGCCAAATAGGCCTGTTGAAAGAGGAATGAGATTTTTAGAAGCAAAATTTAAATTGTAATTGTTTCCCTAAGGAAGTTAATACGAACATTAAACATGTGGGAATGCATTATGTGTAAAAAAAAATGCTTCCTTAAAGGGAAATTAAACACAACATTTTTTTTTTTAATGATAAAATACACACACACAAAAAAAAAAACTTTCCAATATACGTCAGGTAGGCAGGCTCAGGAGCACATACATATGCTTACCAGATAAATTCCTTTGTTTCCTAATAGGGAGAGTCCACAACTTCATTACTTACTGTTGGGAATATAAACACCTGGCCACCAGGAGGAGACAAAACACCCCAGCTAAAGGCTTAAATATCCCTCCCACTTCCCCCCAGTCATTCGGCCAAAAGGAAAAGTAGGAGAAACATCAGGATCAGGGTATAAGAGGTGTCTGAAGAAAATAAAGAGGGAGCCGTCCAAAGAATTCTCAAGGACAGGTTCGTGGACTCTCCCTGCCAGGAAAGAAAGGAATTTATCTGGTAAGCATACATTTTGTTTTCTTTCCAAAGGCAGGGAGAGTCCACAACTTCATTCCTTACTGTTGGGAAACAATACCCAAGCTCCAGAGGACACTGAATGAATTAACGGGAGGGAAACTAAGGAAAAAGGCGAACCCTAATCTGAGGGAATCACATCCTGCAACACCTTTCTCCCAAAGGCTGCTTCAGCCGAAGCAAACACATCAAATTTGTAAAACTTAGAAAAAGTATGTAAGGAGGACCAGCTTGCCGCCTTACAAATCTGATCCATAGAGGCTTCGTTCTTAAAAGCCCAAGAAGAAGCAACTACTCTAGTGGAATGAGCAGTTATCCTCTGAGGAGGATGCTGTCCCGCTTATTCATAAGCTAAGCGGATGATACTCCTTAACCAAAAAGAGTGGCCTTCTGGCCCTTGTGTCTACCCGCATAAAGAACAAACAAAGATGAAGATTGTCTGAACTCCTTCGTAGCCTGAAGGTAGAACTTTAAGGCACAAACCACATCCAGATTGTGAAGCAAACGCTCCTTTGTGGAAGGAGGATTGGGACAAAAGGAAGAAACGACAATCTCTTGATTGATGTTAGAATCTGACACTACCATAAAAAACAATGTAAGGGGAATCACACTGTAAAGCCGAAATCTCATAGACTCTGCGAGCTGAGGCAATGGCCGACAAAAACAAAAAAAACTTTCCAAGATAACAGTTTTAGATCAACAACTTGCATGGGCTCAAATGGAGCCTGTTACAAAACACGAAGAACAAGATTGAGGCTCCATGGCAGAGCCATGGGTCTGAACACAGGTCTGATTCTAGTCAAAACCTTAAAAAAGGACTGTACGTCCAGTTCAGCTAATCTCTTGTGCAGTAAGACCAATAGTGCCGAGATCTGCCCCTTCAGAGAACTGGCAGATAGACCTGTCTCCAATCCATCACGGAGAAACGATAAAATTCTGGCAACTTTTACCTTATGCCAAGAAAAAACGTGTTCCTCACACCAGTGCAAGTAAGAACGCCACACCTTATGGTAGATGCACCGAGTCACCAGCTTACGAGCCTGAAACAAAGTGTCTTTGGCTAAACGTTCAATTTCCACGCAGTCAGCCTCAGAGAATCTAGATTTTGATGTAGGAAAGGACCCTGTAGTAGAAGGTCCTTCCGATAAGGTAACCTCCACGGAGGAGATGAGGACATTCTCATCAGGTCTGTGAACCAGGTCCTTCAAGGCCAGGAAGAAGCAATTAGAATCACCAAGGCCTGCTCCTGCTTGATGCAGGCCACTACATGAGGGAGAAGAGGCAATGGAGGAAAGAGATATATACGAGTCTGAACCTCCATTGAACCGCTAGAGCGTCTATTAATTCTGCTTGAGGACCCCACGATTTCGATCCATTACTGGGTAGTTTGGCATTGAGACGAGAGGCCATGAGATCGATCTCCGGCATCCCCCATCTGCTGCAAATCTATGCAAACACCTCGGGTGGAGGGACCATTCTCCCGGGGTTGAAAGGATTGTCGGCTGAGGAAGTCTGCTTCCCAGTTTTGCACTCCCAGGATGTGGATCACTGACAAAACAGGTGTGGGCTTCTGCCCATTCTAAGATTCGAGACACCTCCCTCATCGCTAAGGAACTTCTCGTTCCTCCCTAAAGGTTGATGTAATCGACTGAAGTTATATTGTCTGATTGGAATCTGATATACTGTGTCAAACTTAGATGGGGCCATGCCTTCAGAGCATTGAAGATTGCCCGAAGTTCCAAGATATTGATCGGAAGTGTGGATTCCTCCTGAGTCCACAACCCCTGTGCCTTCCTGGCACCCCAAACAGCTCCCCAGCCAGAAAGACTGGCGTCCAAAGTCAATATCTCCCAGGACGGTCTCAAGAAGCACGTGCCTAGAGATAGGTGATCTTGACAGAGCCACCAAGAGAGCGAGTCTCGACAGGCTTTCCAAGACGATCCGTTGAGATAGGTCTGAATGGTCGCCGTTCCATTGTCTCAGCATGCATAGTTGTAAAGGTCTGAGATGGAATCTGGCAAAAGGAATAATGTCCATACAAGACACCATGAGCCCAATTACCTCCATGCACTGGGCCACGAAGGTCTTTAGGAGGCCTGGAGGGCAAGACACACTGTTGCCAGATTGCAATGTCTCTGATCTGGTAGAAAAATCTTCATGGATACCGAGTCTATAACTGTACCCAGGAAATTCACCCTGATATTTGGTGTAAGAACTCTTTTCCAGGTTTATCTTCCATCCATGTGACCAAAGAAGACTCAGAAGAAATTCCGAGTGACCTTTGCCAAACGAAACGATGGAGTCTGTACCAAGATATCGTCCAGGTAAGGTGCTGCTGCTATACCATGGGTTCTAGCCACAGCTAGCAGAGCACCCAGAACCTTTGTAAATATTCTGGGAGCAGTATCTAAGCCAAACAGAAGTGCTATGAACTGGAAGTGCTGATCTAGAAAGGCAAACCTCAGGAACTGAAAATGATCCTTGTGGATCGAGACATGAAGGTATGCATCCTTCAGATCGATAGTAGTCATGAATTGTCCTTCCTGAACCAGAGGAAGGATCGATCTGACTGTTTCCATTTTAAAGGAAGAGACACTTCAAGTCCAGAATTGGACGAAAAGTTCCCTCCTTTTTGGGACCACGAAGAGGTTTGAATTAAATCCTAGACCTCTTTCTGATGCAGGTACCTGGATGATTACTCCTGAGGAGGATAGGTCCCGTATGCAATCTAAAAAGGCTGTCCTCTTCTCTGGTCTTGTAGACAGTCTGGAGAGGAGGAACCTGCCCCTGGGTGGATGAAATTTGAATCCTATCCTGTATCCTTGAGATACAACTTCTAACAGCCAAGGAAACCAGGCGTCTGAGAAAAAGGACAGTCTGCCCCCTACTCGATCCGATCCAGGACCGTACCTTCATGCAGATTTGTTATCTGTGGGTTTATTGGTCTGTTTAGACTTGTTCCAAGACTGAGCAGGCTTCCATGTACTCTTGGGCTGCTCGGGCTTGGAGGATGATTGAGCTCTCTGGGATTGGCGTCCCTTAGGTCTGCTCTTCTTATCCTGTGGTCGGAAAGCACCTTTCCCCCCCAGTAACAGTAGAAATGATGGAGTCCAGACCTGGGTCAAATAAAAACTTCCTCTTTAATGGTAAGGAAAGGAGTCTGGATTTAGGAAACATATCCGCAGACTAAGATTTCAAACAGAAAGCCCTTCGAGCTAGGACCGCAAAGCCTGAAGCCTTTGCATTCAAACTGACAATCTGCATATTCAGATCACAGATAAAGGAGTTTGCTATCCTCAAAGCCTTAATCCTATCCTGAATATCCTCAAGGGGAAATTCCACCTTGGTAAGTTCTGACAGAGAGTCACACCAATAGGTGGATGCCCCTGCAACGCAAGCTACCGTTGCTGCAGGCTGGAACAAAAACCCCATATGTAAGAACATTCTTATCAGGTAACTTTCCAACTTCTTGTCCATAGGTTCCCTAAAGGAAGAGCTATCTTCCAGAGGGATAGTAGTATGCTTAGCTAGCGTCGAAATGGCTCCATCCACCTTAGGGATGGAACTCCACAGTTTCAATTGAGAGTCAGGAACTGGAAATAACTTCTTAAAAGTTGAAGATGGGGAAAAGGGAGTTCCAATCCTTTCCAATTCACTACTGATAATGTTCGCCATGCGAACTGAAACAGGAAAAGTCTGTGGAGCCTTCTTGTCCTCATACACCTTGTCTCATTTAGGAATATTATGTTCCTCAGGAAGCTTTGCTTCGGGAACCTCTAGAGTAGACAAAACCTCCTTTAGCAGAAAACGCAGATGTTAAATCTTAAATCTGAAGGAGGGCTCCTCAGAAGGAGGCGGTTTAGCTGTTGAAGTCTCCAATTCCGAAAGTTCAGCCTCTGATGCTACAGAGGTCAACTCATCCTCGGACAGTTGAGACATACTGGCTACATCCGATTAGAAATTAGATATATCCAGTTCAGTAGAACTATGTTTAACCTTTCTCTTACGTTTCCCAGCGATAGGTAAGGTACTCAGGGCTGCGGACACAGCAGATTGTAACTGCGTAGTAAAGTACGCTGGAAAAAAGCCCCCTCCAGCCGGAGTAATAGGCGTGCTGCGGGGAACTGCATGTGAAACGGTTTGAGGGGATAGGGTAGGCATCTCCCTGACTAGAGAGTCCTGAGAGGTGGACGGTTCAGAGGGTCTAATTATGCTAGAATGGTTAACAGTTAGCTCCCTCCTTAGACTTTAGAACAGTACCCAGGCAATTGGAACACAATTGAGTAGGTGGACAAACCAAGGCTTCCTCACAATATAGACAAGTATTATTAATTAATATAGAAGGTACAAAGCCCTCTAACACTGACACAAAAGATTGCTGCTCCGATCACAACTGGAGCCAAGGCAGGGCTACATGATACTCAGAAAGCTTGCTATGAGATAGCCCAAAATGGCGCCACTCCTCTTGCTGAAAGAAAAAGAAGGTGGAGAAATACCAAAAACGGCATGTAGATGAAGCACGCAAATATCGCGCTTCATCCTGCCGTTACTAAACCGTATTTTCTCTGTCACATTCAATTCGTAAAATAAGTCTGTCCCATCAGAGAATCAAACACACTATGCTGTGTCTCACGGAGAAACCGGAGACTCTAAGCTACAGAGGTTCTATGCACCTCACTCATTCAGGCATAGTATTCTCATAACAATGGCACCAGTTCGTTTGCAAAGGCGCCCAAAACAGAGCATACATCATTTTAAAATTGAGTCTCAAAAAGGTGTTAAATCCATGCCTTGCAGGAGATTAACCCTAAAGTCCCCATAGTATAAAAACCTATAGTGCCTGCACGCTGCCAGAAACACCCAAATAAATTACAGGATAATGCTAGAGTCCTTAACCCCATCAGTGCCAGTCTTCTAGCCCCAGAAAAACAAAAAGCACTTACGTGCATTCTAGTCAGACGACTCACAAAGTTTGAGAGGATGCCACTCCTCACAGAGACCTGAGTAAAAAGAAAGAGTAAACTTACTCAGGCTTTCTATACCAGGGCAGCATCATGTTATGAAAACGCAGCAAAGCACACTTTACAAGTTCCTAACTGCTTTAAAGCCACCACAGCCCTGCTGAAGAGACTAACGTGGAGTAGAGCTATACCCAAATTGTGATAGAGGAATAGTGCAAACTTGCCCTGACCTCAAAATAAAAAAATCTTGATAGAAGAAACTTAATCAGGACACCTAATTACTTCACCTCCTCCTTGCACTAGAGGCAAAGAGAATGACTGGGGGTTGTGGGTAGGGAAGTGATACTTAACAGCTTTGCTGTGGTGCTCTTTGCCTCCCCCTGCTGGCAAAGAGTGATATTCTCCAACAGTAATTGATGATGATCTGTGGACTCACCGTGTCATTAGAAAGAAAAGTATATTAATATAACAGTGTTGGTTATTCAAAACTGGGGAATGGGTAATAAAGGGATTATCTATCTTTTTAAACAACAACAATTCTGGTGTTGACTGTCCCTTTAAGGTCGTTTACTATGTTCTCAGCACTGTTGATGCTGATTGGCTGCTGTTCATTTCCTCTATTTTTTACCTGCAGCTGGACAGAAGCTTAAGAATAACTGTTTACACAGCACTTACTCTGGTGAGCTGAGGAAATTATGAGGTCTAATATCTTCCTTTTTTACATACAGATGTTCAGGTGATATTTTCCTGTCAGCTTTTTACAGTTATGCTGCATCACTTTCAAGTGATTTAGCATATGAGTATTATGTCCCTTTAAGTCTACATCACACCAATAGATATATAATTATACACACACAGAATAACATTATAAAATACCTAAAAAACCTGTGTCCCAGCACAACAACATTTAAAAACATAATTTATGTAAGAACTTACCTGATAAATTCATTTCTTTCATATTAGCAAGAGTCCATGAGCTAGTGACGTATGGGATATACATTCCTACCAGGAGGGGCAAAGTTTCCCAAACCTCAAAATGCCTATAAATACACCCCTCACCACACCCACAAATCAGTTTAACGCATAGCCAAGAAGTGGGGTGATAAGACAAAAGTGTGAAAGCATAAAAAAACATAATTTATGCTTACCTGATAAATTTATTTCTCTTGTAGTGTGTTCAGTCCACGGGTCATCCATTACTTATGGGATATATTCTCCTCTCCAACAGGAAGTTGCAAGAGGATCACCCAAGCAGAGCTGCTATATAGCTCCTGCCCTCACATGTCATATCCAGTCATTCGACCGAAACAAGACGAGAAAGGAAAAACTATAGGGTGCAGTGGTGACTGGAGTTTTAATTAAAATTTAGAACTGCCTCAAAAAAGACAGGGCGGGCCGTGGACTGAACACACTACAAGAGAAATAAATTTATCAGGTAAGCATAAATTATGTTTTCTCTTGTTAAGTGTGTTCAGTCCACGGGTCATCCATTACTTATGGGATACCAATACCAAAGCTAAAGTACACGGATGATGGGAGGGACAAGGCAGGAACATTAAACAGAAGGAACCACTGCCTGTAGAACCTTTCTCCCAAAACCAGCCTCCAAAGAAGCAAAAGTGTCAAATTTGTAAAATTTTGAAAAGGTATGAAGTGAAGACCAAGTTGCAGCCTTGCAAATCTGTTCAACAGAGGCCTCATTCTTAAAGGCCCAGGTGGAAGCCACAGCTCTAGTGGAATGAGCTGTAATTCTTTCAGGAGGCTGCTGTCCAGCAGTCTCATAGGCTAAACGTATTATGCTACGAAGCCAAAAAGAGAGAGAGGTGGCCGAAGCCTTTTGACCTCTCCTCTGACCAGAATAAACGACAAACAGAGAAGAAGTTTGCCGAAAATCTTTAGTTGCCTGTAAGTAGAACGTCAGGGCACGGACTACGTCCAGATTATGCAAAAGACGTTCCTTCTTTGAAGAAGGATTAGGACATAATGAAGGAACAACAATCTCTTGATTGATATTCCTGTTAGAAACAACCTTAGGTAAAAACCCAGGTTTAGTACGCAGAACTACCTTGTCTGAATGAAAAATCAGATAAGGAGAATCGCAATGTAAGGCAGATAACTCAGAGACTCTTCGAGCCGAGGAAATAGCCATCAAAAACAGAACTTTCCAAGATAAAAGCTTAATATCAATGGAATGAAGGGGTTCAAACGGAACACCCTGAAGAACTTTAAGAACCAAGTTTAAGCTCCACCGAGGAGCAACAGTTTTAAACACAGGCTTAATCCTAGCCAAAGCCTGACAAAAAGCCTGGACGTCTGGATTCTCTGCCAGACGTTTGTGTAAAAGAATAGACAGAGCAGAAATCTGTTCCTCTAACGAACTAGCGGATAAACCCTTTTCTAAACCTTCTTGTAGAAAAGCCAATATCCTAGGAATCCTAACCTTACTCCATGAGTAACTCTTGGATTCACACCAATATAAATATTTACGCCATATCTTATGGTAAATTTTTCTGGTAACAGGTTTCCGATTCTGTATTAACGTATCAATAACCGACTCCGAAAAACCACGCTTTGATAGAATCAAGCGTTCAATCTCCATGCAGTCAGCCTCAGAGAAATTAGGCTTGGATGGTTGAAAGGACCCTGAATTGGAAGGTCCTGCTTCAGAGGCAGACACCATGGTGGACAGGACGACATGTCCACTAGGTCTGCATACCAGGTCCTGCGTGGCCACGCAGGTGCTATCAGAATCACCGATGCTCTCTCCTGTTTGATCCTGGCAATCAGTCGAGGTAGCAACGGAAATGGTGGAATCACATAAGCCATGTTGAAAACCCAAGGGGCCGCTAGTGCATCTACCAGCACCGCTCCCGGGTCCCTGGACCTGGATCCGTAACAAGGAAGCTTGGCGTTCTGGCGAGATGACATGAGATCCAGCTCCGGTTCGCCCCAACAAAGGATCAGTTGAGCAAACACCTCCGAGTGAAGTTCCCACTTCCCCAGATGAAAGGTCTGGCGACTTAGAGAAAGTCCGCCTCCCAGTTCTCCACGCCTGGGATGTAGATCGCTGACAGGTGACAAGAGTGCGACTCTGCCCAGCGAATTATCTTCGAGACTTTCAACATCGCTAGGGAACTCCTGGTTCCCCCTTGATGATTGATGTAAGCCACAGTCGTGATGTTTTCCGACTGAAATCTTATGAACCTCAGTGTTGCTAACTGAGGCCAAGCTAGAAGAGCATTGAATATTGCTCTTAATTCCAGAATGTTTATTGGGAGGAGTTTCTTCTCCTGAGTCCACGATCCCTGAGCCTTCAGGGAGTTCCAGACTGCACCCCAGCCTAGTAGGCTGGCATCTGTTGTTACAATCGTCCAATCTGGTCTGCGAAAAGTCATTCCTTTGGACAGATGAACCCGTGACAACCACCAGAGAAGAGAATCTCTGGCCTCCTGGTCCAGATTTAGTAAAGGGGACAGATCTGAGTAATCCCCATTCAACTGACTTAGCATGCATAGTTGCAGCGGTCTGAGATGTAGGCGCGCAAATGGCACTATGTCCATTGCCGCGACCATTAAGCCGATTACTTTCATGCACTAAACTACTGATGGGCTTGGAATGGAATGAAGGACACGGCAAGCATTTAGGATTTTTGATAACCTGGACTCCGTCAGGTAAATCTTCATCTCTACAGAATCTATAAGAGTCCCTAGAAAGGGAACCCTTGTGAGTGGGAACAGAGAACTCTTTCCCATGTTCACTTTCCACCCATGCGACCTTAGAAATGCTAGAACTATCTCTGTATGAGACTTTGCATTTTGAAAAGTTGACGCTTGTATCAGGATGTCGTCTAGGTACGGAGCCACCGCTATGCCTCGCGGTCTTAGTACCGCCAGAAGCGAGCCCAGAACCTTTGTAAAAATTCTCGGGGCCGTAGCCAACCCGAAGGGAAGAGCTACAAACTGGTAATGCCTGTCTAGAAAGGCAAACTTTAGGTACCGATAATGATCCTTGTGAATCGGTATGTGAAGGTAGGCATCCTTTAAGTCCACTGTGGTCATATACTGACCCTCTTGGATCATGGGTAGGATGGTTCGAATAGTTTCCATTTTGAACGATGGAATCCTTAGGAATTTGTTTAAGATCTTCAGGTCCAAGATTGGCCTGAAGTTTCCCTCTTTTTTGGGAACCACAAACAGATTTGAGTAAAAACCTTGCCCTTGTTCCGTCCGTGGAACCGGGTGGATCACTCCCATTACTAAGAGGTCTTGTACACATCGTAGAAATGCCTCTTTCTTTATTAGGTTTGTTGATAACCATGACAGATGAAATCTCCCTTGTGGAGGAGAAGTTTTGAAGTCCAGAAGGTATCCCTGAGATATGATCTCCAACGTCCAGGGATCCTGGACATCTCTTGCCCAGGCCTGGGCGAAGAGAGAAAGTCTTCCCCCCACTAGATCAGTTTCCGGATAGGGGGCCCTTTCTTCATGCTGTCTTAGGGGCAGAAGTAGGTTTTCTGGCCTGCTTGCCCTTGTTCCAGGACTGGTTGCCTTTCCAACCCTGTCTATAACGAGCAGCAGTCCCTTCCTGTTTAGGGGCGGAGGAAGTTGATGCTGCTCCTGCCTTGAAATTACGAAAGGCACGAAAATTAGACTGTTTGGCCTTTGATTTGGCCCTGTCCTGAGGAAGGGTGTGACCCTTACCTCCAGTAATGTCAGCAATAATTTCTTTCAAGCCGGGCCCGAATAAGGTTTGCCCTTTGAAAGGAATATTAAGCAATTTAGATTTAGAAGTTACATCTGCTGACCAGGATTTAAGCCATAGCGCTCTGCGCGCCTGGATGGCGAATCCGGAGTTCTTAGCCGTTAGTTTGGTTAAATGCACAACGGCATCCGAAATAAATGCATTAGCTAGCTTAAGGGCTTTAAGCTTGTTCATAATTTCATCCAATGGTTCTGTGCGAATAGCCTCTTCCAGAGACTCAAACCAGAATGCCGCTGCAGCAGTGACGGGCGCAATGCATGCAAGGGGCTGTAATATAAAACCTTGTTGAACAAACATTTTCTTAAGGTAACCTTCTAATTTTTTATCCATTGGATCTGAGAAAGCACAACTATCCTCCACCGGGATAGTGGTACGCTTGGCTAAAGTAGAAACTGCTCCCTCCACCTTAGGGACCGTCTGCCATAAATCTCGTGTGGTGGCGTCTATTGGGAACATTTTTCTAAATATCGGAGGAGGGGAAAAGGGCACACCGGGTCTATCCCACTCCTTGCTAATAATCTCTGTAAGCCTTTTAGGTATAGGAAAAACGCCAGTGCCGCATAGTATTTATCCAGCCTACATAATTTCTCTGGGATTGCAACCGTGTCGCAATCATTCAGAGCCGCTAACACCTCCCCTAGTAATACACGAAGGTTCTCAAGCTTAAATTTGAAATTTCTGAATCCGGTCTCCCCGGATCAGATCCGTCACCCACAGAATGAAGCTCTCCGTCCTCATGTTCTGCAAATTGTGACGCAGTATCGGACATGGCTCTCGTGTCAATGGCGCGCTCTGTCCTAAACCCAGAGCTATCGCGCTTGCCTCTAAACTCAGGCAAATTAGATAATACTTCTTTCATAACATTAGCCATATCATGCAAAGTGATTTGTAAGGGCCTTGATGTACTTGGCGCCACAATCTCACGCACCTCCTGAGCGGGAGGCGAAGGTACTGACACGTGAGGAGAGTTAGGCGGCATAACTTCCCCCTCGTTGTCTGGTGATTATTTCTTTACCGGTAAAGACTGACTTTTATTTAAAGTAACATCAATACAATTGGTACACATATTTCTATTGGGCTCCACATTGGCTTTTAAACATAATGAACAAGTAGATTCATCTGTATCAGACATGTTTAAACAGACTAGCAATGAAGGCTAGCAAGCTTGGAAAAATTCTGTCAATAAATTTACAAGCAATTGAAAAAACGCTGCAGCGCTTTTAAAAACACAAAAAACTGTCACAGTTGAAATAACAATGAACTAATTCAGTTATAGCCAACAATTTTAACAGTAATTGTATGAATTTAGCAGAGGATTGCACCCACTAGCAAACGGATGATTAACCCCTCAATACCCAAAAACGGATAATCAATTCAAGATTTAACGCTTTTATCACAGTCAAACACACTGTCACAGGTCTGCTGTGACCGATTACCTCCCTCAAAAATGAATTTTGAAGACCCCTGAGCTCTCTGTAGACGTCCTGGATCAAGGAGGAAGAAGCAGGAAGACTGTGCAAGAATTTTAACTGCGCAACAAGGCGCTAAAAAAGGCCCCTCCCACTCATATTACAACAGTGGGAGACCTGTTACAACGGTTTCTATGCAGAAATATACGTTAGCCATATGGAAAAAAATCATGCCCAAAAAGATTTATCACCAAAGTACCTCACAAAACGAATAACATGCCAGTAAACGTTTTAAAAACAACTTTCCAGTGTTATGCAAAGTTATCACTAAGCCTGCTACCAGTCGCTTCTACTGCAGTTAAGGCTCATACATTTATTTCAGAATTAACAGTATTTTCTCAGTCAAATTCTAGTCCCTAGAAAATAACTCAACTGCGCATACATTTATCAGCCTGATACCAGTCGCTACTACTGCATTAAAGGCTGTACTTACATCATATGGGTAACAGCAGTGTTTTCTTAGTCAATTCCATTCCTAGAAAATATTACTGCACATACCTCATTTGCGGGGGACCCCGCATCCTATTCCCTTTTCTGAAGTTACCCCACTCCTCAGAATGTGCGAGAACAGCCAGTGGATCTTAGTTACGTCTGCTAAGATCATTGAAAACGCAGGCAGATTCTTCTTCTAAATACTGCCTGAGAGAAAAAAACAGCACACTCCGGTGCCATTTTAAAATAATAAACTTTTGATTGAAGAATAATTAGGTAAAAAAAACTCCTATCTCCTCTCGCGACCTCCTTCTTTGTTGAGACTTGCAAGAGAATGACTGGATATGACATGTGAGGGGAGGAGCTATATAGCAGCTCCGCTTGGGTGATCCTCTTGCAACTTCCTGTTGGGGAGGAGAATATATCCCATAAGTAATGGATGACCCGTGGACTGAACACACTTAACAAGAGAAATAAGGAATTGGAATAATTGTGCTTTATGCAAAAAAATCATAACCACCACAAGAAAGGGTGGGCCTCATGGACTCTTGCTAATATGAAAGAAATGAATTTATCAGGTAAGTTCTTACATAAATTATGTTTTCTTTCATGTAATTAGCAAGAGTCCATGAGCTAGTGACGTATGGGATAATGACTACCCAAGATGTGGATCTTCCACGCAAGAGTCACTAGAGAGGGAGGGATAAAATAAAGACAGCCAATTCCGCTGAAAATAATCCACACCCAAAATAAAGTTTAAATCTTATAATGAAAAAAACTGAAATTATAAGCAGAAGAATCAAACTGAAACAGCTGCCTGAAGTACTTTTCTACCAAAAACTGCTTCAGAAGAAGAAAACACATCAAAATGGTAGAATTTTGTAAAAGTATGCAAAGAAGACCAAGTTGCTGCTTTGCAAATCTGATCAACCGAAGCTTCATTCCTAAACGCCCAGGAAGTAGAAACTGACCTAGTAGAATGAGCTGTAATCCTTTGAGGCGGAGTTTTACCCGAAAGATTTCAACCAAGATGCCAAAGAAATGGCAGAGGCCTTCTGACCTTTCCTAGAACCAGAAAAGATAACAGACTATTAGTCTTTCGGAAATTCTTAGTAGCTTCAACATAATATTTCAAAGCTCTAACTACATCCAAAGAATGCAATGATCTCTCCTTAGAATTCTTAGGATTAGGACATAATGAAGGAACCACAATTTCTCTACTAATGTTGTTAGAATTCACAACCTTAGGTAAAAATTTAAAAGAAGTTCGCAACACCGCCTTATCCTGATGAAAAATCAGAAAAGGAGACTCACAAGAAAGAGCAGATAATTCAGAAACTCTTCTAGCAGAAGAGATGGCCAAAAGAAACAAAACTTTCCAAGAAAGTAATTTAATGTCCAATGAATGCATAGGTTCAAACGGAGGAGCTTGAAGAGCCCCCAGAACCAAATTCAAACTCCAAGGAGGAGAAATAAACTTAATGACAGGTTTTATACGAACCAAAGCTTGTACAAAACAATGAATATCAGGAAGATTAGCAATCTTTCTGTGAAAAAGAACAGAAAGAGCAGAGATTTGTCCTTTCAAGGAACTTGCAGACAAACCTTTATCCAAACCATCCTGAAGAAACTGTAAAATTCTCGGAATTCTAAAAGAATGCCAGGAAAAATGATGAGAAAGACACCAAGAAATGTAAGTCTTCCAGACTCTATAATATATCTTCCTAGATACAGATTTACGAGCCTGTAACATAGTATTAATCACAGAGTCAGAGAAACCTCTTTGACTAAGAATCAAGCGTTCAATCTCCATACCTTTAAATTTAAGGATTTGAGATCCTGATGGAAAAAAGGACCCTGCGACAGAAGGTCTGGTCTTAACGGAAGAGTCCACGGTTGGCAAGAGGCCATCCGGACAAGATCCGCATACCAAAACCTGTGAGGCCATGCTGGAGCCACCAGCAGAACAAACGAGAATTCCTTCAGAATCTTGGAGATTACTCTTGGAAGAAGAACTAGAGGCGGAAAGATATAGGCAGGATGATACTTCCAAGGAAGTGACAATGCATCCACTGCTTCCGCTTGAGGATCCCTGGATCTGGACAGATACCTGGGAAGTTTCTTGTTTAGATGAGAGGCCATCAGATCTATTTCTGGAAGTCCCCACATTTGAACAATCTGAAGAAATACCTCTGGGTGAAGAGACCATTCGCCCGGATGTAACGTTTGGCGACTGAGATAATCCGCTTCCCAATTGTCTATACCTGGGATATGAACCGCAGAAACTAGACAGGAGCTGGTTTCCGCCCATACCAGTATCCGAGATACTTCTTTCATAGCCAGAGGACTGTGAGTCCCTCCTTGATGATTGATGTATGCCACAGTTGTGACATTGTCTGTCTGAAAACAAATGAACGATTCTCTCTTTAGAAGAGGCCATGACTGAAGAGCTCTGAAAATATTGATTGGTAATCTCACCTCCTGAGATTCCCAAACCCCTTGTGCTGTCAGAGACCCCCAAACAGCTCCCCAACCTGTCAGACTTGCATCTGTTGAAATTACAGTCCAGGTCGGAAGAACAAAAGAAGCCCCCTGAACTAAACGATGGTGATCTGTCCACCACGTCAGAGAGTGTAGTACAATCGGTTTTAAAGATATTACTTGAGATATCTTTGTGTAATCCCTGCACCACTGGTTCAGCATACAGAGCTGAAGAGGTCGCATGTGAAAACGAGCAAAGGGGATCGAGTCCGATGCAGCAGTCATAAGACCTAGAATTTCCATGCATAAGGCTACCGAAGGGAATTATTGTGATTGAAGGTTTCGACAAGCTGAGATCAATTTTAGACTTCTCTTGTCTGTCAGAGACAGAGTCATGGATGCTGAATCTATCTGGAAACCTAAAAAGGTTACCCTTGTCTGAGGAATCAATGAACTTTTCGGTAAATTGATCCTCCAACCATGATCTTGAAGAAACAACACAAGTCGATTCGTATGAGATTCTGCTAAATGTGAAGACTGAGCAAGTACCAAGATATCCTCCAAATAAGGAAATACCACAATACCCTGTTCTCTGATTACAGACAGAAGGGCACAGAGAACCTTTGTAAAAATTCTTGGAGCTGTTGCTAGGCCAAACGGCAGAGCCACAAACTGGTAATGCTTGTCTAGGAAAGAGAATCTCAGAAACTGATAGTGATCTGGATGAATCGGAATATGCAGATATGCATCCTGTAAATCTATTGTAGACATATAATGCCCTTGCTGAACAAAAGGCAGGATAGTCCTTATAGTTACCATTTTGAATGTTGGTATCCTTACACAACGATTCAATATTTTTAGATCCAGAACTGGTCTGAAGGAATTCTCCTTCTTTGGTACAATGAAGAGATTTGAATAAAACCCCAGCCCCTGTTCCAGAACTGGAACTGGCATAATTACTCCAGCCAACTCTAGATCTGAAACACATTTCAGAAATGCTTGAGCCTTCGCTGGATTTACTGGGACACGGGAAAGAAAAAATCTCTTTGCAGGAGGCCTTATCTTGAAGCCAATTCTGTACCCTTCTGAAACAATGTTTTGAATCCAAAGATTGTGAATTGAAATGATCCAAATATCTTTGAAAAATCGTAATCTGCCCCCTACCAGCTGGGCTGGAATGAGGGCCGCACCTTCATGTGGACTTGGGAGCTGGCTTTGGTTTTCTAAAAGGCTTGGATTTATTCCAGACTGGAGATGGTTTCCAAACTGATACCGCTCCTGTGGGTGAAGGATCAGGCTTTTGTTCCTTATTGTGACGAAAGGAACGAAAACGATTATTAGATCTAAATTTACCTTTAGATTTTTTATCCTGTGGTAAAAAAGTTCCTTTCCCTCCAGTAACAGTTGAGATAATAGAATCCAACTGAGAACCAAATAATTTATTACCCTGGAAAGAAAGGGAAAGCAAAGTTGACTTAGAAGACATATCAGCATTCCAAGTTTTAAGCCATAAAGCTCTTCTAGCTAAAATAGCTAGAGACATATACCTGACATCAACCCTAATGATATCAAAGATGGCATCACAAATAAAATTATTAGCATGTTGAAGAAGATTAACAATGCTAAGAGAATTATGATCTGTTACTTGTTGCGCTAAAGCTTCTAACCAAAAAGTTGAAGCTGCAGCAACATCCGCTAAAGATATAGCAGGTCTAAGAAGATTACCTGAACATAAGTAAGCTTTTCTTAGAAAGGATTCAATCTTCCTATCTAAAGGATCCTTAAAGGAAGTACTATCTGCCGTAGGAATAGTAGTACGTTTAGCAAGAGTAGAGACAGCCCCATCAACTTTAGGGATTTTGTCCCAAAATTCTAATCTGTCAGATGGCACAGGATATAATTGCTTAAAACGTTTTTAAGGAGTAAATGAATTACCCAAATTATTCAATTCCCTGGAGATTACTTCAGAAATAGCATCAGGGACAGGAAAAACTTCTGGAATAACTACAGGAGATTTAAAAACCTTATTTAAACGTTTAGATTTAGTATCAAGAGGACCAGAATCCTCTATTTCTAACGCAATTAAGACTTCTTTAAGTAAAGAACGAATAAATTCCATTTTGAAAATATATGAAGATTTATCAGCATCAACCTCTGAGACAGAATCCTCTGAACCAGAGGAACCATTATCAGAATCAGAATGATGATGTTCATTTAAAAATTCATCTGAAAAATGAGAAGTTTTAATAGACCTTTTACGTTTACTAGAAGGAGGAATAACAGACATAGCCTTCTTAATGGATTTAGAAACAAAATCTCTTATGTTAACAGGAACACTCTGAGTATTAGATGTTGATGGAACAGAAACAGGTAATGTAACATTACTAAAGGAAATATTATCTGCATTAACAAGTTTGTCATGACATTCATTACAAACAACAGCTGGAGGAATAGATTCCACAAGTTTACAACAGATACACTTAACTTTGGTAGATCCAGCACCAGGCAGCGTTTTTCCAGAAGTATCTTCTGACTCAGTGTCAATCTGGGACATCTTGCAATATGTAATAGAAAAAACAACATATAAAGCAAAATTGATCAAATTCCTTAAATGACAGTTTCAGGAATGGGAAAAAATGCCAGTGAACAAGCTTCTAGCAACCAGAAGCAATAAATAATGAGACTTAAATAATGTGGAGACAATAGTGACGCCCATATTTTTTAGCGCCAAAAAAGACGCCCACATTATTTGGCGCCTAAATGCTTTTGGCGCCAAAAATGACGACGTATCCGGAACGCCGACACTTTTGGCGCAAAAAACCGTCAAAAATGACGCAACTTCCGGCGACACGTATGACGCCGGAAACAGAAAAAAAAATTTGCGCCAAAAATGACGCAATAAAATGAAGCATTTTCAGCCCCCGCGAGCCTAACAGCCCACAGGGAAAAAAAACACAATTTATGCTTACCTGATAAATTTATTTCTCTTGTGGTGTATCCAGTCCACGGATCATCCATTACTTGTGGGATATTCTCATTCCCAACAGGAAGTTGCAAGAGGACACCCACAGCAGAGCTGTAATATAGCTCCTCCCCTAACTGTCATAGCCAGTCATTCGACCGAAAACAAGCCGAGAAAGGAGGAACCATAGGGTGCAGTGGTTACTGTAGTTTAAATTTTAAAATTACCTGCCTTAAAATGACAGGGCGGGCCGTGGACTGGATACACCACAAGAGAAATAAATTTATCAGGTAAGCATAAATTGTGTTTTCTCTTGTAAGGTGTATCCAGTCCACGGATCATCCATTACTTGTGGGATACCAATACCAAAGCTAAAGTACACGGATGAAGGGAGGGACAAGGCAGGAACTTAAATGGAAGGAACCACTGCCCGTAAAACCTCTCTCCCAAATATAGCCTCCGAAGAAGCAAAAGTATCAAATTTGTAAAATTTAGAAAAAAATATGAAGCGAAGACCAAGTCGTCGCCTTGCAAATCTGATCAAAAGAAGCCTCATTTTTAAAGGCCCAAGTGGAAGCCACAGCTCTAGTGGAATAAGCTGTAATCCTTTCAGGAGGCTGCTGTCCAGCAGTCTCATAGGGTAAGCGGATTAAGCTTCTTAGTCAAAAAGAAAAAGGTTGCCGAAGCCTTTTGACCTCTCCTCTGTCCAGAGTAGACAACAAACAAAGCAGATGTTTGACGAAAATCTTTAGTAGCTTGTAAGTAAAACTTTAAAGCACGGACCACGTCCAGATTGTGTAACACAAGGATGGAACAACAATCTCTTGATTGATATTCTTGTTAGATACCAGCTTAGGTAAGAACCCAGGTTTGGTACGCAGGACTACCTTATCCGTATGAAAAATCAGATAAGGAGAATCACATTGTAGCCGAGGAAATAGCTACCAAAAAAAAAAGGAAGGACTTTCCAAGATAAAAGCTTGATATCTATGGAATGAAGAGGTTCAAACTGAACTCCTTGAAGAACCTTAAGAACCAAGTTTAAGCTCCATGGTGGAGCAACAGGTTTAAACACAGGCTTGATTCTAACTAAAGCCTGACAAAATGCCTGAACGTCTGGAACATCTGCCAGACGCTTAACTAGCTGACAATCCTTTTTCCAAACCTTCTTGGAGAAAAGATAATATCCTAGCAATCCTGACCTTACTCCATGAGTAACCCTTGGATTCACACCAATAAAGATATCTACGCCATACCTTATGGTAAATTTTCCTGGTGACAGGCTTTCGTGCCTGTCTTAAGGTATCAATAACTGACTCGGAGAAGCCACGCTTTGATAAAATCAAGCGTTCAATCTCCAGGCAGTCAGCCTCAGAGAAATTAGATTTGAATGGTTGAAAGGACCCTGAAGCAGAAGGTCCTGTTTCAGAGGCAGAGACCATGGTGGAAAGGATGACATGTCCACTAGATCTGCATACCAGGTCCTGCGTGGCCACGCAGGTGCTATCAGAATCACCGATGCTCTCTCCTGCTTGATCTTGGCAATCAGTCGAGGGAGCAGAGGAAACGGTGGAAACACATAAGCCAGGTTGAAAGACCAGGGCGCTGCTAGAGCATCTATCAAAGTCGCCTTGGGATCCCTGGACCTGGATCCGTAACACGGAAGATTTGCGTTCTGGCGAATAGTTTCCATCTTGAACGACGGAACTTTGAGGAATTTGTTTAAGATCTTTAGATCCAAAATTGGTCTGAAGGTTCCCTCTTTTTTGGGAACCACAAACAGATTTGAGTAAAAACCCTGTCCCTGTTCCTCCTTTGGAACTGGATGGATCACTCCCATAACTAGGAGGTCTCGTACACAGTGTAAGAATGCCTCTCTCTTTATCTGGTGTGCAGATAATTGTGAAAGGTGAAATCTCCCTTTTGGGGGGGAAGCTTTGAAGTCCAGAAGATATCCCTGGGATATAATTTCCAACGCCAAGGGATCCTGAACATCTCTTGCCCACGCCTGGGCGAAGAGTGAAAGTCTGCCCCCTACTAGATCCGTTCCCAGATAGGGGGCCGTTCCTTCATGCTGTCTTAGAGGCAGCAGCAGGCTTTTTTACCTGCTTACCTTTTTTCCAGGTCAGGTTTGGTCTCCAGACCGTCTTGGATTGAGCAAAAGTTCCCTCTTGTTTATTATTAGAGGAAGTTGATGACGCACCTGCCTTGAAGTTTTGAAAGGCACGAAAATTAGACTGTTTGGCCCTAGATTTGGACCTGTCCTGAGGAAGGGCATGACCTTTTCCTCCAGTGATATCAGCAATAATCTCCTTCAACCAGGCCCGAATAGGGTCTGCCCCTTGAAGGGAATGTTAAGTAGCTTAGATTTTGAAGTCATGTCAGCTGACCATGATCTAAGCCATAGCGCTCTGCGCGCCTGTATAGCAAAACCAGAATTCTTAGCCGTTAGTTTAGTCAAATGAACAATGGCATCAGAATAAAAGAATTGGCTAGCTTAAGTGCTCTAAGTTTGCCAAGTATGTCATCCAATGGAGTCGCTACCTGTAAAGCCTCTTCCAGAGACTCAAACCAGTACGCCGCAGCAGCAGTGACAGGGGCAATGCATGCAAGGGGCTGTAGGATAAAACCTTGTTGAATAAATATTTTCTTAAGGTAACCTCTAATTTTTTATCCATTGGATCTAAAAAAAAGCACAACTGTCCTCGACAGGGATAGTAGTACGCTTTACTAGAGTAGAAACTGCTCCCTCCACCTTAGTGACTGTCTGCCATAAGTCCCGTGTGGTGGCGTCTATTGGAAACATTTTTCTAAAAATAGGAGGGGAAGAGAACGGCACACCTGGTCTATCCCATTCCTTATTAATAATTTCTGTAAACCTTTTAGGTATTTGGAAAAACATCAGTACACACCGGCACTGCAAAGTATTTATCCAGTCAACACAATTTCTCTGGCACTGCAATGATATCACAGTCATTCAGAGCAGCTAAAACCTCCCTAAGCAACACGCGGAGGTGTTCAAGCTTAAATTTAAATGTAGAAATATTAGAATCAGGTATCTTTCCTGAGTCATTAACATCACCCACTGACTGAAGCTCTCTTTCCTCAGCTTCTGCATATTGTGAGGCAGTATCAGACATGGTTCTTAAAGCGTCAGTATGCTCTGCATTTTGTCTCACCCCAGAGCTATCTGGCTTACCTCTAAGTTCAGGTAGTCTGGCTAATACCGCTGACAGTGCCGCCATGTCTTGTAAAGTAAACGCTATGGGCGCCCTAGATGTACTTGGCGCCATTTGAGCGTGAGTCCCTTAAGCGGGAGTCAAAGGGTCTGACACGTGGGGAAAGTTAGTCGGCATAACTTCCCCCTCGTCAGATTCCTCTGGTGATAAATTTTTTAAAGACAGAAAATGATCTTTATTGCATAAAATGAAATCAGTACATTTGGTACACATTCTAAGAGGGGGTTCCACCATGGCTTTTAAACATAATAAAGAATGAGTTTCTTCTATGTCAGACATGTTTATACAGACTAGCAATGAGACTAGCAAGCTTGGAAAACACTTTAAATCAAGTTAAGAAGCAAATATAAAAACCGGTACTGTGCCTTTAAGAGAAACAAATTTTGTCAGAATTTGAAAAAGTGAAAAAATCTAGTAAATCAAACGAAATTTTTACAGTGTGCATAATAGGCTAACAGAGCATT
The DNA here is from genome assembly GCF_027579735.1 of Bombina bombina. NCBI lineage: Eukaryota > Metazoa > Chordata > Amphibia > Anura > Bombinatoridae > Bombina > Bombina bombina. Next base: position 199,645,529 of record NC_069503.1, on the reverse strand, counting down.
GCACCCACTTGCAAATGGATGATTAACCCCTTAGTTCAAAAAACGGATTAAAAAAAAAAGAAAGACGTTTTTAACAGTCACAACCAACTGCCACAGCAAGCTGTGGCCCTACCTTCCCCAATAAACGACTTTGGAAAGCCTTTGGGCCCTTTAGAGATGTCCTATAGCATTCAGAGGGCCTTTGAGGGAAGCTGGATGTCACAGTTTGTAATTTTAACTGCACCAACTTTAACTTTTATACTACAACAGTGGAAAGCCTAAGGAAAACTGTTTCTAGTCAAAATTTAAGCCAGCCATGTGGAAAAAACTAGGCCCCAATAAAGTTTTATCACCAAAGCATATATAAAAACGATTAAACATGCCAGCAAACGTTTTATATTGCAATATCATAAGGGTATTAACCCCGGGAGTAAGCATGATACCAGTCGTTATTAAATCACTGTATTCAGGCTTAACTTACATTAATCCGGTATCAGCAGCATTTTCTAGTGTTTTCCATCTCTAGAAAAAAATTATAACTGCACATACCTGATAGCAGAATAAACTGCACACCATTCTCTTGCTGAAGTTACCTCAACTGTGTAATCCCCTCAGACATATGTGAGAACAGCAATGGATCTTAGTTACAACCTGCTAAGATCATAGAAACCTCAGGCAGATTCTTCTTCTATTTACTGCTTGAGATAAAAACAGAATTTATGTTTACCTGATAAATTACTTTCTCCAACGGTGTGTCCGGTCCACGGCGTCATCCTTACTTGTGGGATATTCTCTTCCCCAACAGGAAATGGCAAAGAGCCCAGCAAAGCTGGTCACATGATCCCTCCTAGGCTCCGCCTTCCCCAGTCATTCGACCGACGTAAAGGAGGAATATTTGCATAGGAGAAACCATATGATACCGTGGTGACTGTAGTTAAAGAAAATAAATTATCAGACCTGATTAAAAAACCAGGGCGGGCCGTGGACCGGACACACCGTTGGAGAAAGTAATTTATCAGGTAAACATAAATTCTGTTTTCTCCAACATAGGTGTGTCCGGTCCACGGCGTCATCCTTACTTGTGGGAACCAATACCAAAGCTTTAGGACACGGATGAAGGGAGGGAGCAAATCAGGTCACCTAAATGGAAGGCACCACGGCTTGCAAAACCTTTCTCCCAAAAATAGCCTCAGAAGAAGCAAAAGTATCAAACTTGTAAAATTTGGTAAAAGTGTGCAGTGAAGACCAAGTCGCTGCCTTACATATCTGATCAACAGAAGCCTCGTTCTTGAAGGCCCATGTGGAAGCCACAGCCCTAGTGGAATGAGCTGTGATTCTTTCAGGAGGCTGCCGTCCGGCAGTCTCATAAGCCAATCTGATGATGCTTTTAATCCAAAAAGAGAGAGAGGTAGAAGTTGCTTTTTGACCTCTCCTTTTACCAGAATAAACAACAAACAAGGAAGATGTTTGTCTAAAATCCTTTGTAGCATCTAAATAGAATTTTAGAGCGCGAACAACATCCAAATTGTGCAACAAACGTTCCTTCTTTGAAACTGGATTCGGACACAAAGAAGGCACGACTATCTCCTGGTTAATGTTTTTGTTAGAAACAACTTTCGGAAGAAAACCAGGTTTAGTATGTAAAACCACCTTATCTGCATGGAACACCAGATAAGGAGGAGAACACTGCAGAGCAGATAATTCTGAAACTCTTCTAGCAGAAGAAATTGCAACCAAAAACAAAACTTTCCAAGATAATAACTTAATATCAACGGAATGTAAGGGTTCAAACGGAACCCCCTGAAGAACTGAAAGAACTAAATTGAGACTCCAAGGAGGAGTCAAAGGTTTGTAAACAGGCTTGATTCTAACCAGAGCCTGAACAAAGGCTTGAACATCTGGCACAGCTGCCAGCTTTTTGTGAAGTAACACAGACAAGGCAGAAATCTGTCCCTTCAAGGAACTTGCAGATAATCCTTTCTCCAATCCTTCTTGAAGAAAGGATAGAATCTTAGGAATTTTTACCTTGTCCCAAGGGAATCCTTTAGATTCACACCAACAGATATATTTTTTCCATATTTTGTGGTAAATTTTTCTAGTTACAGGCTTTCTGGCCTGAACAAGAGTATCAATAACAGAATCTGAGAACCCTCGCTTTGATAAGATCAAGCGTTCAATCTCCAAGCAGTCAGTTGGAGTGAGACCAGATTCGGATGTTCGAACGGACCTTGAACAAGAAGGTCTCGTCTCAAAGGTAGCTTCCATGATGGAGCCGATGACATATTCACCAGGTCTGCATACCAAGTCCTGCGTGGCCACGCAGGAGCTATCAAGATCACCGATGCCCTCTCCTGATTGATCCTGGCTACCAGCCTGGGGATGAGAGGAAACGGCGGGAATACATAAGCTAGTTTGAAGGTCCAAGGTGCTACTAGTGCATCTACTAGAGTCGCCTTGGGATCCCTGGATCTGGACCCGTAGCAAGGAACCTTGACGTTCTGACGAGAGGCCATCAGATCCATGTCTGGAATGCCCCACAGTTGAGTAATTTGGGCAAAGATTTCCGGATGGAGTTCCCACTCCCCCGGATGTAATGTCTGTATAGTCCCCATTCCACTGACTGCGCATGCACAGTTGTAATGGTCTTAGATGAATGCGCGCAAAAGGAACTATGTCCATTGCCGCTACCATCAAACCTATTACTTCCATGCACTGCGCTATGGAAGGAAGAGGAACGGAATGAAGTATTTGACAAGAGTTTAGAAGTTTTGTTTTTCTGGCCTCTGTCAGAAAAATCCTCATTTCTAAGGAGTCTATTATTGTTCCCAAGAAGGGAACCCTCGTTGACGGAGATAGAGAACTCTTTTCTACGTTCACTTTCCATCCGTGAGATCTGAGAAAGGCCAGGACAATGTCCGTGTGAGCCTTTGCTAGAGGAAGGGACGACGCTTGAATCAGAATGTCGTCCAAGTAAGGTACTACTGCAATGCCCCTTGGTCTTAGCACCGCTAGAAGGGACCCTAGTACCTTTGTGAAAATCCTTGGAGCAGTGGCTAATCCGAACGGAAGTGCCACGAACTGGTAATGCTTGTCCAGGAATGCGAACCTTAGGAACCGATGATGTTCCTTGTGGATAGGAATATGTAGATACGCATCCTTTAAATCCACTGTGGTCATGAATTGACCTTCCTGGATAGAAAGAAGAATTGTTCGAATGGTTTCCATTTTGAACGATGGAACCTTGAGAAACTTGTTTAGGATCTTGAGATCTAAGATTGGTCTGAACGTTCCCTCTTTTTTGGGAACTACGAACAGATTGGAGTAGAACCCCATCCCTTGTTCTCCTAATGGAACAGGATGAATCACTCCCATTTTTAACAGGTCTTCTACACAATGTAAGAATGCCTGTTTTTTTATGTGGTCTGAAGACAATTGAGACCTGTGGAACCTCCCCCTTGGGGGAAGCCCCTTGAATTCCAGAAGATAACCTTGGGAGACTATTTCTAGCGCCCAAGGATCCAGAACATCTCTTGCCCAAGCCTGAGCGAAGAGAGAGAGTCTGCCCCCCACCAGATCCGGTCCCGGATCGGGGGGCAACATCTCATGCTGTCTTGGTAGCAGTGGCAGGTTTCTTGGCCTGCTTTCCCTTGTTCCAGCCTTGCATTGGTCTCCAGGCTGGCTTGGCTTGAGAAGTATTACCCTCTTGCTTAGAGGACGTAGCACTTGGGGCTGGTCCGTTTCTACGAAAGGGACGAAAATTAGGTTTATTTTTGGCCTTGAAAGACCTATCCTGAGGAAGGGCGTGGCCCTTGCCCCCAGTGATATCAGAGATAATCTCTTTCAAGTCAGGGCCAAACAGCGTTTTCCCCTTGAAAGGAATGTTAAGTAATTTGTTCTTGGAAGACGCATCCGCTGACCAAGATTTTAACCAAAGCGCTCTGCGCGCCACAATAGCAAACCCAGAATTTTTCGCCGCTAACCTAGCCAATTGCAAAGTGGCGTCTAGGGTGAAAGAATTAGCCAATTTGAGAGCACGGATTCTGTCCATAATCTCCTCATAAGAAGGAGAATTACTAGTGATCGCCTTTTCTAGCTCATCGAACCAGAAACACGCGGCTGTAGTGACAGGGACAATGCATGAAATTGGTTGTAGAAGGTAACCTTGCTGAACAAACATCTTTTTAAGCAAACCTCTAATTTTTTATCCATAGGATCTTTGAAAGCACAACTATCTTCTATGGGTATAGTGGTGCGTTTGTTTAGAGTAGAAACCGCCCCCTCGACCTTGGGGACTGTCTGCCATAAGTCCTTTCTGGGGTCGACCATAGGAAACAATTTTTTAAATATGGGGGGAGGGACGAAAGGTATACCGGGCCTTTCCCATTCTTTATTTACAATGTCCGCCACCCGCTTGGGTATAGGAAAAGCTTCGGGGGGCCCCGGGACCTCTAGGAACTTGTCCATTTTACATAGTTTCTCTGGGATGACCAAATTCTCACAATCATCCAGAGTGGATAACACCTCCTTAAGCAGAGCGCGGAGATGTTCCAACTTAAATTTAAATGTAATCACATCAGGTTCAGCTTGTTGAGAAATTTTCCCTGAATCTGAAATTTCTCCCTCAGACAAAACCTCCCTGGCCCCCTCAGACTGGTGTAGGGGCCCTTCAGAAACAATATCATCAGCGTCCTCATGCTCTTCAGTATTTTCTAAAACAGAGCAGTCGCGCTTTCGCTGATAAGTGGGCATATTGGCTAAAATGTTTTTGATAGAATTATCCATTACAGCCGTTAATTGTTGCATAGTAAGGAGTATTGGCGCGCTAGATGTACTAGGGGCCTCCTGTGTGGGCAAGACTGGTGTAGACGAAGGAGGGGATGATGCAGTACCATGCTTACTCCCCTCACTTGAGGAATCATCTTGGGCATCATTTTCTCTAAATTTTGTGTCACATAAATCACATCTATTTAAATGAGAAGGAACCTTGGCTTCCCCACATTCAGAACACAGTATATCTGGCAGTTCAGACATGTTAGACAGGCATAAACTTGATAACAAAGTACAAAAAACGTTTTAAAATAAAACCGTTACTGTCACTTTAAATTTTAAACTGAACACACTTTATTACTGCAATTGCGAAAAAGTATGAAGGAATTGTTCAAAATTCACCAAAATTTCACCACAGTGTCTTAAAGCCTTAAAAGTATTGCACACCAAATTTGGAAGCTTTAACCCTTAAAATAACGGAACCGGAGCCGTTTTTATATTTAACCCCTTTACAGTCCCTGGTATCTGCTTTGCTGAGACCCAACCAAGCCCAAAGGGGAATACGATACCAAATGACGCCTTCAGAAAGTCTTTTCTATGTATCAGAGCTCCTCACACATGCATCTGCATGTCATGCTTCTCAAAAACAAGTGCGCAATACAGGCGCGAAAATGAGACTCTGCCTATGATTAGGGAAAGCCCCTAGAGAATAAGGTGTCCAATACAGTGCCTGCCGGTTATTTTACAAAATTCCCAAGATTAAAATAATTCCTCAAGGCTATGGAGTATAAAATATGTTTATATATAAATCGATTTAGCCCAGAAAATGTCTACAGTCTTAAAAAGCCCTTGTGAAGCCCTTATTTACTGTCTGTAATAAAAATGGCTTACCGGATCCCATAGGGAAAATGACAGCTTCCAGCATTACATCGTCTTGTTAGAATGTGTCATACCTCAAGCAGCAAAAGTCTGCTCACTGTTCCCCCAACTGAAGTTAATTCCTCTCAACAGTCCTGTGTGGAACAGCCATCGATTTTAGTAACGGTTGCTAAAATCATTTTCCTCTTACAAACAGAAATCTTCATCTCTTTTCTGTTTCAGAGTAAATAGTACATACCAGCACTATTTTAAAATAACAAACTCTTGATTGAATAATAAAAACTACAGTTAAACACTAAAAAACTCTAAGCCATCTCCGTGGAGATGTTGCCTGTACAACGGCAAAGAGAATGACTGGGGAAGGCGGAGCCTAGGAGGGATCATGTGACCAGCTTTGCTGGGCTCTTTGCCATTTCCTGTTGGGGAAGAGAATATCCCACAAGTAAGGATGACGCCGTGGACCGGACACACCTATGTTGGAGAAATAGCACAACTCCGGTACTATTTAAAAATAACAAACTTTTGATTGAAGAAAATAAACTAGCTATATTTAACCACTCTCTCCTACAACGTCCTTGCTTGTTGAGAGTTGCAAGAGAATGACTGGGTATGACAGTTAGGGGAGGAGCTATATTACAGCTCTGCTGTGGGTGTCCTCTTGCAACTTCCTGTTGGGAATGAGAATATCCCACAAGTAATGGATGATCCGTGGACTGGATACACCTTACAAGAGAAAGTCAAATTTTAAGGTAAGAAAAAAATTGATTTATTCATATGCATTATCCCAAATATGAAACTGACTGTCTGAAATAAGGAACGTTGAACATCCTGAGACAAGGCAAATAAATGTTTGAATACATATATTTAGAACTTTATATAAAAGTGCCCAACCATAGCTTAGAGTGTCACAGAAAATAAGACTTACTTACCCCTGGACACTCATCTACATGTAGTAGAAAGCCAAACCAGTACTGAAACGAGAATCAGTAGAGGTAATGGTATATATAAGAGTATATCGTCGATCTGAAAAGGGAGGTAAGAGATGAATCTCTACGACCGATAACAGAGAACCTATGAAATAGACCCCGTAGAAGGAGATCATTGAATTCAAATAGGCAATATTCTCCTCACATCCCTCTGACATTCACTGCACGCTGAGAGGAAAACCGGGCTCCAACCTGCTGCGGAGCGCATATCAACGTAGAATCTAGCACAAACTTACTTCACCACCTCCATAGGAGGCAAAGTTTGTAAAACTGATTTGTGGGTGTGGTGAGGGGTGTATTTATAGGCATTTTGAGGTTTGGGAAACTTTGCCCCTCCTGGTAGGAATGTATATCCCATACGTCACTAGCTCATGGACTCTTGCTAATTACATGAAAGAAATGATGATTAAAAGGTAAAATTAGCCAATTCTATATTTATGGAGAAATTACATTATACATTTATTACAATGAGTTGTGCTGGGTGTTTATAATTCAAACATATTTCTGTAGATGGCAAGTTTGTTTCTTTCCAAAAATGCTATTGAAAGAATATGAAACCCAGAATGTTTATTTTATGATGATTCAGACAGAACATTCAATTTAAAAAAAATAAATAATCTAATTTGCTTCATTCTCTTCCTATCCTTTATTGAAAAGCATACCTAGGTAGACTCAAGAGCAGCAAAGCACTACTGGAAGGAAGCTGCTAACTAGTAGCTGCACATATGTGCCCCTTGTCATTGGCCAACCAGTTTTGCTAAACTAGTTCCCAGTAGTGCATTGCTGCTCCTTCAACAAAGGATATACAAAGAGTACAAAGCAAATTCAATAATAGAAATAAATGGGAATGTTGTATTAAAAATTGTATGCCCTAAACTGAATCAGGAAAGAAAACAATTTGGGTTTCATGTCCCTTTAATAAACATTACAATGAAATATTTAAATGTTTTTACTGGGTTCAAGTATAGCAAACCTTTAAATAAAACAGAAAAAACATAATTTATGTAAGAACTTACCTGATAAATTCATTTCTTTCATATTAGCAAGAGTCCATGAGCTAGTGACGTATGGGATATACATTCCTACCAGGAGGGGCAAAGTTTCCCAAACCTCAAAATGCCTATAAATACACCCCTCACCACACCCACAATTCAGTTTAACGAATAGCCAAGAAGTGGGGTGATAAAAAAGTGCGAAAGCATATAAAATAAGGAATTGGAATAATTGTGCCTTATACAAAATCATAACCACCACAAAAAAAGGGCGGGCCTCATGGACTCTTGCTAATATGAAAGAAATGAATTTATCAGGTAAGTTCTTACATAAATTATGTTTTCTTTCATGTAATTAGCAAGAGTCCATGAGCTAGTGACGTATGGGATAATGACTACCCAAGATGTGGATCTTTCCACACAAGAGTCACTAGAGAGGGAGGGATAAAATAAAGACAGCCAATTCCTGCTGAAAATAATCCACACCCAAAATAAAGTTTAACGAAAAACATAAGCAGAAGATTCAAACTGAAACCGCTGCCTGAAGTACTTTTCTACCAAAAACTGCTTCAGAAGAAGAAAATACATCAAAATGGTAGAATTTAGTAAAAGTATGCAAAGAGGACCAAGTTGCTGCTTTGCAGATCTGGTCAACCGAAGCTTCATTCCTAAACGCCCAGGAAGTAGATACTGACCTAGTAGAATGAGCTGTAATTCTCTGAGGCGGAATTTTACCCGACTCAACATAGGCAAGATGAAATAAAGATTTCAACCAAGATGCCAAAGAAATGGCAGAAGCTTTCTGGCCTTTTCTAGAACCGGAAAAGATAACAAATAGACTAGAAGTCTTACGGAAAGATTTCGTAGCTTCAACATAATATTTCAAAGCTCTAACAACATCCAAAGAATGCAACGATTTCTCCTTAGAATTCTTAGGATTAGGACATAATGAAGGAACCACAATTTCTCTACCAATGTTGTTGGAATTCACAACTTTAGGTAAAAATTCAAAAGAAGTTCGCAACACCGCCTTATCCTGATGAAAAATCAGAAAAGGAGACTCACAAGAAAGAGCAGATAATTCAGAAACTCTTCTGGCAGAAGAGATGGCCAAAAGCAACAAAACTTTCCAAGAAAGTAATTTAATGTCCAATGAATGCATAGGTTCAAACGGAGGAGCTTGAAGAGCTCCCAGAACCAAATTCAAACTCCAAGGAGGAGAAATTGACTTAATGACAGGTTTTATACGAACCAAAGCTTGTACAAAACAATGAATATCAGGAAGAATAGCAATCTTTCTGTGAAAAAGAACAGAAAGAGCAGAGATTTGTCCTTTCAAAGAACTTGCGGACAAACCCTTATCTAAACCATCCTGAAGAAACTGTAAAATTCTCGGTATTCTAAAAGAATGCCAAGAAAAATGATGAGAAAGACACCAAGAAATATAAGTCTTCCAGACTCTATAATATATCTCTCGAGATACAGATTTACGGGCCTGTAACATAGTATTAATCACAGAGTCAGAGAAACCTCTTTGACCAAGAATCAAGCGTTCAATCTCCATACCTTTAAATTTAAGGATTTCAGATCCTGATGGAAAAAAGGACCTTGTGACAGAAGGTCTGGTCTTAACGGAAGAGTCCATGGTTGGCAAGAGGCCATCCGGACAAGATCCGCATACCAAAACCTGTGAGGCCATGCTGGAGCTACCAGCAGAACAAACGAGCATTCCTTCAGAATCTTGGAGATCACTCTTGGAAGAAGAACTAGAGGCGGAAAGATATAGGCAGGATGATACTTCCAAGGAAGTGATAATGCATCCACTGCCTCCGCCTGAGGATCCCGGGATCTGGACAGATACCTGGGAAGTTTCTTGTTTAGATGGGACGCCATCAGATCTATTTCTGGAAGTTCCCACATTTGAACAATCTGAAGAAATACCTCTGGGTGAAGAGACCATTCGCCCGGATGCAACGTTTGGCGACTGAGATAATCCGCTTCCCAATTGTCTACACCTGGGATATGAACCGCAGAGATTAGACAGGAGCTGGATTCCGCCCAAACCAAAATTCGAGATACTTCTTTCATAGCCAGAGGACTGTGAGTCCCTCCTTGATGATTGATGTATGCCACAGTTGTGACATTGTCTGTCTGAAAACAAATGAACGATTCTCTCTTCAGAAGAGGCCAAAACTGAAGAGCTCTGAAAATTGCACGGAGTTCCAAGATATTGATAGGTAATCTCACCTCCTGAGATTCCCAAACTCCCTGTGCCGTCAGAGATCCCCACACAGCTCCCCAACCCGTGAGACTTGCATCTGTTGAAATTACAGTCCAGGTCGGAAGCACAAAAGAAGCCCCCTGAATTAAACGATGGTGATCTGTCCACCATGTTAGAGAGTGCCGAACAATCGGTTTTAAAGATATTGTTTGAGATATCTTCGTGTAATCCTTGCACCATTGCTTCAGCATACAGAGCTGAAGAGGTCGCATGTGAAAACGAGCAAAGGGGATTGCGTCCGATGCAGCAGTCATAAGACCTAGAATTTCCATGCATAAGGCTACCGAAGGGAATGATTGTGACTGAAGGTTTCGACAAGCTGCAATCAATTTTAGACGTCTCTTGTCTGTTAAAGACAGAGTCATGGACACTGAATCCATCTGGAAACCCAGAAAGGTTACCCTTGTCTGAGGAATCAAAGAACTTTTTGGTAAATTGATCCTCCAACCATGATCTTGAAGAAACAACACAAGTCGATTCGTATGAGATTCTGCTAAATGTAAAGACTGAGCAAGTACCAAGATATCGTCCAAATAAGGAAATACCACAATACCCTGTTCTCTGATTACAGAGAGAAGGGCACCGAGAACCTTTGTAAAAATTCTTGGAGCTGTAGCTAGGCCAAACGGCAGAGCCACAAACTGGTAATGCTTGTCCAGAAAAGAGAATCTCAGGAACTGAAAATGATCTGGATGAATCGGAATATGCAGATATGCATCCTGTAAATCTATTGTGGACATATAATTCCCTTGCTGAACAAAAGGCAAGATAGTCCTTACAGTTACCATTTTGAACGTTGGTATCCTTACATAACGATTCAATATTTTTAGATCCAGAACTGGTCTGAAGGAATTCTCCTTCTTTGGTACAATGAAGAGATTTGAATAAAACCCCATCCCCTGTTCCTGAACTGGAACTGGCATAATTACTCCAGTCAACTCTAGATCTGAAACACATTTCAGAAATGCTTGAGCTTTTACTGGATTTACTGGGACACGGGAAAGAAAAAATCTCTTTGCAGGAGGTCTTATCTTGAAACCAATTCTGTACCCTTCTGAAACAATGTTCTGAATCCAAAGATTGTGAACAGAATTGATCCAAATTTCCTTGAAAAAACGTAACCTGCCCCCTACCAGCTGAGCTGGAATGAGGGCCGCACCTTCATGTGGACTTAGAAGCAGGCTTTGCCTTTCTAGCTGGCTTGGATTTATTCCAGACTGGAGATGGTTTCCAAACTGAAACTGCTCCTGAGGATGAAGGATCAGGCTTTTGTTCTTTGTTGAAACGAAAGGAACGAAAACGATTATTAGCTCTGCTTTTACCTTTAGATTTTTTATCCTGTGGTAAAAAAGTTCCTTTCCCACCAGTAACAGTTGAAATGATGGAATCCAACTGAGAACCAAATAATTTGTTACCCTGGAAAGAAATAGAAAACAGAATTTATGTTTACCTGATAAATTACTTTCTCCAACGGTGTGTCCGGTCCACGGCGTCATCCTTACTTGTGGGATATTCTCCTCCCCAACAGGAAATGGCAAAGAGCCCAGCAAAGCTGGTCACATGATCCCTCCTAGGCTCCGCCTACCCCAGTCATTCGACCGACGTTAAGGAGGAATATTTGCATAGGAGAAACCATATGTTACCGTGGTGACTGTAGTTAAAGAAAATAAATTATCAGACCTGATTAAAAAAACCAGGGCGGGCCGTGGACCGGACACACCGTTGGAGAAAGTAATTTATCAGGTAAACATAAATTCTGTTTTCTCCAACATAGGTGTGTCCGGTCCACGGCGTCATCCTTACTTGTGGGAACCAATACCAAAGCTTTAGGACACGGATGAAGGGAGGGAGCAAATCAGGTCGCCTAAATGGAAGGCACCACGGCTTGCAAAACCTTTCTCCCAAAAATAGCCTCAGAAGAAGCAAAAGTATCAAATTTGTAAAATTTAGAAAAAGTGTGCAGTGAAGACCAAGTCACTGCCTTACATATCTGATCAACAGAAGCCTCGTTCTTGAAGGCCCATGTGGAAGCCACAGCCCTAGTGGAGTGAGCTGTGATTCTTTCAGGAGGCTGCCGTCCGGCAGTCTCATAAGCCAATCGGATAATGCTTTTAATCCAGAAGGAGAGAGAGGTAGAAGTTGCTTTTTGACCTCTCCGTTTACCAGAATAAACAACAAACAAAGACAAAGTTTGTCTGAAATCCTTAGTAGCTGCTAAGTAAAATTTGAGAGCACGAACTACATCCAAGTTGTGCAACAAACGTTCCTTCTTTGAAACTGGATTAGGACACAAAGAAGGCACAACTATCTCCTGGTTAATGTTTTTGTTAGAAACAACTTTTGGAAGAAAACCAGGTTTAGTACGCAAAACCACCTTATCTGCATGGAACACCAGATAAGGAGAAGAACACTGCAGAGCAGATAATTCTGAAACTCTTCTAGCAGAAGAAATTGCAACCAAAAACAAAACTTTCCAAGATAATAACTTAATATCAACGGAATGTAAGGGTTCAAACGGAACCCCCTAAAGAACTGAAAGAACTAGGTTGAGACTCCAAGGAGGAGTCAAAATTTTGTAAACAGGCTTGATTCTAACCAGAGCCTGAACAAAGGCTAGAACATCTGGCACAGCTGCCAGCTTTTTGTGAAGTAACACAGACAAGGCAGAAATCTGTCCCATCAAGGAACTTGCAGATAATCCTTTTTCCAATCCTTCTCGAAGGAAGGATAGACTCTTAGGAATCTTAACCTTGTCCCAAGGGAATCCTGCAGATTCACACCAACAGATATACCAAATTATGTGGTAATTTTTCTGGTTACAGGCTTTCAGGCCTGAACAAGAGTATTAATAACAGAATCTGAGAACCCTCGCTTTGATAAGATCAAGCGTTCAATCTCCAAGCAGTCAGCTGGAGTGGGTCGAACGGACCTAGAACAAGAAGGTCTCGTCTCAAAGGTAGCTTCCATGGTGGAGCCGATGACATATTCACCAGATCTGCATACCAAGTCCTGCGTGGCCACGCAGGAGCTATCAAAATCACCGACGCCCTCTCCTGATTGATCCTGGCTACCAGCCTGGGGATGAGAGGAAACGGCGGGAACACATAAGCTAGTTTGAAGGTCCAAGGTGCTACTAGTGCATCCACTAGAGCCGCCTTGGGATCCCTGGATCTGTACCCGTAGTAAGGAACTCTGAAGTTCTGACGAGAGGCCATCAGATCCATGTCTGGAATGCCCCACGGTTGAGTGACTTGGGCAAAGATTTCCGGATGGAGTTCCCACTCCCCCGGATGCAATGTCTGACGACTCAGAAAATCCGCTTCCCAATTTTCCACTCCTGGGATGTGGATAGCAGACAGGTGGCAGGAGTGAGACTCCGCCCATAGAATGATTTTGGTCACTTCTTCCATCGCTAGGGAACTCCTTGTTCCCCCCTGATGGTTGATGTATGAACTTGGCCCTCGCTAGCTGAGGCCAAGCTTTGAGAGCATTGAATATCGCTCTCAGTTCCAGAATATTTATCGGTAGAAGAGATTCTACCCGAGACCAAAGACCCTGAGCTTTCAGGGATCCCCAGACCGCGCCCCAGCCCATCAGACTGGCGTCGGTCGTGACAAGGACCCACTCTGGTCTGCGGAAGGTCATCCCTTGTGACAGGTTGTCCAGGGACAGCCACCAACGGAATGAGTCTCTGGTCCTCTGATTTACTTGTATCTTCGGAGACAAGTCTGAATAGTCCCCATTCCACTGACTGAGCATGAACAGTTGTAATGGTCTTAGATGAATGCGCACAAAAGGAACTATGTCCATTGCCGCAACCATCAAACCTATCACTTCCATGCACTGCGCTATGGAAGGAAGAGGAACGGAATGAAGTATCCGACAAGAGTCTAGAAGTTTTGTTTTTCTGGCTTCTGTCAGAAAAATCCTCATTTCTAAGGAGTCTATTATAGTTCCCAAGAAGGGAACCCTCGTTGACGGAGATAGAGAACTCTTTTCCACGTTCACTTTCCATCCGTGAGATCTGAGAAAGGCCAGGACAATGTCCGTGTGAGCCTTTACTTGAGGAAGGGACGACGCTCGAATCAGAATGTCGTCCAAGTAAGGTACTACAGCAATGCCCCTTGGTCTTAGCACCGCCAGAAGGGACCCTAGTACCTATGAGAAAATCCTAGGAGCAGTGGCTAATCCGAAAGAAAACGCCACGAACTGGAAATGCTTGTCCAGGAATTCAAACCTTAGGAACCGATGATGTTCCTTGTGGATAGGAATATGTAGATACGCATCCTTGAAATCCACCTTGGTCATGAATTGACCTTCCTGGATGAAAGGAAGGAGTGTTCGAATGGTTTCCATCTTGAACGATGGAACCTTGAGAAACTTGTTCAAGATCTTGAGATCTAAGATTGGTCTGAACGTTCCCTCTTTTTTGGGAACTATGAACAGATTGGAGTAGGACCCCATCCCTTGTTCTCCTAATGGAACAGGATGAATCACTCCCATTTTTAGCAGGTCTTCTACCCAATGTAAGAATGCCTGTCTTCTTATGTGATCTGAAGACAACTGAGACCTGTGGAACCTCCCCCTTGGAGGAAGCCCCTTGAACTCCAGAGAATAACCTTGGGAGACTATTTCTAGCGCCCAAGGATCCAGAACATCTCTTGCCCCAGCCTGAGCGAAGAGAGAGAGTCTGCCCCCCACCAGATCCGGTCCCGGATCGGGGGCCCGCATTTCATGCTGTCTTGGTAGCAGTGGCAGGTTTCCTGGCCTGCTCTCTTTTGTTCCAGCCTTGCATAGGTCTCCAGGCTGGATTGGCTTGAGAAGTATTACCTTCCTGCTTAAAGGACATAGCCCTTGGGGCTGATCCGTTTCTGCGAAAGGGACGAAACTTAGGTTTATTTTTGGTCTTGAAAAGACCTATCCTGAGGAAGGGCGTGGCCCTTGCCCCCAGTGATATCAGAGATAATCTCTTTCAAGTCAGGGCCAAAGAGTGTTTTCCCCTTGAAAGGAATGTCAAGCAATTTGTTCTTGGAAGACGCATCCGCTGCCCAAGATTTTAACCAAAGCGCTCTGCGCCACAATAGCAAACCCAGAATTTTATCGCCGCTAACCTAGCCTATTGCCAGGTGGCGTCTAGGGTGAAAGAATTAGCCAATTTAAGAGCACGAATTCTGTCCATAATCTCCTCATAAGAAGAAGAATTACTAATAATCGCCTTTCCTAGCTCATCAAACTAGAAACACGCGGCTGCAGTGACAGGGACAATGCATGCAATTGGTTGTAGAAGGGAACCTTGCTGAACAAACATCTTTAGCAGACCTTCTAATTTTTTATCCATAGGATCTTGGAAAGCACAACTATCTTCTATGGGTATAGTGGCGCGCTTGTGTAGAGTAGAAACCGCCCCCTCGACCTTGGGGACTGTCTGCCATCAGTCCTTTCTGGGGTCGACTATAGGAAAACAATTTTATAAATATGGGGGGAGGTACTAAAGGTATACCGGGCCTGTCCCATTCTTCACTAACAATGTACGCCACCCGCTTGGATATAGGAAAAGCTTCGGGGGGCCCCGGGGCCTCTAAGAACTTTTCCATTTTACATAGTGGTTCTGGAATGACCAGATAATCACAATCATCCAAATTGGATAACCCCTCCTTAAGCAGAGCGCGGAGATGTTCCAACTTAAATTTAAAAGTAATCACATCAGGTTCAGCTTATTGAGAAATGTTTCCTGAATCTGAAATTTCTCCCTCAGACAAAACCTCCCTGGCCCCCTCAGACTGGTGTAGGGGCCCTTCAGAAACCATATCATCAGCGTTCTCATGCTCTACAGAAATTTCTAAAACAGAGCAGTCGCGCTTTCACTGATAAGTGGGCATATTGGCTAAAATGTTTTTGATAGAATTATCCATTACAGCCGTTAAATGTTGCATAGTAAGGAGTATTGGCGCACTAGATGTACTAGGGGCCTCCTGTATGGGCAAGACTGGTGTAGACGAAGGAGGGGATGATGCAGTACCATGCTTACTCCCCTCACTTGAGGAATCATCTTGGGCATCATTTTTACTAAATTTTTTTATGACATAAAATACATATAGTTAAATGAGAAGGAACCTTGGTTTCCCCACAGTCAGAACACAATCTATCTGGTAGTTCAGACATTGTAAACAGGCATAAACTTGATAACAAAGCACAAAAAACGTTTTAAAATAAAACCGTTACTGTCACTTTAAATTTTAAACTAAACACACTTTATTACTGCAATTGCGAAAAAGTATGAAGGAATTGTTCAAAATTCACCAAAATTTCACCACAGTGTCTTAAAGCCTTAAAAGTATTGCACACCAAATTTGGAAGCTTTAACCCTTAAAATAACGGAACCGGAGCCGTTTTTATATTTAACCCCTTTACAGTCCCTGGAATCTGCTTTGCTGAGACCCAACCAAGCCCAAAGGGGAATACGATACCAAATGATGCCTTCAGAAAGACTTTTCTGTGTATCAGAGCTCCACACACATGCAGCTGCATGCCATGCTGTCCTCAAAAACAAGTGCGCCATACCGGCGCGAAAATGAGGCTCTGACTATGATTAGGGAAAGCCCCTAAAGAATAAGGTGTCAAAAACAGTGCCTGCCGATATAATCATATCAAAATACCCAGAATAAATGATTCCTCAAGGCTAAATATGTGTTAATAATGAATCGATTTAGCCCAAAAAGAGTCTACAGTCTTAATAAGCCCTTGTGAAGCCCTTATTTACTATCTTAATAAACATGGCTTACCGGATCCCATAGGGAAAATGACAGCTTCCAGCATTACATCGTCTTGTTAGAATGTGTCATACCTCAAGCAGTAAGAGACTGCACACTGTTCCCCCAACTGAAGTTAATTGCTCTCAACAGTCCTGTGTGGAACAGCCATGGATTTTAGTTACGGTGCTAAAATCATTTTCCTCATACAAACAGAAATCTTCATCTCTTTTCTGTTTCTGAGTAAATAGTACATACCAGCACTATTTTAAAATAACAAACTCTTGATTGAATAATAAAAACTACAGTTAAACACTAAAAAACTCTAAGCCATCTCCGTGGAGATGTTGCCTGTACAACGGCAAAGAGAATGACTGGGGTAGGCGGAGCCTAGGAGGGATCATGTGACCAGCTTTGCTGGGCTCTTTGCCATTTCCTGTTGGGGAGGAGAATATCCCACAAGTAAGGATGACGCCGTGGACCGGACACACCTATGTTGGAGAAAGTAAAGTTGATTTAGAAGCCATATCAGCATTCCAAGTTTTAAGCCATAAAGCTCTTCTAGCTAAAATAGCTAGAGACATAAACCTGACATCAACTCTGATAATATCAAAAATGGCATCACAGATAAAATTATTAGCATGCTGAAGAAGAATAATAATGTCATGAGAATCACGATGTGTTACTTGTTGCGCTAAAGTTTCCAACCAAAAAGTTGAAGCTGCAGCAACATCAGCCAAAGATATAGCAGGTCTAAGAAGATTACCTGAACACAGATAAGCTTTTCTTAGAAAGGACTCAATTTTCCTATCTAGAGGATCCTTAAACGAAGTACCATCTGACGTAGGAATAGTAGTACGTTTAGCAAGGGTAGAAATAGCCCCATCAACTTTAGGGATTTTGTCCCAAAATTCTAATCTGTCAGACGGCACAGGATATAAATGCTTAAAACGTTTAGAAGGAGTAAATGAATTACCCAATTTATCCCATTCTTTGGAAATTACTGCAGAAATAGCATTAGGAACAGGAAAAACTTCTGGAATAACCACAGGAGCTTTAAATACCTTATCTAAACGTTTAGAATTAGTATCAAGAGGACAAGAATCCTCTATTTCTAAAGCAATTAGAACTTCTTTAAGTAAAGAACGAATAAATTCAATTTTAAATAAATATGAAGATTTATCAGCATCAACCTCAGAGACAGAATCCTCTGAACCAGAGGAGTCATCAGAATCAGAATGATGATGTTCATTTAAAAATTCATCTGTAGGGAGAGAAGTTTTAAAAGATTTTTTACGTTTACTAGAAGGAGAAATAACAGACATAGCCTTCTTTATGGATTCAGAAACAAAATCTCTTATATTATCAGGAACATTCTGCACCTTAGATGTTGAGGGAACTGCAACAGGCAATGGTACTTTACTAAAGGAAATATTATCTGCTTTAACAAGTTTGTCATGACAATCAATACAAACAACAGCTGGAGAAATAGCTACCAAAAGTTTACAGCAGATACACTTAGCTTTGGTAGATTCAGCACTTGACAGCGATTTTCCTGTAGTATCTTCTGGCTCAGATGCAACGTGAGACATCTTGCAATATGTAAGAGAAAAAACAACATATAAAGCAAAATTGATCAAATTCCTTAAAGGGCCATGATACCCACATTTTTTCTTTCATGATTTAGAAAGAGAATGCATTTTTAATAATCTTTCTAATTTACTTCTATTATCTAATTTGTTTTATTATCTTGATATTCTTTGCTGAAAAGCATATCTAGATATACCCAGTAGCTGCTGATTGGTTGCTGCACATAGAAGTCTCATGTGATTGGCTCACCCATGTGCATTGCTTTTTCTTCAAATAAGGATATCTCAAAAATGAAGCAAAATAAATAATAGAAGTAAATTGTAATGTTGTTTAAATTTGTATGTTCTATCTGAATCATGAAAGAAAGATTTTGGGTTTAGTGGCCCTTTAAATGACAGTTTCAGGAATGGGAAAAAATGCCAAAGAACAAGCTTCTAGCAACCAGAAGCAATAAAAAATGAGACTTAAATAATGTGGAGACAAAAGCGACGCCCATATTTTTTCGCGCCAAATAAGACGCCCACATTATTTGGCGCCTAAATGCTTTTTGGCGCCAAAAATGACGCCACATCCGGAACGCCGACATTTTTGGCGCGAAATAACGTCAAAGAATGACGCAACTTCCGGCGACACGTATGACGCCGGAAACGGAAATAGAATTTTTGCGCCAAAAAAGTCCGCGCCAAGAATGACGCAATAAAATGAAGCATTTTCAGCCCCCGCGAGCCTAACAGCCCACAGGGAAAAAAGTCAAATTTTAAGGTAAGAAAAAATGGTCAAATCAAAATGCATTATCCCAAATATGAAACTGACTGTCTGAAAATAAGGAAAGTTGAACATTCTGAGTCAAGGCAAATAAATGTTTGAATACATATATTTAGAACTTTATAAACAAAGTGCCCAACCATAGCTTGGAGTGTCACAGAAAATAAGACTTACTTACCCCAGGACACTCATCTACATATAGCAGATAGCCAAACCAGTACTGAAACGAGAATCAGCAGAGGTAATGGTATATATAAGAGTATATCGTCGATCTGAAAAGGGAGGTAAGAGATGAATCTCTACGACCGATAACAGAGAACCTATGAAATAGACCCCGTAGAAGGCATTCAAATAGGCAATACTCTCCTCACATCCCTCTGACATTCACTGCACGCTGAGAGGAAAACCGGGCTCCAACTTGCTGCGGAGCGCATATCAACGTAGAATCTAGCACAAACTTACTTCACCACCTCCATCGGAGGCAAAGTTTGTAAAACTGAATTGTGGGTGTGGTGAGGGGTGTATTTATAGGCATTTTGAGGTTTGGGAAACTTTGCCCCTCCTGGTAGGAATGTATATCCCATACGTCACTAGCTCATGGACTCTTGCTAATTACATGAAAGAAATACAATTTTAACAGCATTTTCTGATAATATATATAGAACAATAACAGAATTTATGTTTACCTGATAAATTACTTTCTCCAACGGTGTGTCCGGTCCACGGCGTCATCCTTACTTGTGGGATATTCTCTTCCCCAACAGGAAATGGCAAAGAGCCCAGCAAAGCTGGTCACATGATCCCTCCTAGGCTCCGCCTACCCCAGTCATTCGACCGACGTTAAGGAGGAATATTTGCATAGGAGAAACCATATGATACCGTGGTGACTGTAGTTAAAGAAAATAAAATATCAGACCTGATTAAAAAACCAGGGCGGGCCGTGGACCGGACACACCGTTGGAGAAAGTAATTTATCAGGTAAACATAAATTCTGTTTTCTCCAACATAGGTGTGTCCGGTCCACGGCGTCATCCTTACTTGTGGGAACCAATACCAAAGCTTTAGGACACGGATGAAGGGAGGGAGCAAATCAGGTCACCTAAATGGAAGGCACCACGGCTTGCAAAACCTTTCTCCCAAAAATAGCCTCAGAAGAAGCAAAAGTATCAAACTTGTAAAATTTGGTAAAAGTGTGCAGTGAAGACCAAGTCGCTGCCCTACATATCTGATCAACAGAAGCCTCGTTCTTGAAGGCCCATGTGGAAGCCACAGCCCTAGTGGAATGAGCTGTGATTCTTTCGGGAGGCTGCCGTCCGGCAGTCTCGTAAGCCAATCTGATGATGCTTTTAATCCAAAAAGAGAGAGAGGTAGAAGTTGCTTTTTGACCTCTCCTTTTACCGGAATAAACAACAAACAAGGAAGATGTTTGTCTAAAATCCTTTGTAGCATCTAAATAGAATTTTAGAGCGCGAACAACATCCAAATTGTGCAACAAACGTTCCTTCTTCGAAACAGGTTTCGGACACAGAGAAGGTACGATAATCTCCTGGTTAATGTTTTTGTTAGAAACAACTTTTGGAAGAAAACCAGGTTTAGTACGTAAAACCACCTTATCTGCATGGAACACCAGATAAGGAGGAGAACACTGCAGAGCAGATAATTCTGAAACTCTTCGAGCAGAAGAAATTGCAACCAAAAACAAAACTTTCCAAGATAATAACTTAATATCAACGGAATGTAAGGGTTCAAACGGAACCCCCTGAAGAACTGAAAGAACTAAGTTGAGACTCCAAGGAGGAGTCAAAGGTTTGTAAACAGGCTTGATTCTGACCAGAGCCTGAACAAAGGCTTGAACATCTGGCACAGCTGCCAGCTTTTTGTGAAGTAACACAGACAAGGCAGAAATCTGTCCCTTCAGGGAACTTGCAGATAATCCTTTTTCCAATCCTTCTTGAAGGAAGGATAGAATCTTAGGAATCTTAACCTTGTCCCAAGGGAATCCTTTAGATTCACACCAACAGATATATTTTTTCCAAATTTTGTGGTAAATCTTTCTAGTTACAGGCTTTCTGGCCTGAACAAGAGTATCGATAACAGAATCTGAGAACCCTCGCTTCGATAAGATCAAGCGTTCAATCTCCAAGCAGTCAGCTGGAGTGAGACCAGATTCGGATGTTCGAACGGACCCTGAACAAGAAGGTCTCGTCTCAAAGGTAGCTTCCATGGTGGAGCCGATGACATATTCACCAGATCTGCATACCAAGTCCTGCGTGGCCACGCAGGAGCTATCAAGATCACCGACGCCCTCTCCTGATTGATCCTGGCTACCAGCCTGGGGATGAGAGGAAACGGCGGGAACACATAAGCTAGTTTGAAGGTCCAAGGTGCTACTAGTGCATCCACTAGAGCCGCCTTGGGATCCCTGGATCTGGACCCGTAGCAAGGAACTTTGAAGTTCTGACGAGAGGCCATCAGATCCATGTCTGGAATGCCCCACAGTTGAGTGACTTGGGCAAAGATTTCCGGATGGAGTTCCCACTCCCCCGGATGCAATGTCTGACGACTCAGAAAATCCGCTTCCCAATTTTCCACTCCTGGGATGTGGATAGCAGACAGGTGGCAGGAGTGAGACTCCGCCCATAGAATGATTTTGGTCACTTCTTCCATCGCTAGGGAACTCCTTGTTCCCCCCTGATGGTTGATGTACGCAACAGTTGTCATGTTGTCTGATTGAAACCGTATGAACTTGGCCCTCGCTAGCTGAGGCCAAGCTTTGAGAGCATTGAATATCGCTCTCAGTTCCAGAATATTTATCGGTAGAAGAGATTCTTCCCGAGACCAAAGACCCTGAGCTTTCAGGGATCCCCAGACCGCGCCCCAGCCCATCAGACTGGCGTCGGTCGTGACAATGACCCACTCTGGTCTGCGGAAGGTCATCCCTTGTGACAGGTTGTCCAGGGACAGCCACCAACGGAGTGAGTCTCTGGTCCTCTGATTTACTTGTATCTTCGGAGACAAGTCTGTATAGTCCCCATTCCACTGACTGAGCATGCACAGTTGTAATGGTCTTAGATGAATGCGCGCAAAAGGAACTATGTCCATTGCCGCTACCATCAAACCTATCACTTCCATGCACTGCGCTATGGAAGGAAGAGGAACGGAATGAAGTATCCGACAAGAGTCTAGAAGCTTTGTTTTTCTGGCTTCTGTCAGAAAAATCCTCATTTCTAAGGAGTCTATTATTGTTCCCAAGAAGGGAACCCTTGTTGACAGAGATAGAGAACTCTTTTCCACGTTCACTTTCCATCCGTGAGATCTGAGAAAGGCCAGGACAATGTCCGTGTGAGCCTTTGCTAGAGGAAGGGACGACGCTTGAATCAGAATGTCGTCCAAGTAAGGTACTACGGCAATGCCCCTTGGTCTTAGCACAGCTAGAAGGGACCCTAGTACCTTTGTGAAAATCCTTGGAGCAGTGGCTAATCCGAAAGGAAGCGCCACGAACTGGTAATGCTTGTCCAGGAATGCGAACCTTAGGAACCGATGATGTTCCTTGTGGATAGGAATATGTAGATACGCATCCTTTAAATCCACCGTGGTCATGAATTGACCTTCCTGGATGGAAGGAAGAATTGTTCGAATGGTTTCCATCTTGAACGATGGAACCCTGAGAAACTTGTTTAAGATCTTGAGATCTAAGATTGGTCTGAACGTTCCCTCTTTTTTGGGAACTATGAACAGATTGGAGTAGAACCCCATCCCTTGTTCTCCTAATGGAACAGGATGAATCACTCCCATTTTTAACAGGTCTTCTACACAATGTAAGAATGCCTGTCTTTTTATGTGGTCTGAAGACAACTGAGACCTGTGGAACCTCCCCCTCGGGGGAAGCCCCTTGAACTCCAGAAAATAACCTTGGGAGACTATTTCTAGCGCCCAAGGATCCAGAACATCTCTTGCCCAAGCCTGAGCGAAGAGAGAGAGTCTGCCCCCCACCAGATCCGGTCCCGGATCGGGGGCCAACATTTCATGCTGTCTTGGTAGCAGTGGCAGGTTTCTTGGCCTGCTTTCCCTTGTTCCAGCCTTGCATTGGTCTCCAAGCTGGCTTGGCTTGAGAAGAATTACCCTCTTGCTTAGAGGACGTAGCACTTTGGGCTGGTCCGTTTCTACGAAAGGGACGAAAATTAGGTTTATTTTTTGCCTTGAAAGGCCGATCCTGAGGAAGGGCGTGGCCCTTACCCCCAGTGATATCAGAGATAATCTCTTTCAAGTCAGGGCCAAACAGCGTTTTCCCCTTGAAAGGAATGTTAAGTAGCTTGTTCTTGGAAGACGCATCAGCTGACCAAGATTTCAACCAAAGCGCTCTGCGCGCCACAATAGCAAACCCAGAGTTCTTAGCCGCTAACCTAGCCAATTGCAAAGTGGCGTCTAAGGTGAAAGAATTAGCCAATTTGAGAGCATTGATTCTGTCCATAATCTCCTCATAAGGAGGAGAATCACTATTGACCGCCTTTACCAGCTCATCGAACCAGAAACACGCGGCTGTAGCGACAGGGACAATGCATGAAATTGGTTGTAGAAGGTAACCCTGCTGAACAAACATCTTTTTAAGTAAACCTTCTAATTTTTTATCCATAGGATCTTTGAAAGCACAACTATCTTCTATGGGTATAGTGGTGCGTTTGTTTAAAGTGGAAACCGCTCCCTCGACCTTGGGGACTGTCTGCCATAAGTCCTTTCTGGGGTCGACCATAGGAAACAATTTTTTAAATATGGGGGGAGGGACGAAAGGAATACCGGGCCTTTCCCATTCTTTATTTACAATGTCCGCCACCCGCTTGGGTATAGGAAAAGCTTCTGGGAGCCCCGGGACCTCTAGGAACTTGTCCATTTTACATAGTTTCTCTGGGATGACCAACTTGTCACAATCATCCAGAGTGGATAATACCTCCTTAAGCAGAATGCGGAGATGTTCCAACTTAAATTTAAACGTAATCACATCAGGTTCAGCTTGTTGAGAAATGTTCCCTGAATCAGTAATTTCTCCCTCAGACAAAACCTCCCTGGCCCCATCAGACTGGTTTAGGGGCCCTTCAGAACCATTATTATCAGCGTCGTCATGCTCTTCAGTATCTAAAACAGAGCAGTCGCGCTTACGCTGATAAGTGTTCATTTTGGCTAAAATGTTTTTGACAGAATTATCCATTACAGCCGTTAATTGTTGCATAGTAAGGAGTATTGGCGCGCTAGATGTACTAGGGGCCTCCTGAGTGGGCAAGACTCGTGTAGACGAAGGAGGGAATGATGCAGTACCATGCTTACTCCCCTCACTTGAGGAATCATCTTGGGCATCATTGTCATTGTCACATAAATCACATTTATTTAAATGAGAAGGAACTCTGGCTTCCCCACATTCAGAACACAGTCTATCTGGTAGTTCAGACATGTTAAACAGGCATAAACTTGATAACAAAGTACAAAAAACGTTTTAAAATAAAACCGTTACTGTCACTTTAAATTTTAAACTGAACACACTTTATTACTGCAATTGCGAAAAAATATGAAGGAATTGTTCAAAATTCACCAAAATTTCACCACAGTGTCTTAAAGACTTAAAAGTATTGCACACCAAATTTGGAAGCTTTAACCCTTAAAATAACGGAACCGGAGCCGTTTTTAACTTTAACCCCTTTACAGTCCCTGGTATCTGCTTTGCTGAGACCCAACCAAGCCCAAAGGGGAATACGATACCAAATGACGCCTTTAGAAAGTCTTTTCTAAGTATCAGAGCTCCTCACACATGCGACTGCATGTCATGCCTCTCAAAAACAAGTGCGCAACACCGGCGCGAAAATGAGGCTCTGCCTATGATTTGGGAAAGCCCCTAAAGAATAAGGTGTCTAAAACAGTGCCTGCCGATATAATCTTATCAAAATACCCAGATTAAATGATTCCTCAAGGCTAAATATGTGTTAATAATGAATCGATTTAGCCCAGAAAAAGTCTACAGTCTTAATAAGCCCTTGTGAAGCCCTTATTTACTATCTTAATAAACATGGCTTACCGGATCCCATAGGGAAAATGACAGCTTCCAGCATTACATCGTCTTGTTAGAATGTGTCATACCTCAAGCAGCAAGAGACTGCTCACTGTTCCCCCAACTGAAGTTAATTGCTCTCAACAGTCCTGTGTGGAACAGCCATGGATTTTAGTAACGGTTGCTAAAATCATTTTCCTCATACAAACAGAAATCTTCATCTCTTTTCTGTTTCTGAGTAAATAGTACATACCAGCACTATTTTAAAATAACAAACTCATGATTGAATAATAAAAACTACAGTTAAACACTAAAAAACTCTAAGCCATCTCCGTGGAGATGTTGCCTGTACAACGGCAAAGAGAATGACTGGGGTAGGCGGAGCCTAGGAGGGATCATGTGACCAGCTTTGCTGGGCTCTTTGCCATTTCCTGTTGGGGAAGAGAATATCCCACAAGTAAGGATGACGCCGTGGACCGGACACACCTATGTTGGAGAAATATAATTTAGTGCTTGCAGAATGCATGACTCTTTAAGGTAAAGTGTTAAATTATCCCACCTTAAGTATTTGTTGAGACATTTTTTGGTCCTTCAGATCTTCTGATGTGCTCTCTAGATTGGCAAGAACTTTACTTTCGATCCATACACCAATTTCTTCAAGTACAGACAAATACGTTCTCCCTTCACTACTGAACTGAATACATAAAAGAAAAAAAACTTATACAAAATGAGTTAACCTGCTGCAATTTGTTAAAATAATAATAATTAAAATATCCTACCTTATGTTGAAGATGAATACTGATCCTGCAATAAAGGCTAAACGCTCTTAATGCTGTTGCTTGGTCGAGTTTGTGAATCACTACAGTTGATGGCTTCATAAAGGAGACCAGAACATCCTATAAAAAAAAATGATCAATAATGATTTTTTTATGAAAAAACATAATTTATGTAAGAACTTACCTGATAAATTCATTTCTTTCATATTAACAAGAGTCCATGAGCTAGTGACGTATGGGATATACATTCCTACCAGGAGGGGCAAAGTTTCCCAAACCTTAAAATGCCTATAAATACACCCCTCACCACACCCACAAATCAGTTTAACGAATAGCCAAGAAGTGGGGTGATAAGAAAAAAAGTGCGAAGCATATAAAATAAGGAATTGGAATAATTGTGCTTTATACAAAAAAATCATAACCACCACAAAAAAGGGTGGGCCTCATGGACTCTTGTTAATATGAAAGAAATGAATTTATCAGGTAAGTTCTTACATAAATTATGTTTTCTTTCATGTAATTAACAAGAGTCCATGAGCTAGTGACGTATGGGATAATGACTACCCAAGATGTGGATCTTTCCACACAAGAGTCACTAGGGAGGGAGGGATAAAATAAAGACAGCCAATTCCTGCTGAAAATAATCCACACCCAAAATAAAGTTTAACAAAAAACATAAGCAGAAGATTCAAACTGAAACCGCTGCCTGAAGAACTTTTCTACCAAAAACTGCTTCAGAAGAAGAAAATACATCAAAATGGTAGAATTTAGTAAAAGTATGCAAAGAGGACCAAGTTGCTGCTTTGCAGATCTGGTCAACCGAAGCTTCATTCCTAAACGCCCAGGAAGTAGATACTGACCTAGTAGAATGAGCTGTAATTCTCTGAGGCGGAATTTTACCCGACTCAACATAGGCAAGATGAATTAAAGATTTCAACCAAGATGCCAAAGAAATGGCAGAAGCTTTCTGGCCTTTCCTAGAACCGGAAAAGATAACAAATAGACTAGAAGTCTTACAGAAAGATTTCGTAGCTTCAACATAATATTTCAAAGCTCTAACAACATCCAAAGAATGCAACGATTTCTCCTTAGAATTCTTAGGATTAGGACATAATGAAGGAACCACAATTTCTCTACTAATGTTGTTGGAATTCACAACTTTAGGTAAAATTCAAAAGAAGTTCGCAACACCGCCTTATCCTGATGAAGAATCAGAAATGAGTAATCCCTGCACCATTGGTTCAGCATACAGAGCTGAAGAGGTCGCATGTGAAAACGAGCAAAGGAGATCGCATCTGATGCGGCAGTCCTAAGACCCAACATTTCCATGCATAAGGCTACCAAAGGGAATGATTGTGACTGAAGGTTTTGACAAGCTGATATCAATGTTAAACTTCTCTTGTCTGACAAGGACAGAGTCATAGACACTGAATTTATCTAGAAACCTAAAAAGGTTACCCTTGTCTGAGGAATCAATGAACTGAATGGTAAATTGATCCTCCAACCATGAACTTGAAGAAACAACACAAGTCGATTCGTATGAGATTCTTCGAAAATGAGAAGACTGAGCAAGTACCAAGATATCGTCCAAATAAGGAAATACCAAAACCCTATTCTCTGATTACAGAAGAAGGGCACCGAGAACCTTTGAAAAAAATTCTTGGAACTGAGGCTAGACCAAACAGTAGAGCCACAAAACTGGTAATGCTTGTCTAAAAAGAGAATCTCAGACACTAAAAGTGATCTGGATGAATCGGAATATGCAGATACACATCCTGTAAATCTATTGTAGACATATAATGCCCTTGCTAAACAAAAGGCAGGATAGTCCTACAGTAACCATCTTGAATGTTGGTATCCTAACATAACGATTCAATAATGATAGATCCAGAACTGGTCTGAAGGAATTGACCTTCTTTGGTACAATGAAGAGATAAAATAAAACCCCAGCCCCTGTTCCAGAACTGGAACTGGCATAAATACTCCAGCCAACTCTAGATCTGAAACACATTTCAGAAATGCTGAGCCTTGCTGTGTCAACTGGGACACGGGAAAGAAAAGAATCTCTTAGCAGGAGGCCTTAACTTGAAGCCAATTCTGTACCTTTCTGAAACCAGAGATTAAGAACAGAATTGATCCAAATTTCTTTGAAGAAAACGTAATCTGCCCCATACCAGCTGAGCTGGAATAAGGGCCGCACCTTCATAGGTACTTAGGAGCTGACTATAGGTTTCTATAAGGCTTGGATATATTCCAAACTGGAAATAGTTTCCAAACTGATACCGCTCCTGAGGATGAAGGATCAGGCTTTTGTTCCTTGTTGTGAGGAAAGGAACGAAATGATTATTTACCCTGGAAAGAAAGGGAAAGCAAAGTTGACTTAGAAGACATGTCAGCATTCCAAGTTTAATCCATAAAGCTTTTCTAGCTAAAATAGCTAGAGACATATACCTGACATCAACTCTAATGATATCAAAAGATGGTATCACCAATAAAATAATTAGCATGTTATAGAATAATAATAATGCTATAAAATTATGATCTGTTACCTGTTGCGCTAAAGCTTCTAACCAAAAAGTTGAAGCTGCAGCAACATCCGCTAAAAATATAGCAGGTCTAAGAAGATTACCTGAACATAAGTAAGCTTTTCTTAGAAAAGATTCAATTTTCCTATCTAAAGGATCCTTAAATGAAGTACTATCTGCCATAGGAATAGTAGTACATTAGCAGGAGTAGAGACAGCCCCATAACCTTAGGGATTTTTGTCCCAAAAAACTCTAATCTGTCAGATGGCACAGGATATAATTTGCTTAAACGTCTAGAAGGAGTAAATAAATTACCCAAATTATTCCATTCCCTGGAAATTACTTCAGAAATAGCATCAGGGAGATAAAACACTTCTGGAATAACTACAGGAGATTTAAAAACCTTATTTAAACGTTTACATTTAGTATCAAGAGGACCAGAATCCTCTATTTCTAATGCAAATAACACTTCTTTAAGTAAAGAACGAATAAATTCCATCTTGAACAAAGATTTATCAGCATCAACCTCTGAGACAGAAACCTCTGAACCAGAAGAACCATTATCAGTATCAGAATGATGATGTTCATTTAAAAATTCATCTGAAAAAAAGAGAAGTTTTAAAAGACTTTTATGTATACTAGAAGGAGAAATAACAGACATAGCCTTCTTAATGGATTTAAAAAATAAAATCTCTTATGTTATCAGGAACACTCTGAAAATTAGATGTTGACGGACAGCAACAGGTAATGTAATAGTACTAAAGGAAATTTTATCTGCATTAATAAGTTTGACATGACATGCAATACAAATAACAGCTGGAGAAACAGATACCAAAAGTTTATAGCAGACTTAGCTTGGTAGCTCCAGCACTGTGCAGTGATTTTCCTGTAGTATCTTCTGACTCAGTTGCAACGTGGAACATCTTGCAATATGTAAAAGAAAAAAACAACATATAAAGCAAAATTGATCAAATTCCTTAAATGACAGTTTCAGGAATGGGAAAAAAATGCCAGTGAACAAGCTTCTAGCAACCAGAAGCAATAAATAATGAGACTTAAATAATGTGGAGACAAAAATGACGCCACATCCGGAACGCCGACATCTTTGCCGCAAAATAACGTCAAAAAATGACGCAACTTCCGGCGACACGTATGACGCCGGAAACGGAAAAGAATTTTTGCGCCAAAAAAGTCCGCGCCAAGAATGACGCAATAAAATGAAGCATTTTCAGCCCCCGCGAGCCTAACAGCCCACAGGGAAAAAAGTCAAATTTTTGAGGTAAGAAAAAATATGATAATTCAATGCATAATCCCAAATATGAAACTGACTGTCTGGAAATAAGGAAAGTTGAACATTCTGAGTCAAGGCAAATAAATGTTTGAATACATATATTTAGAACTTTATAAATAAAGTGCCCAACCATAGCTTAGAGTGTCACAGAAAATAAGACTTACTTACCCCAGGACACTCATCTACATGTTTGTAGAAAGCCAAACCAGTACTGAAACGAGAATCAGTAGAGGAAATGGTAAATATAAGAGTATATCGTCGATCTGAAAAGGGAGGTAAGAGATGAATCTCTACGACCGATAACAGAGAACCTTATGAAATAGACCCCGTAGAAGGAGATCACTGCATTCAATAGGCAATACTCTCTTCACATCCCTCTGACATTCACTGCACGCTGAGAGGAAAACCGGGCTCCAACTTGCTGCGGAGCGCATATCAACGTAGAATCTAGCACAAACTTACTTCACCACCTCCCTTGGAGGCAAAGTTTGTAAAACTGATTTGTGGGTGTGGTGAGGGGTGTATTTATAGGCATTTTAAGGTTTGGGAAACTTTGCCCCTCCTGGTAGGAATGTATATCCCATACGTCACTAGCTCATGGACTCTTGTTAATTACATGAAAGAAAACTAAATTTATGCTTACCTGACAAATTTCTCTCTTTCCTGGCATGAAGAGTCCACGATTTTATTCCAATTACTAGTGGAAATTCAACTCCTGGCCAGCAGGAGGCGGCAAAGAACACCCCAGCAGAGCTGTTAAGTGTCACTCCCATTACCCATAATCCCCAGTCATTTGGCAAAAGGAAAATGGAAATAGAAGATAATACAAGGGTACAGAGGTGTCTGAGGTTTATACAAAGAAAAACTGCCGTCTTAAACATTAATTAAGGGCGGGTCGTGGACTCTCCATGCCAGGAAAGAAAGAAATGTATCAGGTAAGCATAAATTTTGTTTTCTTTCCAATGGCATGGAGAGTCCACAATTTCATTCCAATTACTAGTGGGAACTAATACCCAAGCTAGAGGACACAGAATGAAAGGGAGAGAGAACAAGACAGGCGTATCTAAACAGAAGGCACCACCGCTTGAAGACCTTTTCTCCCAAAGGAAGACTAAGCTGGTTCAAAAGTATAAAATTTGTAGAATTTGTAAAAAGTATGCAATGAGGACCAAGTGGCTGCCTTGCAGATTTGTTCCACAGAAGCTTTATTTTTGAAAGCCCAGGAAGAAGAGACAGACCTGTGTGTCCAGCTGTCTCATAAGCCAGCCTGATAACACTTCTCAACCAGAGAAAGAAAGGGTAGTAGAAGTGGCCTACTGACCCTTACCAGAGAAATTAATGAACAGGTCAGATGACTGCCTAAAATCTTTAGTTGCTTGAAGGTAAAACTTTGGAGCACACACACAACATCCAGGTTATGTAACAGGCGTTCCTTCTGAGACTAAGGATTAGGACAAAAAGAAGGAACAACGATTTCCTGATTGATATTGCAATCTGATACCACTTTGGGAAGAAATGCCAACTTAGTACGAAGAACCGCCTTATCTGCATGAAAAATAAGGTAAGGGGTATCGCACCGCAGAGCCAAAAGCTTTGAAACCCTGCGAACAGAAGAGATAGCAAGGAGAAACAAAACTTTCCAAGATAACTTAATATCAACTGAATGCATAGGCTCAAACGTAGCCCTCTGCAGAACTTTAAGAGCGAGATTAAGATTCCAAAGTAGAGCAACAGGCTTAAACACAGGCCTGATTCTGACCAAGGCCTGCACAAAGGATTGAACATCTGGCAGATCTGCTAGACGCTTGTGCAAAAGAATAGACAGTGCAGAAATCTGACCTTTCAGAGTACTGACTGATAATCCTTTCTACAGACCATCCTGAAGAAAAGACAAAATCCGAAGGACCCTCAACCTACTCCAAGATAAACCCTTCGATTCACACCAATAAAGAGATTTAGTCCATACCTTATGGTAAATCTTACAACTAACAGGTTTACGAGCCTGAAGCATGGTATCAATGACGTTCTCAGAAAAACCACGCATAGCCAAAACTAGGTGTTCAATTTCCAAGCAATCAACTTCAGAGAAATTAGATTTGGATGGAAGAAATGACCCTAAAAAAGAAAGTCCTTCCTCAAGGGCAACCTCCAAGGAGGAAGAGATGACATCTACACCAGATCCTGCGAGGCCAGGCAGGAGCTATTAGAATCACAGATGGAGAATCTGTGAAGAGAAATCACAAAACAGAGGGCGCCTCCTAGTGTGATACTGTGGTTGCCGTGAGAAATACAGATGTATTGTGTATTATACTCACAAGAGTGGCAGCACCTACTTGTGCTGAGTCAGACCTACTGGGGTCTCTCAGTGTCCCAGCTCAGTGTTCCCAGGCCAGGGATAAATGGACACAAACTCCCGGTGTCAGCTCCGGATCAAGAAACAAGCTCAGGCTTCCAGTGAATTCGATATAAGTTTATTAAAATCCAAATTAAAAACTAAAGGTGCAATCACCCAAAGTGTATAAAACCAATCAAATATACAGATTGCAATGCGTTTCTCAGCTATGCTAGCCGTTTCATCAGGCATCTGTTAATAAAATAGAAGCTCTAGCTTTTAAATACAAACTGACCAATCACAAAACCCAATCGCGACCCACCCCCTACCCATACAATCAAAAGTGGTTAATAGTAAAATACTATTATCTATCTAAAACCTAGAGTGTGTAAAAACATTAGAGCTGCTGAAAATAATCAGTGATGCATTGTGATGCTGTCGTTAACGATGGTGCATCAATGCAAGTGCAGACCTGAATCTATTCAGGGGTCAGTGACGTCATTGCGTAACGTCACATGACCCCACCTCTCTCACAGAGCAGTATATTCAGAGAAGCCGACATACGAGAGTCTGTCTCCAGGTTTTACACCAGCTGCACCACATCAGGACTTTCTGTGTGCACACTGTGCAGATATCTGACACGGAGAGCACTCTCAACAGACCTCCTCCCTCACACACAAATGTTCCGGTCAGGAATTTTTATGACACCTAATGCCGACAGCAGCCTGATGTAAACAGTGAATCTTTTCTTGTATTATCGATTCACTGTTTACTGTAGCGGTCTCTGATGAATGTTTGCTCTCTGTCATATCCCTAGCCCAAACAAGCATTTATGGGTTGCTATTAAATATAGTAAGTCAAGTTTTACAAAAGTACCACAATTTATACAGTTTTCAACATTTGAGAGGCAATTGTGTGCCTTTTGTAAAACTTAACTTACTATATCTAATAGCAACCCATAAATCTGTTGACCCATGAGGTCTGTTGAGAGTGCTCTCCGTGTCAGATATCTGCGCAGTGTGCACACAAAGTCCTGATGTGGTGCAGCTGGTGTAAAACCCGGAGACAGACTCCCTTGAACATGCAGCTGTAGTTAGGGAGACAAAGCTACTCTGGAACTCCAGACTCATTATTTCTCACTGTGCATTTACACTTTCCTTTTTAAAATAAATCTACAGATACATTTCTTTCTGTGCATATTATATTATTTTTATGAGCGCTGTCCCATCTTTCACAGTTGTTTCAAAGATTACATATATATTTATACATACATACACATATTATATAGTATATATATATATATATATATATATTTTATATCTGTGTGCTATATATATATATATATATAAATATGGAATAGAACAAGTTCATGAAAATCATGGGCAGTAATTGTTATGCATCGTGATGCATCGCAGAATTGAATCGTAGACAGGATAATCATAGTCGAATCAAATCGTGAGACCAGTGAAGATGCACACCTCTAAATAAAATACACTATTGTCTCAATAAAAAAGCTTCAAAATGTGTGAACAATCGATCACCATAGGAAAATAAAGTAAGAGTTGCAATAAAGCATGAATATAATATGGATAGAGTCTATATAACAATGCCAATTTGAGATGTTAAATCCATATGTGACCGTATTATTTTAATAGGAATGTTGT
This sequence comes from Bombina bombina, assembly GCF_027579735.1. NCBI lineage: Eukaryota > Metazoa > Chordata > Amphibia > Anura > Bombinatoridae > Bombina > Bombina bombina. The sequence goes on along the minus strand of NC_069503.1, from coordinate 199,611,919 downwards.
TAATCACCAAAAAATATTGTATTTAATATGCTGTAATTTGTTTTATGTCTACATCATCACTCAGCCCCTTATTATTGGGTTTACATTTTAGCTGAGAAACGTGTTGCAATCTGTATATTTGATTGTTTTTATACACTTTGGGTGATTGTTTGCACCCTTAGTTTTCAATTTGGATTTTAATAAACTTATATCGAATTTACTGGAAGTCTGAGCTTGTTTCTTGATCCGGAGCGGACACCAGGAGTTTGTGTCCATTGATCCCTGGCCTGGAAACAGTGAGCTGGGACACAGAGAACACAGTAAGTTAGACTAAGCACAGGTGGGTGCTGCCACTCTAGTGAGTATAATACTAACACAAGACATCTGTATTTCTCTCTGCAACCACAGTATCCCACTAGGAGGCGCCCTCTGTTTTGTGATTTCTCTTCACAGATTCTCCATCTTGGTTTTGTTTTTTTCTGGAGAGGAGATTCCGAATATTCCAACTCCATCTGGGAACCCCCTTTTTTCTGTGACCATATTATTGGTTTCTATTTGGACTCATAAGACTTTGTGTTTTGAATTTTTTTATTATTTGATTTTTTTTTTACCATTTATGTTTTTATCATTATATGTTCCTTGATACCAGGCTGTTAAGGCAATGAAGATTGCTCTCAACTCTAGGATGTTTATGGGGAGAGAAAAAATCCTCTCGAGTCCAAAGACTCTGAGCCTTTAAAGAACCCCAAACCGCTCCCCAACATGTCAGGCTGTCGTCTGAGGTCACAATAACCCAGGACGGCTTTAGGAAGCATGTACCCTGAGACAGATGGTCCTGCGAAATCCACCAAGCAAGAGAATCTCTTGATAGTGGATCCAGAGATATCCTCTGAGAGAGATCTGAGTGATCTCCGTTCCCTTGTCTGAGCATGCATAACTGTAGGGGGTCACAAATGGAACCCAGCAAAAGGAATGATGTCCATGGAAGCAACCATCAGACCAATTACTTCCATACACTAAGAAACTAATGGACGGACAGGGGACTGATGAGAAAGGCAAGAAGCCAGAAGTTTAGACAGAGAATCTATAATTGTTCCTAAGAAACAAACCCTTGTGTCTGGTACCAGGGAACTCTTCTCCAGATTCACTTTCCACCCGTGGGAATGTAGAATAGATAACCCTGACAGTACCCTCCCCTCAACGACCCCTCCCCCGCAGGAGGACAAAAGGCTTATTGGGGAAACGGGTATAGAAGGCACGGAGGAGGGCGGGAGCATGATCATCAGAGGAGGGAACCCATGAACGCTCCTCCAGACCGTAGCCCCTCCAGTGAACCAAATACTGTACGCGGCCCCTGGACATACGAGAGTCAATAATGCTGCTGACCTCATACTCCTCATAGTTGTCAACAAAGATAGGGCAGGGGCGGGGACGAGGCAACACAATGGTAAACCGATTACAAACCAATGGTTTCAAGAGGGAGACATGAAAAACATTGGAGATGCGCATTGCAGGAGGAAGATCAAGAGCGTAGGCCACAGGATTGACCCGTCGGAGTATTCGAAAAGGACCAACATAACGGGGAGCCAGTTTATTGGAAGCCACACGAAGGTTCAATTTGCGGGAGGACAGCCAAACTCTCTCACCAACCTGGTAGGAAGGCGCGGGCAAACGCCTACGATCAGCCTGGAACTTTTGGCGCTGCATAGAACGATGAAGGCAATCCTGAATCTGCACCCACGTGGAACGGAGTTGCCGGAGATGCTCCTCCAAAGCCGAAATACATTGAGACATGAATGAATCGGGCAACAAGGATGGTTGAAACCCATAATTCGCCATGAACGGGGATAACTTGGAGGAAGCATTAATAGCACTATTACGAGCAAACTCTGCACAAGGTAACAGTTCAGACCAATTATTGTGGTGATCTGAGACATAGCAACGGAGGAACTGTTCCAAAGCTTGATTAGACGGTTCCACAGCCCCATTGGATTGAGGGTGATATGCCAAGGAGAAGGAAAGCTGGATCCCCATTTGAGCACAAAAGGAACGCCAAAATCTGAAGACAAACTGGCTACCCCGGTCCGACACTATCTCCTTGGGTAACCCATGTAAACGTAAGGCCTCCCGGGCAAAAATTGAAGCAAACTCCTGAGCGGTAGGCAACTTCTTCAAGGGAATGCAAGCTGACATTTTAGAAAAACGGTCAACCGCCATAAGGATAACAGTATTGCCATTGGAAACAGGGAGCTCGACAATGAAGTCTATGGAAAGATGTGTCCAAGGACGCTCACCATTAGCAATAGGTTGAAGAAGACCCACAGGAAGACGTCGAGGAGTCTTATTCTGTGCACAAACTGAGCAGGAGGCAACATACGCAGCAACATCAGAACAAAGAGCTGGCCACCAAATCATTTGGTTCTTGCCTGGGTGACCTGGTAAGTGTGCAAAAGTTTAGTTTGAAGATTCTCAGGAACAAAACACTTACCACTAGGTTTCTCAGGAGGTGCATTGGTTTGTGCAGCCAGGACCTCCTCCCCCAAGGGAGAAGTCAAATTAGTACGTATGGTAGCCAAAATATGGTCAGGAGGTATAACTGGAGTAGGTACAGACTCCTCCTTGGACAGAGGCGAAAATTGTCGAGAGAGGGAATCAGCCCTAACATACATACTACCAGGCAGGTAGGAGACCACATAATTAAACCGAGACACAAATAGCGCCCATCTGGCCTGTCAGGGCGACAAACATTTTGCTTCAGATAGATAAGTTAAATTCTTGTGGTCAGTACGAATGAGCACTGGCGCGTTAGTAGCCTGGAGAAGGTGCCTCCATTCCTTGAGTGCCAAAATTATGGTCAGTAATTCCCTGTCGCCAATTTCATAATTGCACTCCGCTGGAGACAATTTCTTATAGAAGAAACCACACGGATGCAAGGAACCGTCAGGTGTAGGACGTTGAGACAAGAGGGCACCTACTCCAGTCTCAGATGCATCGACCTCAAGAACGAAAGGCAGGACAGGGTTAGGATGAGCCAGAACTGGAACGGCAGCAAAGGCAGTCTTAAGACTATCAAAGACCTTAATGGCAGTAGGTAATCAATGGAGTGGATCATTCTCTTTACGGGTCATGTCTGTGATAGGTTTGACCAAGGAAGAAAAGTTTTCAATAAACTTTCTATAGTAATTGAACTCCAAAAAACGTTGAATAGACCGAAGACCAACTGGGCGAGGCCACTGCAGATAACTTGTCAGGATCCATGGGGAACCCTGCAACGGAGATAACATAACCTAGGAAGGTTACTTGAGTCTGATGGAACTCACATTTCTCGAGTTTACAAAACAGGCCGTTCTCACGTAGTCTCTGAAGAACCCGTGTAACATCAGAACGATGAGCCTCAAGTGTGGATGAGTGTATGAGGATGTCGTCTAGGTACACCACAACACACTGTTGCAACATATCTCGTAGGACAACATTAATAAATTCCTGGAAAACAGCAGGAGCATTACATTCCCTTGAAGAAGTTGCCTACCGCTCAGGAGCTTGCTTCAATTTTTGCCCGGGAGGTCTTCCGTTTACATGGGTTAACCAAGGAGATAGTGTCGTATTGGGGTAGGCAGTTTGTCTCCATATTTTGGTGTTCCTTTTGTGCTCAAATGGGGATCCAGCTTTCCTTCTCCTCTGCATATCATCCTCAATCCAATTGAGCTGCGGAACGGTCTAATCAAGTTCTGGAACAGTTCCTCCGTTGCAATGTCTCAGACCTGTTTGTGAGAGCTTCTGTGTATTACCTGTCTGTCTGACGTCCCTCCTGGTCCCTGGCTTGTTCCTGACTCTGCTGTTCTCCTTGTTCCTGATTCTGGCTCGTCTGACTATTCGCTTTGGCTCCTGACTCGACTCGTCTGACTACCAGTTCTTGTTTTGATTCCTGGCTTGTTATTTGACTTGTGGACTTTTTATTATTTTTTGCTATTAATAAAGGTGTGATTATAATCACCATCAGGATTCATGGCCCTTGCGTAATGTCAGGGTGCCAGGAATCAGACTCAGACAAGAAGTGCAAAAAATGAGCAGCATAACACAGTATGCACCAGAGTCAGCAAGAGAGGTGAGTAAAATGGCTGCCAGCAGCACATGGCAAACAGATCAGGGAAAAAACCCTGACACAGAGACCCATCGTACTCAAAACAAGGGGATGCAACGCCCAGACCCCAGATTGTACAGAAACCATGGGGTAGGACTGGGAACCTGAAACAGAGATCTTCTTCCAAACACAGTGCAACCGCACCCTAGAAGACAACTGAAGACGAAAGACCCCAGAGTCACAAAGGTTGCTCAGATAACAAAATCTTCAGAAACCGAAACCACGTGCAGCACGATTAGATAAACACTGCACGCTACAGTCATTCAAAGATGACTCTGAAATTTTAAAACTTGCAGGGCAAGTAAAGAGCAGCTGAAGATAGGTTCCAAACCGTCAGACTGCCAAGCATCCACTAAGCAGCCACGGGCTATCCAAGAGCCGCCAATCCTTCCCACAGAACCTGAACGTGGAGAAGACACAGAGCCCTCAAGGAGGCTCACCGTACCTCGAAGACCCGAGGACGAAGCAGCAAAGTAACAGATCACAGATCCTGCTCCAAACACCAGGGCGGCAGGCACATCTGAAAGACAGAGAGATACCCAACCACAAGCTCCCAGGGAATGGAAAGAATGGGAGGAACTCACCCACACCAACAGAGCTCGGGTGCCAACCCAATCCACTTTTCCACTATAGGTACTCCCAAGGAGAACCCCCAAGGACCTGAACAGAGAAAAGTGCAGTAGCTGCCTTAAAAGGCATGGCACAACTCTCTATAACAGTTCCGACATGGAGACCTCAACTTCCCTAGTTGGAACAGAACAAGCCCCAGAACAGCAGACCCCTAGCACCTGATCCAACCTCCTACACACAGGGCAGGACAACGAACCTCCCGAGAGAGGAAAACCCCACCTCTTAAGGAAGACAAACTACCTCCTCAAAAGGGAGAGCACAGATAAAAGGACAGCGCACATGCTTACAAGACAAGAAAGTCATAGTCTGATCAACCACTGTTGATCAAACAGAGATAAAATTCCCGAACACACTTCGTAAAAGTCCAACAAAATGAAAGGACATGCATTGTGAACATGTAGCCATAAGCTGGAAATGAACGCAATTATCAGCTTACGAGCCTGCAAAGCCTACAACTAAACCATTGTGGGGCACTTTCCAAGGAAAAAACAGGCCCAAAGGAACATGCCAGCACCCAAAGGTGAACGCAATCCTGGCTCAGCTGCAGCAAGCTCAACGAGCTAGGCCAAAGCCTGTGTTCCCGGGAAAAACTGGGTCGCCCTGAACCAGTCCGCAGGATCATAAGTCTCCAGACATCCCTAACGATTCAAGACAAGACCTCTGGGCCCAGGCCCCAGAATCGTTTAAAAACAAACACCACCCCAGGAAAAACTAATACCTCATCTGAAGGAATCAGACCTCACAGAGGAAGATAACCGTACTAAACCGGAGAATGGGAACAAGACTCACTCGTAATTCCCAGCCCAAGGGAAGAGACACCCCTATCAGGAGTCCACCCTCCAAAAATGAGTTAGGGCGCGACAGATAACATTGTTGCACACACTGTAGCCAGATGGTTAAAGACACAGGCATGCTCCTGAACTCACTGAGGACAACTCTTTAACAAAGAATAGAAAGCGTACTAGGCAACATTAATAATAGAAGTAAATTTGTTTAAAATGTCAAACTATCCAATACATTTAATTTTAACTTTAACACAGAACACAAAGGGAGAACTAATAAGGAGAAACATATGGGGTTAGATTTATCAAAGTCAGACAGGCAGGGGCGTATACATCTTTGCCCCAGCCCGCCCAGCATTGCTTCCCCGTATTTAAAGGGAAATTAAACCCAAAATGTTTCTCTTTCATGATTAAGGTAGAGAATACAGTTTTAAACAACATTCTAATTTACTATTATTATTTAATTTGCTTCATTCTTCAGATATCCTTTGTTGAAGAAATAGCAATGCACATGGGTGAGCCAGACACACAAGGCACCAATCAGCAGCTACTGAGCCTATTTAGATATGCTTTCCAACAGGATATCAAGAGAATAAAGCAAATTATAATAATATTCCATGGATAATATAAGTAACTTGAAAAGTTGTTTAAATTGCATTCTCTTTCTAAATTATGAAAGTAAATATTTGGGTTTCATGTTCCTTTAAAAGGGACAGTCTACACCAGAATATTTATTTTAAAAGATAGATAAGCCCTTTATTACCCATTCCCTAGTTTTGCATAACCAACACAGTTATATTAATATACTTTTTACCTCTGTGATTATCTTGTATCTAAGCCTCTGCAAACTGCCCTTTTATTTCAGTTCTTTTGACAGACTTGCATTTTAGCCAATCAGTGCTGGCTCCTAGGAACTCCACGTGCATGAGCACAGTGTTATCTATATGAAACACACAAACTGACACCCTCTAGTGGTGAAAAACTGTCAAAATGCCCTGAGATGAGAGGCGGCCTTCAAGGGCTTAGACATTAGCATATGAACCTCCTAGGTTTAGCTTTCCACTAAGAATACCAAGAGAACAAAGCAAAATTGGTGATAGATGTAAATTTGAAAATTGTTTAAAATTACATGCCCTATCGGAATAATGAAAGTTTGTTTTGGACTAGACTGTCCCTTTAAGGTTGCACACTACGGTTAGTAGTTCATAAAGCAATGGGTGCCACCATAAACCTAGGTTTCCTTTCTGCTGATACCAGTAAGGGACAGTTTTAAATGAGAGAGCAGCCAATGACATGTGTGGAATATAGCAGTTAAGTCTGGAATCTGCATTTCTACTTCTAACAGGAATAGGAAAGCCCACAATTTTCACAGTTAAAGGGACACTGTACCCAAAAAAAATATTTTGTGATTCAGATAGAGCATGCAATTTTAAGCAACTTTCTAATTTACTCCTATTATCAAATATTCTTCATTCTCTTGGTATCTTTATTTGAAATGCAAGAATGTAAGTTTAGATGCCGGCCCATTTTGGTGAACAACCTGGGTTGTCCTTGCTGATTGGCGAATAAATTCATCCACCAATAAAAAAGTTCTGTCCAGAGTACTGAAACCAAAAAAAAGATTAGATGCCTTCTTTTTCAAATAATGATAGCAATAGAACGAAGAAAAATTGATAATAGGAGTAAATTAGAAAGTTGCTTAAAATTGCATGCTCTTTCTGAATTACAAAAGAATAAATTTGGGTTCAGTGTCCCTTTAAATTACAGAAAATGGGACAAAAATAATGACAGTATATTACAAAGCTTTTTTAAATGGACATGAAACCCAACATTTTTCTTTCAAGATTACACAATTTTTAAAAACTTTCCACTTTACTTATATTATCAAATCTGCTTCAATCTACTGGTAAATTTTTTATTTTTTTTAAAGAGCATTAATGCACTACTTGGAGTTAACACATTGGCTGAGCCAATGACATATATATATATATATATATATATATATATATATATATATATATATATATATATATATATATATATATATATAATCTCAACATAGGGGGAGGCAAAAAGTGAGTTTATTTTCTACACAATCAGATATATATATATATATATATATATATATATATATATTTATATATATTGCATTGCTGCTCCTGAAGCTGTCTAAGTTTTTAACAAAGGATACCAAGAAAATGAAGCAAATTAGATAATAGAAGTAAATTAGGAAGTTGTTTAGAATTGCATGCTATATCTAAATCATGAAATATTCATTTTGACTTTCCTATCACTTTCATGTCCCTTTAATGCAAGAAACAAACGCCTAGATTTAGAGTTTGGAGTTAGCCGTCAAAAGCAGCGTTAAGGCGTCCTAACGCTGCTTTTGGCCGCCCGCTGGTATTTAGAGTCAGGCAGGAAAGGGTCTAAAGCTTACTTCCCTACCGCGATTCCAGACTACCGCAGATCCCTACACGCCAATTGCGTATCCTATCTTTTCAATGGGATCTGCCTAACGCTGGTATTTGGCGTCTTGGGAGAAGTGAGCGGTAGACCCTCTACCGACAAGACTCCTACCGCCAAAAAAAGTCAGTAGTTAAGAGCTTTATGGGCTAACGCGTGAATATAAAGCTCTTAACTACTGTGCTCTAAAGTACACTAACACCCATAAACTACCTATGTACCCCTAAACCGAGGCCCCCCCACATCGCCGCCAACCTAATAAAAAAATGTAACCCCTAATCTGCCGACCGGACACCGCCGCCACCTACATTATACCTATGAACCCCTAATCTGCTGCCCCTAACATCGCCGACCCCTATATTATATTTATTAACCCCTAATCTGCCCCCCTCCCCCCAACGTCGCCGCTACCTAACTACACTTATTAACCTCTAATCTGCCGACCGGACCTCGTCGCCACTATAATAAATGTATTAACCCCTAAACCGCCGCACTCTCGCCTCGAAAAAACGCTATCATAATTTTTTTAACCCCTAATCTGCAATCCCTAACATCGCTGCCACGTACCTACAATTATTAACCCCAATCTCCCGCCCGCACCGTCGCCGCTACTATAATAAAGTTATTAACCCCTAAACCTAAGTCTAACCCTAACCCTAACACCCCCTAACAAATATAATTTAAATTAAACGAAATAATATTCCTATAATTAAATAAATTATTCCTATTTAAAACTAAATACTTACCTATAAAATAAACCCTAATATAGCTACAATATAACTAATAGTTACATTGTAGCTATTTTAGGATTTATATTTATTTTACAGGCAACTTTGTATTTATTTTAACTTGGTACAATAGCTATTTAATAGTAAATAACTATTTAATAGCTACCTAGTTAAAAACAAAATTTATGCTTACCTGATAAATTTCTTTCTTTTGCGATGTACCGAGTCCACGGATTCACGGATTTCAAGACAGAAACCTAAACTGAAGGCACCACTGCTTGCAAAACCTTTCTCCCAAAAATAGCCTCCGAAGAAGCAAAAGTATCAAATTTGTAAAATTTTGAAAAGGTATGGAGCGAAGACCAAGTCGCAGCCTTACAAATCTGTTCAACAGAAGAATCATTTTTAAAAGCCCATGTGGAAGCTACCGCTCTAGTAGAATGAGCTGTAATCCTTTCAGGAGGCTGCTGTCCAGCAGTCTCATAAGCCAAACAGATGATGCTTTTCAGCCAAAAGGAAAGAGAAGTCGCCGTAGCCCTTTGACCCCTACGCTTTCCAGCATAGACAACAAAGAAGATGTTTGACGAAAATCTTTGGTTGCCTGTAAATAGAATTTCAAAGCACGAACCACGTCCAAGTTGTGCAACAGACGTTCCTTCTTACAAGAAGGATTAGGACACAGAGAAGGAACAACAATCTCCTGATTGATATTCCTGTCAGTAACAACCTTAGGTAGGAATCCAGGCTTGGTACGCAAAACCACCTTATCAGCATGGAACACAAGATAAGGTGAGTGACATTGTAATGCAGATAGTTCAGAAACTCTTCAAGCTGAAGAGATAGCAACTAGGAACAAAACTTTCCAAGATAAAAGCTTAATATCTATGGAATGCATGGGTTCAAACGGAACCCCCTGAAGAACTTTCAGAACTAAATTTAAACTTCATGGCGGAGCAACAGGTTTAAACACAGGCTTAATTCTAGCTAAAGCCTGACAAAAAGCCCGAACGTCTGGAACATCTGCCAGATGCTTGTGCAACAGAATAGACAGAGCTGATATCTGTCCTTTTAGGGAATTAGCTGACAATCCTTTCTCCAATCCCTCTTGGAGAAAAGACAAAATCCTAGGAATCCTGATTTTACTCCAGGAGTAGCCTTTGGATTCGCACCAAAAAAGATATTTACGCCATATCTTATGATAGATTTTCAGGCTTTCGAGCCTGAATCAAGGTATCTATGACCGACTCCGAGAAACCCCGCTTTGATAGAATCAAGCGTTCAATCTCCACGCAGTCAGTTGCAGAGAAATTAGATTTGGATGCTGGAATGGACCTTGAATGAGAAGGTCCCGTCGAGTCCATGGTGGCAGAGATGACATGTCCACCAGGTCTGCATACCACGTCATGCGTGGCCACGCAGGAGCTATCAAGATCACCAAAGCTCTCTCCTGTTTGATTCTGGCAATCAAACGAGGAAGGAGAGGAAATGGTGGAAACACATAAGCCAGGTTGAACGACCAGGGTACTGCTAGAACATCTATCAGTACTGCTTGAGGATCCCTTGACCTGGATCCATAACGAGGAAGTTTGGCGTTCTGACAAGACGCCATCAGATCCAATTCTGGTGTGCCCCATAGCCGAACCAGGTGAGCAAACAACTCCGGATGGAGTTCCCACTCCCCTGGATGAAAAGTCTGACGACTTAGAAAATCTGCCTCCCAGTTCTCTACTCCTGGGATATAGATTGCTGACAGATGGCAAGAGTGATCCTCTGCCCATCGGATTATCCTTGAGACTTCTGTCATCGCCAAGGAACTCTTTGTTCTGCCCTGATGATTGATATAAGCTACAGTCGTGATGTTGTCCGACTGAAACCTGATGAATCTGGCCGAAGCCAGCTGAGGCCATGCCTGGAGAGCATTGAATATCGCTCTTAATTCCAGAATATTTATCGGTAGGAGAGCCTCCTCCCGAGTCCACAAACCCTGTGCTTTCAGGGAATTCCAGACTGCACCCCAGCCCAGAAGGCTGGCGTCTGTCGTCACTATAACCCAATCTGGCCTGCGGAAACACATTCCCTGGGACAGATGATCCTGTGACAACCACCAAAGAAGAGAGTCTCTGGTCTCTTGATCCAGATTTATCTGAGGAGATAAATCCGCATAATCCCCATTCCACTGATTGTGCATGCATAGTTGCAGTGGTCTGAGATGCAAGCGAGCAAACGGAACTATGTCCATTGCCGCTACCATTAGACCGATTACCTCCATACACTGAGCCACTGACGGCCGAGGAATGGAATGAAGAGCTCGGCAGGTGTACAAAATCTTTGATTTCCTGACCTCCGTCAGAAATATTTTCATGTCCACCGAGTCTATCAGAGTCCCTAGAAATGAAACCCTTGTGAGGGGGGAAAGAGAACTCTTTTTTTACGTTCACCTTGCACCCGTGAGATCTTAGAATAGCCAACACTAAGTCCATGTGGGACTTGGCTAGTTGGAAAGTCGACGCTTGAATTAGAATGTCGTCTAGATAAGGCGCCACTGCTATGCCCCGCGGTCTTAGAACTGCCAGAAGGGACCCTAGCACCTTTGTGAAGATTCGTGGTGCCGTGGCCAACCCGAAGGGAAGAGCCACAAACTGATAATGCTTGTCCAGAAAGGCGAACCTGAGGAACTGGTGATGATCTTTGTGGATCGGAATGTGTAGATATGCATCCTTTAAGTCCACGGAAGTCATATATTGACCCTCCTGGATCAATAGTAAGATAGTCCGAATGGTCTCCATCTTGAAAGATGGGACTCTTAGGAATTGGTTTAGGATCTTGAGATCTAAAATTGGTCTGAAAGTTCCCTCTTTCTTGGGAACCACAAACAGATTGGAGTAGAACCCCTGTCCCTGCTCTGCTTTTGGGACTGGGCAGATCACTCCCATGGTAAAAAGATCTTCTACACAGTGTAAGAACGCCTCTTTTTTTGTCGGGTTTACAGACAATTGAGAAAGATGGATCCTCCCCCTTAGAGGGGAATCCTTGAAATCTAGAAGGTATCCCAGGGTTACAATTACTACTGCCCAGGAATCCTGAATGTCTCTTGCCCAGGCCTGAGCAAAGAGAGAGAGTCTGCCCCCTACTAGATCCGGTCCCGGATCGGGGGCTACCCCTTCATGCTAACTTAGTGGATGCACCAGGCTTTTTGGCCTGTTTACCCTTGTTCCAAGCCTGGTTAGGTCTCCAGGTTGGCTTGGATTGAGCAAAGTTCCCCTCTTGCTTTGCAGCAGAGGAAGAGGAAGTGGGACTACTCTTGAAGTTTCGAAAGGAACGAAAATTATTTTGTTTGGTCCTTGACTTATTTGACTTATCCTGAGGGAGGGTATGACCCTTCCCTCCCGTAATGTCTAAAATGATCTCTTTCAGTGCAGGCCCAAATAGGGTCTTACCTTTGAAAGGCATGGACAAAAGCTTAGATTTAGATGACACATCAGCTGACCAGGACTTAAGCCATAACGCTCTAAAATGGCAAAACCTGAATTATTTGCCGCTAACTTAGCAAGATGAAAAGCAGCGTCTGTAATAAAAGAATTAGCCAACTTAAGGGCCTTAATTCTGTCCAAAATATCATCTAGTGGGGTCTCCATCTGAAGAGCCTCTTCTAGAGCCTCAAAAAAAAAAAAAGCAGCTGCAGTGGTTACCGGAACAATGCACGCTATAGGTTGAAGAAGAAAACCTTGATGAACAAAAATTTTCTTTAGGAGACCCTGTAACTTTTTATCCATAGGATCAATGAAAGCACAACTGTCTTCAATAGGTATAGGTGTACGCTTAGCCAGAGTAGAAATAGCTCCCTCCACCTTAGGGACCGTCTGCCATGAGTCCTTTATGGTGTCAGAAATTGGGATCATTTTCTTAAAGGGCCATTATACACTCATTTTTTCTTTGCATAAATGTTTTGTAGATGATCTATTACTAAAGCCCATAAAGTTTTTTTTTTTTTTTAAATTTATAATTGTGCTTATTTTTAAATATCATTGCTCTGATTTTCAGACTCCTAACCAAGCCCCAAAGTTTTATTTGAATACCGTCAGCTACCTTTATTTGAATACCTTCCAGCTTGCTCCTGTTTGAGTAAAGGGTCTTTTCATATGCAAAAGAAGGGGGAGGGGGGGGAGTGTCTTATTTCCCACTTGCAGTGGGCTTTCCAACTGCCTTTTCAACAGAGCTAAACTGAAAGCTTCTAAGTACGTTTTTAAACCATTTTATACTGGATTTTTATATCAGTATCTGTGCATCTTATTCTTTATAGTAGTGTCTATTACATGCAGTTATATGAAAATGAGTGTATACTGTCCCTTTAAAAACAGGAGGGGGAGCGAACGGAATACCTGGTCTATCCCACTCCTTAGTAACAATGTCTGAAATCCTCTTAGGGACCGGAAAAACATCAGTGTAAACAGGAACCTCTAAATATTTGTCCATTTTACACAATTTCTCTGGAACTACAATAGGGTCACAATCATCCAGAGTAGCTAAAACCTCCCTGAGCAATAAGCGGAGGAGCTCTAGCTTAAATTTAAATGCCGTCATATCTGAATCTGTCTGAGGGAACATCTTTCCTGAATCAGAAATCTCTCCCTCAGACAGCAAATCCCTCATCCCTACCTCAGAACATTGTGAGGGAATATCGGATACGGCTACTAAAGCGTCAGAAGGCTCGGCATTTGTTCTTAAGGCAGAGCTACTGCGCTTCCCTTGCAACCCTGGCAGTTTAGATAAAACCTCTGTGAGGGTAGTATTCATAACTGAAGCCATATCTTGCAAGGTGAAAGAATTAGACGCACTAGAAGTACTTGGCGTTGCTTGTGCGGGCGTTACTGGTTGTGACACTTGGGGAGAACTAGATGGCGAAACCTGATTTCCTTCTGTCTGAGAATCATTTAATGCCAAATTTTTATAAGTCAAAATATGCTGTTTGCAATTTATAGACATATAAGTACAATTGGGACACATTCTTAGAGGGGGTTCCACAATGGCTTCTAAACAAATTGAACAATGAGTTTCCTCAGTGTCAGACATGTTTAACAGGCTAGTAATGAAGCAAGCAAGCTTGGAAAACACTATATTTAATGAAAAAAACACAATTTGCAAAAACAGTACTGTACCTTTAAGAGAAAAAAAAGGCATACACAAACTGCAAAACAGGTTAAAATTGCTTCAAATTTTCCGAAATTTTAACAGTGTACCCACTAAGCTTTAGAAGGATTGCACCACAAGTAAATAAGCAATAAACCCCCAAATGAAAAAAACGGATTGATAATTGTCTAAAACCGGGTAAAAAACCCTATAGCACCTTGCCACAGCTCTGCTGTGGCCCTACCTGCCCTTAGGAAACGATAATATGGGGTTTAAAGCTTCGATTAGGCCCTCAGAAGACTATCAGGACCTCAGGAGAAGTTGCTTGCTGCTTGTCTGAATAGCAAAGTGCACAACTGAAACGCAAAAATTGGCCCCTCCACCTCACTCGATGTTGCTGGGGCCTACACAAAACTAACAAACCTTGCCTGAAAGCCATGTGGGTTATAAACAACCTCAAAAAAGCCAAAAGAACCCTCAAGCAAATGTCCCATAAAACTGAAAAACGTTACTCCCAGACACACAGACGTTTGTCCCAACTTCTCATAACAAACTGAGTGCCCACAAAAAAAACATAATTTATGTAAGAACTTACCTGATAAATTCATTTCTTTCATATTAGCAAGAGTCCATGAGCTAGTGACGTATGGGATATACATTCCTACCAGGAGGGGCAAAGTTTCCCAAACCTTAAAATGCCTATAAATACACCCCTCACCACACCCACAAATCAGTTTAACGAATAGCCAAGAAGTGGGGTGATAAGAAAAAGTGCGAAAGCATAAAAAATAAGGAATTGGAATAATTGTGCTTTATACAAAAAAATCATACCACCACAAAAAGGGCGGGTCTCATGGACTCTTGCTAATATGAAAGAAATTAATTTATCAGGTAAGTTCTTACATAAATTATGTTTTCTTTCATGTAATTAGCAAGAGTCCATGAGCTAGTGACGTATGGGATAATGACTACCCAAGATGTGGATCTTTCCACGCAAGAGTCACTAGAGAGGGAGGGATAAAATAAAGACAGCCAATTCCTGCTGAAAATAATCCACACCCAAAATAAAGTTTAATGAAAACATAAGCAGAAGATTCAAACTGAAACCGCTGCCTGAAGTACTTTTCTACCAAAAACTGCTTCAGAAGAAGAAAACACATCAAAATGGTAGAATTTAGTAAAAGTATGCAAAGAGGACCAAGTTGCTGCTTTGCAAATCTGATCAACCGAAGCCTCATTCCTAAACGCCCAGGAAGTAGAAACTGACCTAGTAGAATGAGCTGTAATCCTTTGAGGCGGAGTTTTACCCGACTCGACATAAGCATGGTGAATTAAGGATTTCAACCAAGATGCCAAAGAAATGGCAGAAGCTTTCTGGCCTTTTCTAGAACCGGAAAAGATGACAAATAGACTAGAAGTCTTTCGGAAAGACTTAGTAGCTTCAACATAAAATTACAAAGCTCTAACAACATCCAAAGAATGCAATGATTTCTCCTTAGAATTCTTAGGATTAGGACATAATGAAGGAACCACAATTTCTCTACTAATGTTGTTAGAATTCACAACCTTAGGTAAAAATTCAAAAGAAGTTCGCAACACTGCCTTATCCTGATGAAAAATCAGAAAAGGAGACTCACAAGAAAGAGCAGATAATTCAGAGACTCTTCTGGCAGAAGAGATGGCCAAAAGAAACAAAACTTTCCAAGAAAGAAGTCTAATGTCCAATGAATGCATGGGTTCAAAAGGGAGGAGCTAGAAGAGCCCCCAGAACCAAATTCAAACTCCAAGGAGGAGAAATTGACTTAATGACAGGTTTTATACGAACCAAGTCTTGTACAAAACAATGAATATCAGGAAGATTAGCAATCTTTCTGTGAAAAAGAACAGAAAGAGCAGAGATTTGTCCTGTCAAGGAACTTGCGGACAAACCTTTAACTAAACCATCCTGAAGAAACTGTAAAATTCTCGGAATTCTAAAAGAATGCCAGAAAAAATGATGAGAAGACACCAAGAAATATAAGTCTTCCAGACTCTATAATATATCTCTCTAGATACAGATTAACGAGCCTGTAACATAGTATTAATCACAGAGTCAGAGAAACCTCTTTGACCAAGAATCAAGCGTTCAATCTCCATACCTTTAAATTTAAGGATTTGAGATCCTGATGGAAAAAAGGACCTTGCGACAGAAGGTCTGGTCTTAACGGAAGTCCACGGTTGGCAAGAGGCCATCCAAACAAGATCCGTATACCAAAACCTGTGAGGCCATGCTGGAGCTACCAGCAGAACAAACTAGCATTCCTTCAGAATCTTGGAGATTACTCTTGGAAGAAGAACTAGAGGCGGAGAGATATAGGCAGGATGATACTTCCAAGGAAGTGATAATACATTCACTGCCTCCGCCTGAGGATCCCGGGATCTGAACAGATACCTGGGAAGTTTCTTGTTTAGATGAGAAGCCATCAGATCTATTTCTGGAAGTTCCCACATTTGAACAATCTGAAGAAATACCTCTGGGTGAAGAGACCATTCGCCCGGATACAACGTTTGGCGACTGAGATAATCCGCTTCCCAATTGTCTATACCTGGGAAATGAACCGCAGAGATTAGACAGGAGCTGGATTCCGCCCAAACCAGAATTCGAGATACTTCTTTCATAGCCAGAGGACTGTGAGTCCCTCCTTGATGATTGATGTATGCCACAGTTGTGACATTGTCTGTCTGAAAACAAATGAACGACTCTCTCTTCAGACGAGGCCAAGACTGAAGAGCTCTGAAAATTGCACGGAGTTCCAAAATATTGATCGGTAATCTCACCTCCTGAGATTCCCAAACCCCTTGTACCGTCAGACCCCCACACAGCTCCCCAACCTGTAAGACTTGCATCTGTTGAAATTACAGTCCAGGTCGGAAGAACAAAAGAAGCCCCCTGAACTAAACGATGGTAATCTGTCCACCACGTCAGAGAGTGTCGTACAATCGGTTTTAAAGATATTAATTGAGATATCTTTGTATAATTCCTGCACCATTGGTTCAGCATACAGAGCTGAAGAGGTCGCATGTGAAAACGAGCAAAGGAGATTGCGTCCGATGCAGCAGTCATAAGACCTAAAATTTCCATGCATAAGGCTACCAAAGGGAATGAATGTGACTGAAGGTTTTGACAAGCTGATATCAATGTTAGACTTCTCTTGTCTGACAAAGACAGAGTCATAGACACTGAATCTATCTGGAAACCTAAAAAGGTTACCCTTGTCTGAGGAATCAATGAACTTTTCGGTAAATTGATCCTCCAACCATGATCTTGAAGAAACAACACAAGTCGATTCGTATGAGATTCTGCTAAATGTGAAGACTGAGCAAGTACCAAGATATCGTCCAAATAAGGAAATACCAATACCCTGTTCTCTGATTACAGACAGAAGGGCACCGAGAACCTTTGTAAAAATTCTTGGAGCTGATGCTAGGCAAAACGGTAGAGCCACAAACTGGTAATGCTTGTCTAGAAAAGAGAATCTCAGAAACTAAAAGTGATCTGGATGAATCGGAATATGCAGATATGCATCCTGTAAATCTATTGTAGACATATAATGCCCTTGCTGAACAAAAGGCAGGATAGTCCTTACAGTTACCATCTTGAATGTTGGTATCCTTACATAACGATTCAATATTGATAGATCCGGAACTGGTCTGAAGGAATTGACCTTCTTTGGTACAATGAAGAGATAGAATAAAACCCCAGCCCCTGTTCCAGAACTGGAACTGGCATAATTACTCCAGCCAACTCTAGATCTGAAACACATTTCAGAAAAGCTTGAGCCTTTGCTGGGTTTACTGGGACACGGGAAAGAAAAAAATCTCTTTGCAGGAGGCCTTAACTTGAAGCCAATTCTGTACCCTTCTGAAACAATGTTCTGAAACCAGAGATTGTGAACGGAATTGATCCAAATTTCTTTGAAAAAACGTAACCTGCCCCATACCAGCTGAGCTGGAATGAGGGCCGCACCTTCATGGGTACTTAGGAGCTGGCTTTGGGTTTCTATAAGGCTTGGATATATTCCAAACTGGAGATGGTTTCCAAACTGATACCGCTCCTGAGGATGAAGGATCAGGCTTTTGTTCCTTGTTGTGAGGAAAGGAACGAAAACGATTATTAGACCTAAATTTACCTTTAGATTTTTTATCCTGTGGTAAAAAAGTTCCCTTCCCTCCAGTAAAAGTTGAGATAAAAGAATCCAACTGAGAACCGAATAATTGATTACCCTGGAAAGAAAGGGATAGCAAAGTTGACTTAGAAGACATATCAGCATTCCAAGTTTTAAGCCATAAAGCTCTTCTAGCCAAAATAGCTAGAGACATATACCTGACATCAACTCTAATGATATCAAAGATGGCATCACAAATAAAATAATTAGCATGTTATAGAATAATAATAATGCTATGAGAATTATGATCTGTTACTTGTTGCGCTAAAGCTTCTAACCAAAAAGTTGAAGCTGCAGCAACATCCGCTAAAAATATAGCAGGAGAAGAGACAGCCCCATTAACCTTAGGGATTTTGTCCCAAAACTCTAATCTGTCAGATGGCACAGGATATAATTGCTTAAAACGATTTAGAAGGAGTAAATGAATTACCCAAATTATTCCATTCCCTGGAAAATACTTCAGAAATAGCATCAGGGACAGGAAACACTTCTGGAATAACTACAGGAGATTTAAAAACCTTATTTAAACGTTTAGATTTAGTATCAAGAGGACCAGAATCCTCTATTTCTAATGCAATTAATACTTCTTTAAGTAAAGAACGAATAAATTCCATCTTGAACAAATACAAAGATTTATCAGCATCAACCTCTGAGACAGAAACCTCTGAACCAGAAGAACCATTATCAGTATCAGAATGATGATGTTCATTTAAAAATTCATCTGAAAAAAAGAGAAGTTTTAAAAGACTTTTATGTATACTAGAAGGAGAAATAACAGACATAGCCTTCTTAATGGATTTAGAAACAAAATCTCTTATGTTATCAGGAACACTGAGTATTAGATGTTGACGGAACAGCAACAGGTAATGTAACAGTACTAAAGGAAATTTTATCTGCATTAACAAGTTTGTCATGACATTCAATACAAACAACGGCTGGAGGAACAGATACCAAAAGTTTATAGCAGATACACTTAGCTTTGGTAGCTCCAGCACCGGGCAGCGATTTTCCTGAAGTATCTTATGACTCAGCTGCAACGTGGAACATCTTGCAATATGTAATAGAAAAAACAACATATAAAGCAAAATTGATCAAATTCCTTAAATGACAGTTTCAGGAATGGGTAAAAAATGCCAGTGAACAAGCTTCTAGCAACCAGAAGCAATAAATAATGAGACTTAAATAATGTGGAGACAAAAGTGACGCCCATATTTTTTTAGAGCCAAATAAGACGCCCACATTATTTGGTGCCTAAATGCTTTTGGCGCCAAAAAATGACGCCACATCCGGAACGCCGACACTTTTGACGCAAAAGAACGTCAAAAAATGACGCAACTTCCGGCGACACGTATGACGCCGGAAACAGAAAAAAAATTTTGCGCCAAAAAAGTCTGCGCCAAGAATGACACAATAAAATGAAGCATTTTCAGCCCCCGCGAGCCTAACAGCCCACAGGGAAAAAAGTCAAATTTTTAAGGTAAGAAAAAATGATTGATTCAAATGCATTATCCCAAATATGAAACTGACTGTCTGAAAATAAGGAATGTTGAACATCCTGAGTCAAGGCAAATAAATGTTTGAATACATATATTTAGAACTTTATAAAAAAAGTGCCCAACCATAGCTTAGAGCGTCACAGAAAATAAGACTTACTTACCCAAGGACACTCATCTACATGTTGTAGAAAGCCAAACCAGTACTGAAACGAAAATCAGCAGAGGTAATGGTATATATATATATATATAAGAGTATATCGTCGATCTGAAAAGGGAGGTAAGAGATGAATCTCTACGACCGATAACAGAGAACCTATGAAATAGACCCCGTAGAAGGAGATCATTGCATTCAAATAGGCAATACTCTCCTCACATCCCTCTGACATTCACTGCACGCTGAGAGGAAAACCGGGCTCCAACCTGCTGCGGAGCGCATATCAACGTAGAATCTAGCACAAACTTACTTCACCACCTCCATAGGAGGCAAAGTTTGTAAAACTGATTTGTGGGTGTGGTGAGGGGTGTATTTATAGGCATTTTAAGGTTTGGGAAACTTTGCCCCTCCTGGTAGGAATGTATATCCCATACGTCACTAGCTCATGGACTCTTGCTAATTACATGAAAGAAATTAACCCTTTATGCAAGCTAGTAAAGCCTCTGATAACACTAGGATTACTGCTTACCCTTCCCCTAATGGGGACACTGTCAGCCTTTCTGAGTTAACACAGTCTCTGCAGAAAATATGACTGAACATACCGCATTGCTGTATAGCAAGAAACCGTTCCTCACACTGAAGTTTTCCTGTACTCCTCAGCTTCTGTGGGAACAGCAGTGGACCTTAGTTACAAATGCTAAGATCATCATCCTCCAGGCAGACATTTCATCTATGTCCTGCCTGAGAGTAAATAGTACAACACCGGTACCATTTAAAAATAACAAACTCTTGAATGTAGATAAAATAAAACTAACAGCTTAACACCTCTTTCACTTTACCCTTCCTGCTTAGAGCCGGCAAAGAGAATGACTGGGGGGTGGAGTTAAGGAGGGGCTATATAGACAGCTCTGCTGTTGTGTTCTCTTTGCCACTTCCTGTTAAGAAGGATAATATCCCACAAGTAAGGATGAATCCGTGGAGTCGGTACATCATGCAAAAGAAATAAGTACAAAATTACCTGTAAAATAAATCCTAACCTAAGTTACAATTAAACCTAACACTACACTATCATTAAATTAATTAAATAAATTACCTACAATTACCTAAAATAAAATACAATAAAATAAACTATTCTATAATACAAAAAACCCCCCACTAAATTACAAAAAATAAAAAAGAATTACAAGCAGTTTAAACTAAATTACACCTAATCTAAGCCCCCTAATAAAATAAAAAAGCCCACCAAAATAAAAAATTCCCTACCCTATTCTAAAATCCAAAAGTAATCAGCTCTTTTACCAGCCCTTAAAAGGGCTTTTTGCGGGGCCTTGCCCCAAAGTAATCAGCTCTTTTACCTGAAAATAAAATACAATACCCCCCCCAACATTACAACCCACCACCTACATACCCCTACTCTAACCCACCCAAACCCCCCTTAAAAAAAAACCTATCACTAACCCCTTGAAGATCATCCTACCTTGAGTCGTCTTCCCTCAGCCGAGCCGAAATTTTCATCCAAAGTGCGCAGAGGAGGTCCTTGATCCGGTAGAAGTCTTCATCCAAGCGGGGCAAGAAGAGGTCCTCCATCCGGTAGAAGTGTTCATCCAGGCGGCGTCTTCAGTCTTCATCCATCCGGAGCGGAGCGGAGCCATCTTCAAAGGAGCCGACACGGAGCCATCCTCTTCTACCGACGGACTAACGACGAATGAAGGTTCCTTTAAGGAACGTCATCCAAGATGGCGTCCCTTCAATTCCGATTGGCTGATAGAATTCTATCAGCCAATCGGAATTAAGGTGGAAAAAATCTGATTGGCTGATGCAATCAGCCAATCAGATTGAAGTTCAATCCGATTGGCTGATCCAATCAGCCAATCGTATTGAACTCGCATTCTATTGGCTGTTCCGATCAGCCAATAGAATGCGAGTTCAATACGATTGGCTGCGTATAAAGGCGGAAACCTGGTTATAATGGATGAGAGTTTATATGTTAATGAAATAAAACGTCAATTATCTGACAAAAATCAATATGAAAGACTAGACTCAAATCCCTTAGGCCAGATCCAAGTGTCTCTATTCAAACTTTTGAATGAAGCTAAATGTATGGGAGTAATTACACAGAAGGAATTTCAATTTTTATATCCGGAACATCCTATAATGCCTGTATTCTATGTGCTTCCAAAGCTACATAAAAACATGAAATGTCCCCCGGGTCAACCGATCGTCTCGGGGATTGGAAGCATATCTGAGAATATTGGCAATTATGTGAATCAGTATCTTCGCCCTTTTCTGTTGACGTTACCGTCCTATGTAAAGGACACAGCTGATCTTTTAAGGAAAATTGATGGTATTTCGGTAAAAGAAACTACGTTGTTAGCATCACTTGATGTGGAAAGTTTATATTCTTCAGTCCCACATGAAGTGGGTTTGTTAGCAATAAGAAATTTTTTGGAAACAAGGGGTCCCTCATATAAGGATCATACAGACTGTCATTTCCCTATTAGATTTTATCTTAAAAAACAATGTATTCTCCTTTGATGGGAAAATTTACCGTCAGATTAGGGGAACAGCAATGGGGGCGGTTTGCGCCCCCACGTATGCGTGTCTCCATTTGTGGGCTTGGGAAATATTTGATATATTCGAGACCCTCAGTGGCACCTTTGATGAAAGGGTGTCACTGTGGGTCAGATATGGGGACGATGTACTTGTCCTATGGGATGGTACCAAATCTGAGTTTGAAGAATTTTTGGCAATAATAAATAATAATGATAAAAATATTTTCCTTACCTCAGAGATAAGCGAAAGAGAGTTAACTTTTCTGGACTTAACCCTTAAAAAAGAGGGTAATGTAATTGTGACAGAGAATTTTAGAAAGAGAGATGCTACTAACAGCATATTGCATGCCAGTAGCAACCATCCAGAACATCTGAAGAGGGGAATCCGTCTGTGGAGGGATTGTTCCTCATTAACTAAGTTCGATTACCATGCTTCTCTTATGAAAAAATGGTTCCTTAAAAGGGGCTATTCTAATAAATGCATAAAGAAAGCATTATGGAAGGCCAGAAATGTACCAAGAGATAGACTTCTGTATGATCAAAAGAGAAAAAATGAAAGTAATCAAATCACGTTTATTACGAAATATAATGACCAATGGGAAGAAATTAAAAATATAATGAAGAAAAACTGGCAGATTCTGTGCCTGGATGACCGAATTAAAAAGATGGTAGGAGAGTATCCACAAATGGTTGCTAGGAAGGCTCCTAATCTGAAGGATAGACTTGTCAGGAGTCAGTTTGTGAGGGGACCCTCAAATTCAGATTGGCTGAGGAAAAACAGAGGGATATAAGGCAGTTTGCCTTGTGGACACTGTGTGTACTGTGTCCATATGGACAGTACAAAGCAGTTTTCGTTTTTTTCTCAAAAAGTCTTTGATTATACGATATTTCTTTAATTGTAAATCTGAAGGGGTTATCTTCTACGGTGTTCCTGCCCGGTCTTTTATGTAGGTAAAACGAAGAGGGTAATAAAGGACCGGGTTTAGGAACACTGTGATGATATTTTGTATGCTAGAGATACAAACGTATCGAAACACTTCAATTCTGTGCACAATGGTGAAGTGGAGTCTCTCAAATTTATTGTGATTGATAAAGGGATTACTAATGGACGTGGAGGCGATAATGATAGAATTCTTCTCCAAAAAGAGGCCAAGTGCATATATAGATTAGGTACTAGAATCCCTGTAGGCCTAAATGATAAATTGGAGTTTGCAAGTTTTTTTGTAAAATTCTAAATATATTGATACATGTTTATCCTTTGTTGAAGGACAATAAATAGGATCCTGAAAATTAAATGTGAGATGCTAGGAAACATTTAGACATACTAGGCTACAGATAAATATATCTTAGCGCATGATTAGAAAGATATGTTTTGATACTTATTTTTCCTTTGTTGAAGGATAATGAGCAAAGGTTTTTGGAAATGAAAGAGTGAAAAAATATATTTAAAAAATGTGAGATGCTAAAACATAATTTATGCTTACCTGATAAATTTATTTCTCTTGTAGTGTATCCAGTCCACGGATCATCCATTACTTATGGAATATATTCTCCTTCCCAACAGGAAGCTGCAAGAGTCCACCCACAGCAAAGCTGCTATATAGCTCCTCCCCTAACTGCCATATTCAGTCATTCGACCGAAAACATGCAGAGAAAGGAAAAACCATAGGGTGCAGTGGTGACTGTAGTTCAAATGAAAAAATTACCTGCCTTAAAGTGACAGGGCGGGCCGTGGACTGGATACACTACAAGAGAAATAAATTTATCAGGTAAGCATAAATTATGTTTTCTCTTGTTAAGTGTATCCAGTCCACGGATCATCCATTACTTATGGAATACCAATACCAAAGCTAAAGTACACGGATGATGGGAGGGACAAGGCAGGTACTTAAACGGAAGTTACCACTGCCTGTAAAAAACCCTTTCTCCCAAAAATAGCCTCCGAAGAAGCAAGGTATCAAATTTGTTAAATTTGAAAAGTATGAAGCGCAGACCAAGACTCCGTCTTGTAAATCTGTTCAACAGAAGCCACATTTAAAAAAGGCCCAAGTGAAAACCACAGCTCTAGTAGAATGAGCTGTAATCCCTTCAGGAGGCTGCTGTCCAGCAGTCTCATAAGCTAAATGAATTATGCTTTTTAACCAAAAAGACAGAGAGGCTGCTGAAGTCTTTTGACCTCTCCTCTGTCCAGAATAGACAACAAACAAGGTGAACGTTTGATGAAAACTGTAGTAGCTTGTAAGTAAAACTTTAAAGCACAAACCACGTCCAATATTGTGTAATAGACGTTCCTTCTTTGAGGAAGGATTAGGATACAAGCATGGAACAACTATCTCTTGAGTGATGTACTTGTTAGATACCACCTTAGGAAAAAACCCAGGTTGGTACGCAGGACTACCTTATCCGTACGAAGGACCAGATAAGGAGAATCACATTGTAACACAGATAACTTGGAGACTCTACGAGTCGAGGAATTAGCTACCCAAAAGGAACTTTCCAAGATAAAGATTGATATCTATGGAACAAAAAAGGTTCAAAAGGAACTTCTTGAAGAACCTTAAGAATCAGGTTTAAGCTCCATGGCGGAGCAACAGTTTTAAACACAGGCTTGGATCTAACCAAAGCCTGACCAAATGCGTCTAGAATACCTGCCAGACGCTTGTGCAAAAAAATAGACAGAGTAAAAATCTGTCCCCTTTTAAGGAATTAGCTGACAACCCTTTTCTCAAAAACATCTTGGAGAAAAGATAATATCCTGGGAATCCAGACTTTACTCCATGAGTAACCCTTGGATTCATAACAATCAGATATTTACACCATATCTATGTTCAATTTTCCTAGAGACAGGCTTTCATGTCTGTATTAAGGTATCAATGACTGACTCGGAGAAGCCATGCTTTGATAACATCAAGCGTTCAGTCTCCAGGCAGTCCATCTCAGATTGATTCTATTTAGATGGTTGAAAGGACCCTTAGGTAGAGGGACCTGTCTCAGAAGCAGAGACCGTGATGGAAAGGATGACATGTCCACCAGATCTGCATACCAGGTCCTGCGTGGCTACGCAGGCGCTGTCAAAAACACCAAAGCCCTCTCCTGCTTGGTCTTGACCTCCGGAGGAAATCCCACTCCCCCGGAAGAAAAGTCTGACGACTTAGAAAATCCACCTCCCAGTTCTCAACACCTGGGATATGGATAGCTGATAGACAAGAGTGAGTCTCTGTCCAGTGAATTATTGTAAGACTTCTAACATCGCTAGGGAACTTCTGTTCCCCCTTGATGGCTGATGTAAGCCACAGTCGTGTATATTGTCCGACTGAGTATGATGTACCTCAGAGTTGCTAACTGAGGCCAAGTCTGAAGAGCATGGAATATCACTCCCAGTTCCAGAATATTTATTAGGAGGGTCTCCTCCTAAGTCCACTATCCCTGAGCCTTCAGGGAGTTCCAGACTGCATCCCAACCTAAAAGGCTGGCATCTATTGTAACAATTGTCCCATCTGACCTGCGGAAGGTCATACCCTTGGACAGATGGACCCGACATAGTCACCAGAGAAGAGAATCTCTGGTCTCTTGGTCCAGGTTTAACAGGGGGACAAATCTGTGTAATCCCCGTTCCTCTGACTGAGCATGCATAGTTGCAGCGGTCTGAAATGTAGACGTGCAAACGGTACTATGTCCCTTGCCGCTACCATTAAGCCAATTTCATTCATGTACTGAGCCACCGAAGGGCGCGGATGGGATGAAAAAACACGGCAGAAATTTAGAAACTTTGACAACCTGGACTCCGTCAGGTAAATTTTCATTTCTACAGAATCTATCAGAGTCCCTAGGAGGGAAACCCTTGAGATTGGGGATAGAGAACTCTTTCCTTGTTCACTTTCCACCCATGTGATCTCAGAAATGCCAGTACTACGTCCGTATGAGACTGGGCAATTTGGATGTTTGACGCCTGTATCAGGATGTCGTCTAAATAAGGGGCCACTTCTATGCCCCGCGGTCTAAGGACTGCCAAAGCGACCCCAGAACCTCCATAAAGATTCTTGGGGCTGTAGATATCCCAAAGGAAAGAGCTACAAACTGGTAATGCCTGTCTAGAAAGGCAAACCTGAAAAACGATGGTGATCTTTATGCATCCTTCAAATCCATTGTAGTCCTCTATTGACTCTCCTGGATCATAGTTAAGATGGTACGAATAGTTTTCTTATCTTAAATGACGGAATTCTGAGGAATTTGTTTAAGATCTTTAGATCCAAAATAGGTCTGAAGGTTCCCTCTCCTTGGGAACCACAAACAGATTTGAGTAAAAACTCTGTCCCTGTTCCTCTCTTGGAACTGGATGGATCTTGTACACAATGTAAGAATGCCTCCTACTTTATCTGGTTTGCAGATAATTGTGAAAGGCGAAATCTCCCCTTTTTTTGGGGGGGAATCTTTGAAATCCAGAAGATATCTCTGGGATATAAATTCCAATGCCTAGGGATCCTGGGCATCTCTTGCCCACGCCTGGGCAAAGAATGAAAGTCTGCCCCCTATAGGATCCGTTACCGGATAGGGGTCCGTTCCTTCATGCTGCCATAGAGGCAGCAGCAGGCTCCTTGGCCTGCTTATCTTTGTTCCAGGTCCGATTGTCTCCAGACCGCCTTGGACTGAGCAAAAATTCCCTCTTGTTTTGCCTTAGAGTAAGAGGATGCCACACCTGCCCTGAAGTTTTTAAAAGGTACGAAAATTAGACTTTTTTTTTTTTTTTGCCCTTGATTTAGACCTATCCTGAGGAAGGGCATGACCTTTTCCTCCAGTGATATAAGCAATAATCTCCTTCAAACCAGGCCCGAATAGGGTCTGCCCCTTGAAGGGAAGTTAAGTAGCTTATTTATTAAAGTCACGACAGCTGACCATGATTTAAGCCATAGCGCTCTGCGCGCCAGTATAGTAAAAAACAGAATTCTTAGCCGTTAGTCTAGTCAAATGAACAAGACATCAGAAAACAAAGGAATTGGCTAGCATAAGCTTGTCAAATATATTCATCCAATGGAGTCGCTTAACTGTAAAGCCTCATCAAGAGACTCAACCCAGAACGCCGCAGCAGCAGTGACAGAAGCAATGTATGCAAGGGGCTGCAGGATAAAACCCTGTTGAATAAACATTTTTTATCCATTGGATCTAAAAAGCACAACTGTCCTCGTCAGAGGTAGTGGTACGCTTAGCTAGAGTAGAAACTCTTCTCTCCACCTTAGGAACTGTCTGCCAGAAGTCCCGTGTGGTGGTAACTATTAGAAAACATTCTTCTAAAAAATAGGAGGGGAAGAGAACGGCACACCTGGTCTATCCCATTCCTTATTAAAAAAAATTTTTTTAGTAAACCTCTTTAGGTATTGGAAAAACATCAGTACACACCGGCACTGCATATTATTTATCCAGTCTACACAATTTCTCTGGCCCTGCGATTGTACACATTCATTCAGAGCAGCCAAAGCCTCCCTGAGCAACAAGTGGAGGTTCTCAAGCATAAATTTTAAATGTAGAAATATCAGAATCAGGTTAAATCATCTTCCCTGAGTCAAAAAAAAAAAAATCACCCACAGACTAAGCATATTGTGAGGTAGTATCATACATGGTTCTTAAAGCGTCTGTATGCTCTGTATCTACCCCCAGAGCTAACTGCTTTCCTTTAATTTCAGGTAGTCTGACTAATACTGCTGCCAGAATATTATTCACCACCTTTGCCATGTCTTGTAAAATAAACGCTATGGGCGCCCTTGATGTACTTGGCGCCATTTGAGCGTGAGTCCCTGAAGCGAGAGTCAAAGGGTCTGACACGTGGGGAGAGTTAGTCGGCATAGCTTTCCCCTCGACAGAATCCCCTGGTAAAAGAAACGCTATGGGTGCCCTTGATGTACTTGGCGCCATTTGAGCGTGAGTCCCTAAAGCGGGAGTCAAAAGGTCTGACACGTGGGGAGAGTTAGTCGGCATAACTACCCCCACGACAGAATCCTCTGGTGATAATGTTTTTAAAGACAAAAAATGATCTTTATTATTTAACATGAAATCAGTACATCTGGTACACATTCTAAGATGGGGTTCCACCATGGCTTTAAAACATAATGAACACAGAGCTTCCTCTATGTCAGACATGTTAGAACAGACTAATAATGAGACTAGTAAGCTTGGAAAACACCTTAAATCAAGTTAACAAGCAAATATATAAAACGTTACTGTGCCTTTAAGAGAAACAAATTTTGTCAAAATTTGAAAAACAGTGAAAAAAAGGCAGTAAAACAAACGAAATTTTTACAGTACATGTAATAAGGTAACAGAGCATTGCACCCACTTGCAAATGGATGATTAACCCCTTAATGCAAAAAACAGATTAAAAAAAAAAAAAAAACGACAGACGTTTTTAAAAACAGACACAACAAACTGCCACAGCCAACAGTGGGAAGCTTCAGTTAACTGTTTCTATGCAAAATTTAAGCCAGCCATGTGGAAAAAACTTAGGCCCCAATAAGTTTTATCACCAAACATATGTTAAAAAACGATTAAACATGCCAGCAAACGTTTTAAAACACATTTTTACAAGAGTATGTATCTCTATTAATAAGCCTGATACCAGTCGCTATCGCTGCATTTAAGGCTTTACTTACATTACTTCGGTATCAGCAGTATTTTCTTAGTCAATTCCATTCCTAGAAAAATATTTTACTGCACATACCTTATCTGCAGGAAAACCTGCACGCCATTCCCCCTCTGAAGTACCTCACTCCTCAGAATGTGTGAGAACAGCAAATGGATCTTAGTTACGTCTGCTAAGATCATAGAAAAACGCAGGCAGATTCTTCTTCCAAATACTGCCAGAGATAAACAGCACACTCCGGTGCCATTTAAAAATAACAAACTTTTGATTGAAGAATAAACTAAGTAGAAAGCACCACAGACTCTCACGACCTCCTATCTATGTTGAGGCTTGCAAGAGAATGACTGAATATGGCAGTTAGGGGAGGAGCTATATAGCAGCTTTGCTGTGGGTGGACTCTTGCAGCTTCCTGTTGGGAAGGAGAATATATTCCATAAGTAATGGATGATCCGTGGACTGGATACACTTAACAAGAGAAATAGAGTTTAAGCATATTCCCTGTAGGTCTAAATGATAAAGTGGAGTCTGCAAGTTTTCTGTACAGTTCTTAGTATATTGATACTTGTTGTCCTTTGTTGAAGGACAACAATTAGGGTCTTGAAAATGAATTGTGAGATGGTAGGATGCGTTTAGACATACTAGGTTATAGATAAATATGTATTTAGCGCATGATTAGAAAGGGATGTATCGAAACGTATGTGTCCTTTGTTGAAGGATAAAGGGCGAAAAAAGAAAAAAAGAAAAATGGAAAAATATGTAAAAAATATAAGCAAATTGTGAGGTGCTAAATAGAGTTTACGCATATTAAGCTATAGATAAGTTTAGCAGGTTGTCCGGTTTTGTGAACGTTATGGTGAGTGAGTAGAAATGGCTGTTCCTTAAGGAATTACATGTGAATGGTTATTTTGTAGTACTCCAATAAGTGAAATCTGTATATACATATAAGTTTGTTTTGGAGAAAGGGCAATGAAATATGTTTGTATTAATCTGGTTGATTGACCTGCCCCTTTAAGAAAATAAGAAAACACATATTGGCTAGCCAATTGGATGCCACCAGGTGCTTTATAAGGAGGAGGTCCTATGATTGAAAGGTATGCCCTGATGGGCCCCTGAAACACGTTACTGTGGGGGTGAAACGTGCGTTGGCACTTGTGTGTGTTTTATCATGGAGAAGAGTCGACTATACTTCATGATATTCTGTGTGTGAACTACTCTCATTTTTTACTACCTGTTATCATTGGTTTGTAACATTGTGAGCAACTCTGCATTAAGTTAACAAAGCTGATACACTGCTGTGCTCTAAATGGTACATCTGTGGTAAGATTGCACAGCTTGTGATTTGCAGGTCTAGAGGTGTTATCCTGCTGATTGGATGCACTTGTGGAGAGACCAGATGCACAGAGCTCAGCGTGGTGAATACTGTAACTTTCCTTCTGTATGGCAATTTTGGAACAGAATGGACTGCATGACATAGGATGAATGGTACATCTATGGTAAGACCTATGCTATACCCTATGCATGCACTAAATTACAATCTTTGATGTGGATTATTGCTCTTATAGCACGTTATTGGTACATCTTGGTAAAAAGCATACAAAGTAATAAGTGTGAGGTGTGGCTCACTACCTGTGTGAATATAAAGTGGAGTGGAACTGATAGCTTGCTATATAAAGTTTGGTACATCTGTGGTAAGATCACCTGTATACTTTGTATATGCTCACTATGCAATTTGCTACCTAAGGTACATCTCTTGGTAAGAACGGGTATATAATATCCATTACGAAGATTTCTGCATTTGCAAACAAAATATCCAGTGTGAGGCGTTGTTTATTATCTGTGTGAACACATGGTGTAGCAGAATGGCCTGCTTGGTACATCTATGGTAAGATCAGATATGTATCCCACACACGCCAAAAAGTTGCAATAATTTGCTTAAAAGTATATCTTTTGATTCAAACGGATACATTGTATTCAGTATGAAGATTGCTTTGTCTTGCTAACAGCACGGCCTGTCCAATCAAGTGATTTTTTGTGGCTGACCCCTCCCATTTCTACATTCATCATAGGGAGGAGGTGAATGAACTTTCGTTAGCATTGCATGAACTTTATATTTGCTTGCTTGCTCATGTATATGTGTATGTTTCTCTGTCTTGTTCCAAACTGTATACATTTACTCTGTGATCACAGGTTATTATAAATTGGATTCATAAGAGGATTATTTCATCTGTATTGTATCCTGCCGTTTGTTCAAGCAAGGCTATGTATGCCTGTGATGCTAGATACAATTCATTTTACGTTTCATCATCTGTACTTTGCTATATGCGACTGATATAGAATATATATATATATATATATATATATCTATATATATATCTCTATCTCAAATATTTATGCAGCTCTGTGGTGTTACTTTACCTCTGCATGTATAAGTGATATATTAGAGCTCTACCTGTGTTTTGGATTTTATAGCTATCCGATACAGGAAATGGTACTAATTGTGTGATTTAATGATACAGGCTTGTATTATATTGATATGAGATGTAGTTCTGGTTTTAATTTGTATATAGTGGTGTGGTTGTATGTTTCTGCTCTATTTTTGAGATGGCAGGGCATGTTTGGGAAAACTTATTTTGTAAATGCTATATGAGTTTAATAAATTGTTGAATTCACCTCATATGTGTGCCGTTTTTATTCCCTTTCTTTTTTAGAGGATTATTGTACTCTCTAATATTTTTCTCTCTCCTTTTTAGTATGATATAATTTGTTAAGAGGGAGGCACCGTAAGGTTTATAAGTGGTATATACACTACTCTCTCATTTCTTTTATAATATTAAGTTTATGAATATTTATATTTACAATATAAATTAAAAAAAATCCCTTGCAGATGTTCCTATGGTGGCAGCTTGTATTAATAAATACTCATCAGAATACAGAAAACCTACCAACATCCTATCAAGTTTGTTCAAAAGGTAATCATATTATTAGACAACAAAACAACAAAAACAACCAGATAGATATCAAATAAATATATATGTACAATTTAAAATGCTAATTTTAAGAATCTATGGTAGTTTGTTTACAAGTTTTCTCTGAATTAACCCCTTCAGGACGGACCTATCCGTCCAAGTTTTGATTGTAAACAAAAAAAGAAAATAAAGCACATGATCGTCATGCAATCATGTGCTTTAAAAACAGCACTGATTGGCTCCTGGGGGACAGCCTGCGTTGCTAGGATCAACCGCCGTTTGTTTCAAGAATGGAGCAGGACGCCGCAAAAGTTAGGATGTTTCATGCCGTCCTAAAGGCATCTAGGAGTCAAATCCCCATTGCCATGAAAGCATAACATTACATAAAAAAATACTCACCTTCACAATGCCAAGAACTTTTAAAAGCTGGTTCAGTTTCTTTGATGGAAGAGACAGAAGACAATCTCGATTCATAGTATTAGTCATAATGTACTCAATATAATCGAGGGCCAGTTCTGGCTTAGTCTCCATTGTATCCTGGATACGCACTTTTGAATCCTTTCTCTGCAAAATATAAACAAAGATATTCATAAACCACAGAAATGTTCAGAACATTGAAGTTTACCTAAAGGCTTTAAGTAGATTGTACCTTCTTCTCTGGTAAACTGTCAGAAAGCCAGTCTGTTATCAGCTCCAATATGTGCCCAACTTGACCCCAGCGACAAAGACAATCGATAAGAGTAGAATATTTATTTTCATCTACATCTTTATCAAAGTTCCTCAGCTTTGACAGTACAGAACAGCTAAAAAGGGGTAAAAAAAAATTACAACACAATAACTAAAGCAAAAACAGACTTTTTTATATATAAAAGGCACCACCACTGCTTAGGGAAAATGTTATACTACAATATATGTTGACTAAAACATTTTATATGTTGGTTCTCTAATGTATTATATGCTGAACTGCAGTTAAAGGGACAACACTTAACATGGATGCTGTGATGTTGATATCTAGTTGTCACTGCATTCCAGTGCTGATGTGTTTACTCGTGTGCAGCTATTCTCCTTTAGATATCTGCAGTGAAAGTACTAAGTTTGTAGCACCGAGAATTAGAGGGAGGTGCATGACATGTATTTAGTGTTTCATGTCCCTATAAAGCAGGGACACTTGTTTTACAATAAATTAAAGGAACATCAAACCATTTTTTTAATTTAATGATTCTTATAGAACACACATTTTTAAACAACTTTCCAGTTTACCTCTTATCACATGTCCTTTGGTATTCTTTGTTGAAGGAGCAGCAATGCATTAAAGGGAGTTAGATGAACACATTAGGTGAGCCAGTGACAAGGAGTATATGTGCAGCCACCCATCAGCTGCTAGCTTCCAGTAGTGCATCGTTGCTCCTGAGCATACCCAGGTATGTATTTCAACAAAAAGTCACAAATAATAGAAGTAAATTGGAAACTTGTTTAAAATTGAATGCTCTATCTGAATCATGAAAGTTTATCTTTGACTTTACTGTCCCTTTAAATTTAAAGTAATGCTTAAAATAATTGAAAGTGGATCACACTAAGGTTTGTGCAAATTCAGATCTTAGTGTGTTGTACTTTGACCAGAAGAAATACAGCTTGGAAAATAGCCTAATCCTGCTGGTGGCCGCCATATTCAGGATTTGCTTGCTTCCCAATAGTCCAAATGCATAGGCTTATGGAATTATCCACCCGTGACAACATGGAAACAAACCGAAGTGGAATTATTATTTTTAAAAAGGTGCATAGACGATAGCCAATTTAAAAAAATGACATTGCATATGTGCTATTGTCAGGAAGGAAAGAAAACAACAACAAAAATCATGAAATGCTAAAGATGGGGGGGGGGGGGGAATTATATTGGCCATTTAGAACTACTTATTACTTGTTTTCATTACCCATAAAACATAACTTTTACTTGTTTTTTCATATTACTAAATCTAATATATTGTTAATATGGAGTAAAATTTAAAGATCAAAAGGTGGGGGGGAACTCTACTCCTGTTTTGTATTTATATTAGAGCTATTTATTTGACTCAATATAATTACACTGGAATAAAGTTGAATTAAATAAAAAAAAAACATAATTTATGCTTACCTGATAAATGTATTTCTCTTGTAGTGTATCCAGTCCACGGATCATCCATTACTTGTGGGATATTCTCCTTCCCAACAGGAAGTTGCAAGAGGATCACCCACAGCAGAGCTGCTATATAGCTCCTCCCCTCACTGCCATATCCAGTCATTCGACCGAAACAAGCCGAGAAAGGAGAAACCATAGGGTGCAGTGGTGACTGTAGTTTAATTAAAATTTAGACCTGCCTGAAAAGGACAGGGCGGGCTGTGGACTGGATACACTACAAGAGAAATAAATTTATCAGGTAAGCATAAATTATGTTTTCTCTTGTTAAGTGTATCCAGTCCACGGATAATCCATTACTTGTGGGATACCAATACCAAAGCTAAAGTACACGGATGATGGGAGGGACAAGGCAGGAACTTTAACGGAAGGAACCACTGCCTGTAGAACCTTTCTCCCAAAAACAGCCTCCGAAGAAGCAAAAGTATCAAATTTGTAAAATTTGGAAAAGGTATGAAGCGAAGACCAAGTTGCAGCCTTGCAAATCTGTTCAACAGAGGCCTCATTTTTAAAGGCCCAGGTGGAAGCCACAGCTCTAGTAGAATGAGCTGTAATCCTTTCAGGAGGCTGCTGTCCAGCAGTCTCATAGGCTAAACGGATTATACTCCGAAGCCAAAAAGAAAGAGAGGTTGCCGAGGCCTTCTGACCTCTCCTCTGTCCAGAGTAAACAACAAACAGGTTAGATGCTTGGCGAAAATCTTTAGTAGCCTGTAAGTAAAACTTCAAGGCACGGACTACAGATTATGCAAAAGACGTTCCTTCTTTGAAGAAGGATTGGGACATAATGATGGAACAACAATCTCTTGATTGATATTCTTGTTAGAAACCACCTTAGGTAAAAACCCAGGTTTTGTACGCAGAACAACTATCTGAATGAGAGATCAGATAAGGAGAATCACAATGTAAGGCAGATAACTCCGAGACTCTTCGAGCCAAGGAAATAACCATCAGAAAAAGAACGTTCCATGAAAGAAGTTTGATATCAATAGAATGAAGGGGTTCAAACGGAACCCCTTGAAGAACTCTAAGAACCAAGTTTAAGCTCCATGGAGGAGCAACAGGTTTAAACACAGGCTTAATTCTAACTAAAGCCTGACAAAATGCCTGAACGTCTGGAACTTCTGCCAGACGTTTGTGTAAAAGAATAGACAGAGCAGAAATCTGTCCCTTTAAAGAACTAGCTGATAATCCTTTGTCCAAACCCTCTTGGAGGAAGGACAATATCCTAGGAATCCTAACCCTACTCCATGAGTAATTCTTGGATTCACACCAATGAAGATATTTACGCCATATCTTGTGGTAAATTTTCCTGGTGACAGGCTTTCGTGCCTGTATTAAGGTATCAATTACTGACTCGGAGAAGCCACGCTTTGATAGGATCAAGCGTTCAATCTCCATGCAGTCAGTCTCAGAGAAAGTAGATTCGGATGATTGAAAGGACCTTGTATTAGAAGGTCTTGTCTCAGAGGCAGAGTCCATGGTGGAAAGGATGACATGTCCACTAGGTCTGCATACCAGGTCCCGCGTGGCCACGCAGGCGCTATCAATTTCACCGATGCTCTTTCCTGTTTGATTTTGGCAATCAGACGAGGGAGCAGAGGAAACGGTGGAATCACATAAGCCAGGTTGAAGAACCAAGGCGCTGCTAGAGCATCTATCAGTGCCGCTTCTGGGTCCCAGGACCTGGATCCGTAACAAGGAAGCTTGGCGTTCTGGCGAGACGCCATGAGACCCAATTCTGGTTTGCCCCAACGGAGAACCAATTGAGCAAACACCTCCGGATGGAGTTCCCATTCCCCCGGATGAAAAGTCTGACGACTTAGAAAATCCGCCTCCCAGTTCTCTACACCTGGGATATGGATAGCTGACAGGTGGCAAGAGTGAGTCTCTGCCCAGCGAATCATCTTGAAAACTTCTGACATCGCTAGGGAACTCCTGGTTCCCCCTTGATGGTTGATGTAAGCCACAGTCGTGATGTTGTCTGACTAAAATCTGATGAACCTCAGTGTTGCTAGCTGAGGCCAAGCCAGAAGAGCATTGAATATTGCTCTTAACTCCAGAATATTTATTGGGAGGAGTTTCTCCTCCTGAGTCCATGAACCCTGAGCCTTCAGGGAGTTCCAGAGTGCACCCCAACCTAGAAGGCTGGCATCTGTTGTTACAATTGTCCAATCTGGTCTGCGAAAGGTCATACCCTTGGACAGATGGGCCCGAGATAACCACCAGAGAAGAGAATCTCTGGTTTCCTGATCCAGATTTAGTAGAGGGGACAAATCTGTGTAATCCCCATTCCACTGACTGAGCATGCATAATTGCAGCGGTCTGAGATGCAGGCACGCGAATGGCACTATGTCCATCGCCGCTACCATTAAGCCGATTACTTCCATGCACTGAGCCACCGTGGGGCGCGGAATGGAGTGAAGAACACGGCAAGCATTTAGAAGTTTTGATAACCTGGACTCCGTCAGATAAATTTTCATTTCTACAGAATCTATTAGAGTCCCTAGGAAGGAAACCCTTGTGAGAGGAGATAGAGAACTCTTTTCTTCGTTCACTTTCCACCCATGCGACCTCAGGAATGCCAGAACTATTTCTGTATGAGATTTGGCAATTTGAAAGCTTGACGCCTGTATCAGGATGTCGTCCAGGTAAGGAGCCACCGCTAAGCCTCGCAGTCTTAGGACCGCCAGAAGTGAGCCCAGAACCTTTGTAAAAATTCTTGGGGCTGTAGCCAACCCGAATGGAAGAGCTACAAATTGGTAATGCCTGTCTAGAAAGGCAAACCTCAGGAACTGATGATGATTCTTGTGAATCGGAATGTGAAGGTAGGCATCCTTTAAGTCCACTGTGGTCATGTACTGACCCTCTTGGATCATGGGTAAAATGGTTCGAATAGTTTCCATCTTGAATGACGGAACTCTGAGGAATTTGTTTAGGAGCTTTAAATCCAAAATTGGTCTGAAGGTTCCCTCTTTTTTGGGAACCACAAACAGATCTGAATAAAACCCCTGTCCTTGTTCCGTCCGCGGAACTGGATGGATCACTCCCATTACAAGGAGATCTTGTACGCAGCTTAGGAATGCCTCTTTCTTTATCTGGTTTGCAGATAATCTTGAAAGGTGAAATCTACCTTGTGGAGGAGAAGCTTTGAAGTCCAGAAGATATCCCTGAGATATGATCTCCAACGCCCAGGGATCCTGAACATCTCTTGCCCACGCCTGGGCGAAGAGAGAGAGTCTGCCCCCTACTAGATCCGTTGTCGGATAGGGGGCCGCTCCTTCATGCTGTCTTAGAGGCAGCAGCAGGCTTTCTGGCCTGCTTGCCCTTGTTCCAGGACTGGTTAGGTTTCCAGGCCTGCTTGGATTGAGCAAAAGTTCCCTCTTGTTTTGAAGCAGAGGAAGTTGATGCTGCACCTGCCTTGAAATTTCGAAAGGCACGAAAATTAGACTGTTTGGCCTTTGATTTGGCCCTGTCCTGAGGAAGGGTATGACCCTTACCTCCAGTAATGTCAGCAATAATTTCTTTCAAACCAGGCCCGAATAAGGTCTGCCCCTTGAAAGGAATGTTGAGTAATTTAGACTTTGAAGTCACATCAGCTGACCAGGATTTGAGCCATAGCGCCCTATGCGCCTGGATGGCGAATCCGGAATTCTTAGCCGTTAGTTTAGTCAAATGAACAATGGCATCAGAAACAAATGAGTTAGCTAGCTTAAGAGTTCTAAGCTTGTCAACAATTTCAGTCAATGGAGCTGTATGGATGGCCTCAAACCAGAATGCCGCCGCAGCAGTGACAGGCGCAATGCATGCAAGGGGCTGTAAAATAAAACCTTGTTGAATAAACATTTTCTTAAGGTAACCCTCTAATTTTTAATCCATTGGATCTGAAAAAGCACAACTGTCCTCAACCGGGATAGTGGTACGCTTTGCTAAAGTAGAAACTGCTTCCTCCACCTTAGGGACAGTCTGCCATAAGTCCCGTGTAGTGGCATCTATTGGAAACATTTTTCTAAATATAGGAGGTGGGTAAAAGGGCACACCGGGCCTATCCCACTCCTTACTAATAATCTCTGTAAGCCTTTTAGGTATTGGAAAAACATCAGTACTCACCGGCACTGCATAGTATTTATCCAGCCTACACAATTTCTCTGACACTGCAATTGTGTCACAGTCATTCAGAGCAGCTAATACCTCCCCAAGCAATACACGGAGGTTCTCAAGCTTAAATTTAAAATTAGAAATCTCTGAATCAGGTCTCCCCGATTCAGAGACGTCACCCACAGACTGAAGCTCTCCGTCCTCAGGTTCTGCATATTGTGACGCAGTATTAGACATGGCTCTTACAGCATCTACGCGCTCTGTATCTCGTCTAACCCCAGAGCTATTGCGCTTGCCTCTCAATTCAGGCAATCTGGATAATACCTCTGACAGGGTATTATTCATGATTGCAGCCATGTCCTGCAAAGTAATCGCTATGGGCGTCCCTGATGTACTTGGCGCCATATTAGCGTGCGTCCCTTGAGCGGGAGGCAAAGGGTCCGACACGTGGGGAGAGTTAGTTGGCATAACTACCCCCTCGACAGACCCCTCTGGTGACAATTCTTTTATAGATAAAGACTGATCTTTACTGTTTAACGTGAAATCAATACATTTAGTACACATTCTCCTATAGGGCTCCACCATGGCTTTTAAACATAATGAACAAGTATCCTCTGTTTCAGACATGTTTGTACAGACTAGCAATGAGACTAGCAAGCTTGGAAAACACTTTAAAGCAAGTTAACAAGCAATATAAAAAACGTTACTGTGCCTTTAAGAGAAACAAATTTTGACAAAATTTGAAATAACAGTGAAAAAAGGCAGTTACACTAACAAAATTTTTACAGTGTATGTAACAAGTCAGCAGAGCATTGCACCCACTTGCAAATGGATGATTAACCCCTTAATAACAAAAACGGAATAATAAATGACAAAAACGTTTTTTAAACACATTCACAACAACTGCCACAGTCTACTGTGGTTGTTACCCTCCTTAAACACGACTTTGAAGCCTTTTGAGCCCTTCAGAGATGTCCTGTATCATGCAGAGGGAAGCTGAATGTCTCTGTCAGTATTTTTAGCTGCACAGAAAAGCACTAAAATAGGCCCTTTCCACTCATATTACAACAGTGGAAAGCCTCAGGAAACTGTTTCTAGGCAAAAATCAAGCCAGCCATGTGGAAAAAAACTAGGCCCCAATAAGTTTTATCACCAAGCATATATAAAAACGATTAAACATGACAGCAAACGTTTTATATTGCACTTTTATAAGAGTATGTATCTCTGTTAATAAGCCTGATACCAGTAGAAGACTGGTATACCTGAAGAAGCGCATGAGACATGCGCGAAACATGTTTGCTAGTTCAAGCTACCTTTGTTAACATCACTTAGCAGAAGAATAAACCGTTTGCACTGGCTATTTGTCTGGACTTCATCTCCTTTTTTCCCTTTTTCCTCAACTGTATCTCTGTTAATAAGCCTGATACCAGTAGCTATCAATGCATTTAAGGCTTAACTTACATTAATCCGGTATCAGCAGCATTTTTCTAGCAAATTCCATCCCTAGAAATATGTTAACTGCACATACCATATTGCAGGAAAACCTGCACGCCATTCCCCCTCTGAAGTTACCTCACTCCTCAGAATATGTGAGAACGGCAGTGGATCTTAGTTACTTCTGCTAAGATCATAGAAATCACAGGCAGATTCTTCTTCTAATGCTGCCTGAGATGAAACAGTACACTCCGGTACCATTTAAAAATAAACTTTTGATTGAAGTTAAAAAACTAACTATAATACACCACTCTCCTCTTACTACGTCCATCTTTGTTGAGAGTTGCAAGAGAATGACTGGATATGGCAGTGAGGGGAGGAGCTATATAGCAGCTCTGCTGTGGGTGATCCTCTTGCAACTTCCTGTTGGGAAGGAGAATATCCCACAAGTAATGGATGATCCGTGGACTGGATACACTTAACAAGAGAAACATCAATCAAAATATTTCCACAAGGGGGCGGAGCTGACCAGCGATCATGATGGCCGCATTTTGAGAGAGCTCCGGGAACACAATCCCTATACTGAAATCTCCTGCATAAAAAAACTACAAGAACAGCATTGCTGACACACAGATTTCAAGGGGAAGCCGTGATCCTTACTCAGCTGCAGTTTCACGGAGCTCCAACAAATTATAGAAGCTAGAATCAGCCATTGCGCCCTTAACAAGCAAAGTACAGATACAGCGGCAGCTTTTCATTTGACACGAACCAGTCCACGGACCTTCACTCACCATCCTTAAGATGGACATATGAGTTACAGTTAGTGAGACATTGGTTTAAACAAATAGAGGCTGCATATATCTCAGAGAACAAAGCTGACGGAACACTGATACTATGCATCCAAAATATACCATGGAGAAGTCGGTACCCCATATATATGAGACGGATGTGGTACAGTAGATGGTCTCTGTGGCGCATATAACATTTCTGAGATACTACTGGTACAAGTGAGGTGATTTCAAAAACATAATTTATGCTTACCTGA
The DNA here is from genome assembly GCF_027579735.1 of Bombina bombina. Classification (NCBI taxonomy): domain Eukaryota; kingdom Metazoa; phylum Chordata; class Amphibia; order Anura; family Bombinatoridae; genus Bombina; species Bombina bombina. The sequence continues at coordinate 199,571,318 of NC_069503.1, read as the reverse complement.
TAAATTCCTTTCTTCTGTAGTGTGATCAGTCCACGGGTCATCATTACTTCTGGGATATTACTCCTCCCCAACAGGAAGTGCAAGAGGATTCACCCAGCAGAGCTGCATATAGCTCCTCCCCTCTACGTCACTCCCAGTCATTCGACCAAGGACCAACGAGAAAGGAAAAGCCAAGGGTGAAGTGGTGACTGGAGTATAAATTAAAAAATATTTACCTGCCTTAAAAACAGGGCGGGCCGTGGACTGATCACACTACAGAAGAAAGGAATTTATCAGGTAAGCATAAATTATGTTTTCTTCTGTTAAGTGTGATCAGTCCACGGGTCATCATTACTTCTGGGATACCAATACCAAAGCAAAAGTACACGGATGACGGGAGGGATAGGCAGGCTCTTTATACAGAAGGAACCACTGCCTGAAGAACCTTTCTCCCAAAAATAGCCTCTGATGAAGCAAAAGTGTCAAATTTGTAAAATTTGGAAAAAGTATGAAGCGAAGACCAAGTTGCAGCCTTGCAAATCTGTTCAACAGAGGCCTCATTCTTGAAGGCCCAAGTGGAAGCCACAGCTCTAGTAGAATGAGCTGTAATTCTTTCAGGAGGCTGCTGTCCAGCAGTCTCATAAGCTAAACAAATTATGCTACGAAGCCAAAAAGAAAGAGAGGTAGCGGAAGCTTTTTGACCTCTCCCCTGCCCAGAGTAAATGACAAACAGAGAAGACGTTTGTCGAAATTCCTTAGTTGCCTGTAAGTAAAATTTTAGAGCACGGACTACATCCAGGTTGTGCAGTAGACGTTCCTTCTTTGAAGAAGGATTTGGGCATAAAGAAGGAACAACAATCTCTTGATTGATATTCCTGTTAGTAACTACCTTAGGTAAGAACCCAGGTTTAGTACGCAGGACTACCTTATCCGA